>NC_091711.1:7987500-8612500 GCF_041296265.1 Equus caballus | reverse complement strand
TTGGTAAATGAAATGATACCAATAATCTCAACGATAAGATGATAGGGGATGTCTCTGATGAACTCCAGGAAAGGCAGAAATGGACTCATATTGTAGGTAGAGATTTAAGGTGCTAAATAACAAAACTGGATATCTAATATATTGACTGAATCTCTGCGCCTTTAATACCTGAGCTGGAATTTGTAGCAGTAGGGAGTTAAAGTTGGAACAAAAGGATTAAAGAATAAGGGAATCAGCTGGAACCCTGTGGAGAGATGCTTGGCTTTGTTGTTAGGAACCCTGGACTAGAGTCCTGATTCAGTCAGTTACTGAGAGCCTTGCGGTCTTGGTGAGTGATGCTGTATCTCTTCTCCTTTCTTCTTCCCCCTCACCATACTTTTGATGTTTCAGGCTTGGGATGCACTTTTATATCAAGAGATAGAAAGTACTCATGACTATAAGAAGCAGGTATAAAATGCCTCAAAATATTAAGAACTTCTGTTCCTGGATGCTAAATATTTATTAAAATTAAGAAAATTTTATTGAATGCCTACTGGGTAATAAGCAATGTATCATTCTGGAAGGATATTAAAAAGAAAAGAAAAGAAAAGCTGTATTCTCAAGTAGCACAAAGTCCAGTAGGGGAAATAGACAAATAGGCAATTGCCAAACATTGGACAACTCTTAGAGGAATGTGCTGCATGTTCATAAGCACAGAGGTGGGGCACAGAAATACACCTTGAAGCCAGTTAAAGACATAACTCAGCAGAAGGTACCTGAGTTGAACCTTAGAGGACAGGCAGGCATCAGTCTGATGGACAAGATGGAAAGGTTATTACAGAAAAAGGGAACAATATTTACAAAGAAACAAAGAGAAAAAGTGACCCATCTTAGAATGGCAAATAGTTTAGTAAGGCTGAAATGGACTATTTGCTATTATGTTTAAAAAATAGATGTAAGGGTCAATCATGATAGATTCAGTATATTTTTATTGTGGATTGTGATTTTATTCTATAAAGCAGGTAACAGATGTAACTGAAGTGTCTTTGTGAATTGCAACTGCTCCTCATTTCACCTTAATCCAGTGGTACACTGATAAATGCTTAACAACTGGTCTCTGAGGTTTGGTGGAGAATCTGACTGATAATATTTGTATATTTCTGTCGTGTAAATATTCCCACCATGGCCAAATTCAAGCCACCAGCATGATGCCACAGAACTTGAAATTCTGAAGAGATGCGCCCACCGTTTCTCTTGAGCCATGTGGCTCCAGCACTCCAGTGCCTCAATCCTACTGCTATCTTTTGTCCCTGGAAAGAGTCATGACATGCCAGTTGTTTGATCATTTAGGAGTGGTGGGAATTGTGGTAGATTGGAGGATATCTCCTTTGTCTAAATGAAGTGGCTACTACGAAGCCCCAACTGTAATCACTTAGTGTTGCCAGAACTTACAATTTTTCAAGAAGTGTAGAATTACACGTTTTGTTTATGATGTATCCCAAATACTAATTGTTGATAAATCAATTTTTAAAACACTATGGGGGCCAATAATAACTAGACCTAAGAACACCTGTCTGTAAGATATATCCAGTCTGAAGGCCATGAGTTCATATACAATGAAAGCTTCTCCAGATTTAAGTTGAGAAATGAATGAAACAATTAGTTATATTGGGTACAATTAGCTCCCAGCATCATCAAGAGCCATTTTTGCTCTGCGTGGCTTTTCCCCATGGCTTGACCTGATTTCAGACAAGCAGGTTCTCTGCCTCCATGTTTTCCATACGTCTTTCTGTTCACCTGTTTCTTTAGAAAGCTGACTCAGGTTTATTTCTTCGTCATTGAGTGTGGCAGAAAGGAATGAAAAGACTCGACTGAAAAAGGCAAATGGAGAATGCTGTTTGCTCTATGACCCTAGGAGGCAAGCCCAGTAGTCCATAACTAGTTATAAGCCATATCATGAAATTGAATTAAATAATCAATAGCTAACTGTACCTAAGCTAGAAGAGAAACTCTGTGCTACAGTGGTTTAGGATCCTTTCTTCAGGTCTGTCTCCAAGACCTTTCCCTATTAGTAATAGACTGTTGCTATGCAACCATCCTAAATCTTTGCCCCTACTGCTTCTTACATACAAGCTAGAGAAATGAATTATATTCCACTTTAAAAGCCAAGATTTTATCTCCTTCATCAAAGTATTTAAGCACATTAGCAAAAACTAATGTTACTGTTGTTTTATTTACTTTTCCTCTCTTGGGCATAGCATTCATTCATTCAAGTATGCATGCGTTGATGCAACAAACATGCATTTATTTTAAGTGCCTATTCTATGTCAGGATCTAAAACACAAAGATATTAAACAATATATCCCTACCCTAAAGAAGCTCACAATATAGTGGGGGAGACATTGAGAAAACACACACAGACACACACACACGCACACAATATAACAAGTGAATGGAAGAGGTGAGAGCAGGTGGACCTTTATTATGTCTAGCCTCAATTCCTATGGTCATTTTAGGGGCTTTTCTAACCACTCCAATAATGATAAATAACATTCGCTAGTAATTTAGATGGGTAGCTACACCCTTCTCACTCCAGAAATTCAACAGATGTGTCTAAGCTTAATCTATGGTCTTCAGATATCATTTATCTTATAATAATCCACATTTTCTACTAACCTCTTCACTATCCTGATCTCTTTGATATTTCAAAGCCTGAATCCTTTCTTTTAAGAAACTGAAAATTGATATGGAACTTAGAAACTCTAAAAAACCCCACTCTTCCTTTTCCAGCCCTGACTGAGTTAAGGTAGGGATGTTTAATGCCCAGTGATGTCAAGTTTAGGGGATATTATTTCCTGAGTCCAAATCTAGGGGACGTGCATCAACAGCAGGACAGAAAATTTTATTTGGCTCTTACTCAGAAAATCCAGGATTATGTGGCTGGTCTAACTAGGTCTCAATAGCTAGGATTGTATGTATCAAATACTAACTCAAAGGATGGAGAAGGAAACTATCTGACTGATGGCAAGGTTATATTTTCTTTATGCAAAGACTTAAGTCACCCAGAGGATCTGAATCATCCTTGGAACCTTTGGCTATAGGCCGTGTTTCCTGTAAAGGAGATGGTGACACCTTAGTTGTTTATGGTTCCCTGGCTAGATCTGAGGAACCTGGGCTGTTCCCTCCTGGGTTGCTTTCGTTGATCATGCTCCTTCTTGTTAAACTTCAAAGCTGTATTCTTTATACTGTTCTCTTATTCATAGGGAGAGGCAGACAAGATTCAACACACAGCTCATCTCCGACATTTCCAATCCAGGAATAGAAAACCAGACTGCCAACTGGAGTCTATCCCAGTAATTTTATTTCACACGACCTGGAATATTGATGAAAAAAAAAAAGAAATCTCAAGAAGTTTTATGTATGTCCTGGATAATATTTTCAATGTTAATTTATTCATTCAATCCTGACTCCTACTGTACCACTTGTAGCACTTCACATGTTATTGACTATTAAAAAATACTGAAGAATTTTGAAGTTCCAGAACCAAGCTCCATAAAATTCACCACATTTATGCTGGGCTTTCCCATGTTGTTTTCACACATGTGAACTAGCTAGTTACAAGATACTAAATCAAAAATTTACCTTTGTAGTTGATCTACTCCATCCTCTCCTCCTGCATCTGCGATCATCACTTACTGGCATCCGCCAATTACCTTCTCATCCTTAATAACTAAGTGTCTTCACCCACTTATCTTGAGTCTGTTATCTCTTTTTTTTTTTTTAGGACCAGATCCTCCTTTCTAAAACCTTGTTTATACTATTTTTAGAGACGTCTTTTAATCCCATAATCATTGACAGTGTTTGTCTCTTGCCTAGTTATCATATTCAAGGAGCTGGTAGCATTGACAACTAATTTCTCATGAAATCTTGAGCATGCAGACTGGGGCTGGAGCTAGGGACTTATAAGACTCATTTTACTATAAGAACTCATGGGCTCTAATGGCAAGGAATTTATGATACCAGATAGAGTGTGTTAGTTCCTAAGACTGTGAGAATGAATTGGAAGATGGTCCTGCCCTTCTGCCGCCTTCCGCAACACAAACCTCTTTGATGGGTTGAGCAGCTTTGCTGTTTGAATTGCTCTGTTGATTCAGGAATTTAAAGTTTGTAATAAGAATTCCCAAGATGGCTATGGCACAAGTGAGAACAAAAATTAAGGCTATAGAGATAGCTAGACCCAAGCCTGAATTACTGTGTTCATTTGTTTTTCTGGAACCCACAAAACTTTATTGTGCAGTGCCACAGTGAAACATCACAAGGAATACTTTAACCCACATATTAAACTTTCCAGTTCCCTCTGGGTCACATATTGTTCAGTGAAATGAAGCAAAAAAACCGTAATCTGCCAGACACTTATTAGCAATTTAGGAATCTTTTTGTCCTATTACCTTGGAAAATGTCCTTGTAACCCATGGGCTCAGGAAGACCACAGAGAACAGGCAGAGTGTGAGTGCGTTCATCCTTGGAGAAGGAGTGACTGTGGAACCTGCCACTGCAAAGGACGTTCTCAGAGGACATGCTTCATCTTCCAATTCACTTATTCAACACATAATTATTTAACACCTGCAAAGTGTACGTGCTAGATCTGTGGATGTGGTGGTACACAGATAAAGTCACTGATCTAATGGAGTTTAAACAGTAGGTAATATTTGTGACATGATGCAAACTATATCCATCAGCATTATGATTCATAATTCAACACTGCATCAATGTCTTTTATTTCTCTACTTGACTGAGGTATGTTTCTGCAAATATTTATTGGTTGGGTCTTTTGTGATGCTTAGGAATATTTTTCTCAATTATTTTGAAAGGTGTTCTATTTACTCATTTTAGCAAAGATACTTTTAAAAAAAATTGATTTGCAACCAACAATATTAATTAACCAGGTTGCCATGAAATAGGCATTTTTAGTAGGGAAATTGCTCATTTGATTACCACCATTATTCAGTCCCTATAATTTTTCCTTTGCTATTAGCTGCTTGAAGTTATCTTCCACAGATTATTACCACAATAATTGCTTCCTACTATTGAAGATCGTCATTATTTTAAATTTTAATTATTGTTATTATGAACCACTTTGAAATGTATGTTGAGCAGAAAGCCTTAGTAAATACATTAAAAAAATAGTTCAATATCCTAAAATTGCGTATTGGAAAAACTCTGTTAATGTCTTTCAGGGAAAGATTTAAATGTATATTTTCATAAGATATATACATTGTTTGGATAGTAACTTCATATGCTTCAACACTTATCACATTGCATTGGCAAAGCATTGGTGGTGGTCGCATTGCACATTTGTGGCTTAAGGTAAACAAAATTGAAGTTAGTAATACCTGCCCATTATACTTTTTGAAATATGTTAATAAATTATGTATCTCTTTTTATTTGGTCATGACGTATATCCGTCAGAATAATAAGTATGTAGGTATAATCTCCAATATTTTATTGTTGTTTTGTCACAAGATTCAAGCATATTTGTAATTAGGTTTACCCTACATTTATATATATATGTATCTGTATATATATATATATATATATATATACATGTATACACATATATAGATATAGAGATATATACAAACAGATGATACTTCTGTATATTTTAACAACTTATGAGACACTTGCTGCAAACCATGTATTTAAAGAAACAGGTGGAGGTCATAGTCTTTTTTTGTATTAAAAATCGCTGTCATTGAGCAAGACTACCAACTATTCTTTGAGACTTCATAGCACAAAATTGTTTCTGACACTTTTGGAGTAAATGGGTCATTAATTAATGTGTTTCTTGACTTTGATATAGAAAATAAAAGCTGTGTCATCATCATCATCCTAATTTCCAGGATATAGATCTCTTTAATTATTTACATACACAACATATATTGAAGAAACTTGATCTGCTTGAAAGAAATATGTTTCCTTGTTCAGGCACTCATAAGACTGCTTTTGGAGTTGCTGGCAGCAATTCCAGCTTTGGTTCATTCAAGCTGCTTCCTCTAACTCTAAGAAATCCAAATCAATAGTAATTTCATCCCTTTAAGACAATCATTTTTAGTTGTAGCTGTTCTTTTTTCCCTAACTGATAGCTGTATTTGTATTGAGCTGAAAGCTACTTTACTTTATTCTTTTTTACTCCCTTGGGTGTTCTGTATGAAATGTTCTACACCAAAATGCTTGGAATTTCTGCCTCAAATACTTGTTAGCATCTTCTTCCACTTCTACCACTGTTCTTCTTTCCTTCTTTCCTATTTCCCTCTTCCCTTTGTCTTTCTCTTTCTTTCTTTGTTTTACTTAATATTTTAACAACTTACTGGTGTAAACCATTTAGTTTATATTTATTTTTGCCAATTATATACAATATTTAGTGAAACAAATGTATGCTTTGTTGTCATAGAATCATGAGTTATTCTTCTGGCTTTGCTGTTAGTATTTATGTGATTTTGAACAAGTTACACAGGTTTTACTTCATCATGTGTAAAACGGGAATAATAACACCTGTTTCTTTGGGTTGTGGTTAAGACTAATATTTTTCAAATGGTTACCTCCATAAGGATTCATAGTAGGTACTCAGTAAATGCTACTCCCTGCCTTTATCTTTCATGAGATAGATGACACCACAGCAAGCAAGGGGGAGTCTTTGCTTATAGGTAACCACTGAAGGTGGCTAAGGACATAACTAATATAAACACAGATCATGTGTATAAAGAGAGGTTCATGCAGTGTATCATGGGGTTCAAAGAAAGGGACATTTTTTGTCAAGGAGAACTAAAACAGGTCCATAGAGGAGGATAGGTGATAGACCTCAAATCATGGTTAGCTTAGCTTGAGCTAAGCAGAGACAGTTAAAGGATGATGAGTTACTGAAATTTTCACTCTAGGTAGTGACAGCATCAAAAGTTCTGAGACACACAATCAGTAAAAAATAACACAGAAGGCCCTCCACCATCCCTGAACCCTCTATAACCTGTTGGGAAATAGTGAGGAATAACTCTAGAAAGTTAGTTTGAAGTCATGTTGTGGAAAGTCTTGAATTTCAGTTTTAAAAACTTGCAAATTAATTCCTATGTCTTAATTTTTCTTTTACTTTTCCTCTAATTAAAATGCCCTTGACTTTGTCCATGAAGTCGGATTTCGTTTGGCTCTTCTAACACTGACACTTGCATATTCCAAGCTAAATACTCTATTTCCAATTTCCACTTAACGGTAAACTTTTGTGATGAATGTGCAAAATAACAATGTTTTATTATTGTTTAAATAAGTTTCAAAACAAGAAACAAAAGCCTTATTTTTAACTTACCTACATACTTACCGTTTTTGACACTCTTAATTCTTTTGTGTAGATCTGATTTTCTACATGGAATTATTTTCCTTCAGCCAGAAGACTTCTTTTAGCATATGTTGTAGTGCAAGTCTGCTAGCAATGAATTCTCTTACCCTTTGTTTTTCTGAAAATTTCTTTATATCACTTTCATTTTTTAAAAATATTTTTGCTGGATATTAAACGTTAATTTTTCAGGTTGTTTTCTTTCAACATTATAAGTATATTCCATTTTCTTGTGGTTTGCATTGTTTCTGAAAAGAAGTCAATAGTATTCTAACCCCTGTTTCTCTGAATGTAAAATTTTCATTATTCCTTCAAATATTTTTACCCTCTCTCTCTCTTCTCCTTCTGTAATTTCAACCATATGTATTTTAGACTACTTGATATTTTTGATATGGCACAAGTTCTGTTCATTTTTAAGACTTTTTTCTCTATGTTTTAAGTTTGAATACTCTTTTTTTTTTTTCTACAGTGTCTAATCTGATATTAAACCCATCCAGTAGAGTTTTTTCAGATGTTGCATTTTTCATCTCTCAAAGTTCCATTTGGTTCTTTTTAATATATTTCACTTCTCATTATACTCATATTTTTTTAAGTCCTTAAGCATATTTATAAGATTTTTTTAAAGTCCTGTTCTATTACTTCTACCATCTTTGTCACTTCTGAGTCCATTTCTATTGATTGGTTATTGTCCTGGTTATTGACCACATTTTCCTGCTTTTTGGCATGTCTGTAAGGTTTTATTGGATGCTGGATATTGTAAACATCATGTCCTGTAATGTTTGGATTTGGTTGTCTTTCTTTAAAGATTTTGGGCATTTTGTTTTGTTTTACAATGTTATTATTTGTGGATCAACTTGCCTTTTCAAGAATTTTCATCTTTGTTAGGATGCATATAGAATAGTTGTTAACTCCTAAAATACTTTAGCCCTCTTACTAAAGCATGGCCTTCTTGGGTCTGTAATGAATGCTTGGATACTCAATAAAGATCTTCTGCTCTGGTTGGAATTTGAGTATTTCTCCATCCTGTGAGAACTTCAGGAATTGTTCAGTTTACAGCTCCATGGTACTTCTTTGCTGGGCCTGGATGCATTTAACCTTTGGCACACACAGCTCAGTGTTAGCCCAAACATTCTAGGCAGCCCCTATTCAAATTTCTGGAGCTCTTTGTGTATTTCCCTCTTCTCCATTACTTTGTCTCACATAAAAGCTAACTCAGCTTCCCTAAACTTGTTCTCTATCTCCTAAATTCAGTGATACAACTATGCTCTGCTTGGTTTCTGTCTGCCTTTATTGTGGTTTGGAATGTGGCTCTAGGCAGAAAGACATGAAGATCATGATGGTCAGCTCACTTGTTTCTTTTATCTCAAAAATTAGAGTCCTGAATCGCATGCTGTCCAATGTCTGAAAAGACTTGTTTCATATGTTTTGTCTAATTTCTAGTTGTTAATAGCGAGAGCACAGTTCTCCCATCATGACCAGAATTGTAAGACCCTTGTTTTATTTAAAATTTTTTTCCCATATTACTGTCTTTATGTGGTTAGATGAAAAAAGGTGAAGTGTTATGGAAGTGTTTCTCTTTGGAAGGTTCTTTATTTTCAAGCAGATCAGACCTAAGATCATGCTATTGTTTTGACATAAAATGTTTCAGGATTGGGGCTGGCCCTGTGGCCAAGTGGTTAAGTTCGCACGCTCTTCCTTGGTGACCCAGGGTTTTGCCAGTTTGGATCCTGAGCGCAGACATGGCAACACTCATCAAGCCATGCTGAAGCAGTGTCCCACATAGCACAACCAGAAGGACCTACAACTAAAATAAACAACTATGTACTGGAGGGCTTTGGGGAGGAGGAGAAGGCAGAGGAGAAGGAGAAAGAGAAGGGGAAGAAGAAGAAGAAGAAGATTGGCAACAGAGGTTAGCTCAGGTGCCGATCTTAAAAAAAGAAGACAAAAGAAAAAGTGCTAAAAAAAATGTTTTAGGATTAAATTATAATTTGTTCTCTTTCACATTATTAATAGGAAAGCTGTTGTAACCCATCGAAATTGTTCCCCTGACAAAGGATAGCATCTATGTAATTAACCCGTTCCTCTCATTAGGGATACCATCTATATGAAAGTCGTTATCCTGCAACTAAGAATTGAAGAATGGAGAATTCTGGGTTAACAGGACTGAAAAATTAGGACTATTTCTATTTTTTCACATTTGTTGATACCATACACTAAATGGCTATATGTTAAATATCAGATTTATAAAATTGTTTATTTTGGCACTCTTTTTCACTAAGGATGATTATAAAATATTCAAGTTTGCCTATAGAAGCCATTCTGCAACAATAGGTCAGGAAAAGAGAAATTTATCTTTCTAGTAGCCTCAGGGGAAGCATGTATTGGCATATATTTCCTAGAAAGTATAAAAACTTTGTGAAAGTCAATTAGAATGTATAATAAATCTATGATGATTAATCATGCAAAAGTGAAGAAAATTTTGTTAATTAAAAAATAGCTAATAAAAAATCTTTTGGAATTTTCTGGAATTTTTTAATTTTTACACTTTATACAAATTATAAAGAACTTTTAAATGACGCCATAAGAAGTTAACATAAACTCTTGTCTAAGGGTGGAAGTGTGATCTCCTGGTTTAACATATGGGCTCTTGGTCAGACTGTCTAAGGTGAAACCTAACCTCCTTCATCGATTCATTAAATATTTTCTTTTTAGCTGGAAAATTAAATTTATACTGGGATTTTTATTGCCACTATAACGAAACATCTAAGAAACGTCTCTTGTTTAGCATAAATGGTTAATATAATTATTCTAAATCAGTGAGTGAAGAGACATAGATTGTTCTTCTACGTAATGATAGCCTTTTCCTTCCTGCCCTCTTACAAAATAGAGCATAGAAAATGCAGAACATTTCCATTCAGAACCTAAAGATTACCAAATCAATACTCAATATGAATCAAAGAGTCACATTAATGTCACATTTCTTTGAGGTGAGATTTTGTCAAATAAAAACTGTGCCAGGACTTTAGAATTGGAGCTGGTTAAACTTTAAAGAAAAACATTACATAATATAACATGGTTTTCTATTAATAGTGACAGTTTTAGGTTTGTTGGGAAAGAAAATAAAACAGATTCATAAAAAGTCTAAGACTATTATCAGATGCTTGGCACTTAGATTTTGGAGGAATTGATTTTTGCATTCCTGTGTTAGCTAACTATCATTTTTATTTTTGCAAGAATATTTGGAAGGTGGGCCTGAGTTAAGGACCATTGCTACAGGCTTCAGCTCAGCTATAATTTATAGAGCACTTGACAAGCTTCGTGTCTATGGCCTGGATCTGTCATAAAATGAGTTTGTGACAAAACCTGACTGCTTCTGACAAATCCAGCATACATTTTGAGCAAACAATGATATTCAGTTTTCTCTGAATAGGAACCAAACCATCCTTAAGTAATACAACAGGACATTTGCATTGTAAGGGGCAGGGATGGGCAGAAGGTACCTGGATCTTGATCCAGGTATATTTAAGATTTGCTTTAGAAGAATTCCCATTACACAAAGTTCCCCTGTTTCAAACCTTTTGTAAATGCATACTTCATTGGCCTCAATATGCTCTACCAAGCCTGGGATTTAGCCTAGAATTCTGCACTACTTAGCAAATATTATTTTAGCATGGAGTTCTTGATATATTAAAAATGAGAACTTTGATCTTAGAGCAAACAAAGGTGATTAATATTTTATGAATTTACATATAGTTAATTATAGTTACTCTACATAGATCTTTCAAAAATACATTTTGTCTCTTTTCAGTAGACAGTAAGCCTCTTGAGGAAAGGGTTCATCTCTTATTTGCTTTATAATTCTAGCACCGAACAGTGTCTGGCAAATGCTTCAGTGATTTTTAATGAATAAATAATAAATGAAGAAAAGCCTAACTCCTGTTGGTACTAAGAACTGTGGCTGTTTTCACCATGAAATGAGAGTCTTGGGATCTCTTTGAGATGACGATTGTTCTTATGCTTTACTTGAAGGTGACGTCATAACTTCTGTTTGGAACCCTGATCAAAAGTGATTATATTCCATTTTCATAAACTCATTCTTTTACACCTCTTGAATCTCCTCCCCTACTCTCATTCCAAACCCTCTTAAGGTGCCTCAGGCACAACTGTTCCTAGGGAAATGTGTTCCCTTTATTCTTCAGTCTCATCACAGAACACATCATTCCTTGTTGCTATAAATGAAATGTACTGATTCCCAAAATACACCATGACCCCTATGGCCATATCAAGTTGAAGCTGCCAGCTCTACTAACACTCACTTCATATAGAAATGGCAGGTAAGGTGGCATTCTCCCAGTTCACACTGTATATTTCCAATTGATCACTCTTCCACCTCCCCCATTGTGTCATAAACCTTTATTTTAACTAGCTATAGCACACTTTACCAGACCCTTTGATGACCATCTATTGTTATCACATCACTCACACCTACCTCTCATCTTTTCTCCCCTCGTAGGCCTGATATCTATTACATCAATGTCATTTTGTATGTCACATCAAAGTTCCTTGACCTTCTCAAATACAGTGAATTCCTCCTCTACTTTATTTCACTTAACCACACTATGGACATACTGTAAATATATGACCTGTCAAAGCATTTAGAGTAATCTTGTATCTTTAACTATGTATTTGTTTTGTCCACTGAATCTGTTACTTCACCAAAGCTTCTAATAATTTTACTCCATTTTATTAGAATTTATCAGCCCCTTTCTTATCACTTCCCTACTCAGCATTGTCCAAGAGCTTCTATTACACTTAAAATAAAAATCCAAAGCACCATGGTGAAGTGAGCTCTTCCCTCAGATTCTCCCCTCTAAAATACAATCAAAAGGACATTCAAACACCAACAGAGGACATAACACAACACAAAAGATGTCTTGGAGACCCACGCAACCATAGGTTTAAAGGTGGTGGTGGGGCTGGATCCTCCAGAGGAAGCTGAAGCTGATTGGCAGGAGCTCCACAGAGAGAGAAGGGCCACAGTTAGAAGAGGTGAGTGACTGAAGAGAGGCACCGCATCCCTGCCCAGCACTCCAGCCTCATGATCACCGGGAACATGGCACAGTGAAAGAAGGACCAGCTAGGGGAAATGCACTGCTTGAGGAGAGAGGCACCCGAGCCCCACACGAGAGCATGGAGGGTGGCACAGTGAGGGGGAGATCAGCTGTGGGAGGTGCTCAGCTGAGGAGAGGTGCCCTGTCCCCACTTGGTGCTCCAGCCCCACGCTTCAGCCCCACGATCACTGGGAGTGCAACATGGAGACAGAAGTGGTAGCTGGCGAAGCCCTGTGAGTGCCCATAGCACCATGCAGATAAAGAGTCAGTGGTTGGGGGAGGCACACAGATGTAAGAAAGTACCACTTCCCGCACCTGGCACTCCAGTCTGTGATTACCCGGAGTTCTGCACAGAGAGAGAAGCAGAGGCTGGGGGAGGCACAAGTGAAGGAGAGCACCCCTCCCCTTGCCCAGTACTCCAGATCTGCCAATGGCCAGAGCACCACACAGTGAGAAAAAGCAGTCAGTGGCCAGAGCTAGGGAGCCCCTGATCATGCTGAGCCCAAAATTCACAGTGCCTGAGACCCACCCAGTGGAGGCACATGGCAGTGGTGACCAGATAATAACACCATACCAAGGCAAAAATCCACACCATCAAGCAGTATAAGAAAGTATATTAACTCTCTAGATCAGAGGGAAAATGACAAGTACCCAGAAACTAACCCCGAAGACACAGAAATCTGTAAAGTAAATGACAAAGAATTCAAAATATCTATCATAAAAAAACTCAGTGAGTTACAAGAAAACACAGAAAGACAAATTAACAAATTCAGGAACTTCTTTACAAAAGAGATTGAAACTTTAAAGGAGAACCAGTCAGAATTATCGGAGATGAAAAACACAATAGAAGAGATTAAAAAAATCTGGACTCCCTAAACAACAAAACTGACAATATGGAAGACCAAATTAGCAATTAGAAGACAATACTATAAAAATGCTTCAGAGGGAGAAGAGAGAACTAAGACTAAAAAGAAATGAAGAAGCTTTCAGAGAAACATCTGACGCCATTAGGAAACGCAACATAAGGATTATAGGTATTCCAGAAAGGCAAGAGAAGGAGAATGGAGCAGAAAGCTTGTTCAAAGAAATAATAATGGAGAATTTACCAAACCTGGGGAAGAGGATGGAAATCCATGTGAAAGAGACTACCAGAACTCCCAACTATGATAATGTAAAAAGACCTACTGCAAGGCATATAGTAGTACAGCTGGAAAAAGTAAATGACAAAGAAAAAATATGAAGGGCAGCAAGGCAGAAGAAAAGAACTTACAAAGGAACCCCTATCAGGCTTTCAGTGGATTTCTCAGCAGAAACCTTACAGGCTAGGAGAGAGTGGAATGATATATTCAAAATCCTGAAAGACAAAAACTTTCAGCCAAGAATATTCTATACAGCGAAAATCTCCTTCAGTTAAGATGGAGAAATAAAAACTTTCCCAGATAAACAAAAGCTAAAGGAGTTCATCAAGACAAGACCCCCACTACAAGAAATCCTCAAGAATGCCCTCATATCTGAAAGGAAAAAACAAAACAAAACAAAAACAAAAACCCAAGAAAGTAGCTACAAAGCCCTGAGCAAGGAGATGAATAGGTAGGAAACAATCAGAAATTGGTAGCTCTCTATCAGAACAGGTTGGTAAACACTTAACTTTGATATCAAGGATAAAGAAAAAGAAAACACCAAAATAAAAATTATCTAATCATTTTAACCACAAACTCATAACACAAGGTGCAATAAGATATGACAAAAATAACTTAGAAGGGGAAGAGGAAAGAGATGGAATCAGTATACTCTAAAGAAATAGGAGGGATCAGAAAATGGACTATCTTATCTATGAGAAGTTTTATACAAACCTAAAGGTAACCACTAAACAAATAATTAGAATGGACACATGTATGGTAAACAAGGAAAAAATGAAGAAAATCAACATAGAAAACTACCTAATCAAATCGGTAATCCAAAATATATAGGACAAGAAACAAAGGAAATGCAGAAGAACCAGAAGAAGTGTGATAAGATGGCAGTATTAAGCTCTCATATATCAATAATCACTCTAAATGTAAATGGACTGAATTTTCCAATCAAAAGACACAGAGTGGCAGGATAGATTAAAGAACAAGACCCAACAATATGCTGCCTCTAGGTAACACATCTCAGCTCTAAAGACAAACATAGGCTCAGAGTGAAGGGGTGGAAGATGATACTCCAAGCTAATGGCAAACAAAAGAAAGCAGGTGTTGCAATACTTATATGAGACAAAGTAGACTTCAAGATAAAACAGGTAAAGAGAGACAAAGAGGGGCAGTATATAATGATAAAAGGTACACTCCACCAAGAAGACATAACACTTATAAACACATATGTACCCAACACAGGAGCACAAAAGTACATAAAGCAACTATTAACAAACCTAAAAGGAGATATCACCAACAACACAGTAATAGTAGGGGACCTCAACACTCCACTCACATCAATGGACAGATCATCCAGACAGAAAGTCAACAAGGAGATAGTGGAATTAAATGAAAAACTAGACCAGATGAACTTAATAGGTAATTATAGAGAGTACTCCATCCCAAAACAGTAGAATACACATTCCTCTCAAGCACATGTGGAACTCAAGGATATTCTCAAGGATAGACTATATATTGGGAAACAAGGCAAACTTCAATAAATTTAAGAAGATTGAAATCATATCTACTGTCTTCTCTGATAATAATGCTGTGAAATCAACTACAAGAAAAAAGCAGGGAAAGGAACAAAAATGTAGCGACTAAACAATGTGCTGCTGAACAACCAATGGATTGTCAAAGAAATAAAAGGAGAAATCAAAAAATATTTGGAGACAAATGAGAATGAAAACACACCATATCAACTCATATGAGATGCAGCAAAAGTGTTCATAAGAGTGCAATTTATCGCAATACAAGCCCACATTAACAAACAAGAAAAAGCTGAAATAAACAAGATTAAACTGCACCTAACAGAATTAGAAAGAGAAGAACAAAGCCCAAACTGAGCAGAAGGAGGAAAATAATAAAAAATAGAGCAGACATAAATGTAATTGAAACAAAAAAAAAGACTGTAGAAAAGATCAATGAAAGAAGGAGCTGGTTCTTTGTGAAGATAAACAAAATTGACAAACCCTTAGCAAGATTCACTAAGGAAAAAAGAGAGAAGCCTCAAATAAATGAAATTAGAAATGAAAGAGTCAAAATTACAATGGATACCACAGAAATACATATTATAAGAGAATATTATGAAAAACTATATGCCAACAAACTGGACAATCCAGAAGAAATGGATAAATTCTTAGACTCTTACAACTTCTCAAAACTGAATCAAGAAGAAATAGAGATTCTGAATAGACCAATCACGAGTAAAGAGATTGAAATTGTAATCAAAAACCTCCCCAAAAATAAAAGTCCACGACCAGATGGCTTCTCTGGAGAATTATGCCAAACATTCAAAGATTTATTACCTATTCTTCTCAAACTATTCCAAAAGATTGAGGAAGACAGAAATATTCCTAACACAATCTATAAGGCCAACATCACTCTGATATCAAAGCCAGAGAAAGACAACACAAAGAGGGAAAATTACAGGCCAATATCACTGATGAACATAGATGCAAAAATCCTCAACAAAATACTGGAAAACCTAATACAGCAATACACTAAAAAGATCAAACACCATAATCAAGTGGGATTCATACCAGGGACACAGGGATGGTCCAACATCTGAAAATCAATCAACATGATACACTACATTAACAAAATGAGGAACAAAAACCAAATGATAATCTCAATAGGTACAGAGAAAGCATTTTACAAGATCCAACATCCAGTCATGATAAGAACTCTCAACAAAATGTATATAGAAGGAAATTACCTCAGTATGATAAAGGCCATATATGACAAACCCACAGCCAACATCATACTCAGTGGGGAAACACTGAAAGCCATCCCTCTGAGACCAGGAGCAAGACAAGGGTGCCACTTTCACCACTGTAATTCAACATACTACTGGAGGTGGGGCCAGAGCAATTAAGCAAGAGAAAGGAATAAAAAGAATTCAAATAGAGAGTGAAAAAGTGAAACTCTCGCTGTTTGTAGATGACGTGACTTTATATATAGAAAATCCTAAAGAATCCACTGGAAAACTATTAGAAATAACCAACAACCACAGCAAAGTTGCAGGGTACAAAGCCAACTTACAAAAATCAGTAGCATTTCTATGCTCAAATAACAAACTAACAGAAGAAGAACTCAAGAATACAATCCCATTTACAATCACAACAAAAAGAATAAAATAGCTAAGAACAAATTTAACCAAGGAGGTGAAAGACCTATACATTACTGAAACAAATCGATAATGACATAGAGAAATAGAAAGATATTACATGTACATAGATTGGAAGAATAAATATAGTTAAAATGTCCATACTACCCAAAGCAATCTACAAATTCAATGCAATCCCAGTTAGAATACCAATGACATTCTTCATGTAAATAGAACAAAGAACCCTAAAGTTAATATGGGGCAACAAATGACCCCAAATAGCCAAAGCAATGCAGAGAAACAAGAACAAAGTTGGTGGCATCGCAATCCCTGACTTCAAAATATATCACAAAGCTATAGTAATAAAAACAGCATGGTACTGGCATCTTGTGCACACAGGCACACAGATCAATGGAACAGAACTGAAAGCACAGAAATAAAACCACACATCTATGGACAGCTAACCTTTGACAAAGAAGCCAAGAACATACAATAGAGAAAGGAAAGCCTCCTCAATGAATGGTGCTGGGAAAACTGGACAGCCACATGCAAAAGAATGAAAGTAGACCATTATCTTTTCCTGTGCACAAAATAGGCTCAAAAGGGACCAAAGACTTGAAGGTAAGACCTGAAACCATAAAACTTCTGGAAGAAAATATAGGCAGTACACTCTTTGACAACAGACTTAAAAGGATCTTTTCAAATACCCTGTCTACGCATACAAGGGAAACAAAAGAAAAAATAAACAAGTGGGACTTCATCAGACTAAAGAGTTTCTGGAAGGCAAAGGAAATGAAGATCACAATGAAAAAACAACTCACCAGTTAAAATCTAACTGGATGGTTTTCTAGCCTGAAGGAAAAACAATTACAAAAGGTTCTGAGATAGGAGTGAATCCACTGTCCTGTATGATTAGAAACACAACCAAGAGTGTAGAATATGAAGACCAAGCTGGTGAACGGAGGGGAATGAAATCAGAGAGTTAGGAAGTAACCATGTGTGATCTTGTAGGCCAGCATAAGAAGTTGGATTTTTTTTAATTTAATTTTTTTCATTGTGGTCATAATAGCTTATAACGTAGGGAAATTTCAGTTGTACTTTATTATGTGTCATACACAATATAAGTATGCCCCTTCACCCCTTGTGCTCACCATCCACCTCCCTTCCCTATTTTCACTTTCCTTTTCTCACTGAGGTCTCAGCTTAAATTCTGCTTCCTCAGACGCCTTTAAATAAAGCAGCTTTCCCTCCAGACCTCGCTGTCCTTGATTATCCTCTAATACATTCCTCTAATTTCTTCATAGAATTAGTATCTGAAAAATGTATGTTAACTCTCTGTGTTTAATATCTTTCTCTTCCTTACTCAAGGTAAAGAACTTTCCTGTCTTGTTCATCACTATATATTCAGTGCTTTGAAGGCCTTAAGGAAAGATTTATTAGCCAATTGACAGACACATACACACCACAAATTAAGCTCCTAGGGGAAAGCGGTCTTGTATTGCTCAAGACCCTCTGATGTCTCTGACACAAGGGGACAATGACAAATATTGGCAAATGGCCAATAAACATAAAATTTAAACTCAATAAAATAAATATAGATTAAAATAACATCGAGTTACCATCATTTTATATCAAAATGGCAAAATTAAAGCAAAAATATCCCATACTGATCCAAAGTTGTGCAGAAGGACCTCAAAATGTTACTCCCACGTAGTCTACTTCTAGGAATTATCCTAAGCATTCAAAGATTTGTGTCCAAATAGCTTCATAACATTATTTGATATAGTAAGTATTAGAAACAACCTTTTTGTCAAGAGCAGGAAATTGGTTATATATTTCTGAGATGGAACGATAAAGTCATTTCAAATGACAGAAGTTTATACATCAAGATGTTTTCTCTTGCCCAGAAGTGAGAGAAAGGCTGTTCTTTATCCTGTTAAATATATTCAATTCAATGAGGTCTTATTTTTAGTTCAAATAAAAATCCTACCTCCTCACAGTGAGAAAGCTTTTACTAAGCTCCTGGTAGCCTGTGGCTCTGTGTTAGAGGCACAGAAACAGTTATTATAGATTCTCATAACAAAGAATCTGGGATACGCGAGTTTTGAAGATCTTGTTGACGTCATGAAACATTTAAATGATAACAACCAAATCAACCTCAAAAACCATAATACACCTATGATGGGATTTTGATAAAGCAGTAATGGTATATTCAATATACGTTATTACAGGACAAAGATAAATATGTAGTGTAAAGATAGAAAAAAAGAGCAGAACTAAATTAAGATCTATTGTCTCACAGAAAATAACCAGCAACTCCACTGATTACTGGTCCACAGAATCCTATGCAGCTGTGTTCCTTGTCCTCCATGTTTTCTAACTGCGAGAGTCAAGTTTCTGCAGAGGTTTCTGTAGCCTTGGCTAAGAATTTACTTCTAAACGGGAGTCTTAGCTTATGACAGAGATACCCTTGAGACCTCGTGTGCAAGTATCTGAAGGGAACACTTTTCCTTCGAGGTAAAACCTCAGGGATTTTGCAGATGGTACTTTTTAAACTGAGGATCTGGTTCACCACTTGCTTTTGTAAATAAGATTTTCTTGTGATGTTGCTAGCCCATTCATCTGCGTATTTTCTACAGTTGGCTATGGCTGAATTCAGTAGCTGCAACGGAGACCATATGGCCCACAGAGTCTACAATATTTACCATCTGCCCCTGTAAAGAAAACAGTTTAGAGACCCCAGACTAGAGCATTCTTTTTATATATATTTCAAATTAACTTAAGATATTTTTACAGTGAATTATTGTTATTAATTACTAGATACCATAATAACACATAAGTTTTTATTAGCAAAATGCCTCTCTTTTTTAGGTACAAAAAGAAAACTGAATTAAGTCTTCATATCTCCTAATTGCAGCTTCTTTTATTTATATTAATATTCTAATATCCTATTAATATAATAGTACACATTAGGCACACTCTCAATGAAGTCCTTACTGAAAAGGAATTATGGGATTATAACTGGTGTCATGGTCTATTTGAAAACTGGTTATAACTATAACTGTATAGGCTATGTTCCTTAAGATAAATATAAGTATTTGGTGCCCTAGGCTTATGCATAAGGATACATGTGAAATATATTCATTAATTCAATTTTTAAGTCATTTAATTATTGTGCTTGGTTGAGAAAAGCTTTTCATCACATTTGGACATTTTTAATTAGATCGTGATTTTTCTCGTAGAATAGTTATCTCCGAAAGGAATGGAGAAAAACATTTTGAAAATAAATTTAGATAAAAGCTAGAGCAAATGCTATAAATTCCTGAGGTAGTTTGTAAAAGTAAAACTCACTCTCTTGTCACTATAGTCCAGAGCTTAAGGATAGTTCTTATCCTGAAGAAACTTCGGGCCTATCCATAACAGAGCCATACTAACTTGAAGAATGCACGATTAAGGGAATCACTGATAGGGATCAATCTATCCCACTTCTGCCCACGCTGAGCTTGCTCCACACGCTGATCTAATAAATATCCAAATGGCTTCTGTCACCTCCAGCAACTGAAAACTCAGCTACCTGAGAGAAAAGATATTTCCGTTTTTAGTTACTATATGTGCTAACCAGTTAACACTGGTTGGTCATATTAAGCTGGTTCTTAACTGAAGAACTCTTGTTAAGCCAGTTGTTTTATTAAGTTCTTAGACTTAGATGTCTCAGGCATAATAATACTTTGCATGTATTAGCACTTTACATTTTCACAATTTTATAAAATTATTATTCCTATTTTATTGATAAGAAAACCAAGGCATTATATGTATAAAGAAATTCATTATCCTCTCTATTTTTTCCCCATAGACTCTGTCCATCCAGAAAATGTATAAAAACGTCTCTTACTCCCTTTTCCTTTCCAAATCTTAGTCATCCTTTAAGGCTCAGGGTTCAAGTCTGCTGTTTTGCACCAGCAGATGCTGCTGCGTGAATTCTTCCATTCTTTGAACTCCTGGAGACCTACACTCTGTATTGAGCAGGTCAGCACCAAAGCACCAACGAAATTCAAAATTTTCTAATTGCTTCATATATATTAGTCTGGTCTTTCCAAGAATATAACAAACATTTTATTTATTAATTATTTTACTTCATTCTGTTATTGTCTTCAAATCGTTTTGCAATTTGATAGAACAATTGGCTGAATTTTAAGAACATATATTTCAAATGGTTTTAGTTACCAATTGGAAACTGTCCACAGCTCCGTCTCTTTGTTATAATGCCCATGTTTATACGTCTTTGTTTTTCATTTTTGTTTTCAATCAGATGTTTTATATTCCTCTTGCTTTTTACGGATCAGTTACAGGGACATATCATTTTTCTTCTCGGTGCCAAGGTTGGTGTGTAATGGTTGAATTTTGTTTCATATTGCCAAGGGAACCTGATTATGTGCATTGTGAAAAAGAGACACTTTCCTTGTACTGTTAGCTGGAGTTGGCATTTAATAATCAATCATAGTATTTGATTTGTGAGGTCTTGCAGTCACAGAAGATATTTCATGTTTTTCTTGCAGTTATTATTTGTTGTTGCTCAATATCCCTAACATTCAGAGAAATGCAAATTAAAACCACGAGATATCACCTCACACCTATCATCAAAAAAACATAAGATACAAGTGTTGGCAAGGATGTAGAGAAATTGGAACCCTTGCATTGTTGGCGGGAATGTAAAATGCTGCAGCTGCTATGGAATACAGTACAGAGGTTCCTGAAAAAATTAAAAATAGAACTACCATATGATCCAGCAGTTCCACTTCTGGGTATATACCCAAAAGAATTGCTGTCAAAATCTCAAAGAGATATCTGTACTCCCATGTTCATTGCAGCATTATTCACAATAGCTAAGATATGTAAATAACTTAAACGTCCATCGGTGGATGAATGGATAAAGAAATGTGTAAAGAATGGATAAAGAAATATATATTTAAAGTTGAATATTATTCAACTTTAAAAAAAGGAAATCCTGTCATTTGTGACAACATGGATGGACTGAAAGACATTAGTGAAATAAGTCAATCACAGAAGGACAGTACTGCATGATTTCACTTATATGAAGTATATAAAACAATAAAACTCATAGAAATAGAGAATAGAGTGGTGGCTGCCAGGAGATGGAGGGAGGCAAAAATAAGTAGTTGTTCAATGGGTATGAAGTTACAGTTACACAAGATGAATGAGCTTTAGAGCTCTGCTGTACAACATAGTGCCTGTAGTTAACACTATGATGTTGCGCATTCTGAGATAGAGCTCGTGCTAAGTGTTCTTAATCTTTTGGAGGTGATGAATATATTTATTACCTTGATTTTGGTGATCGTATAGCAGGTATATGTATATGTCCCAACCCATCAAAATGTATACATTAAATATGTGCAATTTTTTTATATTTAGTATACCTCAGTAAAGCTGGAGGAAAAAGGTGTAGGTGAATTCATTGCTTAGGATTACAGATATTTCTGTTTTTAAATTCTCATCCACAAGATCTTTGGCAGTATTTGAATTTAGTTTAGCTAGAGGTGAGTGAACAGCAGGAGTAAGGGGACTGGTAAAGGCACATTTCTCATTTAAAAAAAGTAACAGTGACAGACTTAGCCAAAGTCAGTCCCTTTGGACCCAACAGGAAAGCTACTAGGTATGGTTGACCTGGTTTCTAAAAATTTGGATTCAAATAGAAAGTACTTTGATTATGTGCAATTCTATTTGTATTTTAGACTCATAACCATATTTCTGTAATTGTAGCACAGCCGTTTCAAGGCTTTTAGCAATTTCTTCTACATTAGCCAACTCTTTTCTGGCATATCAACTAGGTTCTAATTAAATAAAAGGATGATTTTTTTGTATAAATTACTTTAGATATTTACTAGACAGGAACTATGTTTAAATTTCATATAGTGTCCAGCACTTAATGCATTGCGAATATTTTGTGGAATTAGAGGAAACACATGTCCGTAATAGAAGAGATTCCCTCATAACATTCCTAACATGATATCATCTGACCTCTGCTTGAAAATGTCCATGTTTAATCTCTTTTTTATTAAAGAAAGAATCTTATTATGTAGCTTAAGTTTTAAGATATAAATTAAGCAGACTACTTTGATATTACTATCAATAGAAATAAGCATTCTAATTAACAGATACTACAAATGAAACACTTCTATACTATTAGTACCTTTTTATTGTTTAGCCTTTTGTTTGTTAAAGAGAATACTGCTCTAATTTGATTCCCCAATGGCAGCTGTATTTTCTGTAGAAAACCAGACTAATTTAAAATAAACCAGAACACTTTGCAGAAAGATGGTGAGTCACAGCCTACTTATATGTAAGATTTTTGATAATATAAGTTCTCTTTTCATATTCTTTTTACTTTGCCTAAAACTTTCTATTTTCTGCTGCATCCTGATATTTTTTTTCTGGCTATGGAAGGCTATGAACACACACTAAAAATATTCTTAAAATATAAAAATTAGATTATTTTAATGTCTTTTTATGGGTTAGAAATAAATGATACACACTGTTCCTAAAGTCTGCATTAAATTAAATTTTCAATAACAAACTGTCAAGAGCTCTCTGTTATTATACAAAATGTATATGTTAAATTTATAAGATAACTGGAATTTTATAGGAAAGTTACATTCCTTTTAGGAGACTCTCTTTAGTTACAAATTATGCAAACCAATAGAAATCCACGCTATTGAATTTAAAAGTCAAAAGGAAGGGAGCAGTTCCGATTAATTTACATATGATCAAATTGTCTGCTTATAAAGATGAATACATGCTGGAAGAAAAATATTGCAATTTTTCAATATCAAATCCAGTGGAAATAAATAGAACTTTAACTTATACCTATGAAACTATGTAGCTTGTCATTAGGAAATTGTGGAAATCAATTTCTGCAAAGTCATACAGTATCTAGATTAATGTTATCTGTGTCTTATTGCCATTTACCAAAAACTGAAAAGTCTTAGGAGTTTGACCAATTACTTATTAAGTACTTACGATGTGCAAAGTACTGTAGAATACAAAATAAAATGAATTTATAGGATCTCTATTCTTTAACTGTAAATAAGTGAAAAAAGGAGCTAGCCCTGGTGATCTAGTGATTAAGATTTTGCGCTCTCACCACCACGGCTGGGGTTCATTTCCTGGTCAGGGAACCACATCGCCACCTGTCGGTGGTCACACTGTGATGGCTGACTGTTGCTATGATGCTGAAAGCTATGCTGGTATTTCAAATACCAGCAGGATCACTCATGGTGGGCAGGTTTCAGTAGAGCTTCCAGTCTAGACAGACTAGGAGGAAGGACCTGGCCACCCACTTCTGGAAAAGTTGGTCATGAGAACCTATGAACAACAGGAAAGCATTGCCTGATACAGCCCCAGAAGGTGAGAGGATGGAGCAAAAAGACTGGGCAAGGTTCCACTCTTCTGTACACAGGGTCACCAGGAGTCAGAATCTACTTGATGGCACTAACAACAAAAAATGCAAAAAATATTTGCACTCATTTATACCTCAAAATCACTCTAAGAAGACTGCATAAAAGGAGTCAAGAACTGTGAATAAGCCAACACAGTGTATTAGACCTCCCAAATTGTCAGCATTTGGGTGTTTTCACAAGTTCCTGCTCTGTTGTCCCTATTAAATGATGATAGACTTACTAGGTTCTCAACATCTCCAAATAAACCCATCCATTATTACTCCACATTCCCTAGAAATGGAGCGTGAAGGATTCTCTTTCTGTTATGATACTGGCATTTACAGGGTAAAATTTTACTTTCCCTTTTCTCCATCCCCAGATCACACATATGCATACCCAAACTGCGCACATTAACCACAATTATCTCTAATTTAGGGAAGGGAAATTTGATTATACATACTAGTTTAGTATGTTCCGGGTACTGTGTTAAGCAATTTACCTGTCCTATCTCATTTAATTGTCAGAACATCCCAGTGAGGTACTTTTATTACAGATTAGGTCGGGGAAGGATAAGTGAATTGCTTAGTTAGTAGATTTGTTACACAGATAGTAAGTTAGTAATGGGTAGAACCGTCGTTATGTATGTTATTTTATTTCCTTATCATATTAGCACAATGAGTGGCACATAGAAGGTTCTTAACTCTAAAAAGAATTTAAAAATACTATTGTCAGGAATCCGTAGGAATAGTGAAATAGGCAGAATGAAGGAGAAAGTTGCCCTAGGTAAGGCGGGGGTGTTGAAGGTAGGTGAACTTTTGTTATACTCCTCTCACTGAGAGGTATAGTCTATGTCACCTCTCCTTGAATCTGAGTGACTTCTGTTACTTTGTTGACTAACAGAACACAGCAGAAGTTAAGCCTTACCAGCTTCTAGACTCAGGCCTTAAGAATCTGCTATGTTTTATTTCTCATCTCTTAAAATGCTCTGTTTAGGGGAAACTGGACACTACCTCAGAAGTTTGACTATCCTGAGGCGGCCATTTTGGTGAAGAACTCCAAAATAGTCATGTCAAGAGGATATTCAAAAAGAAAGCAATACTGCTGAACCGCCAGTTATTCTGCCGTCCAAGTCCAGCCACCAGTTATGAATGGAAGAAGCCACCCTGGACATTCCAGACCCAGTGGTGCCACGTGGGAAAGAACTGAAGTCCAAGACATGTGGCTGTCTCAGCCATCGTCTGACATTTGAGCTACCCCAGATGAAACTCAGACATTATAGCACAGAGACAAGCCATCCTTAATGTACCCTGCCCAAATTCTTCCCCCACAGAATTGTGAGCAGAAAATAGAGTGTTAAGGGATAAGCTTAGGCAAGATTGATTGTGTCTCCCCACCCCCACCCTGTGGATAATGAGAAACCAACACAGGGACAGTGTTGATGTCCAGTGAGAAAAGTAGAAGAGAAAGACTATCCTATTCCCTTTCTCCTTTCTTTAAGGAAGGGATGAATTTTGAGGAAGTAAGATATGCATTCTTGATCTTATGACCGACTGGCCCTTATCCAAATTTGCTTGGTTTGTGTTAGATTATGTGTCTTAACTTTTTACATGAGAATTTCTATAGAAAAATAGATAAATTGCCCCAGAAGAGTCCACCTAGAACAGCTAACCATTCTCCAGACCTTTCTCAAACAATTACGTCTTCACTATCACGGTTGTCCTGTCTGACCCACAGCAGCAACTGCAGGTCCTGGTGCCTTTTTCTCTAGTGTTTCAGGGTAAAAAATCAGTTGTGCGGGCTGAAAACAGACAATCTCCCTATGGGTTGGGGAGGCAGCATGGCATAGGTGATTTGGAACTAGTCAGACCTGAGTTCAAATCCCAAAGGTGTAACCTCGACAAATTTCTGATGTCACTTTTCTCAACTATAGGGAAAGGATAACTTGAATCACTGAGATACTATTGGGATTAATAAGGTGGCCTGTGGAAAGGATCCAGTGTATAATACAGTAGTTACTCAATGTTAATCCATTTCCCCTCTCCTATTCTTTCAGGCTAAGTAAACAAGCATCCAGAGTGGGCCTGGCTCTGTCTACTTAAGTGAGGAACTCAGTGAAGACTTTAAAATGTTAGGGGTGAAGATGAGCTCTGGAGTCGCTGGACCATGATAACTGATATTGTTATGCAGATTGGCCAGATGGCCTGAGGAGCCATTTTCTGAGGTGATGCAGAGCTGTTGTGACTAGCGAGCAGGAACTCTGTGTACACATGCGGCTCTTCCATATCCTTTTAAATGTCAGTGTGTGCAGCAGGATATTAGCAAGAGACATGTTTCCTCTTCTTTGTTTTTATAAACAAGACTGAATGCATATAATCTCACTCTAAGTTATGTGATCTTGTCCCACGTCATTCTTGTCTTAAGCTTTTTTCCTCCCTTCCCTTAAATATTCTCACTAAGGTAATTTGAATGATTTGGGGATCTTAAAATATATTTCTGTAGATTATATGATATATATATATAGACTATATTCTATATAATATTCTCTATGTAATATATAGAATATATCTGTAGAATATATCCTATAGAATGTAGTGGGTTATAATGGAGACATAACATATAATGGTCACAGTTAGACCCATTTAGCTGCAAGGGACAGATACTCACTCACATTGCCTTAAATATTGGAAAACTACTTCAATAATCAGGGAGGGAGGTAGGGACCTTAGGAATACAAGGGAGACTCATAGAGAAAGCGTCCTATGGCGCCTGAAACTAGACCCAAAGCTGAGACCTCTGAACCCAGACCCTCTTGTTTTCTTCTGCCTCTGACTTAGCAATTTTTCCGATGCTGCTTCTCATATCCTTCCACTACTGACTGCCTCCCTGTCAACTCCATATCTATGCAGAGATTCCTCTGACTGTCGTTGCCGATTTTCTCACAATCTGTATTATTTACATCTTCTATTCTACCTCTTAGTCTTTCTCTAGGCAGCCTTCCAATTCAGCTGAAACTGCTGCCTGCTTTACTCTTACTTTTTCAGGAGCACTGATAAGATTGACTTATTACTATTGTAGAGGTCATCCTGCGAGGCCAAGCAGAGGCCACCAGGAGTCCGGGGAATGGCTGCACTTGGGCCATGAGCTGTGGCTTGGAGAGGTGGGCTGGAGTAGTTTCTCTTAAAAGAATCTGGAGCTATAACAGGCACCACATTGGCGTATTTAACACAGTTTGCGATTTCTAGGGATGCTCTTAGCCACTTTTTATCATTATCATTAGCTTTTCCTTTGTTATGATTCCCCTAGCCCCCAAGTAAACCAAGAAAACTTTCCTCACCTCTCATCCAGGATTAGGTTTTTCTTAGGTGCTGTCGCAGCCGCCATCAGGTAGCTTTGTAATTCCTAGATGTCTCCTCTTTCGGACCATAAATTAGTTGAGGACAGAGACTATGTTACATTTATTGTTAAATCCCCATTATATATCTGCCACATGGAAAGTAGTATATATATATATGTTAACCTTGAGTAAGTATAGAGGATAAAACATATTTGACTTGTCCATGTCCATGAAGCAACCACTTAGAAGATACAATCAATTTGCTACGCACTTTCATGTATTTTAATACCTCAACTCATTATCTGCCGCAGAGGGCAAGAAACAATAGTAAACAGTATCACTAGGCACAAGTCCTTTATGATCTGTACTGACTCTAATATAAACGGCTATTTTTAAAGTGATTATTTAAAGGTAACATTTTATGCAACCCTTTTCCTATACGCTTTTATATATTCAGGACATTTATTCTATGATTTAAAAATCTGGAGCTTTTTATTATTGGTTGGTTCTGTCATTTCTCCTAATCAAATACTTGACAGGAAAAAGTTTCCTCAAGTTGGCGTGTTTTTCCCAGTTCAAAAATGCCCCAGTGACATTTCAGGCTAATTTTATTTTTACCAGTCAAAAAATTGTCTTTTTCACTGAGCAAGCTTTATTGCCATGGAAGATTAACTGGTGCAGTCAGGAGTAAGAAAACGTCTCAGACATTTTGTACTCTTTCTGTCAACGGGTCATTCATTTATTCAGTCACTCACAAGCTTGGTTCATTCTTTTAGAAGCACCAGAGTCCTAATTTACATTTTTCATATATTTAAATGAACTAATTACTGAGAGAACAGCCACAGAATATAAAACTCAGCCTGGTGTAATAGCAAATGTGGAGGCAAATCATGACAGTTTTTCTTTCTTTAAAACTGTCTAGGGTTCTTGATATGAAAACCCAAGATGCACTGGAACTATTTGTGAAAAACAGAAGTTTCTCCTGCTGCCAAAGGCAGATATTTGTTGCTTTAGAGTATTGCCGTTTGTGGGAACTCTCCACTATGGCTGAAAGCTACAACCCGATTAGAATATTCATGAAAGGGAACTCTGCTATTCAAAGTGCAGAAAAAAAGAATAAGATCTGCCATAAAACATAAATAACACTTTTGTTTCTGTCTAAATTCCTAAGAATAATATATTTGTCTGTTGGAGCTGTTGGAAAATAATATCATATTGACATTACACTAAGTGTTCTTGCACGCAGATAATCATGTCGTAAATACAGAGAGCCTGTTTTCCCCATTGCAGAGGGGGCCTGAATTCCAATTCCACCACAGAGGCATATCCAGGCTCTGACATCACTGAGCCTGGGTTGCTTGGGGACAGGGAGAGGTAGTTAGCATATAGAAGAAGCCCCGGAATTTGAGCACCTTCTTTTAATGTGTCATTTTCTTGCTTTCATATTCCTTGCTCTAATATCTTTACATCAGAGTATTGATAATTATTGCATCAACATATACTTTAAAAATATTAAAAAACACACCTCTCTGAAAAATGTTCTCAGGAGAGGCTGATTCCTTTGCTTCTCTCTTAGTTAGCTTTGTTGCACTTCTTCCATTAAATTCTCTTTGACCAGGGGCTTTTATGAAAATCCATTATGCTACAACCTGCTTCTTAGGCATGATAAGGACGTGCTAAGAATGGGTATTTTGTCTCTTTATAGCCAAGGTAATCCTAATCTTTGCTGTGAGGTCAGTTCTACCATGAGTCCTATCCAGTAGATGCAGAACTCCAGGAAGATATTACTTGGAAAAATCAAGTTTTCCAAAAATGATAGTAGACATATTAATAAGAAGGTTAATGGCAAAAATAATATAATAGTAACATTTGCATGTACTTATTATGTGCTGGCAGATACTGTTCTAAGTGCTTTATAAGCAATAACTTATTTTTAGATGGAGAAAATAAGGCATTGAGCGGTTAAGTAACTTGCCTAAGTAGGGACGAGAAGAGGGTGTCAAGCTAGGCATTTGACTCCAGTGCAAAATATAAGGATGCAAGAAACTCAATAATCAGGGTTAATAACATTTAATGCAATGAATTAAAAATGAAAATCAAATAAATCCATGATAAGCAAAATATCAAAATTTTAAGTAAAGACAAATTGTTGTTTATTTGTCTTATGATCCAGTTTTATTGTGCAACAGAGAGTTGTTTCAATCAATTCACTGTTCCTGAGTATACACAGTTGTCATGACACCTTGCTTGGCATGTTTATGAGGGTCGACAGTGGTGTGCAAACAGATTTGGCAATTCAGGCATATATCTTCAGCTATTTATCTATCTATCCATCCACCTATCCATATATATATGTGTGCGTGTGTGTGTGTATACACACATATATGTGTGTGTATATATATATATACACACACACAAGCTCATATGTATAGTATATATAGCGCACATATGTGTGTGTATATATATAACAGCTTGTACTAATTTTCTTTACTTCATTCAAAATTTAGGAGAATAATTAGACAAGTGTATATAGAGACACACGTTTCTTCTTTTGCCTCAGACTCCAGGCTGTCCTGGCAGGACACTGTGCCTAAGGTTACACAGCCAGTAATGGCAGAGTTTGGATTTAAACTCAGATGGACTTGTATCAGAGTGTTCATTTTAACCTATAGACTGTCTCTCTATTGATGAGAAATGTGCACAGCTTTCATTAAAATACAGATTTTATTCCAATGTCTCTTAATCTTCAAGTTAAGAAACCAAGGAATTGGCTGATGTTGGCAGAACTAATGATTACCCAAAACTTCTTTGCAAATGTTTATTTTGATATCCTTTGTTGAAACGTAGCAGCTTGTGCAGTTTTTCTTCTCTCCTTGAACTAGTATATCTCCCCAAATTCAATTTCACTAATTAAAACTTTGTTTAAAGAAGAGGAAATATTTAAATTTTTAAACATGAAAAGCTCAGGAGAGATCTTGTCAAGATGGCAACATAAGCAGACTCTGAACTCATCTCCTCCCACGAACACAACCAGGTTACAACTATTTTTGGAAAAATTACCCTGGATTGAAAACTGAAAACTGGATAAAAAGAAACCCCACAACAAGGGACAGTCCTGACTAAGGCAGAAGAGGCAGAAATTCTTGCTGGAGAGGAAAAAAGCCACTTTTGGGAGCAGTGAGCTTCTCAGCTGGCCAGGCAGGAGCCACCCTAAGGTATGCAGCCCTCCCTGGAGGACTGAGGTCCTGAGTGGGGGCGATACTGTTATAAGCATCCTTCAGACTCAGCCCAAATGAGACAGGGTCTTTCTGTCTGGCTTTGCTGGCTATTAACTGCAGCGAGGATACCCCCAGAAAAGCTATCTGCTGAAAGCTGAAATGATCAGGCTCTTAAAGGGCCCAGGCACAAACTCACTCATTGCAGCAACCTAAAATCACCAGAGAGAAGGCTGACAGTCCTTTGGCGCAAAGAGACTCATCTGATGGGCTCTGGGGGCATCTTGGTGAGAGAAGGGACTTCTCTGGAGACTAAGACATAGGTGGGGGCCATTGTTCTGAACTGCTCCAGGTGAGCTGACATGGATCCCGGTGGGCGCCATTGAGGTTCATCCTTTGGCCTGTTAGCCCAGGAGTCTGCCACACCCACTAGAGCACAGATTGAATCCAGTTCAGCCAGGGCAGGCAACCTGCCCTAGGGACTGGCCCTACCTAATAGCAAGCCCTCAGGCTACTATCCAGCATGCATTGACTGGGTGCCTTGATCCTCTACAGGCTGGCAAGGGTGCCTGCCTCTGTGGGGTGGGGCCTGTGTGAGGACCAGGTGAAATGTGCAGGGCACTGGTGGAGAGGTGGGGGCCTCTGCAGTGTGGAGTTGGGGTACCCTCCAGGGGGTTGAGAAGTTTGCATGGACCAGGACTGTGTTGACGTGTGTGGTCCTGTGGGGGGTGATGCTTATCAGCAGCAGAAGACCTGTGCTTCACAAATAGCCATAAAAAGGATCAGCCCCACTTTCCAAAGCCTGAAACAATTGAGTGCTCCCTGCCTAGGGCCAGCCCACTCAGCTGCACTCCTAAGAGATCTGACAACAGCCTTGTAGGCCTGAGGCCTATCACAACTGTTAGCCCCTGAGCCTAGCAACCAGCTACACTGGGTACCTACGCAATTAAGAGGAAAATGGCAATAGAAGTGTGCTGATAGACTTTGTAGCCAAGGTGCAGAGGCTTCCCAAACCGGATTTACAAACAGCTGGCCAGGGAAGGAAAGACCAGACTCCCTGGGTACCTGCAGTTGGAGCAACCCTGACACACAGAAGGACACAAGTAGCCCACAAAGGGGTCACTCCTGGATCTTCAGGACTGCTGATGAGAGGGAGGCACACTCCTGGGCCTCATAAGGCATCTCATACATAAGGCCACTTCTCCAAGATCAGGAGACATAGCCAACTCACCTAATGCATAGAAATAAGGGCAGAGTAAGAGGCATAATGAGGAGACAAAGGAATACCTTCCAAGCAAGGCAACAGAACAAAACCCCAGGAAAAGAATTAAATGAAACAGAAACAAGCGACCTACTCGACAAAGAGTTCAAACAAAATATCACGAGGATGCTCACAGATATTGGGAGAAGACTGGATGAACACAGTGAGATTATCAGCAAAGAACTGGAAGATGTAAAAAAAATCAGAAATGAAGAATACAATACTGGAAATGAAAAATTCACTAGAGGGACTCAACAGCAGAGTAGAGGATGCAGAAGAATGGATCAGCGAGCTAGACAAAAGACTAGAGGAAATCACTCAAGAAGAACAGAAAAGAGAAAATAGAATTAGACAGAACGAGAACAGTCTAAGGGAACTCTGGGACAATATCAAGCATGCTAACATTCGGATTATAAGTGTCCAAGAAGGAGAAGCGAGAGACAAAGGGGCAGAAAATTTATTTGAAGGAATAATAGACGAAAAATTTCCTAACCTGAGGAAGGAAACAGACACCCAAGTTCAGGAAGCACAGAGAGCTCCAAACAAGATAAGTCCAAAGAGGCCCACACCAAGACATATTATAATTAAAATGTCCAAAATTAAAGACAAAGAGAGAATCCTAAAAGCAGCAAGAGAAAGGTAACAAGTGACATACAAAGGGAAGCCCATCAGGCCATCAGCGGACTTCTCAGCTGAGACCCTACAGGTAAGAAGAGAATGGCACGATGTATTTAAAGTGCTAAAAGGAAAAACCTACAGACAAGAATACTCTATCCATCAAGATTGTCATTCAGAATGGACGAGAGATAAAGAGCTTCCCAGACAGGCAAAAATTAAAGGAGTTTATCAGCAAGAAACCAGCTCTACAAGAAATGCTGAAGGGACTTATTTAAGTGGAAAAGGAATGACCACAAATACAGATAAAAAAATTGTCAAAGAAATAAAACAACAGCACACAAAAAAAAAAAAAACAGGCAATAAAATCATTTGTAAATGTAAAAATATAGTAAAGGTAGCAGATCAACTATCTGTGAAGATAATGCGAAGGTTAAAAGACAAATTTTCTAAAATCACCTATTTCAATGATAAGAGGGTAATGGATAGACACACACAAAACAAGAGACTATATATGATTTGAAAAACATAAAATATGGGAGGAGGAGAGTGAAAAAGTAGAGCTTTTAGATAGTGGTCAAGCTAAAGAGTCTATCAAGTTGATACAGACTGTTATATACATAGAATATTAAACAGGATCATCATGGTAATCACAAATCAGAAACCTATACTAAGCCAGCAAAAAAGTAAGACAAAAGAAGTCAAACATATTACTAAAGATAGCCATCAAACCACAAAGGAAGAGAGGGAGAGAAAAAGACAGGAACAAAGAAGAACTACTAAAACACCCAGAATAAAAAGTAACAAAATGGCAATAAATACATATTTATCAATAGCTACTTTAAACGTCAATGGATTAAATGCTGGAATCAAATGCCATAAGGTGGCCAATCAGATAAAAAAACAAGACCCATGTATATGCTGCATACAAGAGACACACTTCTGACCTAAAGACACTCACAAAGTCAAAGAATGGAAAAAGATATTCCATGCAAATAGCAAAGAAAAGAAAGCGGGGGTAACAATACTTATATCAGACAAAATAGACTTTAAAACAAAATCTGTAACAAGAGACAAAGATAGGCACTATATAATGATAAAGGGAACAATCCAACAAGAAAATATAACACTTGTAAATACCTATGCACCCAACATAGGAGCACCTGAATATACAAAGCAATTATGAACAGACATAAAAGGAGAATTAGACAGTAACACAATAATAGTAGGGGACTTTAACACTCCACTTACACCACTGGATAGGTCATCCAAACAGAAGATCAATAAGGAAACATTGTCCTTAAATGACACACTAGAACAGATGGACTTAGTAGATATATACAGAACATTCCATCCAAAAACCACAGAATACACATTCTTTTCAAATGCACATGGAACATTCTCCAGGATGGATCACATATTAGGCCACAAAACAAGTCTCACTAAATTTAAAAATATCAAAATAATACCATGTATCTTTTCTGACAAGAAAGGTATGAAACTAGAAATTAACTACAGGAAGAAAACCAGAAAAACCACAAAAATGTGGAGATTAAACAAATGCTAGTGAACAAAGATTGGGTCAATGAAGAAATCAAAAAACTCCTGGAGAAAAATGAAAATGAAAATACGACATGCCAAAATCTGTGGGATCCAGCAAAAACAGTTCTAAGACAGAAGTTTATAGCAATTCAGGCCTACCTCAACAAAGAAGAAAAATCCCAAATTGACAATCTAAAAGCACAAGTAAAGGTACTGGAAAATGAACAACAAACAAAGCCCGAAGTCAGCAGAAGAAAGGAAATAATAAAAATCAGAGCAGAAATAAATGAAATACAGACTAAAAAACAATAGAAAAATTAATGAAACCAAGAGCTGGTTCTTTGAAAAGATAAACAAAATTGAAAAACCCTTAGCTAGACTCACCAAGAAAAAAAAGAGAGATGGCTCAAAGATATAAAAATCATAAATGAAAGAGGAGAGATTACAATGGACACCTCAGAAATACAAAAGATAATATGAGAACACTATGAAAAGCTATACGCCAACAAACTGGATAATCTAGAAGAAATGGATGAATTCTTAGAAACATACAACCTTCCAAAACTGGACCAAGAAGAAGTAGAAAATTTGAATAGACAGATCATCAGTAAGAAGATCGAAACAACAATCAAAAACCTCCCAAAAAATAAAAGTCCAGGGCCACATGGCTTCCCTGGTGAATACTATCAAACATTCAAAGAAGACTTAAAACCTATCCTTCTCAAACTCTTCCAAAAAATTGAAGAGGAGAGGAGGCTTCCTAACTCATTCTATGAAGCCAACATTATCCTGTTACCAAAACCAGACAAGGACAACAGAACAAAATAAAATTACAGGCCAATATCGCTGATGAACATCGATGCAAAAATCCTCAACAAAATACTAGCAAATTGAATACAACAATATGTTAGATAGATCATACATCATGATCAAGTGGGTTTCATTCCGGGGATGCAGGGATGGTTCAACACCCGCAAATCTATCAACGTGATACACCACATTAACAAAATGAAGAATAAAAATCACATGATCATCTCAATAGATGCAGAGGAAGACTTTGACAAGACACAGCATCCATTTATGCTAAAAACTCTAAATAAAATGGGTATAGAAGGAAAATACCTCAACATAATAAAGGCCATATATGACAAACCCACAGCAAATATCATTCTCAATGGAGAAAAACTGAAAGCTATCCCTCTAAGAACAGGAATCAGACAAGGATGCCCACTGTCACCATTCTTCTTTAATATATTATTGGAAGTCCTAGCCAGAGCAATCAGGCAAGAAAAAGAAATAAAAGGGATCCACATTGGAAAAGAAGAAGTGAAACTGTCACTCTGCAGACGACATGATTTTATATCCAGAAAACCCTAAAGAATCCACTAAAAACTTTTAGGAACAATAAAGGAATGCAGTCAAGTTGTGGGATACAAAATCAACGTACAAAAATTGGTTGTGTTTCTATACACTAACGATGTAGTAGCAGAAAGAGAAATTAAGAATACAATCCAATTTACAGTTGCAACAAAAAGAATAAAATACCTAGGAATAAACTTAACCAAAGAGGTGAAAGATCTGTACACTGAAAACTACAAAACATTGTTGAAAGAGATCAAAGAAGACATAAAGAAATGGAAAGATATTCCGTGCTCTTGGATTGGAAGTATTAACATTGTTAAAATGTCCATTCTTCCTAAAGCAATTCACAGATTCAGCACAATCCCTATCAAAGTTCCAACAACATTTTTCACAGAAATAGAACAAAGAATCCTAAAATTTATATGAAAAGACCCTGAATAGCCAAAGTATTCCTGAGTAAAAGAACGAAGCTAGAGGTATCACACTTCCTGATTTCAAAACATACTACAAAACCATAGTAACCAAAACAGCATGGTACTGGCACAAAAACAGACATGCAGATCAATGGAACAGAATCGAGAGCCCAGAAGTAAACCCACACATTTATGGACAGCTAATATTCGACATGGGGGGCAAGAGGGTATGATGGAGAAAGGAGAGTCTCTTCAATAAATGGTGTTGGGAAAACTGGACAGCCACATGCAAAAGAATGAAAGTAGACCATTCCCTTACACCATGCACAAAAATCAACTCAAAATGGATTAAAGACTTGAATATGAGACCTGAAACTATGAAACTTCTAGAAGAAATCATAGGCAGTATGCTCTTTGACATCGGTCTTAGCAGCATATTTTCAAGTCCCATGTCTGACTGGGCAAGGGAAACAAAAGAAAAAAGGAACAAATGGGACTACATCAAACTGAAAAGCTTCTGCACAGCAAAGGAAACCATCAACAAAATGAAAAAACAACCTAACAATTGGGAGAAGATATTTTCAAACCATATATCAGATAAGGGGTTAGTATGCAAAATATACAAAGAACACATACAACTCAGCAACAAAAAAACCAATAATCCAATTAAAAAATGGGCAAAGGAAATGAACAGAGATTTCTCCAAAGAAGCTTTACGGATGACCAACAGGCATATGAAAAGATGCTCAACATCATTAGCTATTAAGGAAATGCAAATCAAAACTACAGTGAGGTATCACCTCACTCCAGTCGAAATGACTATAATTAACAAGACAGGAAACAACAAGTGTTGGAGAGGATGTGGACAGAAGGGAACCCTTGTACACTGCTGGTGGGAGTGCAAATTTGTGCAGCCTCTAGGGAAAGCAGTATGGAGTATCCTCAAAAAATTAGGCATAGATCTACCATATGATCCAGCTATCCCACTGCTGGGTATTTATCCAAAGAACTTGAAAACGCAATGGCATAAAGATACTTGCACCCCTATGTTCATTGCAGCATTATACACAATAGCCAAGACTTGGAAGCAACCTAGGTGCCTGTCAAGGGACGAGTGGATAAAGAAGATATGGTATTTATACATGATGGAATTCTACTCAGCCATAAGAAATGATGAAATCTGACCGTTTGTGACAACAGGGATGGACCTTGAGGGTATTGTGCTGAGTGAAATAAGCCAGAGGGAGAAAGTCAAATACTGTATGATCTCACTCATAAGTAGAAGATAAAAGCAACGACAAAAAACACATAGCAAAGGAGATCGGATTGGTGGTTACCATAGGGGAAGGGGGTAGGGCAAAAGGGGTGATTAGGTTCACATGTGAGGGGATGGACTATTATTAGTTTTTGGATGGTGAACATGATGTAATCTACACAGAATTCGAAATATATTATCATATACATCTGAAAGCTATATAATGTCATAATCCAATGTTACTGCAATCAAGAAAATAAATAAAAAAATAAAAGTTCAACTATCATCTGGATATTTTTAATGTTTAGGTCATGAAATCAATAATATTCAACCATATATAATGTAGTAATCACATTGCTATATCTATGGCAATTTGTCAAAGAAACACTTTTGTGTTATATGTGAAATGTACTGGTTGATGTTCATTTTAAGAAGTTTCCTAAACAAAATAAATATTGGATAAAAATATGTATTAGCAATGTGTGGATATTACATGGCATGATTAATTTTCTTCAATGTGACCACTTATAGCATCATCTCAAAACAAAGCGTAGCTGAAAGTTGTGTTTCTCCTAAAATTATTATATAATTTGGAGTTGTTTCTATTTATGGCAGTGTTTCCTTTTCCTCTGCTTTCTTTACTTTAATGAGTGAAAATTTACTGTGTTAATGTTTTCAGTGGTTCATAGATTTGTTCCATTGTTAGCATAACTTGAAAATTAAACACTGCTTCAGCTGAACAAGTTCATGCGAGTGAGGATTTTTTTTCTTTTCTAATTTTCATTGTGTTTTTCAATAAGTGCTTACCAGGAACTTTGCACTTGTACAAAATTGAACACATATTTACATATGGGAAATATTAATTTTAATTTTCTGTTGATTGAACATTCGATAGTATATGTACTCTCAGAATTTTATTCTGAATTGTGGGGTTCTGAGACTTTCTTTTTCTTTTGACACCTTGTTTTAAGCTGAGAACACTTTCATGTTATTTTAAGTGGTCATGGTGTGGGGTGGACTTCTCTAATTCTTGGGCACTCCCCTTTACTGATTGTGCAACGAAATCAGTTTGGAGAGCTGAGTCAGGCATCACTGTGTTAAAGACAGTACTGGTATGTGAACTTGGGCCTGGACTTTAACTTAGTGTCATTCTGACCTGCAAAGTACCTGTTGGCCCATCTAACAGAGGCTTCAGGGAAGCTGTACCTCCCTCCATTTAATTAGTTGAAAGCTACACTTGCATTTTTGTCAATAACAACTTTATGTACTATCAAAAAAAGAGTAAGAGTATCACATCTTCTCTTTCTGGAAGACAAGAAGGTTTCCCTCTCTCTTTAACTCGGTTGGTTTTGGTTCATTTAAATAATTTGTGACAAGAACCAATGTTTGAGACTGACAAACCTTATTTATGCAAGAGGAACACAGACCACTTTTTTCTCTTATTTGCAAATGACATTTCCTGATAAATCCTCTTTCTGTAGTTCTGATTGTGCTAGATGGCTGAGTATGTGCAGAATTGATGCAATTACTCTAGAATACCCAATCTTCCCCATTCTTCTCTCCTTACATTTACATGAATTTCTTCTCTCTCTGGAAAAGTACCAGGCTATTTACAGACCCTTCAGTCTCCTTTGTTCCATCCCACCTCCCTTGCTTTGAACAAAATGAAAACTTTCCAAAATAGTCTTATGACCCAGGTTTTTCTAAATACTATATAATCAGCTGACCTATTTCAGATGCAGCCTTTCTAATTTTGTCTCCACATTTCCTGCACTAACATGTGGATATATTTTCATACAGAGATATTTGTATGCAATGCCTGATTTACAGAAGATGTATACTTTTGGATGTTATTTAGTTACTTCATCTGTCAACTTCTCTTGTGCTCTGTTTTCTTTAAGTTGGGCGGCTTGTTATTTTTCGGAATGTGGTCCCTGATTGTTTCACAGCTCTGTGATTTTACTTGTGGTTCCTCCTCCTAAACCTGAGATTCTTCTGGCAGGCCTAGCACAGTATCCATTAATCATTTCCCAGTCCATTCTTCAATGGGAGGCCCAGATGAGTCCAGGATGTTTCCTTTTCCTTCTCTGGACTCTCTGGCACTTTGTTGGCCTTCACTGTATCCCATGGTACATAAATATTCTCTCTCTATATAGCCTCTCTTTTTACAGGATATCAGCTAAGAAAAGATACCATGCCATTTTTGTATCCCTTATAGCATGTAATACAGTTTTTATTTTATGATACAACTTGTCCAGATCAGGAGTAAAAGATGAAGACCCCGTATAAACAGTTAACCAAGTGTCTAAGAAGACTGCATTTTCAGGTCTAATTCAGAAAGTCAATGAAGACAATTCCTTCCTCAACTTGGGGCTTGAAACCTGGCTGCCTTTGTGCAGCACACGTCTGATAGAAGCTTCTGTAATTTGGAAGTGGACTCTTTGCCAGCTGTGTTTCAAATAGCTCTTCCTGAAAGGCATGTGTTTTCTATTTTATAGAAGGTGTAGGACATTCTATTAGTCAAATTCACGAAATTCACTCATTTAGAATATCATTGAATAAACACAAAGATTTCTAAGGGCTGAAGAACAGAATACATATCTTACCTGTTCTTACTTTATATATAAATTTAGTTTCTATTTTAAAAATATTCATTTTGCATCTAGGCCTCCTTTTGCAAATGGATTACTAGTATTGCGGCAAGTCCTCATCCTGAACATCTCATCAACAGTGAGAAAAATGTCTCTGACTCATCTACTTGCATCCCACTGAGTGGTAAAATTTCACCAAAATTGCTTAGAAAAAAGATTTTGAAGAGAGCGCTCAAAGAGGATTTTTTTAGATAGTTACAGTAGGCCAAGCTTGAGAGTTGAACTGCACTGCTTCAGAAGAATCTATTAAAACCATGCCAAACTTTATGAATAATATGATTAATTCATAAAAATAAGATTACCAGTGGAATGGCCAATGAGTAAAACTGAGCTGGCACAACTAACAGAAAACTTGAATAAAAAATTACAATAAAAATTGTGAGCACATGTAGCTGAAAAGCTAAGCTTATGAGATATCTTTCAGTTGAGTTCAGCCATATGGAAAATCCATGTATTGTATTTGAATAGTGTGTAATATCCCTGTAGTACAGGACACACTAGCAGGTTTTTCAACTCAAATAGACTGTGATGAGTTCATTTATGCAGCTAAGTGTCAGGCACTGTCTAGGCACAGGGACTACACCTGTGAGTGTTCATCTCTTTTGCCCCATGGACCTCTAACAACTCTTGCAAATGTGGTCTATTGATGCTTTTGGGAGTCATGTATTCCAAGATGAAAAGGGATAAACACACAGCACTACAAGGAAATTGAGTATGAGATACATCTGAGAAGAATAAAAAAGTCTTAATTTTCAAACAAACAATAATGTGGCATTCAAGAAACTTTCTATCAAGAATAAAACATTTCTTCTCAAGTAAAATTAGGGTGTGATTAAAAGTTTTCATTTGCACTTTTCTTTATTCCATTAAGTCATGAAGTCTCTTTATGCTCAAATACCCAAGTAATGGATCATTAGCTGTAACCATGTTTGTTGCTTTTCATTGCAGTTCTATTTTAAGCAGGACAGAGAATCACATGGCACATTACCAAAGGGTAGAAATTAGTGCAGGTGAAGGATTTTAGGACATTATGAAAAGCTACTGTGCGTCATAAAAATTCTGCTAAATATTTAAAATAGAGGGAGTGGGAGAGCACAATTCACTATTTTCCCCTAAAGAAATACAATGTTTATCACCTTTATATCATGTTAAGAATGTGATCTTAATCAAAAGAAATCTTCACAAGATGGAAAGATATTTACTTAGGTTATTGAGTTGATTTAAGTTTGTATAAACATCAAGAAATGTGGCAACCAGTTCTCAGTCTTTATCAATTAGTAGAAATCTAATAAAATCCTGCTGAAAAGTTCTCCTAGTGAATGTGGTTTACCAGCCCTATAAAGAGCATCCTAGGGGACAGCATTTTCAAATGCTTTCATTTGGCACAACTCCCCGCTGCATATGCGATTAAGATTTAGTCCCAGACCAATAACCGTAGGACCTAAATTAATCCTAACACAGCCAGAGGCTATATATATGTTCTCTTTATAAAGGCGAATAATGGGATAGATGATGAACTCTGAAGTTTTATGAAGCATTGAGTCAATCTCAATAGACTAACGGGAAAAAGAAAATCTTCAGGATGTTTTCTCCTTAACTAGATGGGGAAACCTGACAGTTTTATAGATCTGCGACTTGTTAATAGCAGAAACCTCATATTCTGTTCCTTTTTGTTCTTGCTCTTAGTAAATTACTAGAGCTCCTGTGCATGCAGATACATGTTGTCAACCAACTGAAAATTAGGGAAAGAAAAAGCATAAAATCAGAAAGCATGAGATTTTTGCTATAGATATAGAATATTAAAAGCTGAAACAGACATGAGATTGAGGCATTATGGATATAACTAGTAAAATCAACGTGAATTTAAAACATTTTGATTATTCAGTGTTCTGAGGACAAGATTCTCAAAACATTTTTCCTAAACCTTTACAAACCAACGCTTCATCACATGATATATCCATATTCACTTGGAATCAAACACATAAGCATTAGACAAAAGGCACAGCTACCCCAGGCTTTACTCGTCATACCAAGTAGCATGGTTGTGGAAGAATGTGGTAGCTATCTCTTAAACAACAATTTCAAAGACATTTGGGGATACACTTCAAATTTCCATGCATTTTTTTCTTGGCCAACCTGATATTGTACAAAAGTGTCTAAATTGATCTGACTCATTTTTGTTTTAAAAAGATATAGTTCTGGGAGATAATTATTCATGCATATATCCAGTATACAAAAATACATAAATGCTAGGAAAAATGATTTTTGGAAATATACCTAGGATTTAAAAAAACACAGAAATATCTTATACCTTATGGGGAACACATTTTGCTCCACTAAAGATTTAACTAAAGACTTTTTACGCAAAATTTTCTCTACCAATAGCCATTAACTTTTTTCTTTTAAATATACAAACCACCCAGCAGTAAGATTAAAATCTTAATCTAAGAAAATCGAATCTAACTTAAAAACCACAAAAGTAAAATTATTGCTAAACAATTTTAGGTACTTATACAGTAGTTGAGCTTTCAAAAGTAACTTTGCATATGTAATCTCATTTCATATTCCCAGAAAGCATAGGAGACATTTTTATTTCCCTTCTGCAGATGAGAACTCTAAGCCTAAAGAAGGTTGAACGCCTTGATACGTAGTAAGAACTAGAGCCAGCATTTGAATCAAAGCCACTGGCTTGACTGTCCACCACACTTTGGATCACACTATGTTGCTTTGATATTAGCCATGCAAATATTCAGAAACTAGTAATTTGTATAATTTTATTAGCTGAATAATTTTCATTATTTTTGTATAAAATTATGTATGAATTATAGACTTTTAAAAGTAGAGAAGCAAAATGAAGTTAGTAAAATTCTCCAGGGATATGACACCACACAACAGTGAGGCGAATTTTCCCACAGACTCAGTAACACGCTTATATATGTACTAAAAAATAGCAGGGTCATGATTCACATTTTGCTTTATAATCTGATTATTTTTTCCACTTATCAATATATCATGACCTTCTTTCCATATTATCACATATCCTACAGAATGATTTCTGGAATCTTTCTCCTATTGTTTTTTTTCTCATTGTGTTTAACAGTGTCATCTAAACAAAGAGATCCTCTACATTCTGTGGTGAGAAGTAGTTAATCTATGTGAAAAAATATCTCCACTGCCTAAATCAAAACTAGAACTTCAGAAGTCCTTGGATTTCCACTTCTTGCTGAGTTTTCCAGGAACCTTAAGAATGAACATAGCGTTTAGTTGCTTCTCACAAAAGGTGGGAGGAGGCGAGCAAGATGGAAAATTTCAGAAGGCAAAGTCAGTGGGGTTTAATGGAGCTCGTTTCTCAGTGAGATGTGATAAATGGCGGATACATTTGTCTGAATTCCAGCTCTTCCTCTGATAACTTGTATAGATATTTCCAGGGCAGTGTACATGCACAGAGATTTTGTGAATAAAAGATTAAATTTCCTAGGTTACCAGGTGAGAGATTCACTGGATATTTAAGAATTTATATAATTAGATGTTGCAGTACACCAAATTACAAAAGGAGGTCTCTGGAAAGTAGATAAACTGACTTGAAAAGTGATAGAGCAGGCAAGATTGATGCGTGGTGTTTCATATTCATTAGACCTTAAAATATTAGCATTAATATTTATAGAAATATTGAATGTGATTATTCCTAACAGGAACTATATTTTCTTAAAATATCATCCTACTTTAAGGATGACCAAAGTCCCAGTTGGTGTGGGACTGGGGTTCTTTTCAAGACATGGGACTATCAGGGCTAAATTGGGGAGTGTCTAGAACAGACCTTACCTGTTTTGGTCTCACAGTCTTGTCGACAGGGAAATAGCTGTGATATGGTTGCAAGTGTGAGGACAAGGTCTGTAGGTAAATTAAAAATCAAAACTAACAGAAACTATCAAGATAATAAGACCCACTAGCAAAAGTGGGCTGCTGGTCAGTCCAGGAAACATTCTAGTGAGTTTTATTACCTATATTTTCATGGAGGGTCTTAACTGGCCAAGGGTTAATACTCCACTTGTGTCTTACAGGTAAAGCCTTTATGATTAGCATCTGATGCTTGTGGCAAACTAAACACTCTTTAGGGAACCCCTAAAAGATACTTTTAGTTTCCTTTAATCTAAAGCTAAAACTAACATGTTCAAAGCTCTAATAAAAACCATGTTTTTTCAGGGATTCATTGAAACGAATTAGAGCATAAGAAATAAATCTGTCTCTATTCATAGACAACATAATTGTCTACTTAGAAAATCTAGAAGAATCTACAAAAAAGCTCCTAGAATTAATAAGTGAGTTTAGCAGGATCAGAGGATACAAGGTCAATATATAAAAATCAATTGTCTATCTCTATACTAGCAATGAACAAGCGGAATTCAAAATTTAAGAAATAACAATAACACCATTTACAATGCCAAAAAATGAAACACCTAATACTGTGGTCTGAATGTTTGTTTCCACCACTCCCCTAAAATTCATATGTTGAAATCCTAACCCACAAGGTGATGGTATTAGGCCTTCGGGAGGTGATTAGGTCAGGAGGGTGGAGCCCTTAGAAATGGGATTGGTGCTCCTAAGTAAGAAAGGCCACAGAGAGCTGTTTTGCCCCTTGTTGTACCCCATGAGGATGCGATGAGAAGGGGTGGCTGGGAACCAGGAAGAGGGCCCTCACGAGAATGCAGTCATGCCCGCGCCTTGATCTTGGACTTCCCAGCCCCAAGAACTGTGAGAAATAGATTTCTGTCGTTCATAAGCCACCCAGTTTGTGGTATGTTTTTATAGCATCCTGAATGATCTAAGAAATCTAAGTACAAATCTACTGAAATCTAAGTACAAATCTACTGAAATATATGCAAAATCTGTGTGGTGAAAAATGTAGAACACATGAAAGAAATCAAAGACAATCGAAATAAATGGAGCGAGACACTGTGTTCATGGATTGGGAGACTCAGTGTAGTTAAAATGTCACTTCTTCCCAAGCTGATCTATAAATTCAATGTAAACCTAATCAAAACCCCCACAGTATATTTTGTAAATATGGACAGACTGATTTTTAAAATTTGGAAGTGGTTCAGAGGTAAATGACAATGCATACCTTTGACAGCAGCATTTGCATTTATTTACTTTTTAATTTAACGTAGTGTCCAAGCACACAATTTAACCAAGTCAACTTGGCAAATACAGTTAAACAAAGTCAGTACTACCGTGACTAACATCCAAATCAATAAATTGAGCATTACAAGCACCACAAAAGTTATCTCTGTCACAAATCATGCCTATATTTGCCTGGTTTTATTTCAAGACCTTCTTTGTTGATCCTTTGGACTATTTGCCTGTCCTATTCTCATAGGTCTTAATCATTAGGGCTTAATATTGTCTTGCTCTCTGGTTAAAATCCTCCCACTTTGTTCTCCTTTTATTATCTTATACTCTCCCTTGGATTCTACCAGTGGCACCCATCTTCTGGCCCCTGAGGATGCTTGCTCCAACCTGACTCCAACACAATCGACTGACTGTGTGAGACACTTCAGTTCACCACTGAGGTCAACATCTGGAGTTCCTGGTTTCTCCCACTATCTAGGCTCTGATGCAAGTGCCATGTAGCAGGGCATGGGACAAGGCTTTCACACTGGCTGCCAAAGAACCAGACTATCTCCTCATGATACCAAATTTGAACAATGGGAGATACGAGATGGAGGGAGGTGACACTTTGGTGGTTCTCTGTTCCTCTCCGGCCTGGGCCTCTGAGGCATGCTGTTTTTCTACGGCCTGTTCAGAGATACGCTGTGTGACCAAGTGGCCCAGTTGTGTCTCCTTGTGAAGCAGCGGCCAGCTTCAGAATGCGTCATATTTGCTTCCCATTTTTTTCCTGCTTCAATCACTTTTTCCTTATTTTCTTCTATGTTCAAACTCACAATAAACAATTACGGCTTAGGTTTTGTTCAGTCTATTTCCTGGGGCAACTTGACTAAGACTTCTATCTAAGCTATTTTGCCGTTTGTATTTCCTACAAATTTATAAATTCCTACACACATAGGTGCAGCTTGTCACATTTCATCACAAATTCTGTTGTTATAAAGCAATTTGGGAAAAATTAACAACACAAATATTGAGCACTTCCATTCATTGACACAGTATAACTCTCCCTTAAGTAAGATTTTCTTTAATGTTGATAAAGTTTATACATTTTTTAGAAAAGATTTTATTTTTCCTTTTTCTCCAAAAGCCCCCTGGTGCATAGTTGTATATTTTCAGTTGTGGGTCCTTCTAGTTGTGGCATGTGGGACGCTGCCTCTGCATGGCTTGATGAAAAGTGCCATGTCAGCGCCCAGGAGTCCGAACCTGCAAAATCCTGGGCGGCCAAAGCAGAGAGTGAACTTAACCACTCAGCCACGGGGCTGGACCCAAGTTTGCACATTTTAATGTAAATATTTCATAATCTTTTGATAGGTTTATTCCTAGGTACGTGATATTTTTATGCTATTTTAAGTGGTGTCTTCTTTCGTTTTTTTTTTTGGAAGATTAGTCCTGAGCTAATTGCTGCCAATCCTCCTCTTTTCGCTGAGGAAGACTGGCCCTGAGCTAACATCCATGCCCATCTTCCTCTACTTTATATGTGGGATGCCTATCACAGCATGGTGTGCCAAGTGGTGCCATGTCCACACCCGGGATCCGAACCAGTAAATCCCAGGCCGCCGAAGCGGAACGTGCACACTTAACCGCTGTGCCACTGGGCCGGCCCCTGGTGTTTTCTTTTTCTTTGTAGCTCGTTGAGCTTGTACAGAAATACAGTTAAGTTTTAGATGTTGATCCTATATACGTGCTAAGCCTGATAATGTGTGTGTGTACACACCTACACATACATTTCTTTGTCTTGGCATATTAGACTATCCAGACCCTCCAGTAACATATTAAACAGAAACGATGAAAGTGGGAATCCTTGCCTTAAGCCTAATCTCTAAGGAAAAAAGAATTCAACATTTGCTTATTATTTTCGCTGCAAGTTTCTTGTGCACACCTTTTGCCCAGTTGAGGAAGTTACACGGCGTTCCTAGTTTATGAAGAAATTTTGTCATGACTGGACTATGAATTTTACCATATGCCTTTTCTACATAATATAATCAATTCATTGATTTAATTTAAAACATAAAACTAACCTTGAATTCTTGTGATGAAAAACTGAACATGGTTACTATTATTTGCATATTCTGCTGTATTTGCTTTGCTTATATCTTGTTTTGGGTTTATGTAAAAATGCTGGCTTTTGGTTTTCTTATATTGTTTTTATCAGATTTTTCCTTCAAGATTAGACTGGGTTCAAATAATGAATTACAAAATGTTCATACTTTTTCTATTCTCTGGCAGATTTTTACCTATTATGGACAATATTTTTTCCTTGCATGTTTGGTGGAACTTTGATGAAACCATCTGACCAGGAGGCGCATTTGTGAATTTTGTTTATTTGTTTGAAAATCACTATTAAATTTGTCTAATAGTTCTAGAATTATTCAGATTTCGTATTTCTATTTGTGTTGATTTTGGTAAATTATGTTTTTAGTTCATCCATTTTATTTACGTTTTCTAATTTTGGGCTTAAAATTGTTCATAACACTTTTTGGTCTTCGGTTTGTTTAATATTTTCAACACCTCTAACAATGTTTCCTTTGTCTCTTCTGACTTTGGTTACTTGAAACTTTTCTCAAATTTTTACTGCTCCCCCATGTTAGAATTATTTTATTTTAATTAGACATTTCAAAAAATGAATTTTGTTGATCCTTTCCATTGTATATTTTCTATTTTATTAATAGATATTATCCACAGGTTTTCTCTCCTCGCCAGTCTCAGTTTTGCTTTGCTATTTTTCTAAATTGTAGACTGACATCTAAGGTCATTAATTTTCAGATGTTTTTCTTTTATTGAAGAAATTGAGGCAATACATATTGAAGTATTTTTAATTCATCTCACAGTTTATTATATGGTATTTTTATTAACGTTCAATTGAAACTACTTAATTTTTAAATTTTTTATATTTTTTCTTGCTTTTTCAGATTTACTTTACTTTTAATGTCATACCCCACTTCTCCACATAATAATTTAGAAGTTATATACTGTTTTTGTTCTATTACAGGTTGCCACAGTAGTTAAAACATACATAACTCTTCCAATATATTGCTGCTCATTCTGGTTGCATTATTAATCCACTTACACACTCTTAATTGTGCCCCAATATTTACCAAATAAATCTAGAGCCATTTGCTTGATATTAAACTTCTAACCTTGCTCTGACTTTTTCAATCTTACTCCACAATTTTCTTTAATGCTCCATCATTCTAACTAAACTTCTCGCTGTTATTCCCTCTTTGCTCTGTTTCTCACTGTTCTTTCCACCTGGAATATTCTTCTTTAATATCTCAATGTTGGAATCTTACAGTTTTCAGTGTCCAGTTCATGTCATGTCAATTTCTTGTAAGTCTTCCTAGCCTCTCCAATTGAAAACTTAGTTTTCCTTCCTTTCACCTTCTAGGCACTACATGTGCAACTGAATGTCAATCTTAAATCTCCTTTATTAGGGTAGACATCATTTCTACTCTCCTAGAGAACATGCATCAGCTGAAATGACAAGGTTTCTTACCATTTTGGGTTTCCCATGGTGCCTGGCCAATTGCCTTGCACATAATAGGTGCATTAGAAATGTAGAAGAATTTTATTGAATGAACGAATAAGTGAGTGAATGAACTGGTTGGCACAGGTTGATGCCACATTGTCCTTGGCTGATTTTAAATCGGCATCTATTCAGTGAGACACTCTAAATTGCTTCCACAACAAAGTGGCACACGTCTTATAGTAGATAGTCAGTGATTGATCCTGTTAGATTGAAACAGCACCTGTTTCTCTTTTAATGTATTTGCAGTGCCTATCAAGCATGCTTGATAATGCAGGGTTTAATTGTTCTAAATTGGTTTGAGCCCACTGAAATAATAAATGAGGCAATTTTGTCTTCAAAGACAATGGACTTTAATGAGAATATTTCTGTATCTGGCAATTTGCAGTCATAATTTATTTATAGCAAGGCTTATGATTCATCATTACAATTTCTTTCAGACTTTGTAAGAAAAATCATCTCTATGAGTACAAGTGTCTTATTCTGGCAGCTGTTCTTCACTAGCAGATATTTTCTGCAAGCTCTAAACTTAACATTAGCAACTTTCAGCTTATTTTCCGTTGTTTACATTGGGAATATGTTCACCACATAAAAGCAGTCTCACCGAAGGAATGCAAGGAAGATATAAATGCATTTGTAACAGGGTCTGTTAGCAAACTCTAGTCTTCTTTGATCCCAGTGAGCGTGGTAGAGGAATCATTCCTTCCCCGCAGTGAGAATTTATAAAAAGAAACTGAACCAAATTATTATTTTTTAAAGGCTTATTGTGCCTGAAGGGGTTCTCTAGAAACATTTGCTTTGTGAAGATTTAGCTATTTCCCAAAGGTTCTAAAGAATGACATTTATTTTTTATTGTTTTCTCAAGTAATTGTAATCTCTAGTTGCTGGGGAAGGAATGGCTTGACATTATTGCAGTACTATAGTAGTATTTTTAACCAATTTCAATCTCTGTTTATTACTTTCATTCTATCTGTGTTCATTTTGTGACATATCCATCATATATCTATAAGGCAATTCAGGGGCTGGGGAATACCTAGATAATGTCCGACTCTCTGAAACTTTATAGCTGCGTACAAAATCACCTGGGCGACAGCAAAAAGCCCTGGCATAAAAGAAGGAGATGGAAGAGGTGGCTGCTCAACTTGCTCCCTCTTCTTGCAAAATTATTTGGCTAATATGATGTTCACTGTATTCAGGTCATATTAATTCCAACATCACTTTGTTTTAACATTAATTATTTCCATACATACACACATTCAAACTCATTTGTCTCATTTGTATTGAAATTAATTCCTATAAATGCTAAAGAGAACAGTCAGGACTTTCCTTGGGAGATGACTCAAGCAGTGTCAGACACTGTGTACACAGGGCAATATGGAGAACGGCAGAATCAACGCTGAGAAGAGGCATTCTCAACTAAATATTTAGAGGCCAGAGTTTCAGTCTCAGATAAAAACAATCAAACAAACATGTAAACATGCAAACATGAGACGTGTAACCATCACACTTTGCATGAGTGCATGTCTGTCAGACCATAAACAAAAGATAGAGGTACCTTATCCCTTGAGATAATGCCCTTGGTAGATGGACAACCTAGAGTAGTGGGAATCAAACGTACTTTGGAGTTGGACCAAATTTCCCACTGCAGATACACTACTTCCTAGTGTTGACAAGTCACATTACTCTGAACCTCAGTTTCTTCTTTTGTTAAATAGAGTTAATAAAACCTATATCATAAACTTATGAGAGAATTACAGCCATGCATCACTTAATGATGGGGACATGTTCTGAGAAATGCATTGTTTGGTGATTTCGTCATTGTGCTAACATTACAGAGTGTACTGAAGGGGAAGAAAATTTGCCACCCCAAAATGTGTCTCTTTAATTTAAGGATTATTTCAGCCTGATTATTTTTAAGAAAAACAGACTCAGAGTTTTCCTTGTTACCTCCCCCTTAACTGCCTAAAAGAATTCACATAAAAATAATCTGTCTCAAGAAGCGAGCTCTCACCTTGGCATAACATGAACTAGGTGGCAGACAGGGAGGAACCTAGAAAAGCCTGTTTGATGGGCTTCCTTCTGTGTTCCTCTGTTTCTGTGGCCAAACAAACACTTGTCTTGCAAACGTTTACTCCTTTTTACCTACCAGTGAATTGCCTTCCTTCTCTTTGAAGTCTCTGACTCTCCCCATGTCCAAGGTCCTCTTTTGTCTTTAACTAAGGATGGTATTTAAGGTGAAGGCTTCTGCCATTTTGGTGAGTTACTCTGTTTTCCTGGGTTTCTCCCATGTATGCATGTTATTAAACTTTTGTTTGTTTTTCTCCTGTTAATCTGTCTTATGTCAATGTAATTGTTAGGTCAGCCAGAAGAACCTAGAAGGCTAGAGGAAAATTTCTTCCTCCTCTACAGTACTTACAGAAACCTACATGGTATAGCCTACTACATACTTATGCTATATGCTACTAATATTATGGCATAACTATCATGTATGCAGTCTGTCATTGACTGAATGTCATCATGTGATGCATGACTGTAATGGAAATGACATGTAGTGGTTGGCATATAGTAATATTCAGTAATATTGGCATTCAATAATATTAGTCCCATCTCCTAATTGTAATTGTTTGATTTCTCATTAGAAAATATAGAACTCTACTGCATTGAGGAATGCTTGAATATAGGATGGTTTCAGTTCTCAATATGGACTATCTTGAACTGATAAGTTTCAGGACCTTACCACCCAGTCATTGTACTATAGTCCTACACAAGAAGCATTCTGATCTGTTTCTTGTTGACGTCTTTAGTTTTAATGATCTACCGCCTCCTTAAAACCTGGTTTCATTATTTGCCTTCACCTCCTCGGCCCTGCGTTCAAAGTTCAGGTTTACATTAGGTTCTGAATTTCAATCTGATAATGGTGCTTTCACTTTCTCACTGCTCCTGGTTGATATGCATCTGTTTCTACTTTCCTCTCTGCCAGTCCTTAGGGACCCCTGGATTTCTTGATTTCTACAGCTTAAGACATATTTCCTCAATCAGATATGGCAAATTTGAATACCCTTCATGGTAGGCAGTGAACTCACATTCAATTTGGAGAATATAATTTTCTGTATCATTAAATTCGTGATTAGATTAAACATAATTAAAAGTCAAGGAATTGATGGGTATTATGGAGGATATGGAGGAAGTAAAAGACAGATGATGCTTTTGTTACCAGCACATTGGTTTCTTGTTGTCCCCCAGGATGGAAGTCAAGAGAGACAACAAACGGGAGTAGAAAAGTAAAAGTCGATTAGCTTGTGCACAGAAGAGGCACAACACAGGCAGTGTGGAAAGGAAAAGGCAGGTGGCCAGCTTGTTAGGGAGGGGGATTGAGGGGCTTTTATTAGGCAAAGGCCAGGGAGGAGTGCCTTGTCATAGCGTGTAGAGGCAGGGTTTTGCTTATGCATCCGTTGTCACGTAGCATGCTGCTACACCCAATGCATGGATCATTAGCATGCTAGCTCTCCACCCCTGGGTGTGATGTTTACTATGCTAAAGGGGCTAGGGTCACCTTTAGTGGACTCCTGGGTGCTAGGGCACATGTATAAGCCCAGAAAAGTTCAAAGGCTGTGGAATGTGGATCTTCTTGGCGTCTCTCTGATTCTCCTAGCTTGCCAGTTGGTTAGGGGCCTTATCTTGGTTGGCCGGGGGCCTTGCAGATCACCCTGTCTTCTTAAGCTGGTTTCTGTCTCACTTTCATGGAATTAATGTTCTAGTCAGGTAGAACTTTCAAAGACTTTTGAGATAAAGTGAATGTTCCTAAATATCAAGGCAATTTGTGGCCAGAGTCATTTAGAGAGGCGAGAGCCTGAGTGGGCCCTAGAAGAAAGGCAAGCATCAACAGTCATGAAAGAGACGTACATAGGAATTTGGAGCAATTCTGAGAAGAAAACACATCATGATGCTAAGCATCAAAGTGGGAATTACTATTGCATGTACTGGGGAGACAAGAACTCACCTCTGGGTGGATTTTCTTCTGAGAGCAGTACATACAAGGTCATAATTCTTTAAGATTGTCTTTTTGACATCTACATTTTGCAGGAATATTTGGCAATGGACTAACACTCCAAATTATTAAATTTTCAGCTTAATAATTACCAAATAAATTTTCAAAACATTTCATACCACTCTTTCTGGGGTTAAAAATTAAGATGGTATAAAGATGATTTAAGAGGTAAGCGTCATTGAAGTCTATATAAATTAAAGTAACTTTACTTTTTGAAATGATCAATAATGCAGCATGAAACAGGTTATAGTTAAATAATTTTACATGTGGATGTCTAGTCTTCCAACATCATTTGTTGAAAAAGACTCTCATTTCTCCATTGTGTATTCTTGGCACCATTGTCAAAGATCAGTTGACATCATAGGTTTATTTCTGGATTGTCGATTGTCTATTCTGTTTCATTGGTCTAGGCATCTGTTTTTATGGTAGTACCATACTGTTCTAATTACTGCAGCTTTGTGATGTATTTTGAAATCAGGAAATGTGATGCCTCCAGCTTTCTTCATTCTCAAGATTGCTTAGGCTACTCAGAGTCTTTTGTGATTCCACATGAATTTCAGGATATTTTTATTTTCATAAAAAATGTCATTGAGATTTTAATAGGATTATATTGAATCTATAGATGGCTTTGGGTAGTATGGACATTTTCACAATATTAAGTCCTCCAACCTATGAACACAGATGTCTTTCCATTTATCTGTGTCTTCTTTAATTTCTTTTATCAATGTTTTGTAGTTTTCAGTGTATAGTGTTTGACCTCTTTGGTTAAGTTTATTCCTCAGTATTTTATTTTATTTTGATACTGTTGTAAATGGGATTGTTTTCTTAATTTTCTTTTTGTATATTTCATTGTTAGTGTATAGAAATGCAACTAATTTTTGCACATTGATTTTGTATCCTTCAAGTTTACTGAATTTGTTTATGAATTCTCAAAGTTTTAGGGGGAGTTTTTAGGGTTTTCTATGTATAAGATCATGTCATCTGCAAATGTAGATAATTTTGCTTCTTCCTTTCCAGTTTGGATACCTCTTATTTATTTTTCTTGCCTAATTGCTCTGACTAGGACTCTCAGTACTATGTTGAATGTAAGTCATGAGAGTTGGCATCTCTGCCTTGTTCCCGATCTTAGAGGAAAGATTTCAACTTTTCCCCACTGATTATGATGTTAGCTGTGGGCTTGTCATATATGGCCTTTGTCATGTTGAGATAAATTCCTTCTATTCCTGTTTTGTTGAGAGACTTTATCATCAAAGGGTGTTGTATTTTGTCAAGCTCTTTTTCTGTATATATTGAGATTATCATGTGATTGTATCTTTCATTCCATTAATATGATGTATCACTTTAATTGATTTTTTATCTGTTGCAACATCCTTGCATCCCAGGGATAAATCCCATGTGGTTGTGGTTTATGATCCTCTCCTCAACAAATGGTGTTAGGAAAACTGGATATCCATATGCAAAAGGTTGAAATGGTACCCTTACCTTATGCCATACACAAAAGTCAACTCAAAATTGATTAAATATTTAAATGTAAGATCTAAAAATGTAAAACTCCTAGAAGAAAGCATAGGAGTAAATCTTCATGGCGTTAGTTTTGGCAGTGATTTCTTGGATATGACACCAGAAGCACAAGTAACAAAGGCAAAAATAGACAAGTGGGACTCTATTGAACTAAAAAGCTTATGTACAGCTAAGAAATCAGTTAACAGGGTGAAAAGACAACCTACAGAATGGAAGAAAATACTTGCAAACCCTATATATTATTATTGTTATAATAATCAAAGTCAATCTCTCAACATTTATTTATTATTTATATTATATATATATAATTTATATATATAATATATATTTATTATTTATATTATATATTATATATATTATATATTAGTAAATTATTTTTAGCCTTCTCTTTTTCATATCTCTCCCTCCCACCCATGTATCAATAGCACTTCTAACAAGATGAATGGCAAAATATAGAAGAGAAGAAGAAACCTATCGTTTTCTCAAATACGATTTTTGGTTAAAACAATTGTTTATGATGCAGCTCTGTATTTTACATGTCAATTTAATGTATTTATCAGCTCATCTTTATCATTGTCACTGATAACTGAGAGTTGTCAATAAAAAGAAGATTAGAGCTCAGATGTATAAAGTAGTTGGAGGCAGGGGAATGGTTTCATGATCAGAAAGGCAGGGACCCATGGAATACATGGGACAGGAATGGAAAAAAGATGGCACTGGGGATTGAACTTTACTGAAGTGGACAGGAAAAATGAGATGGCAATGACTATTAAAAGAAAATAATCTTTTCTACCACTCAGGGAAACAAAGATTTCCTTGGAAAATTTGAGGTTCAGATAAGAACAGGATAAACAGTCATTAATTCATTTGTCACTTACTTAGTGAGTTCCTGCTATGTACTGGGCAATATGATAAGCACTGAGGATATAATGATGAGCAATATAAGCATGGACCTTCATGGAGCTTAGGAACAGGCAGTGATTATTGTACATCCACCCTAGATCTCTGAAGGCAATTCCTTCATTGTTTGCTTGATGGTGACCTATTTGGACACACTTCAGGTCATAATATAATAGGAATCGTGAAAAAGGACAATATTCTCTGTAATTAATGACATGAGAAATTCCTTGGGAAAAAATTGAATTTACCTATGGGTCACATCTGTAATATTTTGAAGGGGTTTTAAGTTTGCCTATAGTCATTTATTCACTTTATAAAAAAGATTTATTAGAAGAGATTTAAAGGAAGATTTAAGAAAAATCTGTAAAATATTACATTTTATCTACATATAAGCTATCCAATTGGTGACCATGTGAATTTATATCGAGTCGAATGGATTCCTCAATGCTGATTTAGCACAACAAAAATGATACATGTTGGTGGAGGAGTTAATGTAGATAATTGCCCAGTTTGGCTACTGCTGCTGAATCCCTGTGAGGAAATGACTACAGTCAAGAGCGTAATCACTGTGCCCCGGGGACTCTAAAGTCTTCATCAAAATTGTTTTCAAGTCATTTTTAACAATTACCTTCACTATGTGAAAAGTAGTGACTGTCATCTATTGAGGAGATATTTTATTTTGTTTTAATCTTTCAAGCATATTTTGACACTGTCTGTGTGCCAGCTGCTCTTCATCCATTTTTCAGATATGACCTCCTTTGGTTTACACAAAACTGTCTGTGATGGGTGCTGTTTTTTCCCCACTTTGCAGAAGAGGATACTGAGAAACCAGTGTGGTTAAGTAATTTGTCCAAAATAACTCAGAGAAGTTGCAGAGCCAGATTTCCTGTAGGGCACTCTGATTCCTTAGTTTGTGTCCCCAAATGCTGCCTGCCCCAAAGCCAAGTTAAATTGTATTATTTGCCTGTTTGTTTGTACATATTTTTTTGTTATTATGTTGTAATAAAATCATTAATTTTGGTCATTTTAAAGCCCAATTTTTAATAATTGAAAGGGCCATGCCCTTGGCCTGCTTTAGCATTTAGGCAGATGAAATCCCAGCAGCAGTTTTCAAGCTGCTTACTGATAAAGTGTGTTCGTCTATCTTGTGTTCCATCTTCTAACTCTAGGGCTGTAATAACTTGCAGTGGTTCACAGGAAATTTGTCTTTCCTTAGGAATAGAGAGCACAGTTAATGGCTCAGGATTTCGTGAAGGTAAAGATCCCTTTGTTTTCCTGCCAGTTCTTGCAGGGTCTGCTCTTGTTCATGGCCCCAGCAGCTCTGGGACTATTAAGTCACGTAGAGATGGGGAAATAATTGATGCCATGGAATTCTAGAACCATGTGAAAATTGGAGCTAGCAGGTATAAAACCTCAAAACATTTCAGAGCAAGCAAATCTGCAGAAAGGAAACAGTTACATTTATGAGGAAAACCCTAGTTTCTGAGGAAGTGAGAGACTCCTCTGTCCACAGAAACAAGTCAAAGACAATCTAGATTTATTTCCAAAATTCTAAGGTTAGACAAATATGTGGTACTGGCTTCATTCCAAGGTGCTAGCATCCACTGATTTGTAAATGACCTGGAAATATATATATACACACACACTCACAAATGAGCATGCAAGGTGGCCATAAATCTGCAAAGGATGGTGTCACAGGATCCAAGGGAAGAGAATGTTTCAAAGAGGGATAGTCCATAGCATAAAATGTCCCTCAGGATAAAGAAAAGACTTCAAATTGTCCACTGGATTTTATACAATTTTGTTGTGAATTTTTTATTTCTCAAACTTTTCTTTCATTAAAAAACTGTTTCAACAACATTAACAGATTTTATAATTAGGGCAAATATGAAAATTCTCTATTTATAGGAAAATTGTCTAAGATTATTATACCTTAATTTGAAAGTTTGCTTATGAGAATAAGCAGGGGTACTAGGACTGCTAATGGCACTCAGTCTCTACAAACACTTTGAGGTTTGCATGGGGAAGTAATTTGAGTATTGCCAATTCCTCTGGGAGCCTCAGTTTGGATAATGTTAGGTTTTGAGCAACAGGTTCTAGAGAGCAGCTCTCTAGAAATATCTCGTAAGGAGCACTGGTGCTCTCCATGAGCCAAGCGAGAGTGAGCAGGAGAGAACTAATAATACCTAGTATTGATTTACTGTAGAACACTTTGCACATATCTGGAAAGAATGTGTTATGTTGCAACACCTTCTAATGGGTTCAGCATGGACACTATTATGAACACGTACAGTAATGAACTGTGCTGTGTCATGCCCTCCTTTAGCTCAATTTCCTCCATAGGGAAGCTTTTCCTGATCTCACAGACTGGATTAGGAATCTCCTTATTTTCCCATAGTAGCCTGTTCATGATAAAATCAGATGCATTGGTTTCCAAAATAGATTATAGACTCTTCTAAGGCAGACATTATGTTATTCATCATTTTATCCTAACCTACTGCCTGACATATATTATGTACCTTAGTAACTATTGTTTAACTGCACTAACCTGAAGTTGGGTTAAGAGTATATCACTGTTGCAGGCAGCTACTGAAATAGTTCTCAGTGACTCCCACCTTCTCAGATTCATACCCTTGTGTGGACTGGACCAAGTGACTTGCTCTACAAAATAGAATATGGCAAAATAAATGAGATGCCACTTCTGATACTGGCTTTCAAAGGACTTTGAGTTCTATATTGTGCATACATTCTCTTTTGCCCTCTTGCTTGCAAGCTCTGACGAAGTAAGCTCTGATGCTGTGATCTCCCGTATGGAAGGGGCCACATGGCAAGATGCTGAGGGTAGTCTCTGGTCATCAGCCAGAGAGGAACTGAGACCCTCAGTCTACTGGCTCATGAGGATATGAATCCTGTCAACAACTCACAAACGATCTTGAAGAGTATGCACCCCCATTCAAGTCTTAAGACACCGCAGCACAGGCTGACACCTTGACAACAGCCTTGTGAAAGACCTATAGCCAGAGGTCCCACAGATAATAAATGCTGTTGTTTGCAGCCGCTAAGTTTTGGAGTCTTTGTTAGATAGCAATAGCTAACATGCAATCGTTAAGCCAAAAGTTTAAGATATATCCCACAATTATTTATTTGATTGGATAGGAGATAGCAATCACCTAGATGTGCTATGTGCAAGACCTGGAAAGTGAAACTCCAGAGAAAAGGAGACTTCACAGGCACCCAGATACCATAGTGAACTGCAGGTCTATGTCCCTGTAGAAACAAAATGTGTCTTAGCATTTGCATTTTATGTCCTTGAGAATTGATTATAGGAAGTGCCACAAGAGTGAAGATCAATAACTTCTTCCCAGATAGGATCAAAATTTGAAATGTCTTTCACAATAATATATTAAGTGAGGCATGGAGAGTCTGAATAGTTCTTCTGAGGTTACATGACGAAAGAGTTACCTATCAAGAAATATAACATACCTCTCAGTGATTCCTAAATTTAGGTCCTTTCCTCTGTACTATGCTGTCCAGCCCCACAACAATTACCAGTCCTCCAAGACAGAAAAAGTAATATATGCTTATAGCCTAAGTTTAACTACAAATGATTCAACTAGAACTCTGTGGAGCTGGCATTAATATCTGAGATTCTACTTATTCTAGACTTGAGTAAGGAAAAGACTGAACAATAAGTCTTGATTGTAGAGATGGAAACAACATGACGTGCAGAGGAAATCGCTCTGTTAGTTTTGATGTAGCTGGATGCAGCCATGAGTTTCAGCTTGATGCCCTTTTGGATTGTATTTCCTCAGTGAATGTAGAGAGAGAAAAAGAACAAAGTTCAAAACAGAACCAGACATCTTAAAGATAGGGAGCACAAAATTGGACATGGAAAGTGATAGTGATGTATCATGGAACACATTCCATGAAAAACATACTGAAAACACAGTAAATATTCATTAGCTTATATTACATTTACTGAAATAGGACATATACTCAAAAATATAAAGGATACAAGGTTAATGTTATGACAAAAAATAACATTGACATAGAACTTACAATATTTATACATCTATACAAGCTTTTTTCATTTTCCCTAGAACCCCTATTATTTCCATTTTACAAACGAGAAAAATAAAGCTTAAAGAGTTCTCATAAATTACAAAATTATCTATACAAAACCCAATTAAATTATATAATGAAAAGAGGTACAGGATTTTGTGACTAGGGTAATCGATAAAAACTTAGAAGAATTGGAGCTTGGGTTGAAATTTGAAATGCAGGATTTAAAGGAACAAGAAGTGTTTGGCCTGAAGAGAAAGAACACTAGTGATTTCTCAGTGGCAAAAATGTATGTGGCTCATTTAGAGAGCAACGAGGAAGCTGTGTCAAGTGAGAGAATAATGTGCCTAGAACGGCAGATGCAGACATTGATTTTTTCCATTTTTTTAAATTAATAGAAGAGACAAAAATTGAGGGATGAAAGGATTCTGCAAAATAGTGGTTTCCTTATCAAATTCATCCCCTTTTACTTATCACTTATAATGCTTCATAGTCTATTTCACCCTTATCATTTTTTCAAACTTCTTGTCTGGATTTTTTCGTCTTTCTTATTTTATCAGTGAACTTTGCATCATTTGATTTTTCCTACTAAAAATATTTTTAATTTTTAATACTATCTCCTTCAGATTCCACTTTCTTGTAAGTCCATAAACCCTAATTCAATATTTAACTGTTTTCTTTGCATCGAAACTGGTTAAAGACAAATGTAATAAGAAGGAAAAAGAGAAAATAAATGCTCAACTTTTTTTTTATTCTTTTTCAAGTTCCTTTCATCTGTTGGTCCCTCATGAATTATAGTTGGCAGTGGATGCATTGCAAGGCTAACTAAGCCAAGCCAGTTAATTTATGAGTAACTTCTATTCATTCTTCACTTATACTGCTGTATGTAAGGTCATGTTTTTATGCCAAACTAAATTCAACTGTAAAAAGCAGGAAGACATTTATTAGCAAAACACTCATAAAACTCTTTGACTTATAATGGTCAGAGACTATACAATTCTAGGAGCAGAGCCACAGAATAAACTAAATCCTAAACTATTATACATTTCACAAATCAAGATGATGGAGGAACTAGAAAAAGAGTCAAAGTAATTTCTTTTTTTTTTGATGAGGAAGATTGGCCCTGAGCTAACATCTCTTGCCAATCTTCCACTATTTTATGTGGGATGCTGCCACAGTGTGGCTTGGCAAGTGATGCTAGATCCACACCCAGGATCCGAACCTGTGAACTGTGGGACACCAAAGCAGAGCACACGAACGTAACCACTATACCACTGGGCCGGCCCCTTACATGGTGTTTTTAATTGATATTTTTACCTTGTTACACCAAAGTCTGGAGTAAGTAATATATTTGAATTCTGAGTTTATTTTCTATTGCTACTTTTGAATATATATTAAAGGGTAAGTAAAACAAAGACTTTTATAACTAAAAAGTTACATATACACTATTTTTATTTTTATTTCTCCTTCATAAATGTCAATTTAAAGAATATTCTTTAGTAATGAATGTGGTTTTAGCTCTTGACAATAAAATAAAATTTCTCTTTATTTCTTGAAATAATATGCCTGTTTCTATATATTTAGTTTAAATGAACTTCTCATTTGAAAGGGACCAAGTATTAAAAATGTAAAAGTTATATAGATGGTTATTTTTTCAATAATCTCGTAGAAAATGTAAAACTTTTAATGCTTAATTTAAGCACATCTGGTCTAACTAGTCCCCCTCTCTTCAGAATTGTGTAAATCTAATTTTGAGGTACTTCTGATACAAGTTGGAAAGTATGTTATAAGATGGCACTCGGTATTTCAGGCAGAAGACGTTTCAGTGGAACATGTAATGAAAAGTTTGAATTGTTTCATTTCTTGAAACTAATTGTCACGTGCTGGATTATGGCTAAGTAACAAATCACTTTATGGGAGTATTTTAAAACTTTATCATTGATTTTGCTTGCAAATCTGTGGATTGACTGGACTGCAGGCATTTCTCGCGTGGTTGCTGTCAGACAGTGGTTGGAGCTGGGGTCATTTTAAAAATTTCTTCACTCCCAAGTCCAACATTTAGATTGGATGTCAGAAAAACATCTAAAGCTCCTCAGGCCATTCTCTCCCTCTCTGTCTCTTCCCGTGTATCCACACTTCTTATGTGGAGGGTAAAGGCTCCCAGAGCAAATGTCCCAAGAGAAATTGATTGAAACTGCATGACTTCTTCAGCTCATCCTTGGAAGTCGCAGAGCATCTCTTCAGCCCCATTCTATTTCTTGAGGCAGTCACAAAGGCCAGCCCAAGTTCAAGGGGAAGAGAGATTGACTCCATCTGTTAATGGAGGAGGAACCAAAGAGCATGAAAACATGTTTGAAAATTACCACATCATGTATGCAAACTATTACCTAAGTTTCTTTCTTCTCTTTGTACAGAAAGAGCCCATTTTTATTTAATAATGACTTTAATTTATGGAGTACTGAAAACCAACAACTCACTAAATTTCATCTGTTATTATTACCACAGATGGCTGAAAGCATTTTTCACTCTGTAGGCCAATATTTCTACAAAACAATAGGAAAAAGGTTAAATTCGATTAAATACAACCTTCAGTTAACTGATGTAACCAGGAAGTAGGATGGCTCATTTCCAATGTTTGTTCAACAAATACTTGTCAGCACGTACTCTATGCTCACTGATCCCGTGGCTCAGCCATCCTAGACCAACAGGGGGAGAAAGGGCACCTAAAGCAACTGCTTTTTTTCTGGGAAAACAACTAAAAACTCCATGAATTGTTAACCCAAGGTTAAATTTTAGATGCAATTTATTGTAACTAAACCAAAAAAATCAAGAACTATAGAAGTAAATTAAGTAAATACATTCATTTATTAAATAAATCCACAAGGAAAAGACAAGTACGTTCTTCCAAAAATATGTGAAAAACATGAAAAAGCCTTTTACAAAGGGGAGCTATAAATAATTCCTATAAAATTCACAAGGATTAACCATGGATCATACTCACAGTTGGCAAATGTTTGACAAATGGTAAACGAAGTGATCACTGGGTGGTAGAAGTACGAGGGGACACAGACTTCCTGGAGGGCAACTTAGTAAAACGTATAGCAATTCTTACACATGTGAATATCCAGAAATTTCACTTCCAGGGAATTTTCAAGGATAACATCAAGGAGATATATAATGGAATTTCCATGCAAGGAATAAACATATATAGGATAAAAGTACTAAAATGGTTAATAAAACATGAGCTCAGATAAGAGAAGTGGGAAGATCTAATCAAGATTGATTTCAAATACAGTGGAGTTGATTTTACAATGAAGAGCGGATAAAATGTGAATAGGCTGAAGAGATAAGAAAAGTCCAAATCAGGGTAGTGTTTTTCTAACACCATCTCCATTGTTGCCCTTTGTTGATTCATAATTCCATTCCACATCAATCTTTCTCTATTTTGAATTGTTAGTGCCAAATCCTTGAGCACGTGTTTTCTCATTACTTTTTGTTTCTTTGCTTCCCCAGCTAGATGGTTATCTCTCCATGGACAAAAACAATGTCTTCTTTGATATCCTTCATTGCATAGTACTGGGTTCATGGGACCTGTTTAATATATATTATTTAAGAGATTGTTGATTGAGCAAACACCAAGCGAAGTACAAAAGATGAATTATTCAATTCTGAATAGAGACAAGGTATGTACACAAAGTTTTTAAAAAATTTTCCTCAACGCAAAGTTGCCTACTCTTCTGCTCTTATTTTTTATTTTGCTCTTAATAAAGTAATCAATGTAAATCATAAAAAAGTGTTTAATGAAAATAAATGTTATTTTAATTTTATAGCCTAAAACTGTGTGTATGTTCCAAATTTCAGTATGAAATTGGGAAGACATAGTCTTAATACAATCATGCGTTGCTTAATAATGGGGATACATTCTGAGAAATGCGTCCTTAGGTGATTTTGTCTTTGTGTGAACATCACAGAGTTCACTTACACAGACCTAGATGGTGGAGCTACTACACACCGAGGCTCAATGGTATAGCTTGCTGCTCCTAGGCCACAAAACTGTGCAACATGTTACCATACAATTGTAGGCAATTGTAACACAATGATAAGCATTTCTGCATTTAAATATATCTAAACATAGAAAAGGTACAGTAAAAGTATGGTATAAAAGATAAAAAATAACGCACCTGTATAGGGCACTGACCATGAATGGAGCTTGCAGCCCTGGCAGTTGCCCTGGGTGAGTCAGTGAGTGAGCGGTGAGTGATGGAAGGCCTGGGGCATCACCGTACGCTGCTGTAGACTCTACAGACACTGCTCACAGGCTACACTAAATTGATAAAAAAATGCGTTTGTGTTTTAATCTGTGTTATTACAAAAGATTCAAAAAGTTAAAAATACAAGTTTATAAAGTAAAAAAGTTACAGCAAGCTAAGGTTAATTTATTATTGAAGAAAGAAAAATATTTTTTAATAAACAATAGTTTAAGTGAGCAGTGTCTGTAGAGTCTACAGCTGTATACGGTGAGGCCCTAGGCCTTCCATCACTCACCACTCACTCGCTGACTCACCCAGAGAAAAAATTGTACAACAGTATAAAAATGTTTTCTTTCTTTATATTCTTATTCTATAAGCTTTTTTCTATTTTTAAATTTAATTTTTTTTTTTTTTACTTTGTAAGTTTTTTTGTTTGAAATTAAGACACAGAGACATGTATGAGCCTAGGCCTACCACAGGATCAGGATCAACAATATTACAATCCTCTACCTCCACCTCTTGTCCCCCCTGGAAGGTCTTCAGGGACAATAACACATGGAGCTGTCATCTCCTATGCTAGCAATGCCTTCTTCTGGAACCCCTCCTGAGGGACCTGCCTGAGGCTCTTCTTGATGAGGAGTCACTCTTTCAGAAATACGTCTATGGTGGTTTGCATTTTTTTCATCATAGATTTGCTTGTAAGCAGATAATGCACCATGAACATTCCTCTCTATTAATGAAAACCTTTTGGTGTTGGGGGCCCATGTTTTAAACCTTTTAAGGAAACACAATACCCTTTGTGGTTTCAATTCTAACATCGGTAAGGACTTTTTCCTACCACTTTGTATAAAGAAAGATGATGAACTCAATTGAAAGCTGCTATAAAGTTAAAGTTAAAATTGTGTTTCTGAATAGGAAATAGGCATATGATACACATGTTCTTCCTGTTCTTTGTAATGAAATATGAAAACACTAAAATGAGATGTAAGATAAATTAGAAACTTGTTTTGGGGAACAAATCCTATCACAATTTCACTGTGTTGCCCAATAATTAAACATTCATGATAGTTTGTTGGAAACACGTCAAGTAAAATAATCCAAAATATTAAACTCCATCTCATGAAAAATCTTTTCAACTTGAAGGAATAATCAGGCTTTCTTCTTGTACGCTAACATAAAAATAGTTTTCTCTACTGGACTCATATCTGTGGACTAAATGAGCACAGAGAAAATAATAAAGCTGGAATGCTGGAATCATATGAAAATCAATAACTTTTAAAGCTATTCATTCTAACAGACGTAAGGTGATATCTCTTTGTGGCTTTGATTTGTATTTCCCTAAAGATTAGTGATATTGAGTCTCTTTTCATAAGGCAGTTGGCCATTTATATGTCTTCTTTGGAGAAATGTCTGTTCAAGTCCTTACCTATTACCTACTGGAAAAGAAGTGTGGGATTTATCAGGGCCACAAAATATTTGTTTAAAAAAATGAATAATTAAAAATAATTATTTTTTTAAATGTCTAAAACATCCTAATATGTTCTATGGGTATAATGATAAGAAAAATATAAACTGATTGTAAAATTACATGCATATTCAAATTATTCTCACAGCTTTCAAATAAAAATAATAGTGAATTAAAAAGTGAATAATTGATTGCTGCAGGAAGTTTTCAAAAAGGTATATTTAATAATATAATATTTTTATTATTGTTTATATTATAATTGAAAGATATATTGAAAATCACAGATATCCAAATAACTATTCAATGATCAAACAAAATTTATGCACAAGCATAAGTATATGGCATTTATAGGGAGGAATAGGAGAATTGTAATACAGAGGTAGAATATTAGAAAAATCCTTTACTATTTCAATACAGTGATTTGCTCCTAGATCATTGCTTGAAAAATATAGCTCATACATTTAGTGATTTTCAGGCATTTGGGGAAATGTAGCTGGAAACAATAGATTCTACAGCTTTCTGAATGTTAGGGGGCAAAAACAATATAAACAAAAGCAAAACAGAGAAGTATGTTTGACATATACTCTTATAAAAATCTCTTAGGCATATTTGCAATATTTGCTGATGTGATAGTCAAATGTATATGCTAAAATAAACCAATCCTTTATTCTTTCATTCATTCTGATGAACTCATATCTGGTAGTTACTATGTGTCAGCTAATATGGGAGCCACTGATGTTACAGAGATTAAGATAAAAAGGGAGAGTACGATTTAAGCAGATTATGGAAATACAGCACTGAATATTCCAATAGTGTTGATGGACAGAGCAGTGAAAACACAGAAGAGACTTTGATCTTACCTGAGGATGCTGGAAGAGGCTTCACAAAAAAGAGAGCTCCAAGGTGCTTCGTGAAGAAGGAGGAGAAGATTTTCAGCTCTAGGCAGAGGGAAGAATGGGCAAAATAGACATTAGCCCGAGACCATTGTTACTTTGGGCATGAAAAAGTCCAGAAAAACTATGGCATGAGGACCAAGAGGCGATAGGACAGGAAAGCTAGACCTAAGAGTGCTTTATATGTGATGGGATAGAAGTTTGTGTTGAATCTGTAGGTAATTAGGAGTCAGAAAAGTTATTTAAATAAATTATATTTCTGATTTTGAAAGAATTCTGTCAGCTGTGTGTTCTGCAATGAGTGGGTTAACTGGTGGCCAGAGTGGGTTAGAGAGAGTTATAGAGGGTGTGTTTTTTATGCGGGGTTTCAGCAGTTAAAAAGATAGCATTTATAGTGGGAGGGAGAGAGTGAGTCATCCACCAGAAGATTAAAACAGTCCTTGCAAGGGTAAGTGGCCCAGCTCATTTCTCCGTGTACCGGGAGTATGAATGATGATTGCTTACAGCTTTCCAGTGACAAGAAGAGTTCCTACAGTGGAAGCTATGCACCCTCAGTGGGGGTAGAATAGGCAGCCCACATCCAATGACTGGTCAATTCAGGGTTATGAAGACCCAGTCATCTCAGCTCAATTCAGATCTAGATCTGACCCAGCTCTAGACCTCCCTGTGGAACTGTCTGAAACCTCTTAAACCTACACTGTAGTTCAATTCCTGCCTCCAGCCTTCTTCTTATGGTTGCTAATCTTAATAGCATCCTTCAATAAACCACCTACATAAAAATAACTGGCTCCTGAGGAAGTAAATCTAAGACACTATGTTAGATGACAGAAATACAGGAATATAGGGTGGAGATAAAATGTATAGGGAGAATAACCCATAGGAACATTATTAAAAGTCAGATTGGCTAATGACAAACAAGGTCTCATGTTTGTCCCTTCCCTTGAAATATAAGAGATTCCCTTGGTCTGTATTCTTTATGTGTGTGTCTCTTGTTCACTCTTGTATTCTTTTGGGAAATATTGATTAAGTTTTCTGTGTACAAGAGACTGTGCTTGGCCCTGATAATATACGTATTGAATAGAATATGGCCTTCTCCCATCAGAAATTGTGATTTATTCAGAATGGCTAAGGATCAGGGAAATGATGAGGCCAAATGGTCGATAGCAGTTCATAAGCAAACTTCGTGTGATCGAAAAAATGATTGGAGCCATGGAAGGATTTGGAATGCTATATAGCATGGTCAGATTTGTATTTGCAAAAAATTTGCTTTGGGAAAAGTATGGAGAATTTATTGGAGGAAAATGAGATTAGAGGTAGAGAGCCCAAGTAGAAGGCAAATTTAATATTCCAGGTGCTCTATGTAGGGCAGAAGCAAGGTTATGAGTGTAGGGATTCAGGTGGGAGGACATATTTAAGTTATAATTAGGAGCACAGAAGATATAGAACTTTGAAGAACTTATGTAAGAAGTGATGGATAGGATTGATTGATTATGAATCTCAGTATCATATCTTGACCTTTAGCTTGCCTCTCATTATCACTTAAAGAAAGATGAAACTAGGGAATACAGTGTGGTGGAGGAGAGGAAAGGCAACTGCTTCAAATTTGGAGAATTGAAGCCATTAGAGTGTATGAGATCCCCAAAGAGGAGAATACATAATGAAAGAAGGAATGACTGATGAGAGAGTAGGGCAGAGAAGGATAAAAAAGATTTGTGAATGAGATTGCAAAGAAGCCAAAGGAAGAACCAGGAGAGGAAGGGAAGATGCTACTATGGATTCCAAAGAATGAGACAGATTTAAAAGAGGATAATAACCAGTATTGAAACCTGCATTCAAGAAGAGGATGTAAAAATGATTTTGGATTTAGCAATCAGAGCATTATAGCAAGACTCAGTTAGTGCAGTTTTAGTGTAATGATGAGGCAATAGTAAGAATTCAAGCATTGTGGACTGACAAATGAGAGGAGGTTACATAGAGAATATAAAGAGTTTAGACTATTTTTTTGGTCATCTTAAAGGTGAAAGAAAGAAGAAATAATAGGTAGACAAAAATTCAAAGTTAAAGTTTTAAAAATGTATTTTATTATAATTTTTAGGATTAAAAAGCATGCATATTTATAAGCAGAAGTAAGAAACTAGCAGTAGAGAAGACTGTCAATATACAACAAAAAAATTTATGGTTGGAGAAAATTCCCAATGTGAATAAAGTGGTGGTGAACATGGTATCCAGAGTAGGAGTGTCTGGATGTAGATAGGTTCATTTGTAGGTTGATAATTAGGTTGGATAATTGAAAGCAGCTGGTGATGGACATCATACCTGATGACGTCCACTTCTCATGTGAAATAGAAAAGAAGTTTTTATGCTAAAGGAGAAGGGTTAGAAAGCTAGAGGGGGATGTGGAAGAGATTGAATATTTGCCCTGAGTAATGCTAAAGAAAGTGAATGGCTATAAATGCATGAAATACTAAGAATCACTGAGACGTTGTACGTATTTATGAACCATAATTTTGTAGAGTTACCAAACTGCACAGCTGAATTTTTTTGACTAGTAATTTTGTGCAAAAAATAAATGAGGTATTCAGACAATGAGCAGGATTATTTGAACATCTGAAATGACCATGGCTGCCTTTGCCTTTTAGGTCAGTATGTTGACCAAACATTGATTTCCACAGACTCTGACCATTACTTTGGATGATTCAAAGGAAAAATCCAATGTGTGTGTATGTTTGTGTTTTGGCAACATGTGTACACAAAACACAAATTCCGAATGGCAAATAGTAGCCATGATCATAGAAGTAAGAAAAAAGTCACTGAGAAGAAATTTTGCAATCTGATTGTAACTAATAATTCTCAAACATGATACCAAAATTTCTGAACATAAAATGTTGTGAATATACAGTGAACATAATCTGAATGAAACTCTGTCTTTAAGATTTGATTAGAAAGACTGAAACAAAGTATTATTCTTTAGGATGCAACCAATCCGATATTTTGGTAAATGACCTAATGTTACTTTCTCTTAAGTTTTTAAAATCCTTTCCCATGAATCCTTGGAGAGTCATTTTCTTGACTGCCCCCATATGAATACTTCCATGCTTATAATAAAAGGTCTGTCAAGGATTCAATTCAGTTGTTCTTGCTCCTTTAACTGTGTGTCTGTGTGTGTGTGTGTATATGTGTGTGTTTTGGAGGAGAATCTCTTATCTTTGGAACAGCTGGGCATTTTTCTCTCCAGAGGATGAAGTAGCCCCATAGAAAAGTCTAAACGGGACACCTGAGGTCGACACAGCTCACAGGAAGCCAGGAGACTTAGCTGGTTAGGGAAGAGTGATTAAAAGACGGTGCTCCGCAGCACACGGAAGTTGTGCAGTCTTGTCGATTCATGAGACTGTCGTTACACAGCAATAGCCAGGATGACCCCTGGTGTGTGTGTGGAATGGCATGTGGAAAACCATCGGTGGCTCAGGAGAAACTCTAACTACTCCAGGGTGTGCGTACGTAGTTGTGTGTGAAGGGGAGTTTCCTCAAAACTTGAATCAGATTTGTTGTTTTCATAGATGAATTGTCAAATCTTCATCTTTTTTTAAAGAACTGGTCTTATATAAAATATAGCTGAATATCCAATTGCTCATGAGTATGCTTTTATTTTCTCCCAATTTGTACTTCTAAAATTACCCCTATGTAAAATTGTCATTGAATTTTCAAATGCAGGAAAGAAACCACAGGAACAGGCTTATATACCCAATAAAACTGATAAATGCTTCATCAAAGACCAGCAAGCCTCACTGCGCCCTTGTGAGTTAGGACCACAGGAAAAGACTAACTATGCTTGAGGAGCTAAATTGTGGTTGCTGTGGAAACAGAGCTTAACTTTTAGGTTTTACACTGTGGTGCACTGAAAATTTCAAGCCAACTGTGCAGTAATGTCAGCTTTTTCAGTGAATGTACAGCATTGGTTACAGGAGATAGCATGAATGGAGGATAATGAGTTCCTAAGACTGACAACAACATTAAACACACACACACACACACACACATGCATCTAACTTTTTAGAAGCATAATTAGAAATTATGTTTTTTCAATGGCAAACACATAGCAACGGTGATTGGATTGGTGGTTACCATGGGGTGGGGGGAGGGCAAAAGAGGTGATTAGGCTCACATGTGAGGGGATGGACTATAATTAGATTTTGGGTGGTGAACATGATGTAATCTACACAGAATTTGAAATATATTACAATGTACATCCGAAAGCTATATAATGTTATAATCCAATGTCACTGCAATTAAAAAAAAGAAATTATGTTTTTTAAAAAAATACTTCATTTTTCCTTGTCTTAGTCCACTTGGGCTGCCATAACAGAATAACTTAGACTGAGTGGCTTGTAAACAGCAAACATTTATTTCTCATAGTTTTCGAGGCTGGGAGGTCCAAGATCAAGGTGTCAGCAGATTCAGCATCTGGTAAGAATCTGCTTCCTGGTTCACAGACCGTCGTCTTTTTGCTGTGCCCTCACTTGGCAGAAGGGGTGAGGTAGTCTCTGAGGTCTCTTTTATAAGGGCACAAATCCCATGCATGAAGCCTCCACCATTATGATGTAATCACCTCCGAGGGCCCATCTCCTAATAACATCACACTGGGGGTTAGGATGTCAGCATATAAATTCTGGGAGGACACAAACATTCAGTCCATTGCATTCCCCATCTCTGTTTCTCTAAATCATTTCCAATGGCAAATTCTCACTCTCATGACATTTGTAATATTATTCTAAAGGTTTCCTCTTTTCTTATTCTGACATTAGTAGTAATGGACAATCTCTAATTTCCCTGTCATTAATGATTCCACTGATGCATTGTAAATAAATCATGGAGGCCTTAATCCATGAGCATTTTAGAATTATTCTGTGTCGGGGCAATACTGAGCATGTATAAATTTGAATATATATAGATCTATAGATATAATTTAGCTAAAGAGAAAGTAATATCTCTTATAGACCAAATCTTAAACAAAGTATAGATACATCTTTATGTTGTTGTCAAGCCTATTCTGACTCCTGGGCACCCTGTGTACAGCAGAGTGGAACCCTGCCTGGTCTTTTCACTCCACCCTCTCACCTTCTGGCGTTACATCAGACGATGCTTCACAGCTGTTCAGAGGGTTTTCATGGGCAGCTTTTTTGGAAGCGGGTGGTCAAGTCCTTCCTCCTCGTTTGTGCTGGTCTGGCTGCTCTGCTGAAACCTGTCCACTATGGGTGACCCTGCTGGTATTTGAAATCCCGGTGGCACAGCTTTCAGCATCACAGCAGCATGCAGCTGCCACAGTATGACAATCAACGGACTGGTGGTGTGGTTCCCTGACCTGGGAAATGAACCCAGACCGCAGCTGTGAGAGCGCGGAATCATAACCACCAGACCATCAGGGCTGGCTAACCTCAGAGAGAAGAGTGCTGCTGTAAAGACAGGATATACTTCATGCAAATCATTTACCTGATATCTTTGACATTTCTCTGTAATCATTGTATCATCCACATTTCCCAATGTGACCCAACTAGGAAAAGGAAAAGCTAGGGGGTATGGCTATAGTAAAAGTTCTCTAAAAGCCGCTTCTGGCTCAGATGCCCCCCACTCCCAGCACTTTCTTATTGGCGTCATACTACTAATCCAGCTCCATGTTTCTCCTTTCTCTGATTGGAGTCCCCAACTAACTAAAACTTTGTCACCACGGCCAGTGATGTTCTCCTCTGATTCCACTGGTGCTGGCCTTCCCTCCTCACTTCCTGTGGTCTTGGTGTCATCTCCGCAGGTTACCTTGATGCTAACTTCGAGGTGGCAATTGCTTTCTGGTCAATCACCTCACCCACACAGGGCTGAGGCAGTAACTATTGTGGAAGTGTTTTTTTACCATGTTGTCTCTCCTATTAACTTCCCAGTATCTCATTTCTTGAATCACTGCACTGATGTCGGCCAAGAAAAGATCTATCCACATAGTGAACAAGTTTTTAAACACTCAAACAGGGATCATGATTTTTTTCTATGAATAATCTACATTTTTTTGTGATTTGTTGTTTTTATTTCATACTTAATCATCCTCTCTATCACTTTTTGAATCTTTGCACAAATTCCACCAGGACATGAATTGAACGATAATATAAACAGCAATTCATAGTACAATATTTAAAATTATTCGGCCTTACCATGACCAATGGGCCACTTTTTATGTCCAGTTTCCACTCCAAGCAAGGAGCAGTTCTCATAACTAGGCACTGCTCTGAGCACTTTACTACATTAACATTTGATCTTCACAAAAATATTAATCCCTATTTTACAGAGGAATAAACTGAGGCACAAAGAGCTAACTAAGTAACTTGCCAAATTCTCATAGCAAATAAGGGGCGGAGCTGTGATTTTATAGAAGGCAATCTGGCTCCTGAGTCTGTGATCTTTTACTGTTCTACCGCTTTATGTCTGAGATAAGGACAATTGAATTTCCCATTAGGTACAATTTCCTGAAAGTTAAGGACAAGCCCTTGCAAATTATCTAATTCCAAGGTCTCAACTGGAAGATTGGCCATCAGATCCAACTGTCCCTTCCAAATTACCTATAAAGGCTTGATGCAAAAGTTTTCCGGATGCCCATGCTGAGAAGCATGCAGTTCTAAAAGGAGTAGGAAAATGCAATGTCTTTCTCTGGAGACTTCACTACAGTGGAATTTGATTTGAGTACTCTTACAGTTCTAATTAAAATGGCACCATTAAACGCAGTGATACACAGAATCTTTTGTGGTATGAATTTTTCTGCAAGCTCAAATATTAGCAAATGTTAAATAATTTTGAGGCCATGATTGCCTTTATTTGGCCATTTAAAAGGGTTTCCTCCTTACACTCAATTTTGAACTCAAGTCTTCCTGAAATTTGTATGAAATGATAAGATTAATGTAACCACAGTTAACTGGGGAATTATAAACTAAAATAATTATAGATTTTAAGAAAGTATTTGACATTAGAAATTAAAAGCAAATGTCTAAATATTATGTGTGTTTCTTGAGCAAGGTGATAACTGAGATAAAGAAAAGTCATCAAAAAAATATTCTTTTTTTCTTTAATCAATCATCATGACTGAGCTTTTGAAATCTTCACATTATCTTTGAAAATTCTCTTTTGCTATTCTCCAACTTCATCTATTTATTCATTTTAATGTTTCTATTTATAGATATTTCAATTTTCATCTTTATGAAAATACATCCTACATACGGTATATATCATATATTTTATACATATAATCAAAATAATAGTATTCACAGTTTAAACAGGCATGATGCACCATTAAGAACATCGTTCTTTAGTCCCTTTCTTTCCTGATTCTCTCCTTGGAGGTAACCACTTTCAAGTCTTCTATTTTCAAGTGTTCAAGTTTTCTTTACACATTGACCTACATGTTTATAAACAGCATGATTGGACTGCCTTTTTTTATATTTCAGTTTTAGGCATCCTTTGATATTACAATAAAAGATGAAATTTTGACTTTTCCCTCACGCATATCTGCATCCTTTTCCCTCATCCCTCCATCAGAGTTACACGTATTGATGTCACCAGCTTTGGTTCCTTCAGAAGCCGGGGTTGCATTATTATGGCTGTGCGATGTCGTTCACAAGAAAGCCATGTGGTGTGCTATGCTTACTTTTCCTTTCTTTAAAAGTGGTTTTTTCTTATTTGCATTAACTATCTCTTTTTTTCTATGTATTGTTTAATTTCATTTAAAGCTTTCTGACAGAATTGTAAAGTTTTTCTCATGGCCCTCATGTACATTGTGTATTTTATCAGTTAGCTTCATAATCCCTGGTTTGCTTCTGCAACCTTTCTATGATAGCTGTGCGGAGCTCATCATGGGACTGCCCTTCGTCAACTTCTTGGGGATTCTCTTTACCTCTCTCTTGTTGGAAGCCCTATTTCCTCCTTCCCATGTTTTCTTTTTTCTTGGTTTTCTCCTTCTTTCATCTAGAATACATCCTCCAATAGTTTCCTGAAAACCAGGATACAGAAAACAAATGTTAAGAGACTCACATATCTGAAAACATCTTTGTTGCACTTTCACAGTCTATTTGATATGGGTTGGGTATAATTACAAATGATTTTCACTTATAATACTGAAAGTTTTCTCCATTCCTTGTTTCCTTTGGAAAACCACTTCTCATCCAGTCCGTTGGTTCTTTGGGACTGAAGTCACAGGAGCACCTGTTTGGCTGTAGGAAGAGCCAGGCTGCACGGGCTTGTGATTTAGAGTACCGTACATCCCTGGCCATGCAGCTCAATTCAGGAATGGGCATACAACTCCAAAAGCTCAACTGAGAGCTTTAGTTGGTCTTTGGCAAATAGGTCCCAGGAGAGAGGAGCTTTATCCTCTTGTGGGATCATGAACTGTGAGGACTACGTAAGCCTAGAGCTGCTGGAGGCACTCTCCCCTGGCCACACGGAGGATTGAATGCATCTTGCATTATATTGCATAAGGATGCAAGCACAGAGGGGAAAGCATACAGGGTTAGGCGAGAGAGATGAGAAAACAATGTTTTCTCCTCCAGAACCAGTCATACTGAAGCAAATATTTTCTATTTTTATAGAATTATTTTGAACTATAGCTCTATACTTACAAACAAAAGGATATTTAACAAAGCTACCCTTTTTTAACTTGATGAAACTGAAACTGTATAAACCAATTGCCTCTCTCTGATCACACGTGGTGAACGACAGAGGCGGGTTTTCAGTCCAAGCATCTTCTTCCAATGCACTATAGCTTCTCGTGTGTCACATCTCAAAGAAGAAACCCTAAATCGCGGTGGAGTTAGGTGCTTGAGGCTTATTGTCATTTATTATTTGCACTCGTCAAATAAACAAACAAAACCAAAACGCGTAGTTTGCATCGATTACGTATCAGTCTCTGTGTCTGGCACTTTTTCTCTGGTTAGTTGTTAGGTTCAAATACAAAATAATGATGAAGATATATGTATACACATACATATACAAGTATACATATACGTGCATATATACATACACATATATAGATATGTGCACCTAATGACCTCATGATGTGAGCTACTATACATACATCTAATTAGTCCTGATGAGAATACTGTCCAGAGAACATATGACAAACTTCAGCCTCCTGGATTTCTGCATAGTCCCACTTCACTATCACTGTGCAAGTCATTCTGCAAATTTGTAACATGCTTTTAACTTCCCCATGACATCTTTCTTCAGTTCAGATTGAGATAAGTAATTTAAAAGTTATTCCTTCTTTTTCTGTGTGTGTGTTTTTTTTTTTTTTTTGGTGAGGAAGATTGGCCCTGAGCTAACGTCTGTTGCCAATCTTCCTCTTTTTGCTTGAGGAAGATTGGCCCTGAGCTAATATCTGTGCCAGTCTTCCTCTATTTTATATATGGGTCAGCACTACAGCATGGCTTGATGAGCAGTGTAGGTCCGCACCTTGGATCTGACCCTGCGAATCTGAGCCACTGAAGCAGAGTGTGCCCAACTTAACCACTATACCACCAGGCCAGCCCCAAGTTTATTCCATTTTTACATAAACATAAACATAAAAATAAATAATAGCATTTTGCCATTTGAACTACACGTAGTTCCCTAAACTAAAATCCCAGTGGTTGTTTCTTTATAGAATTGTATTGATTTTTTGTAAAATATTTATTTTATAAGATTATTAAATATTTTAATAAATTTTCTTTAATAAAAATGGCAATAGAAAACTTAAAATATTGACTAACAATACTTACTACTTGCCCATATATTTTTATATGCTCTTCAGAAATTTTCTACTTTAAGATCTTGCCAAAAGAGAGAAAATAAGACTGGGCAGAGAAAAATCTGCTAAAACTTGGCAAAGGGGATAATTTAGTAATAATGGTGTCAAAGAATGTTTATTCTTATTTTCTTTGATGGATATTTCTTCATCATCATTATGATTTCAACCTAAAGTCACATTAAAGCTACGTAAAAATACCTTCCTTTGAATTATCCAATGCCTGACCATAGTTTTCCATTCTCAAACTGGAGATATTCTCATTAAATACGTAATAGTTTTTCTTATGAAGTATTTTTAAGCTCTGGACTTGAAAGTCCGTGAAGTATATTTTGTTTTATGGCTTAATATTGTGAATACTTGTAGTATCTGCAAGAACTGGCCTAAATTTTAGGCAGTGCTAATTGGTCCGTTTTAGACATAAGTTTATTTGCAGATGGAACGCTTTCAGGCTATAGTGGATGTATGCATTACTAGACTTGAAATTTGTATAATCTTTCTCCACAATCTGCTTTTCAGTTTCAAAAATAATTATCTGTATAATGTAGTAAAGATAGAGACAGAGCTGGGGTTCCTTCTTTTTTTCTCCATGTCTCTGGGTGACGTGTAATGTAGCTCATTTACTCTCCCACCACCAGTGCTCTGGAATAATGGGGCGTCAACAGTATATGCACCCCATATGATGAAAAAGAGCTTTGAGAAGGTGGAAATTTGTACTGGTACATCTGCATTCCTCTGGTCTGGGCTACCCTAGTTTAGAACTGCTGTTTTGTTATGAACTGAATCTTTATTCCCCTGGAAATTCATGTGTTGAAGCCCAGCCACCAATGTGATGGTCTTAGGAGGTGGGCCCTTTGGTGAGTTATTAGGTTTAAATGAGGTCATGAGTGTGGTGTCCTCATGATGGGATTGGTGCCCTTATACAAAGAGACCAGAGAGCTCATTCACTTTCTCAGTCTCTCTCTCCCAAGTGAGAACACAGCAAGACGACCATCTGACAGCCAGGAAGAGAGTCCTCACCAGACACTGGTTCTGTCAGCACCTTGCTCTTAGCTCTCCCACCCTCCAGAACTGTGAGAAATAAATGAATGTTGTTTCAGCCACACTGTCTATGCTATTCTGTTATAGCAGCCTGAGCTAAGACAGTAATTAGTACCGATCTTGTAGGACCTCGTGATCAATGATGCATTATCTGTGTGGCCTTGGGAAAGTTATTTAACCCAGGACTCAATTTCTTCATCTATAAAATGAATATTATGATAATTGAGTTGTGAGAATTGAATGACTTGATATTTGTAAAGTGCTTTAATCAGTGCTTGGCACATAGTAAGTGTCAACTATGTAATTGTTAAAGTTGTAGGAACAGTGTTGTCATTAAAAATACTGAGTCTTATGAGCCCCTTTATGTAAAATTACTGCTTTAAAAATATGAATCTTAGTTTTAAGTTCAGAAAATAGGGGCATTGTTGTAATCAAGACATTTTTGGCCAGAAGTGATGATAATTAACTCAACAGATTCATCAGTTAAATAAGTTATGATCTCACATAACTGAGCACATAATCTGAATCCAGGGTCTAAAGATTCATGGGTTCCAGGATATCATCAGTTTCTATCAGTTCTCCCTTTCTCTGTTTCTCTTGTTCTCAGTTTTCCTTCTTTTATATTGACTTTATTCCAAGCAATTATGGTCTATTAACCTCTTCAAGACTGCACTGTCTTTTCAGTTTTATATCTTGATAAAAAGGAGAAAGACAACCCCTTTCTCCCAGCACTCCCCGAAGCAGTCTTGAGCCTGCCCCAGGACTGTCCCCAGAGAGTAGCAAGTAGTCCTTGGTCATAGTCCACCTCTGGAGGTAGGCAAGTGGGTCTGCTTAGTTGCAGCCTTGCCAGAATCCTATGGAACAGAAGAGTATATTCTTAAAAAAGAAAGAAAGAAAATATCTTTAAGACAGAAAAATGTACAGATGTGTGCATAGCCACTGTGTTTCTTCACTTCCCATCTCTTCTGTAACACAGTTGGCAGCTACCCAAAAGTCTGGGGCAAATCTCAAAGCCTGTCCGGTTGTTTGGTGTAGTTGATCTTGTGGCTACTGCCATCACCCCTGCTTTACCTCTGGAAATACTGGGAATCCTGCTGCTTCTTCCTCAGGAGTCAGTCAGCTCACCCTCTGCAGCAGGAGCTCTGGATTCAGGTGTTCAAACTCCTCACAGTACCACCTACTCTGTCCCCTGGTCAAATAAATTAGCTTTCACGTCTACATCTAGAAAATGGGGATAATTATATGACTATCTCAAAAATGCGCGAGTCTTAAATAAGATATATAAAATGATTATTTGCTAATTTGGATCAAATTATAATCGCTCCCTGGAGACAAATGTGGATAATTGTACTACATGAGATTCCTTATAACAAAGAAAATGTTGAGAGAGTAGAATTTGGAAGGCGTTAGTGGAAGCAATTAATTGTACTACACCCCTTCAGTTCCATCTTAGGACGCAGGGTGATCGTTGCCTCTGCTTTCCTTCTTTTTATTTCTTCCTCTCCCTGGCAAATTCTAATATTTGATGTATTCAGAACATGTAATTCTTGTTTGATTCCAGAGACTGTCAAATGAATAAATAATATGTTCGTACTTCAGGCTTCATCTGGTTTTATTCAGCGTTGCTATTTTTGCTCACTTGCTGTCCTTCTCCGTGTCCTACTTCCTCCTCTACCTTCTTACAGATAAAATCTTAGATGATTTACTTTAATCTTAAAAAGCTTTTCATAATGATTAAAAAAATATATAACTCTGCAGCTCAGAGGCCGGGTACACTTTTTAGATCTCAATAGTGACAAAAATGCCTCCTCCAAACGCTTTCATTGTGTTGAGGTCCCTTCAGCAGCCACGCTCCTGCTTTGACAAACCTGTGGAGAGGTCATTCCTTTCCTTCCAGTTCTATGGTTCTGTGGATTTCCAACGTGTGCCCGAGAAAGGCTATTCAGCCAATAGCCCTTTACTCTCCCTAGCTCTACTCTCTCAGCATAAAGGCATTTCATCAAAACCTTTCATGGGCTTTTTTACTATTCACCTCCTATCTTTATCAATGCCTTCATTGATTTTGATTTTTCATCTTGTCATGAGGTAAAAAAAGATTTATAATAGTCATTTAAATAACCCATAGTCAAATATTGTAAACTTTTTTGAAACCACTTTCCTCTTCATTTTTATTAATATTTTTTTCTTTGAAATTGTGCTTTTAGAGTAGGAGGGAAGGGTATCCACAGCAGCTGGTCATTTATTATCTGTGTTTGCAACAGCTGAGAGACAAGATCAGTTAATTCTCCTGGAGAGGCAACTGCAGGGGAAATTATCAGGCCAATCTGTCTATTTCAGATGGGCAGCGAATAGTCTTCTCTACTATATGACCTTGAGGTTCACCTTAGAAGCAGATGATAGTTGACCAAGGAAATATGGGCCCAGTGTAAATCTAAATTACAGGTTTTTCAAACTAGAAACACTGGCCTTAAAAAGGAGAGATGGACTCTTTGAGGGTCTATAAAGTTTTCTGTATTCTACATTTTGCAAGATGAAGAAAGATAAGAGAGATCTGTCTCAAGCTACAGGACCTGAAACCCATTCCCAGAATGGCTTAGATAGTCCTCCAACTGAGGATATTGAAGTTTCAAGGAGGTGACTCATTCCTCCATTGATTAAGATGAGTTTTAGCAAGAGATCCTTGTCTGTAGTGTTGTGAAGATGAAAGATAGATTAGGTATTTTGAAGATATCTAGTAAATAATGTTGCATATCTATGCATTTTCATTTTTCATGTTGTCTAGACATTTTTCAACTTAATATATATACGAACTATTTGTCAGGCGACATGCTTTCCATGCCATGTCTTTATCTACCGAAAAAAAACCCTATAAGGTACCCACTTTATAACTGTAAAACTGGAAGGTTCTAGAGAAGTTTCTAATGTATTTTCATGCAATGATCGTGTTACCATTATCTTTAGGGAAGATAACTGCAGAATTGGAAAAATCACTAGCCTATGGATTTTGATGGTGACTAAATGAGGTCATTTGTCCCATATTCATAATCTAATATTCTAGTACAGTGGTTCTCAAACTGTGATACTGGTCCAGCAGTATCAGCAGCACTGGGAACTTGTTAGAAATGCAAATTTTTAAAACTTGTGCTAAATCTTTTGAGTCAGAAAATCTGTTGGTGGAGCCTGGCAATGAGTTTAACACACTCTCCTCATACACCCTAAAGTTTGAGAATCTGTTCTAGTGGACCAGAAGTTCATTAGATTTAGTATCCTTAAGGTACTGTGCAGACTGTTAAAAATGAAGATTTTAGCAACTCTCAAAATAAAATAATTCTGATTCAAGCTACATCATATGGTTCTCAGATAACCGCATAGAAACGAGCAGCCCAGTAAACCTGATCCACATGGTTCTTGTTATTATCTGGGTTAGATGGAATTGCTTAATGTTAAAGTTGTTCAGCTTTCTATATATGCAAAATGAAGGTTTATTGTTTATATTGTGCTTAAGCTCCATATTAGCTTTGTGCAAACCAATTTACCTAGTCCCCAAAAGTTTAGTTTTCAAATTATCAAATGAATTTTTGCAGTGTGACTATAGCAATCTATACTGAACATTCAATGTTCCTTATGATGTTCCTTACAATGTATTTGCTCTTGGAATGTTATTTTGCTATATAGAATCAACTTTGCATTTATATTGCATTACATCAGTCTAGCTTTTTTTGCATTTGTTAAAGATTCCTCTTCTTTTAAGGTTTGAAATCATATTTTTTAGTGAAAGACAAAAAATCTTTGATAATTCTGCCTTCAAAATCAGAGGTTAGTTAGTGTAACTAAGTTAAAATTCTCATTCCATAGACTGATGCTGAAACAAAATGAAGAGGACTGCTGCACGATGGTATCACAAGTGTTTCTTTAGGATGGTAGCTGCCAGCAGAAATGCCAGTTTTAATGAAACTTTGCACAAGCTCTTATCTCTTGCTGGGACTGACTCTGTTATAAATAGCTTGGCCATTGACTCATCATTAGACTCATATCAGGAATCAGCCTGAGCTCCTCTAGTTTACTCAGGGAACTGCCTTGCTTTATGGCTCATAATTTTGTATTCATATGTAGTGGATAACACTCAATGGTTTTATTTTTCTAGGCTATTTTATTATGCTAAATGGAGGTATGATCATTTTGTAATTTCTAGGTGGCTGAATTTTTGAGATATGCTCTTGCTGTGTGAGCAACTTGTCAAGCATAAACAATGTTATTCTACTCCTTTACCATCAGACAAGAATACCTCAGAGAATGAAAAGCTCTGTGCATGCCTGTTGTGTGCATGTGTGTCTGTGTTTTTAGGAAGGGAGAGAAGAAGAGAGGATAACTTGAATTTATTGGAATTTCCCACTGGGAAAAGGGAAATCCTAAGGTCTTATCACTGTAGATTCTAGAAGGTGACTCTATCTCACCTGCCACTTGCTTTGTATGAGTCTGACACTTTTCCCTGTAGTAAATTAAGGAGTTGTCGTTACTCAATAACCATGAGCAAATAAGCAAGATTTGGGTAAGACATATGGATGTATGAGTCACATATTAGACAGAGTAACACTGCTAGCTGGCATCACAAACTTCCCTAAAATCAGGCTTTTACTACTTTCAAATATATTTTTCCTCATGTCATAGTCTATTGTGAGTAGCAAGGGTCTCCTGGGAGTCTGTTTTCGAAGAGATGACAAGGATCTGGGCTCCGTCTGTACTGTGGCTCCACTCTCCTGAACTCATTTGCTTGTGGCTATAGAAATAGGTTGAGAGAGAAAGAGAGGAAAATCTAGAACTTTAGGGTTTACCTTTGGAAGTGGGAGTGCCTCTTTTCTTTCTGTATTTTATTGGGCAAAACTAATCACAAAGTGATAACCTCACTGTGAAGAACACTGACATACGTTCTAATGTGTGCTCCAAAACAATCAACAGAATTGGAGAGTATCCAGCCATTCCCTTCTGGTCCTTTTCACTATTTTTCCCTTATAGAACATATTCAGCCTTTCCCAAAAGCTGTCAGCCTCCAAATTCCATCCATCATGGCATCTATCTCAAAATCTAGGATCTTTAAATGACATTCATTTCTCCCAATTGTCTTCAAATATTACTTTTTCTGGTCTAGAGACTTGTTGTCAAAAGGATATATTATTTGTATGTCATCCTACCATCACCCACTCAATTATTTAATGGTGAAACAAGGAGAGCATAAACACAAGATATTCTCATTCAGGAAGTAAAAGAAAAACCAAAAGTTACTAGTCTGTTAGTAATTCAAAATCCTGCCAGTCAGACTATGTGAAAGTCACTCTCCTGGGTTGAGGAATTTCCTTGACTGGATACCAAGTCAACTATCTGGTAGGAACTCCCTTGTTAACCTTTCTCCATATTCTCCTTGATCGGATCTCTGGGATGCTTCAGATCAAGTGGATGCCTTGTCCACTATTATTCTTAGCCATATGGGAAATGTACTTTGGGAGCCTTATTTTTTTTTCATAGAAGGTTATGAGCCCAAGAATTATTTTAAGTATTTATCAAAGCTTCTCCCCCACAAACTTTATCTTTTTATTGAGCCGGCATTGATTTATAACATTATATAAATTTCAGGTGTATGTCATTATATTTCTACTTTTCTATAGACTGCATTGTGTTCACCACCAAAAGTCTAGTTGCCATCCATTGCCATACATATATACCCTTTTACCTCTTTTGCCCTCCCCCAACCCTTTTCCCCTATGGTAACCACCAGTCTAATCTCTGTATCTATGTGCTTGTTTGTTGTTGTTTTTGTTTTTATCTTACACACGTGAGTGAAATCATATGGTATTTGGCTTTCTCATTCTGACTCATTTCATTTAGCATCATACCCTCAAGCTGTATCCATGTTGTCATAAATTAGTTTTTGCTTATCTAGAAAATTCTTTATCTCTTCTTTCATTTTGAATGATAACCTTGCCAGGTAGAGTATTCTTGGTTGTAGGTTTTTTTCCTTTCAGCGCTTTAAATATATTGTGTCACTCCCTTCTAGCCTGTAAGGTTTCTACTGAAGAGAGCTGATAGCCTTATGGGGTTTTCTTTGTATGTAACTTGTTGCTTTTCTCTTGAAGCTTTTAGGCTTCTCTCTTTATCTTTAATTTTTGATATTTTAATTGTATTATTTCTTGGTGTGCACCTCTTTGAGTTCATCTTGTTAGATACTCTCTGTGCTTCCTGTACCTAAATGTGTGTTTCCTTCCCAAGGTTAGGGAAGTTTTCAGCTATTATTTCTTCAGATAAGCTCTCTGTCCCTTTGTCTCTTTATTCTTCTTCTTAAACACCTATAATGTGAATGTTAGTAAGCTTGATGTTGTCCCAGAGGTCCCTTTGACTGTCCTCATTCTTTTTAATTCTTTTTTCTGTTTAGCCTGTGTGATTTCCTCTAGTCTTTCATCCAGATTGCTGATCCATTCTTCTGTGTCATCTACTCTGCTGTTGATTCCCTCTAGTGAATTTTTCATTTCCATTATTTTATTCTTCAGCTCTGATTGATTCTTTTCTCTATTTTCTAATTTTTCATTGAAGTTCTCACTGTGTTCATCTGTTCTTTTCTCCAGTTCAGAGAGCATCATTATGTCCATTGGTTTGTAATTTTTGTCATATAGATTGTTTCTCTCTGTTTTGTTTAGTTGTTTTTCTGAAGATTTGTCCTGTTCCCTTATTTGGAACATACTCCTTTTTCTCCTCATTTTGCCCAACTCTCTGTCCTTATTTCTATGTACTAGGTAGATTAGGTATGTCTCCCAATCTTGTAAATGTGGCCTTATATAGGAGATGTCTTATGGGGCCAAGCTGCCTGCTCCCCTCTCATCACTTGTGCCAAATGCGATATGGTGTTGCATGTGTGGGCCACATGTGCCCATCTGTTGTGATGGGGGTGCTATTGATGTGGGGATGTGGGTAAGCTGGGCTGGTCCTTGGGCTGGCTGGTTGCAACTCCTTGCCATGTGCAGCTGCTACAGGTGTGCTATTGGGTGGAGCATACCCTGGCATGACTGGCTGTGAAGTCTGGTAGCATACAACTAGTGTAGGTTTGCTGGTGAGTGAGTCAGGCCCCCAGTGTGGCTGGGCCTGGGGGTGCAGAGGCTGGTTATACAGCCTGGTGGCACTCAGCTGCCTCGGATGTGCTGGTGTGTAAGGTAGGCTTCCCATGAGGCTAGCTGCCTAGCTCATAGCTGTTGCTGGCTCACTCTTGGGTGGGCCAGGCCTTCAGAACATAGACTGGCTATGCTGCCAAGCAATGCCCAGCTTCCTCAGGTGCACTGATGGTTGAGGCATACCCCTGGTGCAGCAGCATGTAACCATTTCAAATTTGTTGGTAGGAGGGCCATATCCCCTGTGTGGCTGTTTTTGAGGCCCAGTAGCACAAGTCTTCTGTGGGCCTGCTGGTGAGTGGCGCCAGACCCTGGTGCTACCTGCACTGCCCGGCTGCACTAGATTGCCTCAAATGGTCTAGTAGGCAGGGCAGACCCCTGCACTTAAAGCTAGAGGAAAGATTCCATTGGCTTGGCAGTGTCTTTGTCAGCACAGCTGAACTAGGTCATAATTATGGCTGCTGCCAGTATCTCAATCCTGGAGGGTGGGCCTAACTGCCTCCTGCCTCTCCAGGATGGACTCTAAGTTTAGTAGGTAAGTCTCTTCTACCAATGGACTATGCACTTTTCTATCTAGTGTTGTTGCGCTGGTTTCCAGGTCAAGTGAGTCTGTGCTTGGGCCCTTTAAGAGCAGGTTTTTCTTTCCCTAAAGTTCCATAGTTTTCTTGGGGGTATTCCCCATTGGTTTCAAAGTCAGGAATTTTAGGATCTTGTTTCTCTTGTGCTAGATCTAAGGGCTGGAGTGCCTAATGTGGAGCTCAGATCCCCTGCTCCTCTGGGTAAAGCTCCATACCTTTGAGATGGCTCCTGGCTGTGAAGTGCTGTGCCTGGGGTGTGAGTTTTTCCTCAGCAGGGCTGTATCTCTGCCTCTTCCACGCCTTTCTGTGTTGTCCCTTGCTGTGGAGGCTCTTTTCATCCAGTTCCAGATCTCTCTCAGAAGAAATTGTTCCACAGGTAATTGTAGATTTGCTGTGTTCATGGAAGGAGGCGAGCTCTGGATCCTCCTGTGCTGCCATCTTCCAAACTCTCTCCTCCAAATTCAGCTCTTCCTGAAGTTGGAAAATGAGTTTATCCCTCTCTTTCAGCTGCAGCTTCAACATTGAGCATTCATCTTACATTATACCCTGACAAATCCTCTACTAGCTAAAGAAGGAGCTCCAGCATCAAGATTGCCTGTAGAGGAATCCCCTCACCACTTTTTTTAAAGCCAACTTCTTTCATGCTACATTTCCTTCAAAACCTTCATAGGTTTCTAATCTGTTCTCTTTGAGTAAGTTCCATGCATCAGAAAACATGCCCGACGTTCTCCCCTAGACATTGTTCACCAATCTGTTCCATTTCTTTTCTTTGTGGTCTCCATATCTTTCTGGACCTATTTCTGGTCAAGCTCTGCCACAGAAAAGGTAAAAGTAAATCCAGAATATATGGACAATATCACTAAAAATTGAAGAGAATACTTTTTTCAGCTATAAATAATTGACCAAAATGCTGGCTTTCACTTGCTATTCTCTTCTCATTAGAGAACAAAACAAAACAAAAAGCCCATAAGGACATTGCTCATTAATTTTAATCCAGTATTTTATCCAAGAATTCCGGATGAGACCCTGAGCATTATTCTTATGCCTAGTGACAGTTAGTTTAGCCACCCTTATTTCCGGTAGTCACCACCACTTCCTGTCTCTTGGACATATTACTCAGTCCCTCTAAATAGCATCTCTAACATGAGGATAATAATGACATCCTTTCTCTAATGTCACTTGGAAAATTAAATGAAAAAATTACATTTCTTAGTACAGTGTCTAAGCCCTAGGAATATGATAATTATTGTTGTTGCTTTTATAATAATTGTCATCCATATTTTGGGTTTTACATATATATGGTATCTATTGTGTGTTCCATACAACCAGTGTTTATTGAAATGGATATAAACCAATGATTAAGACATAGCTTCAAAAATCTCTGAGTTTTGTGACTGCTTTATGAATAATCTATATCAATTTGAGGAAATTTAATTCTTATGTTCAGCATTGCTTTCTCTCACCTGATCAACCCACTGATTAAATCAATAATTATCTTTTCAATAAACAGCATTTGGAATAGCAGATGGCCTTGAGTTGTATACATATTACTTCTTTGGGCCTTAGTAATATATTGAGCAATCATTGGCTATGCTATGTAACGATTGCTTCAGGAAGTAGAGCAATTAATTCCAAAAGTACAGGGCAGACACATGGTGCATGGGCACAATGGCATAAACAGACATATGCAGGTTGCAATGACATCAATATAGCCAGTGTAAGTAATAGTAACAGATTTTAAGCACTAATCTGCCTTTAGGCTACAAAAACCACTACCCATATTACCATTCTTGATTGGTTTTAAGAAGATAACCAACTTTTATTGTTAACTTCTCGTTTTAGACTTAGTAGGCTGAATCAAGGTGCTGAATAATGCACTATAGTTAGTCTAGTTCTTCAAGTTCTATTCTACATAATGCTGGGTTCATCAGACAATTCAAATAAGAAAAATCCCTACTTATTTACTCATTACTATGTATACAAAATATATTTCTTTCCTAGATAAGACTTTGGACATCGGATACCAATAACAAATCTATTTAAAATATATTTCCTGGAATGTATTTCTGGCTTCCATATAGAAATATAGTGCCCACCACAGTACTTTCAACTGCCAAATTTGCTGAGATTTGGGGGTAGATGTTTTGGTATTGTGAGAATCTGACAGATCATACAACTGTGATGTTACGGGAACTATAGGTGACCACCCCTCTCCCACCCCAAAGCCCTTTTCCCACAGTTGCTATTGTTTGCTAAATAAAGCAGGTCTGTTTCTCTGACTTTCAAGGGATCTGGGATTGTACAATTAAGTCACAAATGCTGACGAGATAAGAATAAGGTGTTCTCTTCTTCCATCACTCTTTTGGTTTCTGTGATTCTGGTGAGTCAAGACACAATATTTTTGTGCTCTAGAAAATAAACAAAAGCAACTCCAGCTTGAAAGGCATACCTTGAATAGTCCATGGGACCAGGGCTGGAAATCACAATCTTGCATTCATTTCTGCGCTGCCTCTCCTGTTTAGTATTTAATCCTTACAACTTGCCATAACCTGGAGAGAAGAATTGAATGAGACCGGCAGTCGCTTTTTTCAAGTACCCACAAGCTATTTTTTTGATTAAATCTTTCTACCCAGAGGCCAGGATGTGTTTGGGGTCTGCTACAGACCTGTGCAGGGTCAAGATGAACCTGGAAAGTTAGAACACGGACTTGATTAATAATGTGATATTTGCCTAGGTTTGTTATTTGATCTCAAGGAACTCCTAGTATTATGACCTCAGTGTTATCATTTATCAGCATGAAAAATACTATACATTTTATGTTAAAAAATTCTCCTGACCCACTCATTTTCATCTCATAAATCACACTCACATTATGGCAAAACATTCCTGGAAGAAGATCTTATTCTTGGCTTCTCCACTTTCTGCTCTCACCTTATGCTGTCCTGGTTTTCACATGCTCCACCCCACCAGAGATGGCTTCCATGGGGGTCACCACTCATCTCCTTTACTTTAAAAATCCAGTGGACCTTTTCCTATTCTCTTTTCCTGCTCTCAGAAACATGACACAAACAAGCTCTTTCTTCTTCTGAAAGAATCCTCTCCTCTCAGTTTCTGAGAAGACACATCCTCTGGTTTTGTTTCTACCTAATTTTCCTCTCAGGTTTAGCCTCCTTGATATTCCTCTACTATTCATCCTCTAATATTAGAACAATCCCAGGCTCATGCTTGACCTCAATTCTCCTTATCCACTGTCACCGTGATTATATAAACTAATCTCAATAAAATGTAAAATAGTATGTGACCCATTAATGTGTGTGTGCGTGTGCACGCGCACACACATATATGTGATGCGCTAATTATTGTGATTGTTGTTGTTATTTGGGTGGCACAGTAAAGCTTGGACTTCTGTTTCTATAATTCTACCCCTGAGTTTACCATTGAGATCCAGGGTTGGTGACTACCTGACAACTTGATACTTCCACCTGAATGTATAATAGCAATATGAAGCTTAAGATGAGTCAATCAAAATTCTTGATTTCTGGGACTGGCCCCGTGGTGTAATGGTTAAGTCCAGTGCGCTCTGCTTCAGCAGCCCAGGTTCGTGGGTTTGGATCCTGGGCACAGACTTACACCACTCATCAATCCATGCAGTGACAGCGACCCACATACAAAATAGAGGAGAATTGGCACAGATCTTAGCTCAGGGCTAGTCTTCCTCAAGCAAAAAAAAAGAGGAAGATTGGCAAGAGATGTTAGCTGTTAGATGTTAGAGTGAAACTTTCTCACCAAAAAAAAAAATAAATAAATGAATAAAAAATTATTGATTTCTTATCCACTCATAACTTTTTTCTCTTTCAGTCTTCAGTCTCCTTAAATGACACTAATTTCATCCATTGACATAAGTCAGAAATCTGGGAATCATCCTGAGTCCTCTCTCTTCCTTGTCATTCAACCTTGTATTCACTTCTTATTCATCCACTTATTCAGCAAGCAGTTGTTGAGCAGTAACTGTGAACTATTCTTCTGAGTCCTAGAGATACTGTAGTAGACACAACAGTTAAGTTCCCTGCAAGGCTGGAACTTACGTTTGAGAAGGGAAAGACCAGTAATAAGCAAATGGATAAAATATTTGCAGTAATAAGTTCTAGGAGCAGCATAACAGGGTTACGTGAAAGGGCCAGGGTGACTCCATGAAACTGTGGAGTCTGAAGAGTTCTCTTTAAGAGAGAACATTTAATCTTGAACTTAAATGACAAAGGAAGAAAGATGAGGAGGAAGGAGAAAGTTAGGATGCAGCTTGACTTATCTGAGGAAAATAAAATGGCTGGTATGGCTTTCTAGAGGATAATGATGGCAGTCATTTGAAATGAGGCCAAACAGGTAGACAGGGGTCAGGTGGGGTGAGCATACATAAACCAGCTTCAGGAGTTCGTAAATCTTTCTAAGTGCAATGATAATCTGTTAAAGGATTCTAAGCAGGATGATGGTATAGAATGACTTACCTTTCAAAAAGATTAGTGCTCCCATATCTGCTCCAAATTCTGTTCTATTTTGCTTAAAATCCTTTAGTGAAACTCATCATTAATTGAATAAATGAATGCTTTTGATATAGAAAATGCATGATAAATATCAATTGAATGAATGGTTAAATAAGCAAAATAAATTTTACATAACTTTATATATTTGTGAAATAAAAAAATCAATATTTTAAAATAAAACTGTAATTTGCAGTTTTCCATTTATCAAAATTAGTACATTTTGGACGAATTTAATGAAATAGTTCAGCAAATATGGATTGCATGTTCTACCTCTTTATAAAATGCTATGACAAAATAAGTAAGGCATAGTCTCTGCCCTCAAGGAAGCCAACTCTAGTAAGGCATGTAGGGGCTAACAGAAGAGTGGATCACAGCACTTTCTCAAGACGAAAGCAAACATGCGCTTTATGGTTTTCTTTCTTCCTTCTTTCCTCAGTGTCTCTCTCTATAGGAAAGCTACATTAGACCAGGCATAGACGCTGGGTGGAAATATGGAAGGAAAGTGTTCAAGGAGAGTGTGAAGGACTTTGATAATTTGCAGGCATCAGGCAACTTCAGTTCTATGGCGTCTGAGACTAACACATAACTACATATGGTTTTAAATTACTCTAAGCTTGATTATAGAACTGTTCTTTATTAGTCAGCTTGGGTCACCATAACAAGATACCACAGACCGAGCCAATTAAACAACAAAAATTATTTTCTCATAGTTACGGAGGTTGGAAGTTCCAGATCAAGTGCCAGCAGAACTGGTTTCTGGTGAGACCTCTCTCTCTTTGGCTTGCAGATGGCCATCTTCTTGCTGTGTCCTCACAGGGCCTTTTCTCTGTCACATGCAGAGAAAGAGATAATTTTGGTATTATTTCCTCTTCCGAAAAGGGCGCCAGTCTATCAGATCAGAGCCCCACTCTTGTGATCTCACCCTTAATCACCTCCTTTAAGGCCCTCTCTCCAGAACAGTCACATTGGATGTTAGGGCTTCAATATACAGTTTTTGTTGGTGACACAATCCGGTTCATAACATGTTCTACACACTCACAATTGGCTACTACATTGATTATTTATGAAATGCCCCCTAAATCTAGTGGTTGAAAACAACAAAACCTTTCTTACCTTGAAATTTCCATGGTACAGGAATTGGGAAGAGGCTTAGCCAGGTGATTGTGGCTCAGGGTATCATGCATTTGCAGCCAAGACATCAGTTTGTACTGCAGTGTTCTGAAGGTTAGACTGGGGCTGGAGGACCCATGTAAAAGATGGCTCCCTCACATGGTCATAATTTAAAACCATCACACCCCCTAAAATAATTCTTAGCTTTATAAATCTTTATGTTGTTAAATAATTTTAATTTCGTTGTAGATATGTGGCAGTGCCTTAAAACTAAAGAAAGCAGGAATCTATAAGAAATGGCTGAGTTGGACTATTTACTCTGAAATTCAGAAAGTGTTCCTCAGATGACTCAGCCATTGGTAGTAGCCATTGGTAGCAGAAACCATTTTATCAGTATAAGCTACAAAAGTTTGATTTTTACTAGTTCATACTAGTTTACCCAGTTCATGTCAGCAGAGGAAAAAAAGTCTGGTAATTAGTTGTACTTTAATATCACATATTAAATAATTCATTTTTCACTGAAATATTTCCTGAGATACTGTTGAAGAAAAGCATAGGCCCTCACAGAAGATAGCCAAATATGATTACTGCAATTTTTTGCAATGTATACTCTTTGGCTCATATGGTGTAATTTTCTGAAGCTATGAATATGTGCTGTGATTTTGGTCTCGCACAGTAAGTTTTGACACCTTGGTGTCCTTTACATTAGAATAGTCAATGGGTTGTTTTTTTTTTTTAACTGCTAAGCTGTTTCCAGGACTGAGAGTAAAGCAACAGCTGAAGACGGGTTTTAGACGCTATCATTGGAAATGTTTGTTGCGATGTCAACAGATACTCAGAGGCCAGGAAGACCCTAACCTTGCAATAGTGAAGTCAGGATCATAATTGCTCTTAAAACGGTAGCGTGGTTGACCCTGAACTTTCAGAAAGTGTAGCACTGTAAAGTATGGCCTTGTTTCAGAACTGCAAGAATCTCTGATCTTGCAGCTGAACCCTAGTGGCAAGTGCGCAAGCAGAGACAACTGGAGATTTGGGTTCCAGCAGCCCCAGCAGACCTATTAGACCTGTGACCTCCACTTGCTTCACTACAAAATGAGAAGTTCCGGCTCATTGCTTTCTGAGGCCTCCCAAAGTGCCACAGTTCTGTGATTATTATTCTGAGGTAGAGAATATAGAGTATCAGTAACTTGATTGCTAGGAAAATATAGATGAAAACAATGAGCTGTAATAGATGCAAGTTTATTTCCTACATGGCCAGACCAATTTAACATTTAATATTTATAAGAAATTTTTAATGAAATGAAGCCATGCAGGATATAATTTACATCAATATTAAAATTCCATGATAATAGCAAGGATGACATCTAAACTAAAGACAGCTTTACAGACACTATGATGACCAAAGAAGTAATCTATTAGACATCTACTGAAAAATTTAGGAATTGTATAATACAAACACACTTTCTATAACAGCTAGTATTAGCATATTAGATAAGCCCAGGTATATGATCTTGTAATAAATGTTTCCACGTATTGATTTCCGGTGAGGTGATGACAGATAGTATCTTTCTAAACATATTATCACCAAAGGGATTAGTGCAGGGAGGGAACTAAAATTTTTTTAGCAAGTTATGTTTATGTGATAGTGTTGAGATATTTTTATATGTCATCTTATTTAATAAAATTGATTTTTTAAATGACTAATTACTAATGATTGAATGTCATTAGCTTGGGTAAATTTTTGCTGTAGACAGAATGTCAGGATGTTGAGAGTAAGTACTTGATATGTGACCCTAAGCTGATCATCTAACCTGGGTTGACCATAATGCTCTCATCTTTGAAATCAAGGGTTTGGAGTGATGGATCTCCTTGTGTAGTTGACAGCTATAGGATTTAATGTTAAACCTGTGTTTGATTATCGGCTCTTTCACTTACTGATTAGAAAACATTAAGCAACTTAACTAAACATGTTAAGCTTTAATTTCTTTAGCTGAAAAATGGGGAAAATATGATGCATCTTTCATTCATCGTTGTTTTAAGGATTAAATGAGACACTGTGCAACTGTCTCACACAGGTCCAGCACATAGTAGGTGCTTTATATATGAGACTACATCCTTATGCTCTCTTTGGTCTCGATGTCCTCTGTTTTTTTTTTTTTTAAAGAATTTCATCTAAGTTTTCCATTAATAGGACTACAAGAATGGAATAATCATATATTTTAAGATTAATTTGCTCAAATCAACCTAGATGGAATCAAATGATTCCTTCATCAGTGTACACTGTTAATACTGGTAAAGGAGTTTTATATTTGTATTTTTATAATAGTATTAAAAGTTCATGAATGTACATGTATAAGTAGAACTATTTATATCATGTGACCCCATAACCCTGAAATCTCAGTACTTGGACAAGATTCAAGATTATAGGCATAGAGTGTCATTTAAGATGCAGAACTGATAGTTTGATTAAGTAAATCCAAAATAATTTTCACTAAAATTGAAAAACTACTAAAATTGAATTCAACTACATTGAAAGAATCTGTTTTGCCAGTGGTACCTCCCCTCCCTCCACACCCTTCTTGTCTTGGGTCTTAGTCTTGCTTCTCGGTGACTGATGTAACGGAACTGGGGACACTGAGGCAAACTCTTAAAACTCCATCAGAGGGATGTTTTGCCTGAATATATGCTATATAAGCTTTTGCCAGAGAGATCAAATACACAGAATGAAATGTTATACTTTTCCTAGTCTGTTGCTCCACTCTGAAATCTCTCTGGTAATGGAGAGCCTAGTACATTTCAGAATAAAAGACATTCAATAAGTGATGAAATATAAAAAGGTTTATTAATAGCAAACACAAAATGGCATGAAAGTTAAAGTAAATTAAATATAATCCTAGTCGTTCACTTAGGTGATAAGATGCTCCAATTTCTGAAGGATGTTGAAGTTCTTTCAAGGACCTGCAGTTCAGGTCCTTGCTGGTTTGTTTTATGGGCTCTAATTGTCAAGAGGCCCACATGGCTCCACGGCTCACTTTCTGCTGGCAAAGCTGCCCGGCTGGCCATTCATATCATCTGGAGCCCAGGTGCTACATTCTGGATCAGTGGAGTGCTCACAGTACCACCTGCTATATTCACAGTAGTGGGTATAGCATTTTAATTTTAATATTAAAAAGTAAAACGTGTGAAGGCTTTTGGATAGCTTTACTCTCAATATGTTTCTCCTGTCCATGTAATGCTATTTAGGCACAATTCATCATCTCACGGGAACTCTGACATGTCAGTTTAAGTCATCGGGAGAAATAAAAACGTACTTCCAGGTACTTGACTTGAAAACGCTCTCCTGAAATGGTGAGTTATCTAGTAACCATATGTCCCGGTTGGTCTTGGAGGCACTTAGTTTAGGTCTATTGTCACAGCATAACTATTGAAAACTCCCTCTTTCATCCTCCTAATTTCCTGGTTTGGACAAGAAATTATATGGTTACTCTGTAATCTCCTTAACAATGATGTTAAGCATCCAAGATTCTTCTTAAGATTTTACTCTTTTCTACTGTTAAGCACTGAATTTAGAGCTGGATAAGTAAACTTCTTGGGGCCGGCCCAGTGGCACAGTGGTTAAGTTCATGCACTCTTCTTCTGTGGCCCAAAGTTGATCCCAGGTGTGGACCCTGCTCTCTGCTTAACAAGCCATGCTGTGGTGGCATCCCACATATAAAATAGAAGAAGATGGGCACAGGTGTTAGCTCAGGGCCAAGATTGGCCTCAAAATGAATAAATAAATAAATAAACTTCTTGACTATGGCTAAAAAATGGGTGATGCTCCTAAAGCAATTTTCCACAATAAGTTAGTATAGGCTGGTACAGGCAGGTACTGAAAGAAATTGGCCACCGGTTATGGCCAATGTGATAAGTGTTAAAGTAAGTGGAGGTAAGGGATTGAAATGACAACATGAGGAGCCCCTATTAGGATTAGTAGGCTTGTTGCCAAAAAATTCTATTGAGTGATGTAAAACAGAGAGCTTAAACAGCAAGTTAGGTCAGAAGAATGTGGACCCTAACAAATGAGACTGAATGGGTGACAAAGTAATAGGAGAATTTGCGAGATGCTATTCTTTAAGAATTATTTTGGTGAGGAAAATTGTATTAACAGTTCTTGTCAGTAACAGAAGCAATGAATATGAGTTTTAGGAAGAGGCTTTTAGTAAGACCATTAGCTCCTTGTCAAAGGGATCTTCTCACTAAGCAACTTTCCTTGTTTCCCTATGAGTTGAAACACATCATTTATATTTCTCAGTACAAATTAGTAAAGTAGCATTCTGGTAAAAATATATGAAACATCAGGCCAATTCAGTTCCTTTTAGATGTAATCAGTGTGAAGGCTTCCCTAATTTCAAGCCACACTGAGGCATGGGAACTACCCAATAAGCAAAGGTCGTCACTGTTTCCTCTTTGTGATCAAACATTTGATGTTACTCTGGGGAACATTTCACTTCATGATTTTCTCTATCATTTTAAAAACAAGAAAGTCTTCGGTTATCCACTATAGTGAAGTCAATAGATGCTAAGTACAGTAAGTATATTTCCAAATTTTTGTATTAAAATTCTAAACCTTGGAAAATACTGCATTTGGTGTTCAAAGCCATAGAGTGAATAAGTATAATGTTGAGGAGGGTAGAACATAGGTTTTCCAGATTCTCGTCTGTTGCTCAGTTTGTTAGCATACACAATTTAAAGTTGGGTACTAAATCATGGGGAAAGTGCATGTTTATATCTTTTTAGAAGAGACATAAATGTACTTAAGCCTACTAGTCATGATTTCATTCAAAGAAATACTTACCTTGATTCTGTCTTGGCATTTACAAGGCAGGCACAGCCATTGACCTAAGACGACATTATTTCCAGTTGACATTAAACATCTTAGGCCTATTTTAGATAGCATTTAAATCCTAGACTTGGTTTAACAATTGGCCATATCTTTCCATCTGCATTCATCACTGATTGATGCTTTTTCCCATCTTTGAGCTCTCTTAAAGTGTGACCTGCTTTTATTTTTTTTTTGAAAAGGTAATACATTCATACAATAAAAAATTCAAAAAGAGTGAAAGAAAATAGAATTAAAACTGTCTTCTTCTCTTGTTAGTTCCCATAGAGCCTGGTTTTCTTCCCCAGAAGCATCGACTGTTAGCGTTTCTTGTATATTCCTCCCTCCAACTTGCTTGTGAAACACACATGGACACACACACAATCTTATTATTTTTACACAGAAATGTTTCTAGGCCATATTTATTACTCTATGCCTTGTTTTTCTTTTAAAATTCCCTTTATGGCATAGCATTCTTTTTTATGTCGGTTTCAACAGAACTATAGTATTCTTTTCAAGGGTGCATAGTGTTCCCCTGAATGTATGAGCATAATTGATTTGAACCAGCTTCAGTTAATAAACATGCATACATACTTCCAATGCTGCCCTGAATTTCCTAACACATCTGTTACTTTGCTCAGATGTGAGGAAGCTAAATAGCGAGGAGAAGAATATCTGGGTAAAAGGATACTTGAATTTAAAATGTTTGAGGATATTGTCAAATTGCAATAGAGAGTATTTTGGTTTACATTTCCTCCAAGTGGACACAGGAGTACAGGAGAAGGCCTCTTTCCTCCACCTTTGCCCAAAATGTGTGGAATCAAGCCTTCAGTTCTTTGTCTACATGCTAGGAGAAAAATAGGATCTATTTGTAGTTAAAATCTATAACTGTCCTTTTTTTTTTTTGAAGATTGGCCCTGAGCTATCTTCCATTCCAATCTACCTCTATGTTGTATGTGGGTCACTGCCACAGCATGCGTGGCTTGATGAGCGGTATGTAGGTCTGTGCCCAGGATCCAAACTGGTGAACCCTGGGCTCCCGAAGTGGAGTGCACAAACTTAACCACTCAGCCGTGTGGCCGACCCCTATAACTTTCTTATTATAAATTAATTTTGGCATCTTACTGTGTTTAAGACTCAATTTCTGTGTGAAATGTGTGTATCTCTTTCCCTGGAGGAAGAGAATGCTAATGGCTTCAATATCCATATTTTCCTTTGTGATTTATTAAGGAACCGTTTTTCAACCTTCCCTATAGATAGATGTCTAAATTCTTACTGAATGGACGTGAACAGAAATATGTGTGTGATTTCTAGGTTGTATTATCTCATTGGTTTTTCTCTTTAGTAAAGTAATGACTGACATTTGTATAAGATGAGGAGATAGACCAGATATTTTAGATCAAGGATAGAAGTTACATTTTTAGGGAGGCCAGGCAACAATATAATACCTGAACTATTTACACACAGTATTGTAGGAGACAGAAAAAAAAAAAAAGGCAAACTACTTTTAAAGCTATCTTGTTTTAGCTATTGTTATTTTGGCATCTTTTACAGAAGCTTCATCTGTATCTTGACTAACATGGGTAAATTATGTGAGGTAGTCGATATTTTTCTTGTTGATTTGTTGATGCTTTCATAAACAAACAAAAATTCTGAATAATTCATAGAAAATTTCCCTCTCTAATTGGTGTTTGTTCTTTGACTTTCTTTATGATTCTTTTCTAAAGTACAACTTTTTGTTTTTGTTGTCAAATTTAGCATAAAAATTTCCTTTTATGGAATGTAGATTTCCTCCATAGAGTGTTTACTTTTTTAATTGCTTTGTAAGCACATATTTTTTTAAAAAGTCATCTTGGTACCCTGCACTGTACCCAAAGATCAATGCAAGATTGATTTCAGACATAAAAGTAATAGGTAAAACATAAAGGTTTTAGAAGAAAACATAGAAAAATAACTTTTGACAGTAGTGTGATACTTTTCAATGAGAAATTAAAAGTGCTAACCTAAAGTAAAAAAGTCCAAACAGATAAATTGGATATTATCAATATTAAGAACTTCTGTTCATTAGATAAAGTGAGCAAAAAAGGCAAGCACAGATCCAAAGATATTTGCATAGTTTTTGGAAAGATATTTTTATCCAGAATATCTGAAGTATTAAAAGTTAAGGTAAAGATAGACAAGCCAACAGATAAATGGACAGAAGACACGCCACTTCACAAAAGAGGAAAATCAAATGTGCAATGTGTATAAAAACATGCTTACCATCATTATTCATCAAGGAAATACAAATTAAAGCCACAGGGAGATACAACCATAGAACCACCAAAATAACTTTTAAAGCACTGACAATGTGAAAGTCTTGATGAGGATGTGGAGCAACTGAAATCCTCATAAACTTGTGGGAATGTGCATTGGAAAACTATTTGGCAGAATCTACTATAGCTGAACATATAATATCCAAGAATACTATTCCCAACAGAATTGTATACATATGTTACCAAAAAAGGTACAAGAATATAGGTAATATCCAAAAATTGGAAAGATTACATTTTTATCAATAGTAGAATGGATAAATAAATGTGGTTTGTTCACACAAAGAAATACTATAGAATAGTTAGTATAAATGCCATTACAGGCAACAACTGTATTAAATGATATGGATGAATCTTACAAACGTATTAAGCCATGCACCTTTACCAAAGGTGATATTGCCCCCAACAGGGTGGAAATTGGTTCTTGGAGGTGAAAAAACTGATGTACCATCTTACCACTCAAATGAATCACTGCTGCTTCTAAGGAGTAGAGTAAATGAGGGCTAGCGAGAAAGGAGGAAGCTTTCTCCTTAACTTTCCCTAAAGCCAAAGATCCTGTATGATACAGAGAAAGGAAACGAATGGTTGGTTGGCTTTCCATTCTCTTAACTTGAGGGCACGCAGTAATGTAGCTTGTCCTGTCAGACAAGAGACTAAGAGATCACCAGATAAATACTTCTCCCACCTTTGTAGGTTACTTTTTGGACAGTAACTACTGCTCTTTTCTGCATCTTTCTTGGAACCATGTGAGCAGTTAATGTTTTGCTCTCTGCAGCCTCAGAGATAGGCTAGAATAGAATCTAATTATATTAAATCCAATCATAGAATGCACTCTTGGCTGATAATTCTCTGTCTATTCTTCCAAATTCAAATTATACTCAGCAACGTTGTCCAAAATATTTTAGCTCACAAAAGGTTATGCAATAAGCTCTCAGATCACAGTGTAAAAATGGCTAAATAATGTAACCTCAGAAGCATAAAAATACCCTAAATGTGAGCATCAAGTCTCTGCTTTCTAAAGAAAGGACTAAATGAAATTTACAAGGTTTCTTCAGTTTGGAAAACACTATCTTCAGCAAACAAGCGCATACCCACTACCTCAAGTGAAAAAATATTAACATTTTGCATATTTATTCTGATCTTTTATACTAAATGGTAAAGTTGGAGTCTCTTTCATATACTTCTACAATTCTATTACTTTATTTCTGTCCCCAGAGAAAACCATTGCCTAGAATTTGGTATGTGCTTTTCCAGTACATATTTAATAATTTAAAAAATATATATTTATCCATAAACATAATATAGCAATATACCTTGTGCTTTAATTTATGCAATTGGTATAATGTTGTTCACATCTTTCAGATACTTGTGGGTTTTTTTCCATGTCAGATTAAGTTTTTAAGATGTATGTATATTGAAACATTTAGATCTACTTCATTTATATTATTTATCCATTTCTCAGGCAAAATTGAAGTCCAAAATAAAATCCTTTTCAAAGTACTAAGGGATTCAAGCCCTAAATTCTCCCCAAATCTGTTTCTTATTATTTCAATCTGCAAAACTGTCCATTGCTTTTTATCACTTTTGTTACTATCATTGGCAGTATCATATATAATTACAAATATCATACGTTTAGTATTTCCTATTCTCTCTCTCTCTCATTTATCCTTTCACTTTAACCTCTGAAGCAAGATAGCTAACCATCAATCTTGCTATAATCTTTTGTAGGTAGGATAGAGCTGTTACTGGGAAAAGTGGCATGTGGGGCCATGTGACACTTCTGACCAGTGGAGGACAAATGGAAGTCATATATGTTATTTCCAGAACAATTAAGTAGAAGGGCTTTTTTTTTTTTGACCCTACCTAACCCCATGTTTCAGCTGAAAGCAGAGAACTCAAGGAGGCTTAGGGGGTAAGAAGAGCGTTGGTCCCTGAATTACCAAGCACAGATAAGTTACATACTGTTGAGGAGGGGGACGTTTCCCTCCCACCCCTCTTGAGTTCTTTTGACAGTCGAATAATGAAATTGACACAAGACAAACAGGAGAAAAAAAAATTTTATTCTTACACATGGAGGCCCCAGTAGATTTTGGGACCTGAAGAAATGACCAAAGCAAGCAGCTTTTATACTTATTAGACAAAGAAACAATACATTTGTGAGGAATTGACAGGACAAAAGAGAATTAGGCTTGGGGGCTTAATTAGCAGGGAATCTAAGCAGAGTTTGGGCTTGAGGTGGTCAATTAGTTTAAAAATCAGGAAGTTTGTTTACACAGGATTCTCAGCCCTGAATTCCCCAGCTCTGGAGATAGAATGTCTCAGTCATCAGCTGTGCGGAAAGCCTTTCACAGTGGGGATTTATTTCCTGCTTTGGGGGGGCAGAGAGGGGAGGGTCAGGGTGGCATTTTTGCATGGGCTGCTTCTGAAGTAATTTAATTCAAAATAATCAATATGCCATTGTGCAATATTTTGGGCCTGCCTGCCATGGGCCCCAACAATTCTGCCACACAGCACCCACAGTTGACTACTATATGAGTGAGAAATAAACTTTTATTGTATTAAAGCACAGAAATGTGAGTATGCATTTGTTACAAAGGATAGTATTATGTTAACCACAATACTCGTCTATACAAAGCACCCAAGGATAAGTAAATCACTTTACCCTGCTGATTATTTCAACCATCTTAACATAGCCCACACACTCCCACAATATTTCCTACTTGAAACTCCCGGTTATAAGATAAATAAGTTCTGGAGATGAATGTACAGCTTGGTGACTGTGGTTATCAATACTGTGCTGTAGACCTGAATGTTGCTGAGAGAGTAGATCTGAAAAGTTCTCACTACAAGAAAAAAATTTGTAACTATGCGAGGTGATGGACGTTAACTAAACTTGTGGTAATCACTTTGCAATATATACATATATCAAATCATTATGTTGTACACCTGTGATATTGCAATTTACGAGAAATAAATATTTGGTCATTCTGATGACCAAAATATATTTCTCATATGTATTTGATCTTCATTCATAGTCCCGGCTCACAGCTCCCCAAACCCTCGGAATTTCCAGAGACATAAGAGCAATGCGAGCAGCTTTTGTTATAATATTTGGTGTCTTGTTTTTGGTTCCTGAAAACACTTCAGAGCCATAAAGATGAAATGAGTATCTTCTTATTCGTAACAAGCCCTTTCCACCATGACTGAGTTTATGTTAATGAGGTGACTTTTGGAAAGCACCTAAGGATGGGGGCTGGTCGCCAGGGAACAAACCATGAATAGAGGATTGGAAATTTCAGTCCCACCCTCTGATTTCTGGGGAGAGAAAAGGGGCTGTTGGTTGAATCAATCACCAATGGCCAATGATTTAATCAATTATGCTTACGTAATGAAGCCTCCATAAAAATCCAAAAGGATTGGGTTCAGAGGGTTTCCAGGCTGGGGAAACAGAACACTTCCACATGCAACTGTGCTGGGCCCCAAGCTCCATGAGAGCAGAAGCTACTTTGTTCAAGATCTCGTCCTATCTCTCTCTTCTGGCTGTTCATTCGTATCCTTTAATATCGTTTGTAATAAATTGGTAATCTAGTGAGTAAACAGGTTTCCTGAGTTCTGTGATCCATTCTAGCAAATTAATTGAACCCAAGGAGGGGGTCACGGGAACCTCTGATTTATAGCCTGTCCATTAGAAGTACAGGTAACAACCTGGACTTGCAACTGGCATCTGAAGCAGAGGGCAGTCTTGAGGGGCGGAGCCCTTAACATGTAGGATCAGACACTATCTCCAGGTAGCTAGTGTCAGAATTGAGTTAATTATAGGACCCCCAACCAAACAAGCCCAAGAACTGCTTGTTGAAATTGGGTCACATAACCCTTTTAAGACCTTAAACTTACACAATGTCAATTATATCTTAACACAACTGGGAAAAAAATCTAGTACTACAGCCTACCCTATTTGACAGTAGTCACCAGATTCTCTTAGACAGATTTAAGTGTTCCTTCTAGATACTTCTCAAAGCATCGTTTTGTTGAAAATGCCCCTACTTTCTCCCATATAGACTTTGAGCTTCATAAGTATTAGCACTGTTTACTGGTATCTTCCCAGTGTCCGGGTTGCTTCATAAGTATCTGCATAAAAATGAATAAATGTATGGTCCTAAGACAGATAGTAGAACTCTTATTTTATTTTTTTACAGAGACAGTTAAATAATATGTGGAGAGATATTTTTAACGGACTTTATTAAAAAATAAGACAGCATTGCTAGAAAATAAGGGCCTTAGATATTTTTATGGACACTGATTAGGATCAAAATGATACATTTAGCCTAATTAGAATGAATCTCTCTAATTATTTTAAGGGTAAAGCCAAATATACAAGTTTACTAGCCATTTGAGATCCACACAAATTCTTTCAGCGGCAAGGAGAGAAATGTTATTACACTAATTTATGAAAAGTGTCAGACAGTGCAATTCTAAAGGAAACAGCTGAAAAGACAAAAGCGCGTGTCAGTTAATTTATTTTTCAACCTCTATTCTTTGCGTTTATTTTTATAGTTTCAAAATATTTCTAACTGAAATTTCTTAAAATTATTAGAAATAATGGATGGTTTGTTTAGAATCAGTTACAAATAACATCCAGTATTTGGAAACTTTGGCAAGAAATCTAATTTATTCAGATTTTCTCTGCAATAAGCCCTTAAAACCCTATTGTGTAGTAGACATTTGTGATTGTAGTTGTTATTTGAGCTACTCAGTGTCTGCTCTCACTTCTAGAGGCAGCCGCCGGAAAGACAATTTCTTCTTCCTTCTTGCTTGCATCCTTGGCTAGAGTATCATTAACATTCATGATCTGTCCCGAGACAAGATGTAGGCATTCAAACCCAGCGACACCTGCTCCACTCTATCAGGACTTTGGATCGTAAGCTGAGTGACATAGATCTGGGGGGGGGAGGGGAGCTGATTGACCAAGGCAGCAGCAGAAGACTGTCGACTTGTTCTTGCTCCCTCAACATTTAGGGCTGCATTTGTTCCTGCCTTGTCTCAGCCAAGGTCTTAGTTCTTCCTTCAATGGGTTCTGCTTTCTCTCAAGTTAGCTGGAATAGGGCTCTGTAAATTGCAATTAAAGCATCATGAAAGCGTGTTACAATGATTTGGTTTCTGCATTACTCCAACACCTTTGGATCATTTTCTTAGTCCAACTTGAATAACATGACTAACATGTCAGACTCTTTTCAAACAGGAAACAAGCAAACCACCATGGCAGCTGATTCCAGATCTCATGTGCATGGATTTTAGAAGTGATTTACTACATATGGCAAATAAAATCATTATAAGAATGCTCAGGGGCCGGCCTGGTGGCACAGCAGTTGAGTTCACATGTTCCGCTTTGGCGGCCCGGGGTTCGCCAGTTTGGATGCCCCGTGTGGACATGGCACTGCTTGGCAAGCCATGCTGTGGTAGGCATCCCACATATAAAGTGGAGGAAGATGGGCATGGATGTTAGCTCAGGGCCAGTCTTCCTCAGCAAAAAAAAAGAGGAGGATTTGTGGCAGATGTTAGCTCAGGGCTAATCTTCCTCAAAAAAAAAAAAAAAAAAAGAATGCTGAATGAATGTTTCTAGAAGTTCATACTTTTTAAAGACTTTTCATTTTTATTATCTTATTGAATCCTCATAAGAACTCTCTGAAGTATATAGGAAAGGAAAGATTATTCCCATCTTTAAGGGAGGAAATTAAATTTGAAGAAGAAAAAGGGACATCAAAGAGACATTGAGTTAAAGGAAGATGTCATTTAAATAAAATCATTTTGCATACCAAGTCTAAAAGTACATTGAGAAACCACATCTAGGGAAGTCTTTTATTGTAATGTAATTATCTCATGTGTAAGAAGTCATCCTGCTTAAAAAAAGGCTGGTCTTTCAGTTCAATATCTGATCCCTCATTCCTTCATTCTTCAATAAGCCCTATTCTTACTACTCTAGCTACCAATCTTTCCTGTATAAGATCTGATAGTAACTTTCTATTCAATTAACGTATAGGGATGTATGGTATCATTCTGACTCAAAGATATCATTTCACCCTCTTTGGGGTCATGAACTTCTGCACTAAAGAGATCAGGCATGGGAAATAGGAACCCTTATTTTCTGAAGTCCATAATACCTACGTAACCAGCAAAAATTATAGAATACAATCCAAGGATTGAAAAATAATCTTTCAAGATTTATCTACTTTTAAAACTCTTTTACAAATTTCTGTATATCCACACACTTCTATATATGTATATATATATATATATGTATATGCATACATTCTTATATCTTAGAAATAGATTCAATCTTTATTACTAAAACGTCTGGAAAATAATATTTCATAACAATTACAGGTTAAAATACTCCCCTTTTTATGGCTTACAACAAACTGGTTCCATTTCTTTCTGTTCTTTTCTTGTTGGAAAAAGGAAACAAGGAGCTATCACCATTTCTAAAATAGACTTCATATCTGAGAAGACCATTCTTAAATTATTCCTCAATTTCCTTTTCTCCAGGCTAAATTACCCTTTCTAGTTTAAATTTTTATCTCATAGATATTGTTTTTAAACCTTTAATCATCTCCTTTGTTCAACCCCTGCCATGCTAACTACACCTATTAGATTTCCATCAATTTCTTCATTTGGGTGCCCAGTGAATGCAGAGAACTCTACAAAGTGTCTTTCATCCATATTCTTGTGACTTCAGCCAAGTACAGAAATTCTGATACAACTTTAAATAGCATTCATATTCTGTATTAGAGGTTAAAAGATGAGTCCAGTGAAGGATTGACTTCATCTGATAAAATCCTGCCCCCACTATGGATTTTTATGTTAATGATTTGATCATTCAGAAAATATCTTCTTGTCAGATTGTCCATGCTCATAGCATTTATGACTTCTAGGTTTACATGACAATACTTTAGACGTCTTCCTTTCACAAGCATAAAAATAAGAGAAGAAAAAGTTCTACAATTTACATTGGATCTCTATTTAATTTGTCTGTTTTCACTTCTAAACTAACAACAACAACAACAAAAAGTTAAACCATCAAACTGTTGTTTTGCTTTCACTGACAACTATTTTTTTAAAAGACTCACGCATTTTGACTTAAACATTAGTCTAAGTAGTCAAGTTTGTGTCATTAGACATACTTTAACTCCATTTGTTTGAAGCAAGAAATTCAAGGGTCCATGTTTCAGCTTTCGAGATCATCTGTCCTCCCTCCAGTCTATTTCCCTTTCCCATTCTCAATCTGAGATAACCAACTAATGCTACCGGGCAAGTAGTTGCTAGTAAAATCACCTTCCACATATTTCAAAGGAAGGACTGTTCAACACCTTGTCTACTATACCTACCTTGGTGGTACCTCATCCAGAACTATAACTACTCACCCTCTGGAACCTGGGGTGATGAATCTACTCCCCACAGCTGTGTAACGTGTCTAAGTCACATCACCACTTGGATCCTCAGTTTTCTCATCATCTATATTTAGCTTCCAAGTTGGACTAGCGTGCAGATTAAACACAAAATTTTGTACATACATCATTTGCACACTGCCTAACATACAGTAAGTACTGCCAAAATGGATGCTATTAAAATATAAGGTATCTATTAATGCTATTAATTCATAAAATGAAGACATACAAGCATAGTTGGGCAACACTAATTACTATATATGATAATCCCCAAGTCAGTGGATTAAATAATAGAAGTTTATTTATCACATTTAAAACTTATTTGAATATTAAGCTAAATGAACTTTTTTATTCTATGAAAGTAAAACCATAGTGGAAAATACAGAAATATCAAAGAGCACATGGATCCCTTCTGATGAAAATAATTTAAAATTTAAAATCGTATTTGGCTATTAGATGTGAAATTTACCATTGCATATTTAAAAGGAACTGCTTCAAAGAAAGGAGCATGAAAATAGAAGTAAAAAATTTCAAAATCCTAAATCTAATAATAAACTTATCTACCCTGAAGCTGACCTAACACTCATGCTTATTTAAGTTCTTAATACATTACAATATTAAACTGCATTTTCATAGTTTGAGGACACACATAGGAAACTAGTAGAAATCATACTGTAATTTGCTTCAGATGTTAGAAGAGTACTGTACGCCTTCTCTAATTGCAATCCTCTCCCTTGTAACAGCATTAACTTAAAAATCATTTCTAAATTGTTCTTATTCTACAAAAATACCTATGGAAAGGATGAAGCTGATTAAATCCTGAAATGCCTTTCTCCTACTAAGATAATCTCCTGTTTAAGATAGTCAATTACAGATGTATTTTCAGCTGTAAACTAAGGATTCAGGCAAGTGGTTTTGCCCAGTTCTTTGAAAAGCCAACATTCTTGTTTTCAGTTTTTGGGAAGCAATCGTGTATTTTTATTCTTAAAAATTAAGACATGAGATGTACAAAACCCAAAACTATATGTTTATTATTGAAAGAGTCGTTCATATATTGGTAGGTCAACTAAGATTTAGTGACTAAATGATAAAAATTTGGGTATAGATGTCACATAACTGATGAAATACAAGATTTTATAACATTTATGAATAATATGCTAAGAACACATCTTATTTTACATCAAGGACTGAACTCTTGCTGTAGGGGAGAGTACTATATGTTTGGTTGAACACCAGGAGGTCTGGGTTCTAGCCCAGGTTTTTGTAGACAGCTTCTGGAATCTCAGATAGTGTGATTCTAAGCTTCAGTTTTCTCACTAAGAAAGCTTGAGCATTTAAATGTGGAAAATAATGTAATGTGCAGTAGTTTGGTGACAGGTAAGTGAGAAAACACATATGAAAACATCAAGCACAAAATCAAGCCCATGGTAAACATTCAGCATGTATACATTGCCCGTTCCCTATTTTAATTCCCTTCCTTCTCTCTCTTTCCTTCCCTACTCCAAACCCCTTTTCAAACCTCTAGCAACTCACAACTCTATATAGTCTACAGAGACTATATAGCATCAACAGAGCATATCAACAGAGCACAACTTTGAACAAGTTTCTGGTCACCCTTTAAACTGAGCCTGTAGAAGGCCAATACGTGCAGTTGCCTCCTTATATTCTGGACGTTTTTGTACGTTGTCTTGTTTTCTGCCTGTATAACTGCAAAAAGTGACTTCAGCAGGAAGTGGATGTACAAATTGTGTGGAGCATAAATGATTTTCAATACAAGAACAAGTGGCAATGGAACACTGGCACCTCGATGTTGGTAAAGCAGGGTGAGACAAGGATCAGTTTGAGGAATTCCTAAATATTTTAGAAATATAAACATTATTTTGTTTGACTCCTTGAATGATTAAAAAACAGTTAAAATGCAAATAACTTCAAACATTCCTGGTTTTTTATAAAATATAGGTCTTTAAAATATAAAGTATTTACAATTTGATGAAATGTTTTCACATTTTGCGCCTGCAAACAATGTCTAAAAAGCAATTAATGTTGGCTGAGCCTAAACATTTTATTAGTGCAGATTTTTAAAATAATATTTAGTACTAATTTTCAAAGTCAAAATCAACAATGCCCTTGTTGTAATAAACATAATAATAACCTAAGAGAATGTTATATTAATTTGAATATCAAAAGTAGTATGCTTAAATTTTGACTTATAATGTAAATTTGACATATAATAGAAGGAATGTCAAGTGTATATACAATCCCTCCTCTTTATATGTCTCACTCTGCCCTATAACCGTTTAGTTTCTTATATTTTACACCCTTCTTATAAAATACATGCATTTAGTATAATTTCACACAACCACAAATGGTAATTTATTTCAGCTTACTCAACTTCATACACATAATTTCTACATGCTGTTTCTTTCATTCATTCATTATTCATTTATTCATATGTATTGATTGTCTACCATATGATTGACCATGGGCTAGTTGCTAGGAAGTCAGCATGATGATATTTGATTTCAAACCTTAGGAACTCTTATTCTATTGGGTAAATAACTCAATACACTCTATTATAAATAAGAAATGATAAAGGAAGATGTGAAATTAGAGTAATGAAACCAGTGTGGTGACGTCACAAGACTAGACCAAGTTAAAAGGAGCAAAGACACCAGTCCATATATATGTGAGCACTTAATAAATGTTATAGGATGCATTGCTGTGTAAATAGTGTTACAAAAACTGTATCCTAATATGTAGAGAAATAAAATTAAATACCTACCTAATTACACCTAAATAGTTGAACTTCAGATAAACTAAAGACCTAAAGATGAAAGGAAAAACTGTAAGGTAATTATATTAATATATGAGAGAACAAACCTCACCATTATCAAAATTAATAGATAGATTGTGAGAATTTTCAACAACTAAATCTGATACAGGCATATATCTAGATGTATAAAGATAATATATCATCAACTCTTTCATATCAACAATGAGAAGATAAAAACCCAGGGTCACTACATATTCCAGGAGAATGGCATAATCCACACACAAATCCAGGTGTATCATTCATTTCCTTTAAAAACCTTTATTGAGATACAGTTCACATGTCATACAATTCATCTATTTAAGGTGTACAGTTCAGTAGTTTTTAGTAAATTCACAGAGTTGTGCAACTATCATTACAATCTAATTTTAGAAGATTTTTATCACCCCAAGAAGAAACCCATGACCATTAGCAGTCACTCCACATACCTCTTTCTAGCTCTAGGCTAGATTTTCTGTCTCCACAGATTTGCCTATTCCATACATTTTGTAAAAATGAAGTTGTACAATATGTGGTATTTTGTGACTGATTCCTTTCAACTAGCATAATATTTTCAAGTCTCATCCATGTTGTAGCAGGCATCATTTCCTGTTTTCATTCCTTTTGATTGCCAGATAATAGTCCTTTGTATGGGTAAACCACATTTAGTTTATCAGTTGGTAGAACTTTAAGTTGTGTAGTGAGTTGAATAGTGTTCCCCCCAAATTCATATCCACCCGGAAACTCAGAATTTGATTTTATTTGGAAGTAGACTTTGCAAATGTAAGATAAGGTCATACTAGATTAGGGTGGGCCTCAAGAATCCACTGACTGGTGTCATTATAAGAAGAGAGGGCACAAAATATACGCAAAGGGAAGAAGTACACGTGAAGACAGAGGTGGATGGATGTGGTTTTAAGCCAATTAATGCCAAGAAATGCTGGAAGCTACCAGAAGCTGGAAGATGCAAAGGATTCTTTCCTAGAACTTTCCGAGGGAGCATGACCCTGAAGACTCTGATTTCAGGCTTCCAGCTTCGAGGGCTGTGAGAGAATACATTTCTGCTGTTTTCAGCCACTCAGTTAGCAGGACTTCGTTACAGCAGCTCCAGGAAACTGATACATGTTATTCACTTATTAGCCCTTATGAATAGAAAAATCATGTGCAAAGAATAAAGGCTGACAATTTACAGAAAAAGTAAACGAAACTGCTGACAAGTTTATAACACGTTTAGTAATGAAAGAAAGAGAGCTTCACTCCACAGCTAATAGACCTGAAACGTGAAAAATGCTCAATGTTAGTGTGGACGGGTATATAAATGAACCGTCAATCACTGTAGACTAGTGTAGTCATTCTGGAAAGAAATATGGCTGTACTTAGTCAAATTAGGCAAAAACAGTCCATGACCCAGAAACTCCACTCCTGAGTATACATCTCACGAAAACGTCCACACACAAAGGGACGTGTGTGAACCCAGACAGTGAGGTGCTGCTTTTAGAGATGAAGAATGGTAAGCAGTTGTTAAGTCTACTACTAGAGAATTGTGAAGTTCCGTGGCTTATCCAACATGTAATCCAAGGCTTACTTTGTCAGTTGGTAAAACTGAGAAGCAGAACTGTAAAGTGATTTTCTCAAAGCTACCTAGCAAATGATTGGTAGAATCTAGACCCTTCTAAATCTAAATGCTCTTCAAGGGATTAGTAAAGACGTGCTAAAGCATAGGTAAATCATCTTGTTTCTTTTTAAATATCTTGTTCATCATTTTGCTTATGAACAATTGATTCTGAGCATAAAAATAATATTGCTTTGAAAAATACGTATGTGGAGAAACATAAAATTGCTCTATGTGGTGATTGATTCCAACAGTAACTATTATTTAGTCCAGTTGACTGGAGGTTGAGAAAGCTACAGCTTTTTTAGAGAAAAAATTTGTGTTAGGGCGCAGACTGTCGAGAATAGTTATGTCTCCTAACCAAGGTGTAATACTCTCATAGGATAATTATTTTCTATTACGGGGTAGATTTGGTTGTGAAGGGCTATCATCAGCCTGGTTAACATTTCTGAGAATTCCTCATATTTCTTCTGACTTCTCACTAGAGGCCGAGAATGATGACAGTGTTAACTTTTGTCATGCTATTGTGATGCTTTCAGGTATATGGTGTTCTTGCTCAAAAGGACATTACAGCAATAGTTATAGAGATGAAATACACAGGAACTGCTGATAAAAAGATAAGTGATAGTGCATTGCAAGCACTTTACAATAGCACTAGCAAAATAATGGTTTGATATGAGACTGGAATTGTTGCCAAAGTGCTCCTGAAGCGTAGTACACAGAAGAAAGTGTGGAATTTCAATTGGGGAAAACAATCTAAATGGAAAGAAAATTACATATTATGGAACAGTGTTAAACAAAACATCTGTAGGGAGAAAATATGAACAATGATGGGTAATGGTGTGGAAATCGAAGAGTTAATGAGAATGAGAGATCAGGTGTTTTAAATAAAGTTTGAAATGGCGACTTCCCTAAACCTCTGAGAAGGACAAACTGGCAAGGTCTCAGGGTGATGAATATAAAAAGTTTAAAAGACCAGTCTAATTTCTGTAGATTTGTTACCAGGAGGAATGGACAACAATGGAGAATTTATAAGGAGGAGTTTGGGGAATGATACTACGCAAATTTCAAGTTTGGTGGAAATGCCATATGCTTGCCAGGCATTGTTCTATGTACATACATTTACACTTGTTATATTTGAAATCTGAACTTTTATCATCCAAAATATTATATCTCTTTTCATGGTATGAGTGCATGACAGTGCTGAAACAGACAACCCCAAAATCTCTTTGCCTTAAAATTAAAAAATTTATTTCTCACTCGGAGGTCAGTCCAATCAAATGTTGGCGGCCAGATTCCCCGTGGTGATTCAGGAATCCACACTCCTTCCATCAAGTCTTCCCACTGGATTCTCTGTATCTGACTGTGATGTGAATGAGGATCAGAGGCTGCCACAGGAGATTTGGCAGGTTCTATCTGGGAGGGGACAGCATTTCATCAGGAGTCCATTGACCATAGTCACATAACCTCATATAGATAGAACGTGGCTGGGAAGTGTAGAAGCACTCGTTGGTCTTTCTATAGCCAGATAAAACAGTGACCAACACAGTAATAAGTCAACTGAAAATGAGAGAAACAAATAAGATCTTGGAAAATTGCCTCAATCTGTGGCTAGGTCTTCTAGTAGAAAGATGAAATGACGCAAGTCCAAATCATTCAGACATCAACTGGGCTATAAAATTGATCACAGTCATTTGAATGGTATCATCCTCAAGAATATAGTCATGGCCATGCATATCCTTAAATTTATTGTCTTTAGTAATGGAATCTTCTTGAAAAAAATAGTTTTTTTTTTAAACCAAGTACTGGGGAAACAGTCAAGATTTCTCTTTCTATTTGGGTTTTTTGAGATTGCAATGACATAAATAATCCAAACTTAGCCTGATTTGATTTTTTAGTGATTCTCAAAGGATTAATTAGTGTTTTGCTTCCTTTTGAACTAAATGACCAGTAGCTTTTTATCTTTCTTTCTATTTTGGGGATATCTTACATTAATGATAACAGTCTTTCTCATAATAAGCACTCATTTCAAATTTCAAATTGGAAAATCTGTTCATTTATTATTTAAATTCATTTGCCTCTACATATTCACAAATTCTTTTCATAGTATATACATGCATTCAGTGATACCTGATAGACTATTTGTCATAGCAATAAAATCAGTTTTAAAAACTCTGACATTTGACTCCTCTAAGGTTTCTAGGCTCCTGCAAAAATGACTGTTGTGGTCTTGACTCTTCCGTGCTATTGATCTTACCTTGATTCCTACATATTGTGTGCTGATCACTTAAAATGAATGACAAAGGATTATAATTCTTGCTTGGAATATTTCTTTTCATTTTATCTGTGGTATCCTTAATTTGGTTTTACTAAATTAGTTATTTGAATTCACTAAATTAGAGTGTACTTGAATTCTTCCACTAACATATTTTGAAAAAAGATCTGCATCAACACTATAAAATCATTAAGAAGCCGCATAGCATTAACATTTTAAGTTAAAGTCTGAGAGTTTATGTTTCTCCTTAATGATATGCCACAACTAGATACCTCAACATGATTTATTGCCATTTAGGGGTTATGCTTTTTAACTTGCTTTCAAAAAATGTTACACTATCTAATAAAACATTATTTTAATAGTATTATATGGTATTAATATTGGTATTATTAGTCTTATTTTTATGACCTTTTCCAGGCTGGACCCTAAAGTTCTTTACTTGTGTCTAATTTTGTCATATTATCTGTCCATTCTAGGGTAACAGAGCTATTAAATTGTGCATTTTAAAACCACCGTTAACGTTGTCTCCTCTCTCATGTGATATTGTCTGTTTTTCCAAAGCTCTATTGTTCGAGGTTCAGCGTTGCATCTCTGTCACTCTGAAGTCTTCTCCATCTCCCCATTTGAGTTGACTATACATTCTCTGCTCTCCCAGAGAGATTATGTCTATTTTTATCATTGCACTTATTTAATTCCATCCTGTATTATAATTAGAGTTTACATGAGCATGCACTGTTACTCTCCTCTGTACCCTCTTAAACACCCATTCTATTATAAGTGGGTAGGGGCTGGCCCAGTGGTGTAGCGGTTAAGTTTGCACGTTCTGCTTTGATGGCCTGGGGTTGGCCACTCTGGATCCCGGGTGCGGACATGGCACTGTTTGGCAAGCCATGCTGTGGTAGGCATCCCATGTATAAAGTAGAGGAAGATGGGCATGGATGTTAGCTCAGGGCCAGTCTTCCTCAGCAAAAAGAGGAGGATTGGCAGCAGATGTTAGCTCAGGGCTGATCTACCCCCCGCAAAAAAAATAATAAAAATAAATTTAAAAAATTAAAAAAAAAAATTGGGCAGTAAACATTAGAGCTAAAATCCTGAGTGGAACGATGGTGAATCTCAGCAAAGAATCATTTCTGCTATTCATAATTCTTAATGTATCTCTTTCTGTCTTTCATAGGACCTAGCATACAATTTCTGTGCATTTGGAAGTTTCTCTAATAAGAAAAACAAATTCTTGGGGCTGGCCCCGTGGCTGAGTGGTTAAGTTCACGTGCTCCGCTGCAGGTGGCCCAGTGTTTCGTTGGTTCAAATCCTGGGCACAGACATGGCACTGCTCATCAAACCATGCTGAGGCAGCGTCCCACATACCACAACTAGAAGGACCCACAATGAAGAATATACAACTATGTAGCGGGGGGCTTTGGGGAGAAAAAGGAAAATAAAATAAAATAAAATCTTAAGAAGTGTGATCTTTAAATGTCTATTTCAAAAAAAAAGAAAAACAAATTCTTATTAAATAAATGCAATAGTGAAAGGTAAAAATAAGCTTGAATATGGTTATTTTAAAGAGAATACTGACAAAAGCATCCAATAAAATCCCACGTCAATGTCTATTATCACATATTTTTGTTTGCATAGTTCCAATTGTGACATATGTGAATTGTGTAAGTCATATACGAAGTTTAAAACAAAATAATAGTGAAAAACAAAAGCAATCTTGGGCATTATTTGAATTCAAACATACCTAGAATTTAAAAGGCATGCCTTATTTTCTTTGACGAGGTTTTCCCTGACAAAGTTTTAATGTAAACTCAGTGAAAGAATGACATCAATTTACTATATACATGTTTACAATTACTGTGACATGGGGCAGAGAAATCCTCACAGAATCCGGGTGACTCACTGAATTTCCTCAGTAAGACGAGAACAGAGATGGGGAGTCAGAAAAACTGAGACAGATAAATTTTAAGGCTGAATATTTATGAAAAGGGATCCATGCAGAGAAATAACCTCAGAAATCTGCACAGTGGTAGTAGGGTCTTTGACTGAATACCTGTCTGCACAGGTATATGGTGAGACTCTATAAGGCTAGGTACAAAAAGACAAACTGCAGAGGAACTTATAAGGTGAACAATTCCAAATTCCAAGGGCTCACATAGGCCTGGGAAATGTTTGAGTTTCTACCAGCCGGAGTGGGAATATCTTGTTGATACCTGGCATTCAATAGAAAGACCAGAAAGGTAACATCTCAGTAGAAGTTCCAAACTAACTTTAAAGGCTCCTCTAGACCATGGCAAGGAAGCCGAAAAACAGGCTCCTGTTTCAATTTAAAGGATTAAACAGCTTATCCAAATAAATTTAAACACTCTTTAGAAGAAGATAACAAATCCAAACATTCAAAACTGTAATATATAATATGGAGCATCCAATGAAAAGTTATTAAACTTGCAAAGAGGTAGCAACATGTGACATCTAATCAGGTGGAAACTCAGTAATTAGGAGCAGCCTCAGAAATGACAGAGGGGTGTCATTAGCAGATAAGATCTTCAACAAGCTATTATTAAAAATGTGCATCAATTTACAATTAAATATAAACATAATGAGAAAGAAAGTGGATATAGAAAACAACCAAATTGAATTTCTAGAGATAAAGAATATACAATATCTAAAAAATAATGTCACTTGGATAGATTTAAGATTATTGGTAAAAATGGAAAATGGAAAAACCACATGGGAAAGCAGGTCATGAGTTTATTATAAAATTAAACTTTCACCTCCTACAGACATTACAAAGATGTATGAAATCAATAAATTCTTTTACATGCACAAACTTTCAAAGCACTTAAGAAGAAATGAAAAAGCTAAATAGTTGTATATCTATTTAATTAACTGAATTTCCAAAAAGCTTACAGAGAAAATTACAGACACAACTGGCATCACTGGAAAATTCTCTCAAACATATAAAGAAGAAATAATACCAATTTTAAATAAATTCTACCAAAAATTAAGGAATAAAAAATATTACCCAACACATCTTATCATGTTAACATTATCTTGGTACCAGACCAGACAAAGATATTACAAAGAAAAAAAGTAAGGATAAATATCTTTCATGAAGATACATGCAATAATCAATAATAAAACATTAATACTTCGAATCAGCAATCTACTAAAAGATAATATACCATGATCAAGTAAGTTTATCCAAGAAATGCAAGGTTGATCAAACATTGTTTTAGAAATTAAGCACTGTAATTCACCACATCCGCAAGCTAAAGAAGAAAAAAATTACAATCATCTCAATAGATAGAGAAAAAGCATTAGATAAATTTCCACATCTCTCCATGATAAGAACTCCCAGCAAAAAAAAAAAGGAATATAAAGGAACTTCCTCAATTTAATAAAGGGCATCTATGAAAATCCTACAGTTAGCATCATATGTAATATTAAAAGGCAGAATGATTTTTCCCTGAGATTGGAAACAAGCAAAGGGTGTCCACTATTGTCACTCCAATTCAACATTATACTGGAGATCCCAGTCAATCAAATAAGACAAGAAAAATACATAAAATGCATGAGTATTGGAAAGGAGGAAATACAGTTTTCTCTATGTGTTCATGACATGATTATCTACATAGAAAACACTAAAGAATCTAAAAAGAGCTACTAAAACTGATAAGTACGTTGGAAACATCACAATATACAAAGTCAATTTTAAAAAATCATTTGTATTTTTAATCACTAGCAAAGAAGAATTGGAAATTAAAATTTTAAAAAGTATCATCTATAATAGCAACAAATAACATGAACTATCTAGGTATAAAGCTAAAAATATGTGTAAGATTTTGCTCAAAACTATAAAACATTAATGACAGAAATAAAAGAAGTGTAAATAAGTCAAAAGACAAACTATGTTCATGAATTGGAAGATCAAATATTGTTAAGCTGTCAATTCTCCCCTAGTTGATATGTAGATTCATTGCAATCTCAATCAAAATCTCAGCAGGGTCTTCTTTTTTTTTTTTTGGTAAAAATTAATTTTAAAATTAAAAGGAAATTGAAAAGGACTAAGAATACTCTTCCTCTCCAAAAACAAAAACCTTTCAAAAGCAAGGACAAATTTCAAAAACATACCCTACCTGACTTTAAGACTTGTTACAGTAACCAAGACAATGTAGGATTGGTGTAAAGACAGACAAACCAATGGAACAGAACAGAGGATGCAGGAATAGACCAAATATATACAGTCTAATGATTGTCTACTAAGATGTAAGATTCAAAGAGTTGCATATTATATGATTTCGTTTATGTGACATTCTGGAAAAAGCAAAACTAGGAACTGCAAACTCATCAGTGGTTGCCAGAGGTTAGAGGATAATGGAAGGGATCGATTTCAAAGAGAGAGAGAACTTTTTGGTGTGACTCAAATATTTCACATTTTGCTTGTTTTATATCTTGATTGAGTTGTGATAATTTAAGAACTGTGAACAATGATTAGATATTTGATGATGTTAACAAACGAATTATTTTTGGTTTGGGGTTGAGAGTGTGATGTGAAATTGTAGTTGTCTATAAAGGGATGCGCTTATCTTTTCTGTGTATACGTGGGTTAATTACACAAGGACTGTTAGTGTTTGGGATTTCCTTCTAAATAATCTTTTATGATTATTGGGAGGAGGAAGTGGGAGAGCTGTAGAGAAAACACATTGCTGAAACTGATGACAGATAAATGAGGGATCATTGCACCAACTATTATTGTATTTTATTGAAAATTTCCTAACTCAAATATAAGGCATAGATAGTCATTTGTTGAAAACTATTGGCCGTTCTTCCTAAATTTAAAAAGAGAATTTATCTGACTTTCATCTTCCAATAAAATTCGTAAAAATACTACCTGAGAATTAAGTTTGGTGTGGAAAAAAGGAACCCACAATATGTTATTTATTTTATAAAGACATTAGGAAGTTTCCATTATTAATGATGTGAATATGTATGTTCCTTCTCTGAAAGTGAGTGACTTTCCATCATAATGTCCTGTGATTTACCATCTGAATAAAATCAATAATGTAAGGAGACAAAAAAAGGTAATATAGAGCAAAGCCACACAGGAGTCATTTTGTCAGTGGAACAAATTGCTATTTCATACTAGGTGCCCTGTGGAAGGTGTTAAAAGGGCCCTGCCGAGCCCTGTCCCAGCAGTTCAATGCGCCTGCAGATGATGGTCCCATTCAAAGGCTATCATTAAAAAGAAAGAAGAAAAAAGGACATCCAGACTTTTAAAGAAAAAGAAATATAAAACAGAGAAGGAAAGGTCAATGATTTCCGGCAATGTTCAGTGTTAATCTTTTCTACTTTGTTATAAACAAATACGTTAATAAGGCAAGCACAGCAACAACACTCTGTTTGTGATTGCGATGGTGTCTGTGCAATGTACTTGTGGTCTCCCAAAAAATTAAGAGCTGAAAAAATTTACCATTAGTTTTATAGTTAAGAGACTCGGAAAACCTTACAGATAAATATTATTATCTATTAAAGAGACTATGACTTTTCTACTTTTAGGAGAAAAAGATTTTACATATTTAATCTAATCAATAGGAAAATGTTCTATTTTTGTAATGCTTTACTCTAAATTACAACAGCTCAGATTTACCAACCACAAGGGAGCGCTGTTACAGGTCTTTGCAACGTCTATGTATATGTAGCAATAGAATAGATTAATGTTGCCCACTGTCATTAATAGTTATTTGGCATGGACCCTGAGGATATGAAAACCTCTAGGATGTTAAAAATTATAATTTTGGAGGTATTTTATTTCTTGCAAAAGTATCTTGAAAAGTCAGTTGACTATTCACTATTTTTAAAAAGATGAAAGTTTAAATGATAGTGCTATTATAGAAAAGTTTATTACTTGTGGTCATACACAGAGGTCCTTATCGATGACTAATACTTTGTGTGCTGCGTGGCAGTGACTTTGTAAGGCCTAGCTTTTCCATACATCTATTTATTTCTATAAATAGCTGAATTACAGACTGACTTGTATAGGTTTAACTGCGTGGTTCTAGTTTGCACAAGATAATAATAACAGAATTAAAATGACTTGCTGGCTTCAGGCTGTCTCCAGCAAAGCAAGAAACCAACCAACAAGCAAACATAGCCAACATCACAGCCGAGTAAGAATGGTAGGTGATGTATACTGAGTGCTTATTATGTACCAGACACAGTTCTAAGCCTCTAACAAACAATATCCTCAATAATCCTGGCAACTATCCTATGAGAAAGGTGCTATGGTTATCTCCACTTTTCAAATGAGGAATATAGGTTCAGAGAGGTTAAGTAGTTTGTCCAGGTAACACAGCTGCCAAGTGAGATCTCAGCCCAAGAAGTTTGACTCTAGGGCCTATGCTTTTAACCAGCTCATTAATTTTCACCAGGATTCCAGAGGTAATGTATGGGAAGTGTCTTAGCAGTGCTTGACACATAATAATGACTCAAAAGTTTTAACAGAAATAATATTTTTCTGAAAAGACCTAAGGTATACGGCATTCATTTTAAGTGCAAATTGTAATAGTGCAGAAGGAGGAGAGGCTAGCCAGAGCGAATAAGGGCTCTACAAATCCCCACGCCTGGGCCTTGCGTTGCTGCCAGGGCAGCTGAAGCCGGAAGATGAAAGTGAAGACTCAAAACCAAGGTTGATGGAGGCTGCTGTCAACAAATCTGAGCAAGTCTTAGCCCGGGGTCTCGACCCACCGCTAGGAATGCACATCAGCTGGAAGGCCAGATTCTTCCCTCAGCTTACAGACATTCAAAGTTCTAGGCCAGTTGTGAAAAAAAAGAGCCAAAACAACAAAACAAGCAAATGTCTGTCCCCTTAGGCAAAATGGAGTGTCTCAGTTGATTAACCTTAAGGCTCAAATGTTCTACTGAGGGGTGAAATGCGACTTAAGTACTCAAGAGATATCAATGATAAAAGGCTAAAGATTTCTAAACTTCTTTGTGAAAGAAATGGTTCCACCAGTTTTATCACTTTCCTTATCAAGAAGCTAAGTTCATGCTCTGATCTCATGGTCTTTTCCTTCTGGACTTGAAGCCCACTTACATAAACACAAGTCGTGCTATCACAATTCTGACTGATGAAATGTCTACTCCCAACAGTGTCTACAATCTAGGAAGAGAAATAACATGGATTAAGCAGCCCTGCTTTTAGAATTTGCTAGGCCTACAGCAGGAGTACAAATAGAGCTCACATATCTTATGTCTAAATATATTAACTTAGGTATCAAAATTATTTGATTTAGGTGAAACTTTGAAGATAACTTAGATATCAAAATTATTTGATTTAGGTGAAACTTTGAAGATATATATTTTTGAAAATTTAATTAAATTTTATATGTACTTTTACAAAACTAAAGTGATTCATAATTTTAGTGTTCAATACCCATTAGTTGCACATGTAAATAATCAGTATTGTCCTTTGTGCATGCAATGTCTATACCTACATATATACAAATGTAAGAGAAACACTGAAGTGTAAGATGTTGCTCAGCTGTCAAACAGCTTTGGGAATGCCTTACTTATATATGAGCAGCCCCAGAGCCACAAATTGCAATACAAAAAAAGGGCAAAAATTGGATATTGGACAATACTGGGAAAAAGTACTTTGTTGTGCAAGAATACATTCCATTCATGCCACCAAAAAGGAAAGATTGACAAGTCTATTTCTGTCTTTTACTTACAGAAGGACTTCCACTGCTCAGATTCTGACTACAGTTCACACAGCGTCTGTCTCTGACCTATAAAACTTCATGGCATCTGGATGCAGTGCTTTTTGTTTTCACGACATAGGGGAAGGATGCATGTAAGCAACTTACATGGTTCTGAATGGTGTTTATCCTGAGAGCAAAAGTTTAGGATTGCAGGTCATCCTTAGCACATTTTCACATCCTTATATTTGAACTTCAAAAAATAGTAAGCCAAGGCAAAATATAAATGACCAACTGGAGAAAAATATTGCAACAGGCAAGACAAAAAGCTCGGGCCTTATCTTTAAAAAAAAAAAAAAACTAACAACTTTTAAATCAATAACGAAAAAATGAACGATCTTTCTCTTACTAAATACATTTTATTTGTTCCAGTAACAAAAGACACAAGTAAAAACGTAAAAACAAATATGAAACCAAAATAGTATTAGGTTAAACAGTTATTCAAACAATAAAAATGTGCTGAACAAAAATACTACATTTTTATATAAAACCCCAAGAAAATGAATTATCGATCTGTTGCTATGTCTTTTACTCTGTCTCCAGCTCTCTGTCTCTGTCTCTTTCTTCTGTTTCTGTCTCTCTGTTTCTCTGTCCCCCATGTTTTTATGAGCTATTGCACAAAAATTCTCATATAAGTGTTCATATATATTTACATGTACATATATACATATATAGATATATAGTTACATATTGTATATACATAATCTACATACACACATATAGTATACACATGTGTGAAAAAACATATTCATAGAAATTTCTGAGATATATATATAGAATTAAATGCCATGTGAAGAAGTTGGTTTTGAGTGAGTGATGGAGTTGGTTCTGGAATAGTTAGTGTATTCTTGGTATGATGAGTATATCAGTCAAGGTTCACCAGAGAAACAGAACCAATAGGATATATTATATGCATATATCCTATATATAATACAGGATATTGCCTTGCTTAATTATAGAGGCTGGGAAGTCACAAGATCTGCAGTCGGCAATCTGGAGACACAGGAGAGTCGATGGGGTGGCTGCAGTCTGAGTTCAAAGGCCTAAGAATCAGAACAGCTGATGGTGTGCGTTCTAGTCCTAGTCTGAGTCCTGTAGTGAGGCAGCCGTCTACTTTCCAGCGGGGCCTGCACATCCTGCAGAACTCATCCTGCAGAAGTTTCTGTAAACCAGGCTTGAGTCTTTTCTTCTTCCGTCAATTGAGCATAAGGAGCTCCTCCTGAGGCCATAGGTGCAGACTGGAAGGGAGGAGGCAGTGTTAGTAGGACTTGGGACCATGGGCATTAGGGCCACTTCTCCGTGTAATTTACTTGTGTCTTCAGAACCTGCTCAAGCTTCATCAAATATTTACATGACTTCCATTTGATAATGGAGTGCTGCTGTACATGTCCAGCTTTATGGTTTGGTGGGTCAAATAACACCTAGCTCATTATGGGAAGCTCAGGTCACATGGTAACTTGGCGGCCCATAGTTAAGCATTCGTTCTCTACAAAGGCCCAGTAGCAGGCCAAGAGCTATTTCTCAAAAAGAGAATAGTTGTCTGTAGAGTGGGCAAGGCCTTGCTCCAAAATCCTAAGGGCAGTCACTATAATTCACTTATGGGGCCTGCCAAAGGTTCCAAAGAGCATTCCTATCTGACACTGGCACTTCCAGCACACCGCATTGCTGGATCGCGTGGCCTATGGTGGTACAGCAGTTTGCACAGCAGCCTGGACCTGCTGGAGGGCAGTCTCTTCTGAGTCTCACTCAAAACTCGAATTCAGGTCACTCTGTAAATGGGCTAGAATAACACACTCAAATGAGGACTATGTTACCTCCAAAATCTGAAGAGGCCTGCTAGGCATTGTACCTCTTATTTGGTTGAAAAAGCAGCTGGATGAAACAACTTATCCTTCACTTTAGAAGGGACTTTTTGGGATGCTCCACACCACTAGACCCCTAGAAGTTTCACTGAGGTAGAAGACCCCTGATTTTTTGTCAGATTTATTTCCCACCCTCTGACATGCAATTGTCTTCTCAATAAGTCTAGAGTAGTTGCTACTTCTTGCTCACTAGGTCCAATCAGCAAATCATCAATGCAGTGGGCTAGTGTGATATTTTCTCCAAGGGAAAGGTGATTATGATACCTCAGAACTAAATTATGACACAGGGCTGGAGGGTTGATACACCCCTGAGGTAGGACAGTGAAGGTATATTGCTGGTCTTGCCACCTGAAAGCAAACTGCTTCTGGTAGGTCTTCTTAACAGAGATGGAGAAAAAAGGCATACTAGGTACCAGGGGATGTGTTAATTTGCTCAAACAATAAAACACATCCGGTACTGCAGCTGCGATTAGAGTCACCACCTGGTTAAGCTTATAATAATCCCCTGTCATTCTCCAAGATTCATCTGCCTTCTGCACAGGCCAAATAGAAAGTCGAATGGGGTGTGGTGAGAATCATCACTCTCAGATCCTTTCAAGTCCTTGATGGTGGCACTAATCTGAAATCCCTCTATGAACGCAGTATTGCTTTTGGTTTACTATTTTCCTAGGTAGAGGCAGTTCTAACAACTTCGTTTTGGCTTTTCCCATCATGATAGCCCTTGCTCCATATGTCAGGGAATTGTAGGGGAGGCGGACATTTCCTCTTCCCAAATGGGGGTTCATCTGGCTGGAGAAGAATTAAATTCAAATGAGACAGAATAGCAAGAGAAAATTAAACAAAGCTTTATGAGGAACCATGGCCTGGGGCCTTTCTTCCTGAAGGAAGAAAGGGCACCGAAGAAGTGGGGTGCACATAGTGGTTATATACCCTGAAACAGGGTGTTTCACACGTGATTGAAATGTCCCTCCCACGATAGTCACAAGATTGCCCTGTCGGCACAGCTCTTGATGGACACAGCAGGTAGTGGTCTGCTATCTCGGTGGGCGTAGCAGGGAGGCAAGTTGATTGTCTGAAGCTGGGCGGTCACAGGTGAGCGCAGCAATCAGTTCCTAGCCTAAGGAAAGATGCTTAATCCTTAAAGAAATGCCAACGTTGGGAGAGGGAGGGAAGTTAGTTACAGGAGGTTACCAGACAAGCACAATAAAATGCAGATTTAAGTCCTTGCCTTTCGTATTGATTAAGAGTTTCTAGAGAGAAGCTCATCTCCTTTCTTCTTCCTGGTACAGAGAGAGAGGGGCGTTTTACAGATAGAGATTTACCTTACAAATGTAAAGCTGTTCTAACAAAGGGCAAGTTCCATTCCTCAGAGCCTCCTTCCCTGTCCCAGTTTATCAAAAGCAATCAGCCTCAAATAATCTTGATGCCAAGGAGACATATCTTGGGGTGGCCAATTTCAGGTCCCTACAGAATTAATGTGCGAATTCTGCTAGCTGCTGAGTACATCTATTCCAATTATGCATTTGGGAACTGGGGAAATAACTCAGGAGGAGGTCAGGGGCTCACCTGGCCCACTGTGAGATGAAACTGAGCCAAAACTTCATGGATCATCTGACCTCCATAAGCCCTATTCTGACTGGCAGACCACAGTGACATTTTGGGTCAGCTGGAATTAGCATCAGTTCAGAGACAGTGTCAAGTAGTCCCTAAAAGATCTGATTATTTCCTTTTCCCAAGTGCATGTATGCTGATAAAAGGCCACAGGCCCTTTTGGGGAAGGCTGGGAGAAAGATTAACAGAAATTTTTGACAGTGTATCAGAGTCCTTCCTCAAGTGAACCCAGACTCCTCTTCATTCAAGGGGTTCTGGGTTTATAAACTGCCTCAGTCAGAATTGATTGAGGGGCCATGACCTGTTTTTATGATTCAGGTTACACTTTGGTTCATTTGACCTAGAACTTTTGTGCTTATACAGGTCCAGTAAGAACTGTAGACTTATCCATGTCTCTTTAGGAAGACCATGAGCAACTAGCCAACACTGTAGGCCCATGTGAGTCAGCCTGTTTTGATTGTTGCTTTGACTTACTGTCCACTTGGTAATTATGCTCACCTTACCTTTGGCAGTTTGGTGATGCAATTTGGCCCCTGCCACACCTAAACCCAATTAATCTAAATGTATTTAGGTTTCCCAATCAGTGACTGCAGTTCCCACTATAAGGTCTGGCCTACAGAGTGATCACAGAGATTTTCAGAGATGCCTCAGGAATTTATTTCCCATAATAGTGGTGAAAGATGTGTCTCCTGGATCCTTCCAGTGTGGGTGAGTAGGTCCTAAATGACAAATCCACCCTAACAGTCCAATCTCCATAAGCTTCTGAATCCCTTCCCCTACATTAAACCAAGGGATATTGGGCATTTCCCTTTCACTCACTGTTGGCCATCTTTTGGTCCATGTTTCAGCCAAGCAACCAAACAAATCATCAGAGCCCTTTCTAATTCCCTGAGCTGCAATGTTAGATGCAGAATCTCTACTTAGTGAGCCCATTTCAACAAATTTGGCCCGATTCAACTTCATTTTCCCCCCGCCATTATCCCACACCCTTAGCACTAGTCCCACACATATTCCCCAGATTTCTGTCTGAATAAATTAGAAAACTCAAGTAGCTCTTTTGGAGTGTAGCATACTTTCTCATGGGTCACACTTTGTACCTCACCTCTAGGGCCCTGCTGGGACTTGAGTCTACTATAGGTCTAGAAGTAGAGGGGAGGCAAGGATGGGTCCTGAGGAGAATCAGCCTTGTCTTGCATGGCAGCTGCCTCTGGAGAGGTCATTACAGTTTCCTCAGGCAATGCAGGATTAATCCTATCAGACAGAATGGAGAGGCACTTGAGGGTGGGGAAAGTGCTACCACTGGAGGTAGGAAGGCCACTTGCATTGGGAGTGGGGAGGTCTCTTTACTAGCAGAGAAGAATTGTCAGAGTTTAGAGGCTCAATGTCTCCAGCTTCATCCCACTCATTCCTATTCCAACTCAGGATCCCATTCTCTCCCAATCAATGCCCTCATATGAACAGTAAACACTCTGCAAGGCTGAGAGTTCAATTTGGCTGTAATTCAGCCAGTGGCAGGTTGATATTCTATGTTTGGTTTCTAGCAATTGCAGTCCTGACGCCGTAGGAGATAAGGGTCTCCTTCAGGGCACATACAGAGCTGGGAATTTGAATCCCTAGCTCATCCTTGTCTTTTACTACTTTGTCCATGGACATTAGGAGAAGCTAGTCAATCTCAACATATTTGTTAATCTTCCAAAAATATCCAGAAGGATCATATATGTAGTCACCCAGCTCCTTGTTTCTTATGAGTGGTTAGTTAGGAGTATGCAATGGAGAAGTCTTGATAGATAGAAGTCTCTATCACCAGAGCATGCCACGGACTATCAGTGCTCTCTTGCTTCTGAAAATATAGCCATTAGCATCTTCAAATCTCATCATATTAGAGAGTCAATTCCAGAAACTTCAGAAAAAATTCAGAAAACTCATTCTTAAAATTCTGCTCCTCTACAGCCACTCTTGGTAATGACAAGCAATTTTCACATATTGAGGTATATGGGGTAACTATTCGGGTTCAAAACTGATTTGGCTTGAACTAAAAAGCCTGACTCATGGCCTGGAAAACAAACATACATTGTACATCTGCGTAAGCATTAAAGTAAAGAATGCACTCTCTTAAGATAAGAATGCATACTTCCCCTCCTATGCCCTATTGGCAATGCCCTGTTTGTAACGCCCAATTAGTCCCTTTCCTGACATCAGGGTCATGTTGACCCGCTAATTTGCAACTGAATACCTCTGAAATTTTGATGAAAATCTATCCTGGGTGTGTTTAATGTACATTCTTTGTTCTATAAAGACATAAGACTATACTGAAACCCATGCTTTCTCTGAATGCCTTCTAAGGCCTTCCTGGGTTATAATCCTCACTCTGGCTCAGCATAAACTAACCCCAATTTTGATTCATAGGTTGGTTATAGATTATTTGTGCTGACAGTACCAAAATTTATATTAATCTGAGTCCTCCAGAAAGAGATAACTAATAGGATACATCCTATCCTTATATATATATAAAGAGGCCTATTATAAGAAACAGGATATATATATATATGTGTATATATATATATATATGCTATAAGAGTAATTGTGAGAAATTGGAGAGCTATATATATATATAGTATTTTATAATATTTATTATAAGAAATTGGCTCACATAGTTATGGAGATTGAGAAGTCCCAAGATCTACAGTGGGCAAACTGGAGACCCAGGAGCCAATGGTATAGTTCTAGTCTGAGTCCAGTGGCCTAAGAACCAGGAGACCTAAGAGTGTAAGTTCCAGTCTGAGTCTGAGGCCAACGGCAAGAGAAGACCCAGGTCCCAGCTCCAAGACACCAGGCAGAGAGAGTTCTCCCTTACTCAGTCTTTTGTTCTATTCAGGCCTTCTGTGGATGGACATGGTCCACTGATTTTGGGAAAGTTAATCCCATTTACTCAGTCTACTGATTCAAATGTAAATCTCATCCAGCAGCCCCATTGCAGATACACCCAGGACAATGTTTAACTGAACATCTGGGCATTCGATGGCCCAGTCAAGTTGACACAAAAAATTAACCATCACAATGAGTGATGAGTGTTGCAACTTAGTATTCAGAGTTAAGGTTTGTTTTTTCTTACATTTCTAAGAAAGGTGAATAATCATGTTAAACGCACAAAAAATAACTCCTAAGTGCTGTATTGAAATAAAGGCAATATATTATGAATGCTAAGTATGGAATTATTTTATGTCACTCTAAGCCACACACACAAAAAATCACTAAATACAAATGGCCCAAAAACAATAAAAAATAATGCTCAAATCACTCAAAGTTAAATAAATCTCAATTAAAATAATAAATTCCATTCCTACCTACCAAATTGGCAAGAGTAACAAGTTTGAAAATAATTTTTTTTTGAAATGTGTGTGAAAGAGCATTGCTGTAAAAATTAGGAATCAATACAACATTTGAAGGACATTTTTCAAAACCTAAAATATTATATCCTTTTACCTAGACGTTCTATTTCTAAAAATTTACCTAAAAGATATACTCACTCAGGAATGCAAAGGCATACACAAGTGTATTCCTTGCAGCACTGCTGGTATACAAGAAATATTTTAAGCATTTATATGTCCATTAATATTACATTTGTTTTTGAATGGTAAATCTCTAGGTATTACCATGAACTTGTATCCTAATATTTTCCTTGTTATGTTTTTGAGGAAATCAAGTTAAGAGCAATAGGTTATACAGGATCATATCTGTGCCAAAAAGGAAAAGGTGCATCCTTATCTTTTGCTCTTTGTGCTTTCATTTTCACACTGGGTTGTGGACATGGTAACTGAAGTGGAACTGATTTGAAACCATAACAATGAAAACAACATGTTATGGATGGCAGAGTGTACAAGCAGAAGGGGCCTCCAGCCCTGACGGCCTTGTGGAGAGCCACTCTATTGGTCCTGGATTTCTCTAGTCTCCTTGTAAAGTGAGAAAATCATATCCCTATTGGTCTTCTATGTTACATGCAGCCAAACCTAATGCTAAACCATGCAATACCAGTACTCTAATTTTCACACTACAAACAACTAAGCTGAACCACTTTTTTATATTTGCCTAGATTTGATCAAATTAGCAAAAGTAACAGTGAAACTAATAAAAGTCAACTGTTACCAACAATGATTTCTGTCAGAGAATGTAGAGAGAATATGTGAACTTTGCAAAATAAAGGATATAAAATGCTGCCAGAGAAGTCTTCTTGTTTATTAGAATTAAAACTCACTATTTTTTTCCCCCTGCTTTTTCTCACCCAGTCCCCCCGGTACATAGTTGTATATTTTTAGTTGTGGGTCCTCCTAGTTGTGGCATCTGGGACGCCACTTCAACATGGCCTGATGAGCGGTGCCATGTCCATGCTTAGGATCCAAACTGGTGAAACCCAGGGCCGCCAAAGGTGGAGCGAGTGAACTTAACCACTAGGCCAGGGGGCTGGCCCTTTTTTTTTTTTTTTTTAAACTCGCTACTAAAATCCATTTTGCTTTGTTTATTTTCCTTACTGGTTTTGAAAGATCAGTGATTTTTATAATTTATTTTGGAATTCTAATGCTTTTTTCTGGTTATTTCAACTTGTGGTCAACATACTGAGAGACAAGTGCCTATTAATTTGTCATGGTGCTGAGTATCAATATTACTTATTATATAGATTTTCCATTATATGGTGGCAATTATTCTAAAATGCTGAACGCCTGAAAATATTTAGTGATTTAAATCACTTTTATGAGCAATTCATTATAAAATTAGTAACAAAATCTAACCCAAGCAACTTATGTCCGGAGTCCATTGTTCTAAGCATCTTCCCAACCATTAAAAAAAATCATTCATTAAACATAGCAAATTACAATAAAAATGCATCTTGTTTGTTAGAATGTGTTGTTTCAATTACATTTTGTACCAAATTTCAATTTCTTAAATGTCTTATCTCCTTTAACCTCAGCTGAAACAATCAAATCTCATTTCTTCTTCCTAGGAGACAAACCAGAAAACATGTTTTTAGTTTAAAATTGTATCAGGGATAGAAAAATCTCATTTAAACCTTCTTGTGGAAAAAGATCGATTCTTTGGCAATGTTTGCTGATACAAACCAAGGTGTGTCTGTGCTACTTTATGTCTTTAAATCCATTACACTGTACGCTTCAGGAAAGTAAGAGACATACTCCACATTCCCACTGTCTAGCATGAATGAATGAATAAACAATGACATAAAAATTTTCAGAACTCTCTGCTTTTAAACATTCATCTCTTATTTTTCAGACTAGTGTGGGAATTTTACTTTTAACTCTTTCCTCAAAAATGTAAATGTTTCTCATAGACCTATAAAATAAAGTGAAAATAAAAATGTGAGGAGTATACACATTGGAGACTACAGATAAGAAAGATGCTCTGGGATTAGACTGTCTATGTTTCATCCTAATCTTGACTCTGTGAGGTTTATTTTTAGATGAGTCACTAAATCTCCCAGACTCAGCATTATTTTTGATTCTTTCTGGATATAAAAATAGTACATCATCTTTTGGGGTCATTGTAAGAGCACAGTATGTAGCAATTACGCAATTAATGTTAGATATTATTTTTATTCTCCTCTACCTTAGAATCCAAATACTCCCTGAGCTGGCATCAAACTGCTTTCCCAGCTTCAGCTTCCAGGGGGTTCTCACCATTTTTTAGAAACTCTTAGTTACTGATCATTTTTCAAATGTCATTCTGCATGTTTTACATCTTTAGGCCTGTTTGTACTAGTTTAAACTCTTTCTCAAGGTACAATTTAAACATCTTCTAGGATGGATTACTGACTTCCAAGTCAACTGGAGCCAAGTACATGGAGTTTCTGTGATATGAACAGTAACTGGAATTTCATAACAACAAGGGAAGAGTAAGCAGGCACATGCAACACTTTTTAAAGCCTCGTTAAAATGCAACTCATAAGATAGATGTTCTTTGGATCTTGCTTCACTTTCCTTTGCTCTTCTTTAGAGAAAAAATTTCACTCAACCTCCAGCAGCCACCTTGAATCATGAGGGAAACTTGAGGATGGGATCCTTGCACTGAGGATGGAATAGCAGAAAGATAGAAGGAACCCAGGTTCCTGATGATCTCTGAGCTTCTTTTTTTTTTTTTTTTTGAGGAAGATTAGCCCTGAGCTAACATCTGCTGCCAATCCTCCTCTTTTTGCTGAGGAAGACTGGCCCTGAGCTAACATACATACTCATCTTCCTCCACTTTATATGTGGGACACCTACCACAGCATGGCATGCCAAATGGTGCCATGTCCGCACCTGGGATCTGAATTGGTGAACCCCGGGCCTCCGAAGCAGAACATGGACACTTAACCACTGCACCACCGGGCTGGCCCCTCTGAGCTTCTTTTATCTAAATGAAAAATAAATCGGTTTTCTGGTTTAAGCAACCATTGTTTGAATTTTACCTTACGTTTAACTAAGGTATTCTTACCTTGGTTAAGGTGCTAATTAAAATGATAATTCATTTAACAATAGACAATTGAATTGTATAGCAAGAATGCATCCAGGATTGGACATCAACAACATGGTAGAGTGAGCTGTTCCCTTTGTCTCTCCGCTTTTTGAACTGCAACTAAATGGACATTCACTGACCAACAGAGGAAGCCCATATAGCACAACAGGATTCCTGAGAGACACACGCAGCTATACATCTGAGGGTGGATGGACTAGCCTCCCAGGAAGTGAGAGAGATTGGTGAGCATGCCCTGCTCTCCCCCTGTAACCCTGTGCATGCACACAAATGCTTTCCAGCCTAGCACAAGTGCCCTAAAAGTGGGGACATGCAGAAGGACAACCATAGGAGGAGGCAGTGGTAACCCTTGCCTGCACTAGCAATCATTCTTGCCATCCCAGTGAGGAGGGGCAGCCCACTGTGTCCCTTGCCACCAAAGAGCAGCCCTAGCCTGGGTCCTGGTGAAGAACCCCTGCCCACCGAGCTCAGCAGCCCCACAAACTGTAAACAGAGACCACAGCAGATCTATGTGCTGGGGCAAACACCGCCCAGGCCTGAGCAGCACTCGTAGGGCTGCTGAGCCCTAAAAGAGGAACTGTGTCCAGGTGGCTATGGGAAAAGGTGCAGGATCTTTGAGCTCTCTCAGGTTCACCTTCCTGGTGGGGAGGGGGAGTCCGTATGGCCTCTGCAAAGCCAAGGAGTGGTCCTAGCCTGGATCTCAGTGAGGAAGTCCTGCCCTCCAAGCATAGCAGTCCCATGGACCTCAAGCAGAGGCTTCAGTAGATCTATACACTGAGGCAAACACAGCCCAGGCCCTGCACACCTGAGCACTCATAGTGCTGCTGAGTCCCAAAGAGGGAACATGTACTGTTGGCTGTGGGAAGAGGCAATGGCAGCTATTAGCCCACTGGTGATCACTTTCCTGGTGGGGAGGGGGAATTTATAGTGCCCCTAAGTGCCAAAGAGTGGAAGCCCCGCCTACCAAGCACAGTCCATCAAATGCCTGAACACATCCCAGACTGGGTCAGGCACCCATAATACCCCCACAGCTTCCAGAAGACAGGGTGGGGCCAGAAACTCTGCTCCTGCTTCTCCCTAGAGGTAACAGGTGGAATCTGTATCTTAAGAATACCACAAATGCCCTGACAAAAGCTTAGGTCATCAAGCACCATGAGAAACTCCAGAAAAAATTCAGGTCAGAAGGAAAGTGGCTATTCTTTAGAAACCAATGCTGAAGACACAGAAATTTACAACCAAAATGGCAGAGAATTCAAAATAGCCTTTATAAGGAAACTCAATGCCTTACAAGAAAATGCAGAAAGATGATTTAAGGAGCTCAGCAATAAAATGGATCTCTTCACCAAAGAGATTGAAACTACAAAAGAAAAATCAACCAGAAATTCTGGATATAAAAAACACAATTAATGAAATAAAAAATAATCTAGAATCATTAAGAAATAGAACAGATCTTATGGAGCAAAGAATTAGTCTTCTAAAGGATAAAAATGTAGAAATTCTACAGGTGGAGGAGGAGACAGAACTAAGATTTAAAAAAAATGAAGAAATTCTTCAAGAACTATCAGACTCAATTAGAAAAAGCAACATAAGGATTATAGGTATTACAGATGGACAAGAGAGAGAGAAAGGAGAGAAAGGAGAGCTTGTTCAAAGAAATAATTTCTGAGAACTTCCCAAACCTGAAGATAGTTCAGGATTTACAAATAAATGAAGCTAATAGAATGCTCAACTTTGTCAATTCTAAAAGACCTTCTCAAAGGCATACAAAAGTAAAAATGGCAAAAGTTAATGATGAAAAATATTAACAGTAGCAAGGCAGAAGAAAATAATCTACAAAGGAAATTCTATCAGGCTTTCAGTGGATGTCTCAGCAGAAACCCTACAGGCTAGGAGAGAATGAAATGATATACTCAAACCACTGAAAGACAAAAACTTTCAGCCAAGAAGACTCTATCCAGAAAAACTTTGTTTCAGATACCATGGGGAAATAAAAGCTTTCTAAGATAAACAAAAGCTGAGAGAGTTCATCGCAACTAGACTTCCCCTACACGAAATAATTAAAGATGCCCTCACACTGGCAACAAAAAGGCAAAAGTCTACAAAGATCTGAGAAAGGAGATAAATACAGTCATGATCTGAAACCAGCAGCCCTCTACCAGAATAGGGAGGCAAAGACTCAATTACAACTTAAAAGAGAAAGGGGAAAAAAGCATCAAAAGTAATGATAAACACTTCAACTTAGCCAGAAACTCAGAAATTAAAAACAGAACAATTTGTAGCAGCAATTACTCAGAAGAGGAGAGGAAAGTAAAGAAACCTGCTTAGGTTAATGGAGATAATAAGCTATAAGAAAATGGGCTATCTCATCTCCAATATCTTTCATACAATTGTCATGGAAACCACTAAACAAAAAATCAGAGCAGAGCTACAATTCACAAAAAGAGAAAAAACTGAGAAATCTCCATCAGAAAACCACCAAATGAAATGGCAGTCAGAAATACAAAGTAAGAGAAACAAAGGAAACATAGAACAACGAGGAAACCAGAGATACAATGGAAATATTAAGCCCTTATATATCAATAATCACTCAATGTAAATGGATTGAATTCGCTAATCAAAAGACAGTAGCTGGATGGGCTAAAAAACAAGACCCAACAATATGCTGCCTCCAGGAAAAGCATGTCAGCTCCAAAGACAAATATAGGCTTAGAATGAAAAGATGAAAGGCAATACTCCAAGCTAATGGCCAACAAAAGAAATCAGGTATTGCCACACTTTTATCAGACAAAGCAGACTTCAGGTTAAAAAAGACAATGAGAAACAAAGAGGGGCTGTATATAATGATAAAAGAGACATTCCACCAATAGGACATAACACTTATTAATATATATGCATGTAATACAGGGGCACCAAAGTACATAAAGTAATTATTAACAGACCTAAAGGGAGAAATTAGCAGCAACACAATAATAGTATGGGACCTCGACACCCCACTTACATCAATAGACAGATCATCCAGACAAACAATCAATAAGGAAAGAGTAAATATAAAAGAAACACTCAATCAGAAGGACTTAATAGATATATAGAGAAAATTCCATCTGAAAACTGTAGAATATACATTCTTCTCAAGTGCACATGGATCATTCTCAAAGATAGACCATATGGTGGGAAACAAGGCAAGGCTCAATAAATTTAATAAGATTGAAATCATTCCAATTATCTTTCTTTGACCACAATGCTATGAAGGTAGAAATCAACCGTAAGAAAAAAACTGAGAAAGTCAGAAATATGTGGAGACTAAACAACATGTTATTGAACAACAATTGGATCATTAAAGAAATCAAAGAGGAAATGAAAAGATACCTGGAGACAAACAAAAATGAAAATACAACATACCAACTCTTACGGGATGCAGCAAAAATGGTCATAAGAGGGAAATTCATAGCAATAGAGGCCCACCTCAACAAGCAAGAAAAATCTCAAGTAAGTAATTTAAAATGCACCTAAGAGAGCTAGAAAAAGAAGAATAAACAAAGCCCCAAATCAGGAGAAGGAGGGAAATAATAAAAATCAGGGCAGAAATAAATGAAATAGAGACTAAAAAAACAGCAAAAAGGGGTAATGAAACTAAGAGCTGGTTCTTTGAGAAGATAAACAAAATTGAAAAGCCCTTAGCCAGATTCACCAAGAAAAAAGGAGAGAAGGCTCAAATAAATAAAATCAGAAATGGAATAGGAGAAATTACAACAAATACAACAGAAATACAAAGGATTATAAGAGAATACTATGAAAAACCCTATGTCCACAAATTCAATAACCTAGAAGAAATGGATGAATTCCTAGACTCATACAACCTCCCAAAACCAAATCAAGAAGAAATAGATAGTCTGAACAGACCAATCACAAGTGCAGATATTAAAACAGTAATCAAAAACCAGCCAAAAAACAAAAGTCCAGGACCAGATGGTGTCTCTGAAGAATTCTACCAAACTTTCAAAGATTTAGTACCTATCCTTCTCAAACTATTCCAAAAAATTGAGGAAGATGGAATGCTTCCTAACACATTATATGAGGCCAACATTACCCTGATATCAAAATCAGGCAACACAAAAAAGGAAAACTACAGGCCAATATCACTGGTAAACTTAGATGCAAAAATCCTCAACAAAATATTGGCAAACTGAATACAACAATACATTAAAGGATCATACACCATGATCAAGTGGGATTTATTCCAGAGATGCATGGCTGGTTCACTATCCACAAATCAATCAATGTGATACACCACATTGACAAAATGAGGAATAAGAATCACATGATCATCTCAATAGGCGCAGAGAAAGCATTTGACAAGATCCAACATCCATTTATGATAAAACCTCTCAATAAAATAGACATAGAAGGAAAGTACCTCAACATAATAAAGGCCATGTATGACAATCCTTCAGCCAACATCATACTTAATGGTGAAAAACTGAAAGCCATCCCTCTGAGAACAGAAACAAGACAAATGTTCCTACTCTTAACATTCTTATTCAACATAGTACTGGAAGTGTTGGCCAGAGCAATTAGGCAAGGAAAAGAAATAAAAGGAATCCAAATTGGAAAGGAAGAAGTGAAACTTTCAGTATTTGCAGATGACATGATTCTGTATATAGAAAACCCTAAAGATCCAGCAGGAAACTGTTAGAAATAATCAACAACTACAGCAAAGTCTCAGGGTACAAAATCTATTTAAAAAATCAATTGCATTCCTATACACTACCAATGAACTAGCAGAAAGAGAAATCAAGAACACAATCCCATTTACAATCACAACAAAAAGAATAAAATACCTGTGAATAAACTTAACCAAAGAGGTTAAAGACCTGTACACTGAAAACTATAAGACATTATTGAAAGAAATTGAATAAGACATAAAGCAATGGAAAGATATTCTATGTTCATAGGTCGGAAGAATAAACATAATTAAAATGTCCATAATATCCAAAGCAATCTACAGATTCAATGCAATCCCAATCAGAATCTCAATGATGTTCTTCACAGAAATAGAACAAAGAATCCAAAAATTTATATGGAAAAACAAAAGACCCCGAATGGCGAAAGTAATCCTGAGAAAAAAGAACAAAGCTGGAGGCATCACAATCCCTGACTTCAAAACATACTACAAAGCTATGGTAATCAAAACAGCATGGTTCTGGCACAAAAGCAGACAAATATATCGATGGATCAGAAGTGAAAGCCCAGAAATAACACCACATATCTATGGACAGTTAATCTTTGACATTGGAGCCAAGAACATACAGTGGAGGAAGGAAACTCTCTTCAATAAGTAGTATTGGGAAAACAGGACAGCCACATGCAAAAGGATGAAAGTAGAACATATTTCTTGCACCATACACAAAAAGTAACTCTAAATCGCTTAAACATTTGAACGTAAGACTTGAAACCATAAAACTCCTAGAAGAAAATATAGGCAGTATGCTCTTTGATATTGGTCTTAGCAACATCTTTTTGAATACCCTGTTTACATGGGGAAGAGAAACAAAAGAAAAAGTTAACAAATGAGACTACAATAGACTAAAAAGCTTCTGCAAAGCAAAGGAAACCATGAACAAAATGGAAAGACAACATACCAACTGGGAGAAAATATTTGCAAATCATTTCTCAGACAGGGGGTTGATCTCCAAAATATATAAAGAACTCATACAACTCAACAAAAAACCCCAAACAACTCGATCAAAAAACGGGCAGAGGACATGAACATACATTTTTCCAAGGAAGATATGCAGACAAATAAAACAATGCTCAACATCACTAATTATTAGGGAAATGCAAATAAAAATTACAATGAGATATAACCTTTCACTGGTCAGAATGGCTATAATTACCAATACAAAAAACAACAAAAGTTAGAGAGGTTGTGCAGAAAAGAGAAAGTTTGTACACTGCTGGTAGGAATGCAAACTAGTGCAGCCACTATGGAAAACAGTATGGCGGTTTCTCAAAAAATTAGAAATAGAAATGCCATATGATCCAGCTATCCCACTACTGGGTATTTATCCAAAGAACTTGAAATCAATGATCCAAAGAGATTTATGCACCCCTATGTTCTTCACAGCATTATTCACAATAGTCAAGATGTGGAAGCAACACAAGTGCTCGTCTATAGATGAATGGATAAAGAAGATACCACATCTTCTTCATCTTCAGTGATTATACTACCTCCCCAAATGCCAAAGATGCTCCCAGAAATAATTGAAAAATAAGTATGTCAATGATTACACCGCTGAACTTTGAGTATTTCTTTAGAGATCTTAATGAAGTTGAAGTACAGGCATTCCAGACCAGAGAAAAGACTGGAGGTATAAGAAGTGTTTGGCTGGAGGCACTACTTAAGATTTCAGAAGTGGTTCAAATTCAGGTGACTTCAAGGTCCAACGTCCAGGTAGGCTTTCTGGTGCTGAGTGGACATAAATATGGTTAAAGTAAAAGAAGAAAATACATTTTGGATTAAATTATGAGTTCAAGTTAAATCTCTCTCTTGAAAGCTTTTTATGACTATGCAGATCTTGGTAAGTACTTTCTTTTTAAATAATAATGTTGACTTTAAATACCTTTAAGGACAGAAATGATGTCACCTCCTTTGTATCATAAGTTTAAACAACCAGTGCCCCAACTATGGTTGAATTTACACATGATAAAAGTGTCTCTCAGTTTGCCTCTTGTTATGTTAAAAATTTGAAAGGTTGTTTTTGCTCTTAAAAAATTTATTTTATCTAGTCTTCTCTCTCTCAAAATACATCTAAACATACATTGAAATATATTAGTGACAAAGACTTTTTACTCTTTTATTATCTCATGAAAAAAATGATTAAATCATTAAAATGAAAATTTTGAATTCATGTGAAAAAAATATTGGCCTATTTATATGAATCACTGTATTCATCATCAGTTTAGAATAACAGTTTATTAATGGCAGTCTATAAACAAAAATAAAATATACTAATAGGAAATTGATCCAAGAAGAAGACAAGAATGTGATAAGTTAATTTCAAATAAATTCTTTTCTGGTAAGTAATGACTAGTATGTTAGAGCTTCAATTCGTGTAATAAACACCAGGCATGTCTAAGAAAGGTTAATTCTCCTTTATAATGGATGTAATTTCCTCTGTTCTTATTGATTGAAAGTATGTTGGTGATAGACAAATCTGACTTAAATTGTTCCTTTCTTCAGTCTGACACTGACAGAATTTGTTTTTTATTTTACTCTGATGAAACTTAGAATATATATTTACTTATGTAATATTACTATGATATTAATTCAACCAATCTATTTTGCATCATTTATGTATTAGAGAATAAATTGTAATTCTGAATATAGTCCTGTTTTGTAAATGAAAGAACTATGTTCTGACCATGTATCTGTCTATTTATAGACAACTTTAGATAACATGAAGAGAATTGTAGATCCTATGTAGGTTAGACAATTTATTAAGAGTTTTGGAGGCAACTGAACAAGTACAAGTATAGGAATATCAAACTATTATGCAAAAATAATAAAAATACTTTGTGTAATATACTTTAAATATTATATAAGCAATTGGATTTAAAATAAATTAAAAGAAGTGAAAATGCAATTTAATAGGCAGATATTTCTTGACTATCTTAAAGATAGAAATATTTTATTGACATACATGTAATTGAATTATCTATTATTTTCACATTTATTTTAATTTATTCATTATAGAGATGCCAATTTTTGAAAAAGACTTTTTCTGATTTTCTACTTTTCATTTATAAAATTTTACATTATTCACTGTTGACAACTTTCTGAAGTACACTGTTTAATCAGTTTTACTTTCCTCCTATTGTCATCTCAGCCATTTCTTACTGCTGCCTGTCAGACTTCATAATCCCTACGTCTCTTAATATTTGCTATGCTCTTGATTCAATTATCTTTTGCTTTTGCTAGATCTTTGACTGATATTTAACTCCTCATGCTTGCATGTTTATTTCTCCACTACACTTAATTTTTTTATATCTTCATCTTTTATTGAATTTCAATAACTGTTTAAAATAAAGGTTTAAAGCAATGATTCTCAAACTTAAGTTAGCATCAGAACCATATGGAAAGCTGGTTAAAATACAGAATTCTGGGCCTCACCCTTAAAGTTTCTGATTCAGTAGAGCTGAGGTAGGATCTGAGAATTTGCATTTCTAACAAATTCCCAGGTGATACTGATAGTCAACGCACTACACTTTAAGAAGTACTGATCTAAAGAATAGCTTTGTTCTGCAAACACACATAAAAGTGGTAACCATAAAATTAACCATGAGTCAACCATAGATGACTACAGAATAAGATAAGCTTACAGATGCATTTGTCTCTCTCTGTTCGCTTCACTGTCAATTTTTATTACTTTTTTTCTGGGTGTTTTAGTAGTTTTTCTCTGTTCCTTTCTTTTTCTCTTGCTCTCTTCCCTTGTGGTTTGATGGCTGTCTTTAGTAATATGTTCGATTTCTTTTGTCTTACTTTGTTGCTTACTTATTATAGGTTTCTGATTTGTGATTATCATGAGGATCTTATTTAATAATCTATGTATATAACAGTCTATATCGGGTTGATAGAATCTTTAGCTTGATCTCTTTCTAAAATCTCTACTTTTTCACTCTCCTCCTCCCACATTTCATAATTTTGTAATCTTATATAGTCTCATCTTTAAGTGTGTGTCTATCCATTACCCTCTTATCATTGAAATAGGTGACTTTAGTACATTTGTCTTTTAATCTTCATATTATCTTCACAGGTAGTTGATCTGCTACCTTTACTATAATTTTACCTTTACAAGTGATTTTATTACTGGTTTTTATTTTGAAAATTTTTTAAATCTCTATTTGTGGTCATCTGTTTCCCACTTAAATAAGTCCCTTCAGCATTTCTTGTAGAATTGTTTTCTTGGTGATAAACTCCTTCAATTTTTGCTTGTCTGGGAAGCTCTTTCTCTCTCCTCCATTCTGAATGGCAACCTTGATGGACAGAGTATTCTTGGCTGTAGGTTTTTTTCCTTTTAGCACTTTAAATATGTCATGCCATTCTCTTCGCACCTGGAGGGTCTCGACTGAGAAGTCCACTGATAGCCTGGTGGGCTTCCCTTTAGATGTCACTTGTGGCCTTTCTCTCACTGCTTTTAGGATTCTCTATTTATATTTTATTTTGGACACTTTGATTATAATATGTCTTGGAGTGGGCCTCTTTGGACTTATCTTATTTGGAGCTCTCTGTGTTTCATGTACTTGGATGTCTGTTTCCTTCCTCAGGTAAGGAAAATTTTCATCTATTATTTCTTCAAATAAATTTTCTGCCCCTTTGTCTCTCTCTTCTCCTTCTGGGACACCTATAATATGAATGTTAGCACACTTGATGTTGTCCCAGTGTTCCCTTAGACTGTTCTCATTCTGTCTAGTTCTTTTTTCTGTTCAGCTTGGGTGATTCCCACTAGTCCTTCATCTAACTCACTGATCCATTCTTCTGCAGCCTCTACTCCGCTATTGAGTCCCTCTAGTGAATTTTTCATTTCCACTATTGTATTCTTCATTTCTGACTGGTTCTTTGTTATATTTTCCAGTTCTTTGCTGATGAGCTCACTGTGTTCACCCAGTCTTTCCCCAATATCTGTGAGCATCATTATGATATTTTGTTTGTACTGTTTGTTGAGTAGGTCACTTATTTCTGTTTCATTTAGTCCTTTTTCTGGGGTTTTGTCCTGTTCCCTTGATTGGAAATAATTCCTTTGTCTTCTCATTATGCCTCTTTCTCTGTGCTTATTTCTATGTCTTAGGTGAGTTGGCTATGTCTCCTCATCTTGGAGAAGTGGGCTTATATGAGATGCCTTATGAGGCCTAGCAGTGTGCTTCCTTCTTGTCAATAGTCCAAAAGATCCAGGAGTGACCCCTTTGTGGGTTACTTGTGTCTTTCTACTGTGGAAGGGTTTCTCTTACTGCAGGTACCGAGGGAGTCTGGTCTTTCCTTCCCTGGCCAGCTGTTTGTAAATCTGGTTTGGGGAGCCCCAGCACCATTGGCTACAAGGTCTAATAGCACACTCCTGTTTCAGTTATCCTCTTAATTGGGTTAGTACCCAATGTAGCTAATTGCTAGTCTCAAGGGCTTACAGTTGCTATGGCCCTCAGGCCTACAAGGCTGTTGCCAGTTCTCTTAGGAGTGCAGCTGAGTGGGGCTGGCCCTAGGCAGGGAACACTCAATTGTTTCAGGCTTTGGAAGGTGGGGCTGATCCTTTTTATGGCTATTTATGAAGCACAGGTCTTCTGCGTTGATAAGCCTCACCCCTCACAAGACCACACACACCATCAACACGGTCCTGGTCCGTGCACTCTTCCCAACCTACTGGAGCATACCTCAACACCACACTGCAGAGATCCCCATCTCTCCACCAATGCCCTGCACAGTTCACCTGGTCCTTACACAGTCCCTGCCCCACAGAGGCTGACACACTCACCTGCCTGTAGAGGATCAAGGCATCCAGTCAATGCAGGCTGAAAAGTAGCCAGAGGGCTTGCTGTTGGGTGGGGCCAGTCCATGGGTGGGCTGCTTGCCTTGACTGAACTGGATTAAATCTGTGGTCTAGTGGGTGTGGCAGACCCCTGGGCTAACAGGCCAAGGGATGAATCTCAATGGCACCTACTAGGGTCGGTGTCAGCAGGCCAGGACCAGGTCAGAAAAATGGCCCCTACCAACGTCTCAGACTCTGGAGAGGTCCCTCCTCTCATCAAGATGCTCCCAGAGACCATCAGGTGAGTCTCATTTCACCAAAGGACTGTCAGCCTTCCCTCTGGTGATTTTAGGTTGTTGCAATTAGTGAGTTTGTGTGTGGGCCCTTTAAGACCTGGGTCTTTTTTGCTTTCAGCCCATAGCTCTTCAGGGGGTATCTTTACTGCAGTTAATAGCCAGTGAAGCCAGACAGTAAGACCCCCATCTCAGTTGGGTTGAGTCTGAAGGATGCTTATAGCAGTATTAGCCCTGCTCCAGACCTCACTCCTCCAGGGAGGGCTTTGTATCTTAGAGTGGCTCCTGCCTGGCCAGCTGAGAAGCTTCCTGCTCCCAAAGGTGACATTTTTCCTCTACAGCAGGAATTTCTGCGTCTTCTGCCTTAGTCAGGACTGTCCCTTGTTGTGGGGGTTCTTTTTATCCAGTTTTCAGTTTTCTATCCAGGGTAATTGTCCAAAAATAATTTTAACCTGGTTGTATTTATGGAAGGAGATGAGTTCAGAGTCTGCTTTACACTGCCATCTTGAAGAGATCTCTCCACTACACTGACTTTTATACCTTTGTCTACAAATTTATTCATATAACTCATTAAAAAATGCATTATTTATTTAACATTAGATAATTAGATATGGATATATTTTATTCCATTATATACATGGTCATTACCATTAGAGAAAGTGTAAAATGTTCCCAATCGTCATCTTATAACATTATGCCATTGATGTCTAATGTGAGATCAACCCCTAGGCATGTCACATTCTGGGCATTTATTCAACATTTGGGTTATATCAGGACAAGTTGCTGGTTTGCCTTGTTTAACCGTTTCTCTCAAGAGTCATTGGTTATTAGTTACCATTGCGTCCTAAAAATGGTCTTGTATGTTACTGTATATGGTCACCTTCTCTGTCTGAATTTTCATCCATTTTCTTCTGAATCCTCGCTTTAACAGGTTATGTATTCTCCTGTATTGACTATCAATTTTATCCAGTCCTACATCCCAAAGTGTTACATCTTTTCTTAATTTTTCTCCTGCTCAAGTTTTATGAAATATTTTACACAGTTAATTTTACTTCTGCAGTGGTCTCAATGTGGTGTCCCCCCCCTCAAATTCATAAGTTGAAGTCCTAAGCTCCAAAGTTGATGGTATGAGAAGGTGGGGTTTTGGGGAGGGGGTTAAGTCACGAGGGAAGTGTTCTTATAAATAGGATTAGTATCTTATACAAAAGAGGCTCAGAGAGCTCCCTTGGCCCTTCCACCATGTGAGGATGCAGAAAGAAGTCAGCAGTCTGCAACCCAGAAAAAGGAGTTCACCAGAATCCTATCATGCTGTCACCCTGACCAAGGACTTCAGCCTCCAAAAACTGTGAAAAATGAATTTATCTTGTTTATAAGCCACACAGTCTGTGGTATTTTGTTATAGCAGCTTGAATGGACTAAGACAACTCTCCTTCTTGAAACTTTTCTTACTTAAATGTTATGACACTGGAATACATTAGTCCTTGTGTTGGGGAGGAAGCTCTCCATATGTGTACTTTCCTAAAGATTTGGGCTTTAAGTTTTTCCACCCTCTTATTACTCTCTACTTAGTATTATCATATTCTCATTCATTACTATCACTTCAACTATGTAGGGGAAAAAAGCTATCAAATTGAGAATCAGGAGACCTAAGAACTAATCTTGCTTTGACACAAACTAGTTCGTGACTTTGGAATTGCCATTCCATTTATTTGTACCTCATAGTGAATAATAATTCTCCACATTAGAGATTCACAGTGTTCATTAGTGAATTAAGGCTTTGAGAAGTCCTGGGACTTAAAGAAAAGGAAACAAAGAGAAAGAAAAACAAAGCTGAGTTATTTAACTTCAAGATTCCAAAAGATTACATACTATTATATAACTCTGAGCTAATAACTCACTCTGCTTCACCCACTTTTCTTCTACAACCAAGAAAAAGTTAGTCCAAACTATCACAATAGTAGTAATATTTGATTCTACCCACAATGTTACTAGCCCCATAGGATTGTTTAACAGATTCTTTTGTCTGCTTTCTTTTTTTTTTTATTAATGTTATGATAGATTACAACCTTATGAGATTTCAGTTGTACATTTTTGTTAGTCATGTTGTGGGTACACCACTTTCCCCTTTGTGCCCTCCCCCACCCCCGCTTTTCCCTGGTAACCACCGATCAGATCTTCTTGTCAATATACTAACTTCCACCTATGAGTGGAGTCATATAGAGTTCGTCTTTCTCTGACTGGCTTATTTCGCTTAACATAATACACTCGAGGTCCATCCACGTTGTTGTGAATGGGCCAATTTTGTCTTTTTTTATGGCTGAGTAGTATTCCATTGTGTATATATATACCATATCTTCTTTATCCAATCATCAGTTTCTGGGCATGTAGGCTGGTTCCACATCTTGGCTATTGTAAATAATGCTGCGATGAACATAGGGATGCAAGGGACTCTTGGGATTTCTGATTTCAGGTTCTTAGGATAGATACCCAGTAATGGGATGGCTGGGTCATAGGGTATTTCTATTTTTAACTTTTTGAGAAATCTCCATACTGTTTTCCATAGTGGCTGTACCAGTTTGCATTCCCACCAACAGTGTATGAGGGTTCCTTTTTCTCCACAACCTCTCCAACATCTGTCGCTCTTGGTTTTGGATGTTTTTGCCAACCTAACGGGTGTAAGGTGATATCTTAGTGTAGTTTTGATTTGCATTTCCCTGATGATTAGCGATGATGAACATCTTTTCATGTGTCTATTGGCCATATTCATATCTTCTTTTGAGAAATGTCTGTTCATGTCCCCTGCCCATTTTTTGATCGGGTTCTTTGTTTTTTTGTTGTTAAGCAGTGTGAGTTCTTTGTATATTATGGAGATTAACCCTTTGTCGGATAAGTGGATTGTAAATATTTTTTCCCAAATAGTGAGCTGTTTTTTTGTTTCAATCCTGTTTTCCCTTGCCTTGAAGAAGCTCTTTAGTCTGATGAAGTCCCATTTGTTTATTCTTTCTATTGTTTCCCTCAACTGAGGAGTTATAGTGTCCAAAAAGATTCTTTTGAAACTGATGTCAAAGAGTGTAGTGCCTATATTCTCTGCCAGAAGACTTATTGTTTCAGGCCTAATCTTTAGGTCTTTGATCCATTTTGAGTTTATTTTTGTGTGTGGTGAAAAAGAATGGTCGATTTTCAATCTTTTGCATGTGGCTGTCCAGTTTTCCGAGCACCATTTGTTGAAGAGACTTTCTTTTCTCCATTGTAGGCCCTCTGCTCCTTTGTCGAAGATTAGCTGTCCATAGATGCGTGGTTTTATCTCTGGGCTTTCAATAGTGTGCCATTGATCTGTGGACCTGTTTTGGTACCAGTACCATGCTGTTTTGATCACTGTAGCTTTGTAGTATGTTTTGAAATCGGGGATTGTGATTCCGCCAGCTTTGTTTTTCTTGCTCAGGATTGCTTTAGCAATTTGCGGTCTTTTGTTGACCCATATGAATTTTAGGATTCTTTGTTCAATATCTGTGAAGAATGTTCTTGGGATTCTGATTGGGATAGCATTGAATCTGTAGATTGCTTTAGGTAGTATGGACATTTTAACTATGTTTATTCTTCCAATCCATGTGCATGGAATGTCTTTCCAACTCTTTATGTTGTCGTCAATTTCTTTCAAGAAAGTCTTGTAGTTTTCATTGTATAGATCCTTCACTTCCTTGGTTAAGTTTATCCCAAGGTATTTTATTCTTTTCGTTGTGATTGTGAATGGGATTGAGTTCTTGAGTTCTTTTTCTGTTAGTTCATTGTTAGTCTATAGAAATGCTACTGATTTATGTATGTTGATTTTATACCGTGCTACTTTGCTGTAGATGTTGATTATTTCTAATAGTTTTTCTATGGATTCTTTGGGGTTTTCTATATATAAGATCATGTCATCTGCAAACAGCGAGAGTTTTATTCTTCATTGACTATTTGGATTCCTTTTATTTCTTTTTCCTGCCGAATTGCTCTGGCCAACACCTCCAGTACTATGTTGAATAGGAGTGGTGAAAGTGGGCACCCTTGTCTTGTTCCTGTCCTCAGAGGGATGGCTTTCAGTTTTTGTCCATTGAGTATGATGTTGGCTGTGGGTCTGTCATATATGGCCTTTATTATGTTGAGGTACTTTCCTTCTATACCCTTTTATTGAGGGTTTTTTTAATCATAAATGGGTATTGGATCTTGTCGAATGCTTTCTCTGCATCTATTGAGATGATCATGTGGTTTTTGTTTTTCATTTTGTTGATGTAGTGTATCACGTTGATTGACTTGCGGATGTTGAAGCATCCCTGTGTCCCTGGTATAAAGCCCACTTGATCATGGTGTATAATCTTTTTGATTTATTGCTGTATTCAGTTTGCCAAAATTTTGTTGAGGATTTTTGCATCTATGTTCATCAGTGATATCGGCCTGTAGTTTTCCTTCTTTGTGTTGTTCTTGTCAGGTTTGGGGATCAGAGTGATGTTGGCTTCATAGAATGTGTTAGGGAGTACTCCATCTTCCTCAATTTTCTGGAACAGTTTGAGAAGAATAGGTATTAAGTCTTCTTTGAATGTTTGGTAGAATTCTCCAGAGAAGCCGTCTGGTCCTGGACTCTTATTTTTGGGGAGGTTTTTGATTACCGTTTCTATTTCCTTACTTGTGATTGGCCTATTCAGATTCTCCATTTCTTCCTGATTCAGTTTGGGGAGATTTTGGGAGTCTAGGAAATTGTCCATTTCTTCCAGGTTGCTCAATTTGTTGGCATATAGTTTTTCATAGTATTCTCTTATGATCCCTTGTATTTCATTGGTATCTGTTGTGATTTCTCCTCTCTCATTCCTAATTTTATTTATTTGTGATTTCTCTCTTCTTTTCTTGGTGAGTCTGGCTAGGGGTTTGTCGATTTTGTTAATTTTTTTGAAGAACCAACTCTTTGTTTCATTGATCCTTTCTATTGTCTTTTTTGTTTCAATATCGTTTATTTCTGCTCTTATTTTTTTTTATTTCTCTCCTTCTACTGACTCTGGGCTTTGTTTGTTCTTCTTTTTCTAGTTCTGTTAGGTGTCGTTTGAGGTTGCTTGTGTGAGCTTTTTCTTGTTTAGTGAGGTGAGCCTGTATTGCGATGAATTTCCCTCTTAGGACTGCTTTTGCTGCATCCCAAATGATTTGGTATGTCATGTTCTCATTTTCATCTGTCTCCAGATAATATTTGATTTCTTCTTTAATTTCTTCTATGATCCATTGTTTGTTGAGAAGCGTTGTTTAGTCTCCACATTTTTGCACCTTTCTCTGCTTTTTTCTTGTAGTTGATTTCTAGTTTCATAGCATTATGATCAGAAAAGATGCTTGATATTATTTCAACTCTCTTGTATTTATTGATGTTTGCTTTGTTTCCCAAAATATGGTCAATCCTTGAGAATGTTCAATGTGCACTTGAGAAGAATGTGTAACCTGCTGTTTTTGGATGAAGTGTTCTATATATATCTATTAAGTCCATCTGGTCTAATTTTTCATTTAATTCTATTATTTCCTTGTTGATTTTCTGTCTGGATGTTCTGTCCATTGGTGTTAATGGTGTGTTGAGGTCCCCTACTATTATTGTGTCATTGTTGATGTCTTCTTTTAGTTCTATTAAGAGTTGCTTTACAAATTTTGGTGGTCCTGTGTTGGGTGCGTATATATTTATAAGTGTTATGTCTTCTTGGTGGAGCATCCCTTTTATCATTATATACTGTCCCTCTTTGTCTTTCTTTATCTGTTTTGCTTTGAAGTCTACCTTGTCTAATATTAGTATAGTGACACCTGCTTTCTTTTGTTCATTATTAGCTTGGAGTATTGCTCTCCATCCCTTCACTCTGAGTCTGTGTTTGTCTTTGGGGCTGAGGTGTGTTTCCTGGAGGCAGCATATTGTTGGGTCTTGTTCTTTGATCCATCCTGCCACTCTGTGTCTTTTGATTGGGGAGTTCAATCCATTTACATTTAGAGTGATTATTGAGATGTGGGGGCCTAGCACTACCATTTTGTGTCTTGTTTTCCGTTTTTCTTCAGTTTCCTTTGTTTCTCATCCCATGGTTTAATCTGTTCTGATGAAGAGCTGCTACTTTCTGTTGTTGTCCTTCTACTTATCTCCTCTGCTCTTGGTTTTGTAGCCCCTTTCCTTTTTTGGATTTTTCAGGAATGAGGGTTTTCCTGAGAATTTCCTGAAGAGGAGATTTTGTGGCAATGAACTCCCTTAATTTTTGCTTATCTGCGAAAGTTTGTATTTCTCCATCATATTTGAAGTATATTTTCGCTGGGTAGAGAATTCTCAGCTGTAGGTTTTTGTCCTTCAGATTTTGAATATATCATTCCACTCTCTTCTAGCCTGTAAAGTTTCTGCTGAGAAATCTGCTGATAGCCTGATGGGGGTTCCTTTGTAGGTTAGTTTCTTTTGCCTGGCTGTCCTCAGTATTTTCTCCTTGTCGTTGACTTTTGCTAGCTTCACTACTATATGCCGTGGGGTTGGTCTTCTTGCATTGATAAAGTTTGGAGATCTATTGGCTTCTGTCACCTGAAGATCCATCTCCCTCACCAGATTTGGGAAGTTCTCAGCCATTATTTCTTTGAATAGGCTTTCTGCCCCTTTCTCCTTCTCTTCTCCCTCTGGTATACCTATAATCCTTACGTTGCATCTCCTAATTGTGTCTGATAATTCTTGGAGAGTTTCTTCATTTCTTTTTAGTCTTACTTCTCTCTCCTCCTCTGCCTGCAGCATTTCTATATTGCCATCTTCCAAATTGCTAATTCTTTCCTCCATATTATCGGCCCTACTGTTCAGTGCTTCTAGATTTTTCTTAATCTCCTCTATTGTGTTCTTCATTTCCAGTATTTCTGCTTGGTTCTTCTTTATCGTATCAAACTCTTTTGTGACATAGCTCCTGAACTCGTTGAGCTATCTATGTGAATTGTCTCATAACTCATTATTTTAATGATGGCTGTTTTGAAGTCATCATCATTTAGGTTATATATCTCATTTTCTTTGGGATTGTTTTCTGTGTATTTGTTACTTTCTTTCTGTTCTGGAGAGTTAATGTATTTTTTCATATTGCTTGATGTTGTTGATTTGTGCCTCCACATAGAGATAGAGTTTAGCTGCTCCTTCCACTTGTTTCTGCTGCTGTGGTGGGGGAGCAGCTGTTTATACTGCACCAACCAGGAACCCTATCCGCAGTTGCTAACTGGGCCTGGGCCCCTCCTCGTAGTCACAGTGGTCCTTTGGATTCCCTCTTCTGCCGTGGGGGCCGTCACAGGGGGGCTTCAGGCTGCTGGTGCCTACTGTTGCAGCCCACCTAGACGTGCTCCCTCCTTGGGGTCTGCAACGGTGTTATGGGCTTTTCCAGTGGCCAGGGGTGGGATCTCTTATATTTGTCGCTCCATCACTGTCGGCACCCACAAAATCTCACTTGTCCATTATGGGTTGCAGCGGAGCTATTGGCATCTTCTACAGTCTGTGGTTAGCTCACCTAGCTATGCTACTTTTGTCCCGGGGTCTTCCAGCCTTGTGGCTGCCAGATGGGTGCTCTCTACTAGTGCTGTGCAGAGGCTTTCCCTGAGGCTGCTGTGAGCCTGTAGGGTTTCCTCTTAGGCTACAGAGCTGGGTGGCTAGAACTCCACCCAGCCCCAGTCCTGTTCCCCAGGAACTTGGGGAGCCCTGTGCCCTGTCTGGGGGATAGCCAGAGATCCTGATTTCAGTGGTAGCTGGTCAGCTGCTGCCCTGCCTGATATTCTCCTCTCCGGGAACCTCCCGGTGTTGTGGATGCTGGGAGTGGCCCCTCCACTAATAGCAGACAGAGAGTTTTGTCTGCTGCCCAGGCAGAACTCTGGAGCTTCCCCTCCGGGCTGCAGGGCCAGCCTCTGGAGCTCTCCCCAGCCCCAGTCCTCTCCGAGATCTCTGGCAATCCCTAGCTCCACGGGGCGGGCAACGGCAGCTGGGAGTCGCCTCGCCCTCTGGGATTCTCTCCAGGACTTTCCCGGAGTTGTGAATGCTGGGCGTATCCCCTCCACTAATGGCAGACAGAGAGTTTTGTCTGCTGCCCGGGCGGAACTCTGGAGCTTCCCCTCTGGGGCACGGAGCCGGCCTCTGGAGCTTCACCCAGCCCCAGTCCTCTCCGAGATCGCCGGCAATCCCTATCCCCACGGGGCGGGCAACAGCAGCTGGGGGTTGCCTCGCCCACTGGGATTCTCTCTGGGACTTTCCTGGCATGGCCCCTCCACTAATGGCGAGCAGAGAGTTTTGTCTGCTGCCCAGGCGGAGCTCTGGAGCTTCCCCTCCGGGGCGTGGAGCCGGCCTCTGGAGCTTCACCCAGCCCCAGTCCTCTCTGAGATCTCCGGCAATCCCTTTCCCCACCGTGCAGGCAGTGGCAGCCGGGGGGCCTCCGTACCCTCAGTGATTCTCTCTGGGACCCTCCGGGTGCCGTGAACACTAGGTGGGATCTCCCCGCCAATGGCGGGGAGAGACTCTCCCCGTGGGCTCAGGTGTGTAACTCTAGAGTTTCCCTCTGCGTTTAGGAGTAATTGCAGGGGGTTTAGGTAGGGTTCTGGTCACCTGTTTTCACTGTCGCTCCTCTGTTGTGTGCTCACTCCTGCCTTAAGTGTGTGTTGATCTTCTGGGGGCGTCCGTTGGAAGAAAGCCGCTTGCAGGTACTAGGCTGTTAGGTTGGGGTCAGAGAGTTTTCACCTATTTCCACATCCTCCTGGAGGGAAGTCCGTCCGCCTTCCAAAGTATAGTCGTGTGGGTCTCTCAGACGTCCTGAGATGCTGTCTGAATATCCTTTGTTAAGCGATGAGTGTCCAAATAATTGTAGACTCAAAGGGGGAGAGACAAAGAGGACTACTCACGGCGCCATCTTGGATCCTCCCATCCTTGGCAATTGATTCTGTCTGCTTTCTTAACTGCACTCTTCTTTTCTTGACTTCTCATTGTCATCACTATTATTCAGGGCTTTTTGTCCTCATAGATTTCAATGGAGGATCCTTAATTGGTTTCCTTATGTCCTTAACTTCTCATAAACCATTAAGGTTAGTGAGGTGCTGTTTTGATAGAAAACTCTTCAGTGGTTCCCTATTGCTTGAAGTGCAAACTCAACAGCCAAATTTAGGGTCCCTTATAGTCTTTCTTTAATAATTTTGCTTGCTTCCTATATGTAGGTGACCCTACATTCAGCTTTCTGAGGGTAGGTGTGATTTACACCTATTTCCTCAGCATAATTACTAATTTCCCCTTTTCATTCTCAAAGTGTGTCATTTTGGACAATAAATTATATTTTCGTCATACCTATATGCCTTCCATTTTCTGGTAAATTGGATCTGTGACTCGCCCCAAATCAAACTTCATTATTTCCTGTTTCCCTTTATCTGCTTTGAATTTATTTCTACCTATGAAAATTCTACTAGTATCCAAAGCCTAGATTAACTAACAGCTACTCTGTCAAGTCTCATATCATATGGTTTCTAATTCATCATTTTTCTTTTTTGAATAAGCTGGATGAGATCTATTTCATTAATGCACCTCTCAAAATATATTTCCTAAATTTTAATTTGGATTCCCACTGTTGATTGATTAAAACAAATTTATCAGGCACTCAATATTTTCAAAGTGAAAAACTAATCACATTATTTTCATGCTTAACACCTTTCAGGAGATCTCCACCACAAAATACAACCCGAATTCTCAAGATGGAATACAAAGCTCTGACTAGCTTTCTAGCTGAATTTCTCAGCATTTCCCAGCAAAGCCTCTGATTTCTAGTCATTCCAAACTATTTACTGTCTTTGGAATATGCTATGCTCTTTTATACCTGTGGCTTTTTGCATATGTAAACCATCCATTTTTGGAGTCATTTCAGTTCATTTATACTCATTTCAGAGTATAAATCTGAAAAGTTTATATTTCTTCCAGTTATTGACCTGAACTAAAATAGGTCAGATACCACCTTCTCATCTCAACTGGGAAACTTACATAAACATACAGTCACTTTCTGCCTTTAAAATTAGTTCATTCCAATTTAAAGTCGAATCTTTTATTCTATTCTAAATTGGTCCCCAAACTCAATGAAAACTGGACTTGTGCTTGGGGAAGAGGGAGATTCAGCTCTTTGTCTGCCTCCCCTTCTTCTCTCTTCTCAATTCTGCATCTTCCATGTTTGCAGACAGGAAGGAAGCATGTGGAGTAGTGGGGGCATTTCTTTTTACTTAATTAGGTTTGAGTTTGCAGTTCTCCCTGTAGCCGTCAAAGTCCTTTTTCTTTCTTTCTTTCTTTTTTTTTAAGATTGGCCCTGCGCTAACATCTGTTGCCAATCTTTTTATTTTCTTCTTCTTCTCCCCGAAGTCCCCCAGTATATAGTTGTATATTCTAGTCGTAGGTCCTTCTGGCTCTGCTGTGTGGGCTTCACTAGTGGTGCTAAGTCTGCACCCAGGATCCCAGTTGGCAAAACCCTGAAGTGGAGCACGCAAACTTAATCACTTGGCTAGGTCGGCCCCCTAACTCCTTTTTCTATCTGGAGCATGTTGGTGGGTTCTTTCTACAGCATTTACTCTATCCCTGGAGAATTTCTCACATCCTTGCCTCTCCAAGAGGGAAAATGCAAGCTGCCTCATTGCCACCCATCTAAAAATTGGGTGACTTTCACTACCACAGCCACCTCCAACACAGTCCTCTCCAAATTTAATTGGACATGCTCAAAGGGAAGCAGATTCTAGCAGGTCTCTTATTCTGGCTATCAGTGAGCCCTGGTAATGGAGAAGGAGAGCACTGTTCATTAATTCTGGAGGATCAGGAAAAGTCCCATTCAATACCCCATCACTCATTTGCTCTTCCCTTTCTTGGCATGCCCCTCTTCCTTCTGTTGCCAATGAATTCCTACTCATTCTTTAAGATTCAACTGGCATATTATGTTCCTTGCGACTTTTTCTTCTCATTCTTCTAGATAGATTTAAGGGATTCCATGTCAAAGCTCCCCTTCATGCCCTTCCTACAATTCCACTACAACATGCATCATATCTGTCTATGTTGTCTGTACTTTCCTGGATCCTAAATGGAAACCTAGTATCATCAAAGCCCAATCCTGAACCACATTAAAAACACAACAAAAATCCAGTTATGGATACCCAGATTCCATTTCCAACATGATCATATGCCGTATTCAAATTCCCTGATCTTAATACCGAACCTGAAGTGAGTTTGCTCACCCATTGTGCAGCAAGCCAATCTCTGACACTGGGTGTGGTGGAAGAAAGTAGGAATTTTATTTTTGTACAGCGCTGAGCAAGGAGAGAGGGTAGCTAATGTTGAAATCCAAAACTTCCTGAAAAGCTAAAAGGAAGGGTTTTAGGTAGGGGAGGGGGAGCATATGGCCTTGCTGGTTGGAGCTTTCCCACCAGCCTGTCTTTGGCCTTGAGACAACTTGCAGAGAGGAGGGAGCCTGTGACCTTGCTGGTCAGCAGCTTTCCCACCAGCCTGTTTCTCTTTGCAGGAAGGAGATAATGAATGCAGGTGCTTGTCCTTGATGGTGCCTGTCTCCATGGAGGATAGTGGATTCTGGAGCCAGGAGGTCAGAGAGTAACCAGGGCATGAGTGTTTTTGTTTTAACCCCATATATGCTGGGTTTAATGTGGGGAAACTGATATCAGGGTCGGTATCAGTCTGAAACTCCTTGGCTTTTACTCTTTTGATTTTTTCCTACCATACATCAAGAACATCTGAAGTACTGGGAATATGCCATTAATAAAATAAAGTCTCTATTCTCATGAAGCTTGCATTCTACTAGATATTCATTATTCAAAGTATTAACTATTTTTATTGAATTTATATTACATGAAAACTTCAAATTTGATCAGCATGACACTAAAGTCTTAACCAAGTGTGGAAAACAGATCAAAAAGATCCAAGGGCAGAGGTTTCATTAGAAGGCAGGAGGTTTTCCCTCAGATAAAGCAGCAAATATTCACAAAAATGAAGTAGAGGAAGAAAGGATGAACATTTTTTTAAAAATGAAGAGTGAGAGGATATAAGGAGAGTAAAAACTGGTAAAGAAAGATTAGAGGAGGGGCTGGCGCAGTGGTGTGGCAATTATGTTTGTGTGTTCCGCTTTGGTGGCCCAGGGTTCGTGGGTTTGGATCCCAGGCATGGACCTACACCACACATCAAGCCATACTGTGGTGGCATTCCATATATAAAATAGAGGAAGATTGGCACAGATGTTAGCTCAGGGCCAGTCTTCCTTACTAAAAAGAAAAAAGGTTAGAGGATAGGTAGAGAAGGAAAGAAAGAAGAGCAGAAGGGTAAAGAATCACTTCATCTCTCCCTCCTACCTATCCCTCCCAATAGTCAGGTGTGCCCAAGGGATACAGATTTATATTAGGAGCAGCCTAACTATGTAAGATAATATATCTGCTAGGGGAGAATGGAATCTGTAGTGCCTTTCAAAACCATTTCGGTTCTTAGACAATGGCAAATTTTCTTTGCTGCATTTCTTTGGAGTATTCCTACTTGAAGTACATATCTGATAGTCAGAAATCAACTTTTAACTCATTTTTATAAATTTAGGATGTGGTTTTTGTTGTGATATTTTAAAGATTTTTAAATCAGCTCATTGAGCTATTGCAGGACTATGTTACAAAAATAGCAGTACTTTATCTCTTTGGAATGACACAGTGGAGAATAGACTCTGGGACTGTGGCGTGTTTGTGATTGATGAAGTAAAGTTTATCAATTATGAGCCTTAAGTGATCCCAGGAATTCCCACCTTTCTTAGCTATGAAGCCTTTTTCATTCTAAAATCTAATCAGATCTGCTGATTGCCAACATATAAGCTTGATTAGATTCGGAATAAAAAATTGGGGAAATAAAACTTTATAAATGCAATCCTCTTATAAAACAAACAAAGTGTTAATAACAATCCATGTAAATATATATATATTATGTATATATATACACAAACATATATGTTTAGAAAATAGAGAAGCTGCGTTTTTGGTTATAGTATCTCAAGTTTTAGAGGAAAGCAAAATATTTAGGGATTTTATTTATCTAACACGTTTTGTGTTTTATTCCAAATTGTCTCTAAAGCTGGAGCCAGTAACCAACACTCTAGTCAGAAGGGCCAGGATAGAAGAGTGCAGTCAGAACTAGCCCTTCTAACTCACTATGGAACAGCCTTATCAAATCCCAGTGCTGACAGTCTGTCGTCTTGCTACTCCAAATAACAATAAATAACACATGGGGGGATTTTTGTTACACAATAATTATCGTTTCCGCACAAATTGAAAGCCAAACCTTTCAAGTTATTTCCAAGAACTGTACTACCTTCCTGAAAGATAAAGCCCGACCAGAGTTGGAGGTACACAGCCCTTTTCTACTCTTTCACAATTTGTTTGATTCAGCCCTCCTCCTTCTTACTTGCTTTGTGAATTCCCTGCTGTGAGTTAACTTTCCTTCTTTATACTTCTTAGCCCCTTAGAGTTTTATCAAGCCCATATATGTATATATAACTTTGATTTCTTTAACACTAATCTCTTTAAATATGCAAAGACGTACTTTAATTTATGCAAGACTTGAGACCCATATAATTTGAATTTTGACAATGGATGATATTTTTATATATTGTATTAAAGCATCCACTATGTTTTAGTAATTGATTTCCATTTCAAATGATCAGTTTTCAATTTGTCTTCCAAATTTTTTAACGTCATTAACACCAAAAACTAAACAGCGACAGGATCCTTTCTTCATACAGGAAAGCAAACTGAATTCCTTTTTATTTATTTATTTATTGATTTATTTTTATTTTTTTCGGATGTACATCATATTTCAAATTCTGGATACATTACATCATGTTCACCACCTGAACACTAATTATAGTGCATCCCCTCACATGTGACCCTAATCACCCCTTTTGCCCTCCCCCCTCCCCCCTTCCCCAATGGTAACCACCAGTCCAATCTCCAATGCTATGTGGGTTTTTTTTTTGTCGTTTTTATCTTCTACTTATGAGTGAGATCATATGGTATTTGACTTTCTCCCTCTGACTTATTTCACTCAGCATAATACCCTCAAGGTCCATCCATGTTGTCACAAATGGCTGGATTTCGTCATTTCTTATGGCTGAGTAGTAGTCCATCATGTATAAATACCACATCTTCTTTATCCATTCGTCCCTTGATGGGCACCTAGGTTGCTTCCAAGTCTTGGCTATTGTGTATAATGCTGCAATGAACATAGGGGTGCAGGTATCTTTATGCCTTTGTGTTTTTAAGTTCTTTGGATAAATCCCAGCAGTGGAATAGCTGGATCATATGGTAGATCTATCCTTAATTTTCTGAGGATACTCCAAACTGCTTTCTAGTTTGCACTGCCACCAGCAGTGAACAAGGGTTCCCTTCTCTCCACACCCTCTCCAACATTTGTTGTTTCCTGTCTTGTTAATTATAGCCATTCTGACTGGAGTGAGGTGATACCTCATTGTAGTTTTGATTTGCATTTCTCTGATAGCTAATAATGTTGAGCATCTTTCCATATGCCTGTTGGCCATCTGTATTTCTTCTTTGGAGAAATCTCTGTTCAGATCTTTTGCCCATTTTCTAATTGGATTGTTGGTTTTTTTGTTGTTGAGCTGTATGAGTTCTTTGTATATTTTGGATATTAACCCCTTATCTGATATGCGGTTTGCAAATATCTTCTCCCAATTGTTAGGTTGTCTTTTCATTTTGTTGATGGTTTCCTTTGCTGTGCAGAAGCTTTTTAGTTTGATGTAGTCCCATTTGTTCATTTTTCCTTTTGTTTCCCTTGCCCGGTCAGACATGGGACTTGAAAACATGCTGCTCAGACCAATGTCATAGAGTGTACTGCCTATGTTTTCTTCTAGAAGTCTCATGGTTTCGGGTCTTACATTCAGTCTTTAATCCATTTTGAGTTGATTTTTGTGCATGGTGTAAGGGAATGGTCTACTTTCATTCTTTTGCATGTGGCTGTCCAGTTTTCCCAACACCATTTATAGGAGAGACTCTCCTTTCTCCATCATACGCTCTTGGCTCCCTTGTCAAATATTACCTGTCCATAAACGTGTGGGTTTACTTCTGGGCTCTCAATTTTGTTCCATTGATCTGTGTGTCTGTTTTTGTGCCAGTACCATGCTGTTTTGGTTACTATGGCTTTGTAGTATAATTTGAAATCGGGCAGTGTGATACCTCCAACTTTGTTCTTTTTTCTCAGGAATCCTTTGGCTATTCAGGGTCTTTTGTTGTTCCATATAAATTTTAGGATTCTTTGTTCTATTTCTGTAAAAAATGTTGTTGGAACTTTGATAGGGATTGTGTTGAGTCTATATATTGCTTTAGGAAGTATGGACATTTTAACAATGTTAATTCTTCCAATCCAAGAGCACAGTATATCTTTCCATTTCTTTGTGTCTTCTTCGATTTCTTTCAACAATGTTTTATAGTTTTCGGTGTACAGATCTTTCACCTCTTTCGTTAAGTTTATTCCTAGGTATTTTATTCTTTTTGTTGCAATAGTAAGTGGGATTGTTTTCTTAATTTCTCTTTCTGCTACTTCGTTGTTAGTGTATAGAAACGCAACTGATTTTTGTACATTGATTTTGTATCCCACAACTTGACTGTATTCCTTTATTATTTCTAAAGGTCTTTTAGTGGACTCTTTAGGGTTTTCTAGATATAAAATCATGTCATCTGCAAAGAGCGACAGTTTCACTTCTTCTTTTCCAATGTGGATCCCTTTTATTTCTTTTTCTTGCCTGATTGCTCTGGCTAGGACTTCCAATACTATGTTAAATAAGAATGATGACAATGGGCATCCTTGTCTGGTTCCTGTTCTTAGAGGGGTAGCTTTCAGTTTTTCTCCATTGAGAATGATATTTGCTGTGGGTTTGTCATATATGGCCTTTATTATGTTGAGGTATTTTCCTTCTATATCCAATTTTTTTAGAGTTTTTATCATAAATGGATGCTGTATCTTGTCAAATGCTTTCTCTGTATCTATTGAGATGATCATGTGATTTTTATTCTTCATTTTGTTAATGTGGTGTATCACGTTGATAGATTTGCAGGTGTCGAACCATCCCTGCATCCCCAGAATGAAACCCACTTGATCATGATGTATGATCTTTTTAATGTATTGTTGTATTCAATCTGCTAGTATTTTGTTGAAGATTTTTCCATCGATGTTCATCAGTGATATTGGCCAGTAATTTTCTTTTTTTGTGTTGTCCTTGTCTGGTTTTGGTATCAGGATAATGTTGGCTTCGTAGAAGGAGTTAGGAAGCCTCCCCTCCTCTTCAATTTTTTGGAAGAGTTTGAGAAGGATAGGTATTAAGTCTTCTTTGAATGTTTGGTAGAATTCACCAGGGAAGCCATCTGGTCCTGGACTTTTATTTTTTGGGAGATTTTTAATTGCTGTTTCTATCTCTTTACTGGTGATAGGTCTATTCAAATTTTCTACATCTTCTTGGTCCAGTTTTGGAAGGTTGTATGTTTCTAAGAAGTTATCCATTTCTTCTAGATTATCCAATTTGTTGGCGTATAGCTTTTCATAGTATTCTCTTATTATCTTTTGTATTTCTGAGGTGTCCGTTGTAATCTCTCCTCTTTCGTTTCTGATTTTATTTATTTGAGCCTTCTCTCTTTTTTTCTTGGTGAGTCTAGCTAAGGGTTTGTCAATTTTGTTTATCTTTTCGAGGAACCAGCTCTTGGTTTCATTAATTTTTTCTATTGCTTTTTCAGTCTCTATTTTGTTTATTTCTGCTCTGATTTTTATTATTTCCTTCTTTCTGCTGAGTTTGGGCTTTGTTTGTTGTTCTTTTTCCAGTACCTTTAGGTGCACTTTTAGATTGTCTATTTGGGATTTTTCTTCTTTGTTCAGGTAGGTCTGAATTGCTATAAACTTTCCTCATAGAACCGCTTTTGTTGTATCCCACAGATTTTGGCATGTCATGTTTTCATTTTCATTTGTCTCCCTGAATTTTTTTATTTCTTCTTTGATTTCTTCATTGACCCAATCATTGTTCAGTAGCATTTTGTTCAATCTCCACATTTTTGTGGCTTTTCTGGTTTTCTTTCTGTAGTTGATTTCCAGTTTCATACCTTTGTGGTCAGAAAAGATGCATGGTATTATTTCGATCTTCTTAAATTTATTGAGACTTGTTTTGTGGCCTAATATATGATCAATCCTGGAGAATGTTCCATGGGCATTTGAAAAGAATGTGTATTCTGTGGTTTCCGGATGGAATGTTCTGTATATATCTACTAAGTCCATCTGGTCTAATGTGTCCTTTAAGGCGAGTGTTTCCTTATTGATCTGTTTGGATGATCTATCCATTGGTGTAAGTGGAGTGTTAAAGTCCCCTACTATTATTGTGTTACTGTCTATTTCTCCTCTTATGTCTGTTAATAATTGCTTTATATATTTAGGTGCTCCTATTTTGGGTGTGTAGATATTTACAAGTGTTATATTTTCGTGTTGGATTGTTCTCTTTATCATTATGTAGTGCCCGTCTTTGTCTCTTATTACAGTTTTTGATTTAAAGTCTATTTTGTCTGATATAGGTATTGCTACCCCCACTTTCTTTTCTTTGCCATTTGCATGGAATATCTTTTTCCATCCTTTCACTTTCAGTTTGTGAGCGTCTGTAGGTCTAAAGTGTGTCTCTTGTATGCAGCATATACATGGATCTTGTTTTTTTTATCCAGCTGGCCACCCTATGGCATTTGATTGAAGCATTTAATCCATTGACATTTAAAGTAGCTATTGATAAATATGTATTTATTGTCATTTTGTCACTTTTTCTTTTTTGGGGGGGTGTTTTAGTAGTTCTTCTCAGTTCCTTTCTTTTTCTCTTGCTCTCTTCACTTGTGGTTTGATGGCTATCTTTAGTAATATGTTTGATTTCTTTTGTCTTACTTTTTTCCCTGCTTGTTATAGGTTTCTGGTTTGCGGTTACCATGAGGATCCTATTTAATATACTATGCATATAATAGTCTATATTGAGTAGACAGACTCTTTAGCTTGACCTCTTTCTAAAAGCTCTACTTTTTCACTCCCCTCCTCCCACATTATATGTTTTTCACATCATATATAGTCTTTTTTTAGTGTGTCTATGTCCATTACCCTCTTATCATTGAAATAGGTAATTTTAGTACATTTGTCTTTTAACCTTCATATTACCTTCACAGGTAGTTGATCTGCTGCCTTTACTATACTTTTACCTTACAAGTGATTTTATTGCCTGTTTTTTCTTGTTGTTGTTTTGGGGTTTTTTTGATAATTTTTTTTCTTTTATCTCTATTTGTGGTCATTACTTTCCCACTTAAATAAGTCTCTTCAGCATTTCTTGTAGAACTGGTTTATTAGTGATAAACTCCTTTAATTTTTGCTTGTTGGGGAAGCTCTTTATCTCTCCTTCCATTCTGAATGACAGCCTTGATGGACAGAGTATTCTTGGTTGTAGGTTTTCTCCTTTTAGCACTTCAAATATGTCTTGCCATTCTCTTCTCACCTGTAGGGTCTTGGCTGAGAAGTCTGCTGACAGCCTGGTGGGCTTCCCTTTATATGTCATTTGTAGCCTTTCTCTTGCTGCTTTTAGGATTCTTTGTCTTTAATTTTAGACATTTTGATTGTAATGTGTCTTGGTGTGGGCCTCTTTGGGCTTCTCTTGTTTGGAGCTGTCTGTGCTTCCTGAACTTGGATGTCTGTTTCCTTCCTCAGGTGAGGAAAATTTTCATCTATTATTTCTTCAAATACATTTTCTGCCCCTTTGTCTCCCTTCTCCTTCTGGGACCCCTATAATCCAAATGTTAGCACACTTGATATTGTCCCAGAGTTGCCTTACGCTGTTCTCATTCTGTCTAATTCTTTTTTCTCTTTTCTGTTCTGCTTGGGTGATTTCCTCTAATCTTTCGTCTAGCTCACTGATCCGTTCTTCTGCTTCCTCTACTCTGCTATTGAGTCCCTCTAATGAATTTCTCATTTCAAGTATTGTATTCTTCATTTCTGATTGGTTCTTTTTTATATCTTCCAATTCTTTGCTGATGTGCTCACTGTTTTCATCCATTCTTCTCTGCATATCTGTGAGCATCCTCATTATATTTTGTTTGAATTCCTTGTCAAGGAGGTCGCTAGTTTCTGTTTCACTTAGTTCTTTTTCTGGTGTTTTGTAGTGGTCCCTTGCTTGGAAAGTATTCCTTTTCCTCCTCATTATGCCTATTTCTCTGTGCTATTTTCTTTGTACTAGGTGAGTCGGCTATGTCTCCTGATCTTGGAGAAGTGGCCTTATGTATGAGATGCCTTATGAGGCCCAACAGTGTGCTTCCCTCTTGTCACCAGACCATAAGAACCAGGAGTGACCCCTTTGTGGGTTACTTGTGTTCTTCTGTGGCAGGGTTGCTCCCACTGCAGGTACCCAGGGAGTCTGATCTTTCCTTCCCTGGCTAGCTGTTTGTAAATCCAGTTTGGAGGGGCCTCAGCACTGTTGGCTACAAAGTCTATTGGCACACTCTTATTGCAAGTGTCCTCTTAATTGGGTTGGTACCCAGTGTAGCTGGTTGCTAGGCTCAGGGGCATACAGTTGTGATAGGCCTGAGGCCAACAAGGCTGATGTCAGTTCTCTTGGGAGTGCAGCTGAGTAGGGCTAGCCCTTGGCATGGAGGCACTCAGTTGTTTCAGGCTTTGGAAGGTGGGGCTGATCCTTTTTATGGCTATTTGTGAAACACAAGTTTTCTGCCGCTGATAAGCCTCACCACCCACTGGACCACATACACTGTCAACACAGTCCTGGTCCATGCACACTTCTCAACCCCCTGGAGCGTACCCCACTGCCACACTGCAGAGGCCCCCACCTCTGCCCCAATGCCCCACACAGTTCACCAGGTCCTCACACAAGCCCTGCTCCACAGAGGCAGACACCTTTGCCTGCCTGTAGAGGATCAAGGCACTCAGTCAATGCAGGTTGAAAAGTAGCCTGAGGGCTTGGTGATAGGTGGGCCCAGTCCCTAGGGCGGGTTGCCTGCCCTGGCTAAACTGGATTAAATCTGTGCTCTAGTGGGTGTGGCAGATCCCTGGGCTAACGGCCCAAGGGATGCACCTCAATAGCCCCCACCTGTGTCTGTATCAGCACGCCTGGACCAGCTCAGAACAACGGCTCACACCAATGTCTCAGTCTCCGGAGAGGATCCTCCTCTCACCAAGATGCCCTCAGAGCCCACCAGGTGAGTCTCGTTTCACCAAAGGACAGTCAGCCTTCTCTCTGGTGATTTTAGGTTGCTGCAATGAGTGAGTTTGTGCTTGGGCCCTTTAAGACCTGGATCTTTTCGGCTTTCCACCAATAGCTTTTCTGGGGTGTCCTCGCTGCAGTTTAAAGCCAGCAAAGCCAGACAGTAAGACCCCCTCTCAGTTGGGCTGAGTCCGAAGGATGGTTATAGCAGTATTGCCCCCGCTCCGGACCTCACTCCTCCAGGGAGGGCTGCGTACCTTAGGTTGGCTCCCACCTGGCCAGCTGAGAAGCCCCGCTGCTCCCAAAGGTGGCTTTTTTCCTCTCTGGCCAGAGTTACTGCCTCTTCTGCTTTCGTCAGGACTGTCCCTTGTCGTGGGGGTTCTTTTTATGCAGTTTTCAGTTTTCAATCCAGGGTGATTCTTCCCAAAATTGTTGTAACCTGGTTGTGTTCGTGGGAGGAGGCGAGTTCAACGTCTGCTCACAGCGCCATCTTGACGAGAACTCCCTTTGAATTCCATTTTAAATAGTAATGTTTTTCTTAATTATAAAAGTAAAATGCTTTTGGCATAAAAATGTGTAAAGGTAGAAAAGCTTATGAGAAAAAATAATACTCACTTCTAATATTATTAATATTACAAATTAATATAATGATAAAATATAAATTAAAACAAAACATAATGTTAATATAAATATATTTTGTATGATATATAATATCATAGTAATATAAAATACTTAAATATAAAATAATATCTTTTAATATAACTATCTCTCCGTGTTTTAACATTCTCCTTATTATTGAAATACTAAAGCAATAGAAATCAAGTAATATTAGTTATTTAGAGAATATAGTTGTAAGTTATTAGTTAATTAAAGAGCATAAAATTAAAAAATTATAACTAATATGTATGTTAAATATTAAACATAACTAGTAATTGAGATAATGTAAAGTGCTATGATCTGAATGCTTGTGTCCCCCTGAAATTTATATGTTGGAATCCTAATGCCCAATGTGATGATAATAGAAGCCTTTGGGAGGTGATTAGGTCATGAGAGTGGAGCCTTCACACACAAGATTGGTGCTCTTATAAAAGAGATTCCACAGAGCTCCCTAACCATTTCCAACATATGAAGATGTAATGAGATGTCTGCAATCCAGAAGAGAACCCTCACCCAACCATGCTGGCACACTCATCTCAGACTTCCAGTCTCCAGACTTGTGAGGAATTAAATTTGTATTCTTTATAAGCCACCCAGCTTGTGGTATTTTGTTATTGCAGCCCAATTGGAACAAGATATAAAGCAACTTGAGATAACAGCATTTTAAAAAATCTATAAATTAGAAAGTCATCAAAAAGTAATATAAGAACTCTTACTGACCTTTATGGAATAGCATGAAACTTTGAAATATATAGAAGAAGCTCTAAAACTTTTATATAGCTGGTCACATATTTCTAATTTTAAGGATTTTTGATAAAGTAATACTTAGAGATGCATGATTGTTCACTACATCTCTTTTATATTAGTCCAACCGTGGAATCAAAATATATGACTAAGATAGTAGATTTATTTATTGCTTTATAGTGCTCCATAGATCCATATACTAAAATTTATCAACTTAAATAACTGTAATACATTGTTAATTTAAAAACAGGCTGCATAATAATATATACTGTTGAATGATCATTTATTGTGAGTGATAATGAACACGAGCTATATCCATCCTGATGCGTGTGGATATAGCATTTCTCAGCTGCTCAATTGAAGACTTATAATTGCTTGGATTTTCTAAGGTTATTGTTGTGCCAAGGAATTAAAATGAGAAGAAGAAAAAAGCTAGAGAATTGAGGACATTTGAGAGGTAACAATTGTAATAAATGGAGCATGCTTTCTTAGCTTGATAAATAGCAAAATGATGAGGGAAATAGAGTGAATAGAAAAAAACAATGGGCAGATCAATAGACTGAAGGTGTCATTCAAGGGAAGGAACTATTACAATGGGAGATTGAACAAGTTGAAAATTATTTCTATAACTAGGGATATTAACATTTCACTATAAATATTGCAGATATTTTGAAAAGTTTGACATTTGCCTCAGTTTTCAATATTTTTGATTTACAGAAGTGTTAAATTTCTCTGTGCTGTTTCCTTTACCATTGACTCTATTCTTAGAAAGTCTCTCTGCAACCCTAACTTAGTTATGAATGCACTCATTTTCTTTGCTGGTTCTTAGAACTTGTGTTTTATATTTTAATCTTTAGTCTATCTATAATTTGCTTTGGTTTAAATTTTATCCTCTCTCAAGATAGAGAATATCTCAATATCCCAATCTTACATTTTGACTAAATTACTTCTTTCCTATTAGTTTGATTGTTATTTTCTGTGAGAAATATCTCCAAAATATATAGGAATATGCCTACCTCTCACAATCTTCATGGCCATCATCCACTTCCAAGCCACATCATCTCTTGTCTAGAACACTGTAACTGCCTCCCAAGGAGCTCCCTGTTTTCCCCTGTACCTCAACAAAATATTCTCTGCACCGTGGCAAAGTGCTTATTGAAAACAGATTTTAGATCCAGAGTCTGCTCCACTCAAAATACCTGAGTGCATTTTCATCACATGATACATAACTTTAAAAAGCTTTGTTATGACTCACAGATCTCACGTGGTCTGCCCTATTGGTCTGATTTATTTCCTAGTACACTCCAGCCACACAGTGTTCCATGTTCCTAAACCTAACATGCATGCTTCCCGCCACCTCTGCTCCCTTTCTCTCACTGTTTCTTCTCCTGGAATGTTCTACATTTGTTCTAACACTTCATTCTGGTCTTGCTCTCATATTACACTGGGCATAAACACTATGCAGCTTAATAAATAAAGCATGCATCAATACAGTCAAAGACGCTATTTACCACTTTCTTATCACATTTCTTTTCTTCAACTCCTAAAAGTAGCCTATATTCAAAGGTTGGTTATTATTATGCCCATATATTTCTTCATACTTTTGTTACATATGACTAAGCAACCTGTAATGTCTAATATAGGGCTTATAAAGTGTAAGGTATCTCCTAGCCTTTTTTGGAGGTGCAGAAAAAGAATTCTTGAAAATACCAGTCAGCAGAAATAACTACCTACAGTATGGACTTGTTCCCACAATTCTTTTCTGCCAATTAATGAAACTAGAAATCAGCAGTACTTCCCAACTGCCACAGAAGGACCAATATCCTTGCCACCTGGATTTTGAAGACAACTGTGTGAACTTTACCTGCAAGCTTTGTTTGGATTGTCTTGCAGAAACTTCTGCTTGAAGCAAACTAGGGCACATGTGAAATTCTGCCAACAAAGAAATCTAAGAAATAAGTATTTATCTCTTCTGGGGTTGAAGTATTTAGTGAGCCAATTTTCAGTATATTCTATTAGTCTACACCTTTGACTCCTCAATATTCATATACACACTTCCTCTAACCTGATTTATAGATAGTAAAATAGCAAAAGCATCATGCCCTAGCCTCACATAGTGCAATGATACATGAAGAACATAAGACAGGCTCTCTCCGCAACAGAGCAGACCACGTCTTATCAAGCCAATGTTTTCATCTCTGGTTGTTCTTTACCCTTCCTCCATTTCATTCACTATCCTGTCTTGAAAATATAAGATCTATGGATTAAGTTAAACTGATGATCAATAAGCCAGCTTATATTTCAGAGAAATGAAATTTGAGAGGGGGTAGAGTTAAGTATATAGGCATAGAAAAACTATGTATATGATGAACTCAAATAGTTATTGGTTCTACAACTCTTTACTTGGATGTATGTTGCATTTATAACTTTCTTTCTCTACCATATATTTCTCAACCAGCATCAAAGTTGAAGATGTGACTAAATCTGGTAGGCTTGAGCCCTCAGAGTTTCTTCTTATAAGGGTTTGGTGGACATGGGAGTACTAAGAAGTGGTCTAGAGTATTCCTTGGTTTCCAGACACATGCCTCCCTGTCTACTGTGTGTAGCAGTAATTCTCTTTCCTCTTGATAATTAAGATCAACTACTGAAGCTACAAAATCTCCCTGTTTCACCTATTCAGTGGCATTAAGAGATCCTAATGGCAGAATGGTATCATAATTTGGAATTGAATGGAAATATTGTTGTGATTCCTGGTCTAAGCTTTTCACCCTTTGATGCGAAGACCTCTAAAATATATGAGTCCAGTAGTAGACCTTTATGAGTGGTTCAATAGATATAATAGTGATAAAGTCTAACTATCATATAAATAGCACCATTTATTGGTAACTGCTTTAAAGTATATGTTACATCCTGTTGCATCACACCCAAAGATATTTTTTTTTAATGCATGATACTATGAATTGGTCTTCAGTCAACCATTCTATTTAATCTATAAGGATACCTATTTCTGGATTATAGAAAATGTGGTAAGACTAATAAAACTGTTAAGAATCAATACATTGCCTTAATTAATTTGTCCTAAAAGGATTTCCTTCTTGAGAAGCAATGTTACATTGGATACTATGATTATGAGTAGGGAATTTAGAAAGTTAATGGATAGTGATGCAGGTATAACTTCGATAGTGAAGAAAGGTAAATCTTTATCATCGATGTGTATATTCCAGTGAATAATTATTCCTGTCCCATCCATTCATTAGAGAAGGGGTCCAGGCTCTTTTGTCAAATTGAGAGGAAGTCCATGTTATTGAAACTTGTGTAAACTTCATCCCTGCTGTCTTGGCAACTTTGTTCATCAGAAGACAGAACAAGCATTGTCATGGCTGGTGGAAAGCACTGACTATAATCTACTTGGTGGAAGGCATTGTAGGTCATCTATTAAATAACTGCCTCAGGGAACAGCAGCTTTTGGCAAGAATTCACACCAGACACTCATATCTCACACTGTGGGCCATTCTTAGAGATCTAAACATGTATTTCTTCCAGAAAGCCTTTTTCGCAAAGTCTCCACCCTTTTTTCTCCCAGTTCTCTGTTTACTGAGTTAAATTCTTTGTCCCTTTTCATATGCCCCACACGTTATCTTTCATTCCATGCAAAGAAGAGATGTATCACCCACAACTTCTTTCCACTAATAGAATGTCACTTCTGTATCCCTGAGGGCCACGCTGAATAATTCTGTAACAACACAGCGCTCCACTTCTGGCCACTGCTGCCATGAAATTCAGAGATATCTATGGATGAGACTCAAGTAATTTTGTTTTTGTTTTTGCTTTTGCTCTTTTTCTTCTGTATTCCCCCTTCTTAGGCAACTGTTCATAGAAAAATGTGGCAGAGCCCACTAATTAATCACAAAACCCACATTGTCCCCCTCCTAGATATATATTTATACCATATTTTTCAGCCTTCCTAGTAGTTAGGTATGGGCATGTGAGTGAATTCTGGTCAATAGGATGTAGATCAACTGATGTGAGCTGCATAGTCCATAAAAAAAACTCTCTTGCGCCATTCTACAAGTTGAATTCTGGGCATATTTTAAATGCAGAGCTGAAACAGTTTATAGTTGGACTGGATATGGGGTTATGAGAAAGAGCCATCATAAAATCACTCCAAGGTTTTTGGCCTGATCAATGGAGAGAATGATATAGCTCTTAGCTGATATGAGGAAGACTAAAAGAATCAGATAAAAGGGGACTTCAGGACCTCATGCTTGTAACATTTTGTTTCATTTTCATCCAAGATATAGCTTTTATTATAGCTTTTATTACCTTTAATTTGTATTTTAAAATTTATTTTATGTTTTATATGTATACATTGTAACCCCTGACTGTATTTTAAGCCAGTACCAGTGGGGCATTTACATAGATTTACAAGGAGAATGAGAGAGACAGAGACAGAGAGAGAATGATAGATGTTTCTCCATTAACAACTAGAACTGGCTCATAGTAGTTATTCGGTAAGTATTCATTGAATGGATGAATCAATGAATAGATTGACTGACAATATAATAGATTATTCACCAGAATGCTTTCTAAGCATGAGTAACTACTTCTAGTCTTTCTTAAATTAAATGAAACTTGATTGTTGCCTACTACCAAAACAGTGAGTTCAAGTAAAAGCAACATTTGCTTTAAATGTCTTTTCTGGGTCCTTGGTTAAAATAATGAAAGAACTGATCTAAGAACATTAGTAAAGCATAATGAAAATAATCAAAAGAATTATTGGAAATGTCAGCTATATGAGTTTAAAAAATCACATAGTTTTGAAGAACTGGCACTTTGTAGGTAAATTCATGGGGACATTTAAGTTCGAATATGCATTTCTTCTTACAGTGAAATACAAAGCCATTTTGAGAAAGAGTAACATTTTGGAGAGAAAAATGAAGAAACCTTAATGTTGTTTTTATTTTATCATCATTAATAGTATTGATATACAAAAGAACCAATGTATTTAAATAAGCAGATGACAATGCAGATGAGTGCATTGCTCTCTTTGCTTATATCCACAATCTCAAAGAGGACAAATGCCTTCCCCTTTCCCACCGGCAGTAAGTTTCTTCCCAGTCTCTACTCATGGGGCCCATAGTTATCAAGACTTGTTTGTGGGGACCCTCCCCTCCTTTCTGTCCTCATTCTCATTCTGCCTCTTTCCTTTCTTTGCTGCTTCTTCTCCATCCGCCTCCCCAGATCATCTCCTGCCCTCCTCTGCCCTGACTCTGCTCCTGAAGGTTGGCGTCTGCAGACAGGTCACCTAGGCTCTTCTGTTCTGACTTCTGGATAGATTTTGCCAGTAGGAGGCATGGACAGAAGACCAGAGTTTGGGAAGGGAAAGACACTGGGTTGTTATTCTCCATCGCCCAGCTCCCTCCCCACACTTTGGTGGCTGCATCCCAGAGCTCCAGCTCCCAGTCTGCAGACCCTGTCCCATGGCTCCAGCTTTTAAAAACACAGACAAAGCCTAAATTTAAAACCTCTGTGCCTCTCTATTTATTATTTTTTATTGAGATATAATTGACATATAACATTACTTTCAAGAGTATAACATAATGATTCAATATTTATTGAACTCTCCATGTCCTGCTGGATAAGATGCATACTCATCTGCATGGCGTTTAATGTGCTTTAATCTCTGGGCCCTACTCTCAAGAGTCCATGATTTTATCCATGTTTTCCCCTCAACTGATTTTTGTTAGCTTACTTTTAGTTTTGTTTTCTTCTGATTCCTTTACTAATGAACTTTTCCTTATGTTTCAAATCTAAACCCAGAGGTTTTCTTTTTATCTATTTATTTATTTGGTGAGGAAAATTGGCCCTGAGCTTAGATCTATGCCAGTCTTCCTCTATTTTGTATGTAGGATGCCACCACAGCATAGTTTGATGAGACTGTGTAGGTCTGTACCCAGGATCTGAACCTGTGAACCCCTGCCACTGAAACAGAGTGTGTGAACTTAACCACTGTGCCCCTAGGCTGACGCCCACAGAAGTTCCCTTTTCTGTGAAATTTTCCCTGATTCTGGTATAAAAAAAAACCCTAATAATTTCATCTACTGTAACTCAAAAATATTTAGCACATATAAATATTGTGAAACATAGGATGTCCTATAGTAATAAGTTTAACAAGCTTATATTTGAATATATCCTTTGACTTTTTAAGGACAGACACTGTATACTGATTCTCACAATAATCTCAACAAATAGTTGAACTATTAACATTCAAATTCAATTAATATATGCCAAATCAGTTAATTACATAAACAAAAAATTAGTTGATATAAGGAAATAAGAACTACCAGATTGTTACTAGAAACCAATTATTGATGTATTTGTCTTTAGAATTAAAGTTGGGTAGGGAAAAAACTTAACAAAGATGATGGAAGGAGTAAATGAATGAAATGAAGACAAGATAATAGCAACTTAGAATGAGGTAATGGAAATTGTGTTTAAAGAAGAGATATTTAAGTAGAAAATCTAAGAGTGTTATATGATTTTTGAGTTATTAAGTATTACTGGATCACTGAAGGCCAAAACAAAACTCAAATGGATTGAAAGAATAAGCAGCATTTTTTCCATGGGATGAGAAAAGATATTGTTGGAACATGGCCAAATTAAGCATCCATGGACACTTTATGCAGCTGGGAAATTAATCAAGTGGTCAGAGTGGGTATCAATTGAAATAAATTAGGGTTTAGAAGTGAATTGGACGTAGGAAAGAAAGAGTAGGTGTGAGGAACGGAAAAGCATGGATTAACTTCATTGATCACAGGTGAAAACTTGGCAGCAGCTCCTCGTTGAATTACACTTTCTTCTGACTATGTGTGGTTTTCTGCATTTGTCTTTTTCTTTACATCATAAATTTAACACTCCTTATTGCACACATTATGTATCAAAATGGTGTTTTGCTTTGAAACGACTACAGTTTTCCCTGCAAACTATTGAAGGATTTTGACTCAGCTTGGCCTAAATTTTTAAAGTTTACTTTAGGAATTATAAGGACATTAACTTAGAAGTATGAGTAAATCATGTATTAAAGTAGGCCTATAGGGTAGGATTGAATGTACATTTTTCATCACAATGAAAATGACGCTTTTTACTAAAAATCTCAAAGTTTCATGAGGATTAAAAGAATGACTATATAGAAAGCACTTGTAGCAATGCCTGATACCTAGGAATCCTTAAATAAATACTGGTGTGTGCTTTTTCTTCTTATTAATATCATTTTCATGACGAATCAAAGAGATTTCCAGGGTAAGAGTTATCCTAAGAGGAGGAATGGTTGTTCTGAGTACAACCTGTTGGTTGTTGGACAACGTTTCCCAGTTCACTCACATGGGCTCATGTTTGAAATTCAGAGAAAGAAAAGGTTGTAGGTAAATCTTTGTAAAACATCAGAACGTAAAAGTTTGGTATTCATTCTAGAAGAATGTAACATAAAAGAGAAAATAAGCATTTTTCTCACTTAAAGCCCAGAACATAGCATAAAAGTAGCACTAAGGGCTCCAGATAGCAAAGCACCACCTTGGGGATTCCGGGAGTTTCCCAGGATCAGCGAAGGGATTGGTGGTGCCCAGTATCAGGGCCAGGTATGGCAGTGGGCAGCTGAGTGCAGGACTGGAAGATCAGGGAACATGTCTAACCTTCTCACAGGGAACAGCAGCAGCAGTCATCTCCAAATTGGTCCCACATAAGGCATTGGAGGAAACCACACCAAGGGTGCCAGGGGTGGGCAGGAGGGGGAAGAGTGATGAATCAGCAGAGCTGAGAGGAATTTTAGGACAGTGAAATACTCTATATGATATTATGATGATGGGTGTATGTCATTATACTTTTCCCCAAACCCATAGACCCAATGAGTTTTCCCAAAGGCATACAACACCAAGAGTGAATCCTAAGTCAAACTAGGGTAAATTGATGTGTCAATGTAGATCCATCAATTCTAACAAATGTACCATCATGGTGAGGAAAGTTGATAATGGGGAAAGCTATGCATGTGTGGGGTCAAGAGGTATTTGGGAAATCTCTGTAACTTCCTCTCAACTTTGTTGTAAAGTTAAAACTGCTCTAAAAAATAAAAAGTCTTTAATTTAAAACAAAAGGATGTCCTCATGTAAAATCTACATATTAGCTTCTAGTCTAGAGCTCTTCAATTCTGATGATAAACTAATGAGAAATTTTCAAATCATGGCACTACAGCTCTTTTTCTGGGTGGTGAAACTGGTGGAGCACCCCACACAAAGCAGTGAGGAAATAACATTGAACAGTGGCACGTAGTAATCAGACTGTAGAACTGTTTTAAAAGAAGAAAGAAAAGGTAGTACTTATTTACAGAGTGATGGGGACATTTGTATTTTTAAATAAAAGCTATTGTATAAATGCCATATATTCATTCAAAACTTTAAATTAAAAGCTCCAGAGTATTCTTATGATGATGATAATAAAGATATTAGGCAAGTAAATCCTCAAAGGAAAATGCCAAAATTGTCTTTTGCAAGGGGTGCAAGGCCTGGTTTGTATGTCCCACAAGATAAGTTCAGTCTCTTGATGCGCTTCATTATCATTCCCTGTAAACCGAGAGAACACTCCACTGTGCAAACAGGAGGAACGCTTTTCTTCTGTGGGTCCCATGCTTCGCATTGAAGGGAGAACTTTAGTCTCACCTAAATATCTTCCTTCAGTAAGACATTTTTCTAAGACTGAAATAATTATCACCATATAATAAGTCGTGTCTCGCCTACAGAAGCTACCCCCTTGTTATAATTATTTCATTGCTAACAGCTCCTCCTCTGAACACCCCACGTGTGTGGCTTCTGAGGAGGCAACATACAAACCTGGTATTTTTGAAAGGAATCTAGTAATAGTAACACCATATTTTTCTTTCTCCAGATGCCCAAGTATCATCATTTACTTTTATTTTTTCCTTCTTTTACTGACTTTTCCTTCTAAATGTTCAGTATGTCTATTATCACTTATTCTGAACTAAATCTATATGTGTGGAAGTTATTTTTCACTTTTGCCACTTATTCAAACTCCTAGTAGAAAATTCTAAAACATATAAGGCCTGGATAACCTCACATAGATTTAAAAATTTATTGTAAACTTGATTCTTATTTACATCAGCAAAAATCTTCTCAAGTTCTATGAGTTTTTGCATTTCTGTGAAATACAAGGGTGTTAATGGTGATAACTAGGATCTATTGAGTGCTTACCATTTAGAGCCAGGTGCAGTTCTAAGAGCACAGCATTTGTAAATCATCTGGAATCAACCCAATGAGATGGGGACAGTATCTGCCTCATTTTACAGATGAAAATTGTGCTATCAAGTGTTTTAGTAATCTGAGGGCAAAAGTTTAAATGAATCTCGATATATTCTTAATTTCCTTAAAAGTTTAAGAACTCCAGTTATATTTGTCTACTGCTCCATTTAGGCAAAATGAGAGGGCCTGGAAAGACATTAAATTCTCTTATACAGGTGCGAGCCCCAGTGTCCTAGTGGTTAAGTTCACCATGCTCTGCTTTGGCAGCCTGGGTTTGGTTCCGGGTGTGGAGCTACACTGCTCTGTTAGCGGCCATACTGTGTTGGTGGCCCACATACTAAGAAATAGAGGAAGATTGCCACAAATGTTAGCGCAGGGCAAATCTTCCTGAGTAAAAAACTCCCAAAAAACAAAAAAGGTGCCTATACAGAAAAATCAGAAGAAGACAAAATATTTTTTTAATTTTTTTATTAATGTTATGATAGATTACAACCTTGTGAGATTTCAGTTGTACGTTTTTGTTAGTCATGTTGTGGGTACACCACTTCCCCCTCTGTGCCCTCCCCCCACCCCCCCTTTTCCCTGGTAACCACCGATCAGATCTCCTTATCAATATACTAATTTCCACCTATGAGTGGAGTCATATAGAGTTCGTCTTTCTCTGACTGGCTTATTTCGCTTAACATAATACCCTCGAGGTCCATCCACGTTGTTGTGAATGGGCCAATTTTGTCTTTTTTTATGGCTGAGTAGTATTCCATTGTGTATATATACCACATCTTCTTTATCCAATCATCAGTTTCTGGGCATGTAGGCTGGTTCCACATCTTGGCTATTGTAAATAATGCTGCGATGAACATAGGGGTGCAACGGACTCTTGAGATTTCTGATATCAGGTTCTTAGGATAGATACCCAGTAATGGGATGGCTGGGTCATAGGGTATTTCTATTTTAACTTTTTGAGAAATCTCCATACTGTTTTCCATAGTGGCTGTACCAGTTTGCATTCCCACCAACAGTGTATGAGGGTTCCTTTTTCTCCACAACCTCTCCAACATTTGTCACTCTTGGTTTTGGATGTTTTTGCCTATCTAACGGGTGTAAGGTGATATCTTAGTGTAGTTTTGATTTGCATTTCCCTGATGATTAACGATGATGAACATCTTTTCATGTGTCTATTGGCCATATTCATATCTTCTTTTGAGAAATGTCTGTTCATGTCCCCTGCCCATTTTTTGATCGGGTTGTTTGTTTTTTTGTTGTTAAGCAGTGTGAGTTCTTTGTATATTATGGAGATTAACCCTTTGTCGGATAAGTGGCTTGTAAATATTTTTTCCCAATTAGTGAGCTGTTTTTTTGTTTCAATTCTGTTTTCCCTTGCCTTGAAGAAGCTCTTTAGTCTGATGAAGTCCCATTTGTTTATTCTTTCTATTGTTTCCCTCAACTGAGGAGTTACAGTGTCTGAAAAGATTCTTTTGAAACTGATGTCAAAGAGTGTACTGCCTATATTCTCTTCCAAAAGACTTATTGTCTCAGGCCTAATCTTTAGGTCTTTGATCCATTTTGAGTTTATTTTGGTGTGTGGTGAAAAAGACTGGTCAATTTTCAATCTTTTGCATGTGGCTGTCCAGTTTTCCGAGCACCATTTGTTGAAGAGACTTTCTTTTCTCCATTGTAGGCCCTCTGCTCCTTTGTCGAAGATTAGCTGTCCATAGATGTGTGGTTTTATCTCTGGGCTTTCAATTCTGTTCCATTGATCTGTGGACCTGTTTTTGTACCAGTACCATGCTGTTTTGATCACTGTAGCTTTGTAGTATGTTTTGAAATTGGGGATTGTGATTCCGCCGGCTTTGTTTTTCTTGCTCAGGATTGCTTTAGCAATTCGCGGTCTTTTGTTGCCCCATATGAATTTTAGGATTCTGTGTTCAATATCTGTGAAGAATGTTCTTGGGATTCTGATTGGGATAGCATTGAATCTGTAGATTGCTTTAGGTAGTATGGACATTTTAACTATGTTTATTCTTCCAATCCATGTGCATGGAATGTCTTTCCAACTCTTTATGTTGTCGTCAATTTCTTTCAAGAAAGTCTTGTAGTTTTCATTGTATAGATCCTTCACTTCCTTGGTTAAGTTTATCCCAAGGTATTTTATTCTTTTCGTTGTGATTGTGAATGGGATTGAGTTCTTGAGTTCTTTTTCTGTTAGTTCATTGTTAGTGTATAGAAATGCTTACCTATTTGGATTCCTTTTATTTCTTTTTCCTGCCGAATTGTTCTGGCCAGCACCTCCAGTACTATGTTGAATAGGAGTGGTGAAAGTGGGCACCCTTGTCTTGTTCCTGTCCTCAGAGGGATGGCTTTCAGTTTTTGTCCATTGAGTATGATGTTGGCTGTGGGTCTATCATATATGGCCTTTACTATGTTGAGGTACTTTCCTTCTATACCCATTTTACTGAGGGTTTTTATCATAAATGGGTGTTGGATCTTGTCGAATGCTTTCTCTGCATCTATTGAGATGATCATGTGGTTTTTGTTTTTCATTTTGTTGATGTAGTATATCACGTTGATTGACTTGCGGATGTTGAACCATCCCTGTGTCCCTGGTATAAATCCCATTTGATCATGGTGTATAATCTTTTTGATCTATTGCTGTAATCGGTTTGCCAAAATTTTGTTGAGGATTTTTGCATCTATGTTCATCAGTGATATCAGCCGGTAGTTCTCCTTCTTTGTGTTGTCCTTGTCAGGTTTGGGGATCAGGGTGATGTTGGCTTCATAGAATGTGTTAGGGAGTTCTCCATCTTCCTCAATTTTCTGGAACAGTTTGAGGAGACTAGGTATTAAGTCTTCTTTGAATGTTTGGTAGAATTCTCCAGAGAAGCCATCTGGTCCTGGACTCTTATTTTTGGGGAGGTTTTTGATTACCGTTTCTATTTCCTTACTTGTGATTGGCCTATTCAGATTCTCCATTTCTTCCTGATTCAGTTTGGGGAGATTTTGGGAGTCTAGGAATTTGTCCATTTCTTCCACGTTGTTCAATTTGTTGGCATATAGTTTTTCATAGTATCCTCTTATGATCTCTTGTATTTCATTGGTATCTGTTGTGATTTCTCCTCTGTCATTCCTAATTTTATTAATTTGCGATTTCTCTCTTCTTTTCTTGGTGAGTCTGGCTAGGGGTTTGTCGATTTTGTTAATTTTTTTGAAGAACCAACTCTTTGTTTCATTGATCCTTTCTATTGTCTTTTTTGTTTCAATATCGTTTATTTCTGCTCTTATTTTTATTATTTCCCTCCTTCTACTGACTCTGGGCTTTGTTTGTTCTTCTTTTTCTAGTTCTGTTAGGTGTTGTTTGAGGTTGCTTATGTGAGCTTTTTCTTGTTTAGTGAGGTGAGCCTGTATTGCGATGAATTTCCCTCTTAGGACTGCTTTTGCTGCATCCCAAATGATTTGGTATGTCGTGTTCTCATTTTCATCTGTCTCCAGATAATATTTGATTTCTTCTTTAATTTCTTCTATGATCCATTGTTTGTTGAGAAGCGTGTTGTTTAGTCTCCACATTTTTGCACCTTTCTCTGCATTTTTCTTGTAGTTGATTTCTAGTTTCATAGCATTATGATCAGAAAAGATGCTTGATATTATTTCAACTCTCTTGTATTTATTGATGTTTGCTTTGTTTCCCAAAATATGGTCAATCCTTGAGAATGTTCCATGTGCACTTGAGAAGAATGTGTAACCTGCTGTTTTTGGATGAAGTGTTCTATATATATCTATTAAGTCCATCTGGTCTAATTTTTCATTTAATTCTATTATTTCCTTGTTGATTTTCTGTCTGGATGTTCTGTCCATTGGTGTTAATGGTGTGTTGAGGTCCCCTATTATTATTGTATTGTTGTTGATGTCTTCTTTTAGTTCTAGTAAGAGTTGCTTTACAAATTTTGGTGGTCCTGTGTTGGGTGCGCATATATTTATAAGTGTTATGTCTTCTTGGTGGAAAGTCCCTTTTATCATTATATACTGTCCCTCTTTATCTTTCTTTATCTGTTTTGCTTTGAAATCTACCTTGTCTGATATTAGTATAGTGACACCTGCTTTCTTTTGTTCATTATTAGCTTGGAGTATTGCTCTCCATCCCTTCACTCTGAGTCTGTGTTTGTCTTTGGGGCTGAGGTGTGTTTCCTGGAGGCAGCATATTGTTGGATCTTGTTCTTTGATCCATCCTGCCACTCTGTGTCTTTTGATTGGGGAGTTCAATCCATTTACATTTAGAGTGATTATTGAGATGTGGGGGCCTAGCACTACCATTTTGTGTCTTGTTTTCCATTTTTCTTCAGTTTCCTTTGTTTCTCGTCCCATGGTTTAATCTGTTCTGATGTAGAGCTGCTACTCTCTGTTGTTGTCCTTCTACTTATCTCCTCTGCTCTTGGTTTTGTAGCCCCTTTCCTTCTTTGGATTTTTCAGGAATGAGGGTTTTCCTGAGAATTTCCTGAAGAGGAGGTTTTGTGGCAATGAACTCCCTTAATTTTTGTTTATCTGCAAAAGTTTGTATTTCTCCATCGTATTTGAAGGGTATTTTTGCTGGGTAGAGAATTCTTGGCTGTAGATTTTTGTCCTTCAGATTTTTGAATATATCATTCCACTCTCTTCTAGCCTGTAAAGTTTCTGCTGAGAAATCTGCTGATAGCCCGATGGGGGTTCCTTTGTAGGTTAGTTTCTTTTGCCTGGCTGTCCTTAGTATTTTCTCCTTGTCGTTGATTTTGCTAGCTTCACTAATATATGCCGTGGGGTTGGTCTTCTTGCATTGATAAAGTTTGGAGATCTATTGGCTTCTGTCACCTGAAGATCCATCTCCCTCACCAGATTTGGGAAGTTCTCAGCCATTATTTCTTTGAATAGGCTTTCTGCCCCTTTCTCCTTCTCTTCTCCCTCTGGTATACCTATAATCCTTACGTTGCATCTCCTAATTGTGTCTGATAATTCTTGGAGAGTTTCTTTATTTCTTTTTAGTCTTGCTTCTCTCTCCTCCTCTGCCTGCAGCAATTCTATATTGCCATCTTCCCAATTGCTAATTCTTTCCTCCATAATATCTGCCCTACTTTTCAGAGCATGTAGATTTTTCTTAGTCTCCTCTATTATGTTCTTCATTTCCAATATTTCTGTTTGGTTCTTCTTTATCGTATCAAACTCTTTTGTGACATAGCTCCTGAACTCGTTGAGTTGTCGGTCAGAATTCTCTCTTAACTCATTGAGAATTTTAATGATGGCTGTTTTGAAGTCATCATCATTTAGGTTATATATCTCATTTTCTTTGGGATTGTTTTCTGTGTATTTGTTTCTTTCTGTTCTGGAGATTTAATGTATTTTTTCATATTGCTTGATGTTGTTGATTTGTGCCTCCGCATGGAGATAGAGTTTAGTTGCTCCTTTCACTTGTTTCAGCTGCTGTGGTGGGGGAGCAGCTGTTTATACTGCACCAACCAGGAACCCTGTCCGCAGTTGCTAACTGGGCCTGGGCCCCTCCTCGTAGCCACAGGGGCCCTTTGGATTTCCTCCTCTGCCGTGGGGGCCATCACAGGGGGGCTTCAGGCTGCTGGTGCCTACTGTTGCAGCCCACCTAGATGTGCTCTCTCCTTGGGGTCTGCAATGGTGTTATGGGCTTTTCCAGCGGCCAGGGGTGGGATCACTTATATTTGTCGCTCCGTCACTGTCGGCACCCACAAAATCTCACTTGTCCTCTATGGGTCGCAGCAGAGCTATTGGCATCTTCTACAGTCTGTGGTTAGTTCACCTAGCTATGCTGCTTTTGCCCTGGGGTCTTCCAGCCTTGTGGCTGGCGGCTGGGTGCCTTCTACTGGTGCTGTGCAAAGGCTTTCCCTAAGGCTGCTGTGAGCCTGTAGGGTTTCCCCCTAGGCTACGAAGCTGGGTCTCTGGAACTCCCCCCAGCCCCAGTCCTCTCCGTGATCTCCAGCTATCCCTAGTCCCACGGGGCGGGCAAGGGCAGCTGGGGGTCGCCCCACCCTCTGGGATTCTCTCCAGGCCTCTCCCAGAGCCGTGAATGCTGGGCATGGCCCCTCTGCTAATGGCAGACAGAGAGTTTTGTTGGCTGCCCGGGCGGAACTCCGACACTTCCCCTCCGGGTCGCAGAGCCGGCCTTTGAAAGTTCCCCCAGCCCAGGTCCTCTCCGAGATCTCTGGCAATCCCTAGTCTCACAGGGCGGGCAACGGCAGCTGGGAGACCTCTGTACCCTCAGTGACTCTCTCTGGGACCCTCCAGGCGCTGCAAACACCAGGCGGGGTCTCCCCGCCAATGGCGGGGAGAGACTCTCTCTGCGGGCTCAGGTGTGCAACTCCAAAGTTTCCCTCTGCATTTAGGAATAATTGCGGGGGGTTTAGGTAGGGTTCTGGTCACCTGTTTCCACCGTCACTCCTCTGTTGTGTTCTCGCTCCTGCCCTAGATGTGTGTAGATCCTCTGGGGGCGTCCGTTGGAAGAAAGCTGCTTGCGGGTACTAGGCTGCTCGTCGGGGTCGGAGAGTTTTCACCTATTTCCACATCCTCCCAGAGGAAAGTCCGTCCGCCTTCCGATGTATAGTCGCGTGGGTATCTCAGACATCCTGAGATGCTGTCTGGATATCCTTTGTCAAGCGATAAGTGTCCAAATAATTGTAGACTCGAAGGGGGAGAGACAAAGAGGACTACTCACGGCGCCATCTTGGATCTCCTCACAATGTCAAAGACAAAATATTTTTAGAAGAGATTTTGAACTCAGGGATCCACTGTGGGGGTTCTGTTATCCACAACCCCCCCCCCATTTAAGGCAAGCTACTGTGTTGTCCCATGTCACACAGCTGGTAAGCTGTCAAACACAGATTTGAATCTAGGCTATCTGATTATATAACTTACAACATTATACTGTATGCATTGGAATTACATTTTCTGTTTTGATAGCACTTGAATGGTAAAAATCACATATTGCTTGGAGGTAATTTTGGTTAGTAAATTATCGACCTTAGGAACAGTGGAACAAATTCGATCATTTTGCTGACTTAAAAGGAAATATTGTACTCATATCCCGGCACTGACAATAGAGAAATAAATTCTATTTGAAAGATTGAAAATTTTAGCCATTTCATTTTGCTCATACGTGATTTTTGAGATCATGCAAAATTTTCAGTGACACTTTATAGAAGTACGTACTGGCAGCATATTTGTAAAAATGGTTGTATATATTAGCTTTCGTAGTTTGTTTTCTTCTTCTCGTGGAACTCACCATTAGTTGAAATGCTTAAGGTTAAAATGATTGTACCAGGGTCAAATTTTAAGGAAAATAAGAGGTTAGCAAGTAACAAATATAATGATGGGGACGTTAACCTAAAAGAGCACTTCTATATTTTACTAGGCTTTTATTTTCATCACTTTGCAAAGAAAGTGAATTTGAGAAAAATACGTGCAGGCCAACGTATACGGTCATGCGAGCTGTGTCCTGCACAGGGGCCCTCAGCCAAAGGAGCCTGTTAGGCTCAAACCCTTCTCAATATGCTACATGATGTGAGGTTGCATTAGCCCTGAGAGAACCATGCCTTTTTCTAGTTCATCTTTCCAGAGGGGCACCTGTTTCTAATTCAGGAAATGGGCCTTACATAATAGCAGCAGCCCTGAATATGTGGGCTGACCAAAATATTTTGCAGAGAATTTTTTTTATCAAAGTTTTTACTGAATGAGTATTTTGCAGGAAGAAGCAAATATTGCCAGGCCCAGGATTCAAAAGCACATAACTAAGTCCAGGCTTTGCAATAACTCTATAATTCTGGCAAAATGCCTAGTTTACATTTACTAGGGGAGATGTTTGTTCAAAATTATCTCTATGTCATTTTGTTCTTTAAATTCTGAGATTCATGAATTTATTATCAATGTTGGCATTCAAATGATCTTGGAAGGTATAGAATCTAAGTATATTTCCTGTAACGTTTGATATTCCTGATGTATTTTGCCACTGACATCGGAGTTAACTTTCATCGTTGAATCATCTCATGCACAGGACTCACCAACTTTTATTTTATAAAAGAAAACTATACTCTTGAGACGTACTGAAGAAATGACTAGACAATGAGCACTATAACTATCAAAAATTATAATAAAGATAGATGCACTTTCAATAAAATACATTAAATAATTCAGGAATCAAGAGGAAGAATAGTTCCTAGTTTGAAATAGGCATTTTGAATAGTCAGTGGCATCACTGGAGGTAAATCAACTCAGAATTATGATGTTCAGTTTATTATAATCCTTGCTGGTGGTATAATAATAAGTAAATTTAAAAAGTGAATAAGAAAATCCTAACACTGGTTATTAAAATGATGACAGAGTTCATTCCCAGCTTTGGTTCCCCTCACAAGAAAGCCAACTAGTAACTATTCATAGACAAGATACCATTGTGTTTATATACACTAATAATGAACTATCTGAAAAAAAATAAAGGAAACATTTACAATACCATCAAAACGAACAAAAGTACTTAGGAATAAATATAACCAAGGAGCTAAAAGATCTGCACACTGAAAACTATTAGACATTGATGAAAGATATTGAGGAAGCCATAAATAAATGGAAAGATATTCTGTGTTCATGAATGGGAATAATTAATATTGATAAAATGTCCATAGCACCCATAGCCATCAATAGATTCAATGCAATCTCTGTTAATATTCCATGGCATTTTTTACAGAAATAGAAAAAACAATCCTAAAATTTGTATGGAACTGTGAAAGAACCTGAATAGCCAAAACAATCTCAAGAAAGAAGAACAAAGCAGGAGACATCACATTTCCTGATTTCAAACTATGCTACAAAGCTATAGTAACCAAAACAGCATAGTAATGCCAGACACATAGACCAATGAAACAACTCTAAGACCCCAGAAATAAACCCATGAGTGTATGGTCAATTACTATTTGAGTAGAGAGACAAGAATACTCAATAGGGGAAAAGATAGTCTCTTCAATAAATTGTGTTGGGAAAACTGGATATTCACATGCAAAAGAATGAAACTAGATTCCGTAATTACACTATTCATAAAAATTAACTCAAAATGGATTAAAAGGGGAGTGGGCAGAGCAAAATGGCGGAGTGAGCTGACCCGGGATTCTCTCCCCTCCAAAATACAACAAAAGATTGGAAGAACTGAATTTCAGAGAACAAAAATAATGCCAGTTCGTTAGAGACCTACAATACCAAGAAGGCGGAGATCATAAACCTTGCTTACACCCTCGGAGGCGCTGGAACGGTAGGAGAGAACATCGCTCCCTCCCCTAGAGTCTGCGATCGCTGTGGCATGGGTTGGGAGGGAGCAGGGGAGGGGCCTCGCGACAGGGGGATCATCCAGGACTCCTGCCGCTGATTCAGTGGAGACCTGCTGACGGGGGGAAAGCTTCCATCTGCGGGGACCCTATAAATCAAGGGCCTTGGGAGACCAGAGAACAGAACTGATCTGAACCCAGACCGGCGCGTGTAACAGCCCCTCCCCCCCAGCAAAGCCAGTGGGCGCAGCCATCTTGCCCCAAGGCGGAGAGCTAACATGCCGCTCTCGACCCCCATCTAGTGGCGACAGGCTGTAACTGCAACTGAATTCTACCACCATGAGAAAAAACCGCTCCTCTACCATCCAGCAATTTATAAAAGCCCCAGACCAGAAGGAAACCAATAAAAACACAGAATTAAGTCCTGAGGACTTGGAATTAGGTAAACTAAGTAATAATAAATTCAGAGCAGCTATAATCAAAAAACTCAATGAGATAGAGAGAAAGATAGAGAAACAAGCCGAGTTCTGGAGTTACTTCACAAAAGAGATTGAAATCATAAAGAAGAATCAAACAGAATTACTTGAGATGAAAAACACAATGGACCAGATAAAACAGAATACGGATTCCCTGAATGCCCGTGTAGACAACCTAGAGGAGCAAATCAGCATAATCGAGGACAGACAGGGTGAATGACGCCAGACAGAGGAAGAAAGAGAACTAAGAATTAAAAAAAATGAGGAAAATCTCCGAGAGATAATGGATTCAATGAGGAGTAAGAACATAAGGATCATAGGAATTCCTGAGAATATGGAAAAGGAAAATGGAGCAGAAAGTGTGCTTAACGAAATTATTGAAGAGAACTTCCCAAATCTAGGGATCAACGGAGAAATGTGTGTAGAGGAGGGTTTTAGATCTCCTAGATTTGTCAATGTAAAAAGACCCACCGCAAGGCACATAATAGTAAAGTTGGCAAATAGGAATGATAAGGAAAGAATACTTAGGGAAGTAAGAAAAAAAAAGAGAATAACCTATAAAGGAGCCCCTATTAGACTGTCAGCGGATTTCTCTACAGAAACCCTACAAGCTAGGAAAGAATGGAGTGATATATTCAAAGCTTTAAAGGATAAAAACCTTCAGCCAAGAATACTCTATCCAGCAAGAATTTCCTTCAGATATGAGGGAGAAATTAAATCTTTTCCAGACAAACAAAAGTTAAGGGAATTTGTAACTAAAAGCCCTCCATTACAAGAAATCCTCAAGAAGGCTCTCATACTTGAAAAAAGAAAAAAGGGAGAAAGGGGACACAATCCACAGACTAGGGAGACCGATGGATAGAACCAGAACAGGATAGCAAATATTCAACTATAGCATTAGGGTGAAAATAAGGAAACTACCAAAACAAGGATGATCTTAGCACTCTAACTACAAATTAATAAGATGAGTTGGAATAAAAAATGAAAATAATTACTTAGGAGGGGAAGAGCAAAGGGTCTAAATCAGTATTGGTCGAGTAAGTAAGAGACCACCAGAGAATAGACTATATTATACACGAGATTCTAAATAGAAACTTCAAGGTAGACACTAAAATAAAGTACAGAACAGAGTCACAAATCATAGATAAGGAAAAATCTAAGAAACCCAGCATAAGAAATTGCAGTATTAAATGGGTAGTCTAAAGCACACAGGAAAAGAAACACAGGAAAACAAGATAATGAGCGACAGATTGACAGCATTAAGTCCACATGCATCAATAATCACTCTCAATGTGAACGGATTGAACTCTCCAATAAAAAGACACAGAGTGGCAAAGTGGATTAAAGAACAAGATCCAACAATTTGTTGCCTCCAGGAAACACACCTCAGCCCCAAGGACAAACACAGACTCAGGGTGAAGGGGTGGAGGACAATACCTCAAGCAAATAGCAAGGAAAAAAAGGCAGGTGTTGCAATTCTCATATCAGACCAAGTGGATTTCAAAATAAGACAGGTAAAGAGAGACACGGAGGGACAATATATAATGATCAAAGGGACACCTCATCAAGAAGAAATAACGCTTATAAATATCTATGCACCCAACACAGGAGCACCAAGATTCATAAAGCAACTATTAACAGACCTAAAGGAAGATGTTAAAAACAACACAATAATAGTAGGGGACCTCAACACCCCACTCACATCAATGGACAGATCATCCAGACAGAAAATCAACAAGGAAATAGTGGAGCTGAATGAAAAACTAAAACAATTGGACTTAATAGACATATATAGATCACTCCACCCTGAAGGAGCTGAATACACATTCTTCTCAAGTGCACATGGAACATTCTCTAGGATAGACCATATGTTGGGAAACAAGGCAAGCCTCTATAAATTTAAAAAAATTGAAATAATAACAAGCATCTTCTCAGATCATAGTGCTATAAGGCTAGAAATTAACTACAAGAAAAAAGCTGAGAAAGGCACAAAGATGTGGAGACTAAACAACACACTACTGAACAAGCAATGGATCATTGAAGAAATTAAAGAAGAAATAAAAACATACCTGGAAACAAATGAAAATGATAGCATGCCATACCAACTCATATGGGATACAGCAAAAGCTGTATTAAGAGGAAAATTCATCACAATACAGGCACATCTTAACAAACAAGAAAAATCCCAAATAAGCAACCTTAAAGCACACCTAACTGAACTAGAGAAAAAAGAACAAATGAAGCCCAAAGTCAGCAGAAGGAGAGAAATAATAAAAATCAGAGCAGAAATAAATACTATTGAAACGAAAAAGGCAGTAGAAAGGATCAATGAGACAAAGAGCTGGTTTTTTGAGAAGATAAATAAAATTGACAAACCTCTAGCCAGACTTACAAAGAAAAAAAGAGAGAAAGCTCAAATAAACAAAATCAGAAATGAGCGAGGAGAAATAACAACAGACTCTGCAGAAATACAACAGATTATAAGAGAATACTACAAAAAACTATATGCCAACAGAATGGATAACCTAGAGGAAATGGATAAATTCCTGGACTCCTACAATCTCCCAAAGCTCATGCAAGAAGAGGCAGACAATTTGAACAGACCAATCACAAGGAAAGAGATTGAAACAGCAATCAAAAGCATCCCAAAGAATAAAACCCCAGGACCAGATGGCTTTCCTGGAGAATTCTACCAAACTTTCAGAGAGGATTTAATACCTATCCTTTTCAAGCTATTCCAAAAAATTAGGGAAGATGGAACACTTCCTAACACATTCTATGAGGCCAACATCACGCTGATACCAAAACCTGACAAGGACACCACGAAAAAAGAGAACTACAGGCCAATATCACTGATGAACATAGATGCAAAAATTCTAAACAAAATTTTGGCAACCAGAATTCAGCAATTCATCAAAAGAATCATACATCAGGATCAGGTGGGATTCATACCAGGGACACAGGGATGGTTCAACATCCACAAATCAACCAACGTGATACACCACATCAACAAACTGAGGAATAAAAACCACATGATCATCTCACTAGATGCAGAGAAGGCATTTGACAAGATCCAACAGCCATTTATGATAAAAACTCTGAACAAAATGGGCATAGAAGGAAACTACCTCAACATAATAAAGGCCATATACGACAAACCTATAGCCAACATCATACTCAATGGGCAAAAACTGAACCCCATCCCCCTGAAAACAGGAACGAGACAAGGATGCCCTCTATCACCACTCTTATTTAACATAGTACTGGAGGTCCTGGCCAGAGCAATCAGGCAAGAAAAAGGAATAAAAGGAATCCAAATAGGGAGGGAAGAAGTGAAACTCTCGCTGTTTGCAGACGACATGATCTTATATATAGAAAACCCAAATTATCCATTGGAAAACTGTTAGAAGTAATCAACAACTACAGCAAAGTTGCAGGGTATAAAATCAATTTGCATAAATCAGTAGCATTTCTATACTCCAGTAATGAACCAACAGAAAAAGAACTCAAGAATACAATACCATTCACAATCGCAACAAAAAGAATAAAATACCTTGGGGTAAATTTAACTAAGGAAGTGAAGGACCTATATAATGAAAATTACAAGGCCTGTCTGAGAGAATTGGATGACGACATAAGGAGATGGAAAGACATTCCATGTACATGGATTGGAAGAATAAACATAGTTAAAATGTCCATTCTACCTAAAGCAATCTACAGATTCAACGCCATCCCAATCAGAATCCCAACGACATTCTTTACAGAATTAGAACAAAGAATCCTAAAATTCATATGGGGCAACAAAAGACTCCAAATTGCTAAAGCAATCCTGAGAAAAAAGAACAAAACGGGAGGCATCACAATCCCTGACTTCAAAACATACTACAAAGCTACAGTAATCAAAACAGCATGGTACTGGTACAAAAACAGGTGCACAGATCAAGGGAACAGAATTGAAAGCCCAGAAATAAAATCACACATCTATGGACAGCTTATCTTTGACAAAGGAGCTGAGGGCATACAATGGAGAAAAGAAAGTCTTTTCAACAAATGGTGCTGGGAAAATTGGAAAGCCACATGTAAAAGAATGAAAATTGACCATTCTTTTTCACCATTCACCAAAATAAACTCAAAATGGATTAAAGACCTAAAGGTGAGACCTGAAACCATAAGGCTTCTGGAAGAAAACGTAGGCAGTACACTCTTTGACATCAGTATTACAAGGATCTTTTCGGACACCATGCCTGCTCAGAGAAGGGAAACAATAGAAAGAATAAACAAATGGGACTTCATCAGATTAAAGAGCTTCTTCAAGGCAAATGAAAACAGGATTGAAACGAAAAAACAACCCACTAACTGGGAAAAAATATTTGCAAGTTGTACATCTGACAAAGGCTTAATATCCTTAATATATAAAGAACTCTCGCAACTCAATCACAAAACGTCAAACAACCCAATCAAAAAATGCGCTGGAGACATGAACAGACATTTCTCCAAAGAAGATATACTGATGGCCAATAGGCACATGAAAAGATGCTCATCATCGCTGATCATCAGGGAAATGCAAATCAAAGCTACACTAAGATATCACCTTACACCCGTTAGAATGACAAAAATATCTAAAACTAATAGCAACAAATGTTGGAGAGGTTGCGGAGAAAAAGGAGCCCTCATACACTGCTGGTGGGATTGCAAACTGGTGCAGCCACTATGGAAAACAGTATGGAGATTCCTCAAAAAACTAAAAATAGAACTACCATAAGATCCAGCCATCCCACTACTGGGTATTTATCCAAAGAGCCTGAAGTCAGCAATCCCAAAAGTCCTGTGCACCCCAATGTTTATTGCAGCACTGTTTACAATAGCCAAGACGTGGAAGCAACCTAAGTGCCCATCAACAGACGAATCGATAAAGAAGATGTGGTACATATATACAATGGAATACTACTCAGCTGCAAAACAGAACAAAATCATTCCATTTGCAATAACATGGATGGACCTTGAGAGAATTATGTTAAGTGAAATAAGCCAGCGAGAGAAAGATAATCTGTGTATGACTCCACTCATATGAGGAATTTAAAACTATGGACCAAGAACAGTTTAGTGGATACCAGGGGAAAGGCGGGGTGGGGGGTGGGCACAAAGGGTGAAGTGGTGCACCTACAACATGACTGACAAACATTAATGTACAATTGAAATTTCACAAGATTGTAACCTATCAATAACTCAATAAAAAAAATGATTGTTTCTAAAAAAAAAAAATGGATTAAAAGACTTAAATCTAAGGCCTTAAGTCATAGCATAAAACTCCTAAAAGGAAACTTAGGTAAAAGCTCCTTGACATTCGTCTTTGCAATGATTTTTGGATATGACACCAAAAGCAAAATCAACAAAAGCAAAAATCAACACATAGGACTACATAAAACTAAAAAGCTTCTGCATAGCCAAAGAAGCAATCAAAAAAATGAAAAGGCGATGGGAGAAAATATTTGCAAACTGTCAATCTGATAAGGGGTTAATACCCAAAATATATAAAGAACTCATACAACTTAATAGCAAAGAAACAAATATGATTAAAAGATGGACAAAAGATCTGAATGACTTCTTTTCCAAAGAAGATATACAAATGGCCAACAGGTACATGAAATGGCTCTCAGCATCACTCACTAATCATCAGGGAAATGCAAATCAAAACCACAATGAAATATCACCTCTCTCCTGTTAGAATGGGTAATTTAACAGATATAGGCCTATTCAAACTAACTTTTTTGTATGAGATTTGGCTGATTGCATTTTTCAAGGAATTCATCCATTTCATCTAGATTGTCAAATTTGTAGGCATAGAGTTATTCACAGTATTCCTTTATTATCGTTTCGATGCCTATGGGATCTCTAGTGGTGTTCCCTCTTTCATTTCTGATATTACTAATTGTAATATCCTCTCTCTTCTTTTTCTTAGGCTGGCTAGGGGCTTATCAATCTTATTGATCTTTTCAGAGAGCCAGCTTTGGGTTTCATTGATTTTCTCTATTTCCTATTTTCAATTTCATTGATTTCTGCTCTAATTCTTATTCTTTCTTTTCTTATGCTTACTTTGGGTTTAATTTACTCTTCTTCCCTAGTTTCCTAAGGTGGAATCTTAGATTATTGATTTTAGATTTTTCTTCTTTTCTAATACAGGTGTTCAATGTTATAACTTTTCATCTAAACACTTCCTTCACTCCATCCCACAAATTTTGATAAGTTGTGTGTACATTTTCATTTATTTCAAAATATTTTTTCTTTCTCTTTTGAGATTTCTTCTTTGACTCATGTTATTTAGGAGTGTGCTGCTTAATATCCAAGCATTTTATTATTTTCTAGCTACCTTTCTGTTATTGATTTCTAGGTTAATTCCACTATTGTTTGAGAGTAGACATTGTATGATTTCTATTTTTAAAAATTTGCTGTTTGTTTTATGGCCAAGAATGTGGTTATTTTGGTTAATATTCTGTGTGAGCTGGAGAAGAATGTGTGTTTTTCTGTTGTTGGATTAAGTAATCTTTAGATGTCCATAATATCCAATTGATGGATGGTGTAGTTGAATTCTACTGTATCCCTCCTGATTTTCTGTCTCCTGCATTTCTGGTAGAGAGACACTGAAGTCTCCAACTATAAGAGTGGATACTTCTATTTCTCCTTGAAGTTCTATCAGGTGTTGCCTTACAGAGTTTGACACGATATTGTTAGGCACAAACACATTAAGGATTGTTATGTCTTCTTAGAGAACTAACCTTTCTTAATTATGTAGTGCCCTTCTTTATCCTTGATAACTTTCCTTGCTCTAAAGCTGGCTCTGTCTCAAAGTAACATAGCTATTCCCACTTTCTTTTGATTAGTGTTAGTCTAGTATATCTTTCTCCATCCATTTAAACTTTAATCTACATGTGTCTTTATTAAGTGTGTATTTTGTAAACAACATAGACTTGGGTCTTGTTTTTTGATTCACTCTGACAATCTCTGTTCTTTAGTTGGTGTATTTAGACCAATGACATTCAAAGTGAATATTAACATAGTTGGATTAATATCTACCACATTTGTTACTGTTTGTTGCCCTTATTCTTTGTTTCTATTTTTGTCTTCCTTCTTTCTCTGTATTTTGTGATTTTCATTGAGCATTTTATGATTCTTTTTTCTCTCCTTTCTTAACATATCAACTATCCTTCTTTTTTTATTCTATTAGTTGTTGCCCTAGAACTTGCAATATATACTTACAACTAATCCAAGTCCTCTTTCAAATAACACTATGCTGCTTTATGGCTACTGTCATCACCTTATAATAACAAAATAATCCTAATTCTCCCTTCCTGTCCCTTGGTCAGGACAATGAATTGCTGTCATTCATTTCACTTATACACAAGCATACAAAAGCATATATATAAATAGTTATAAAATCAAATACTTGGGTGCTATTATTGTTTTGAGCCAATTTTTTATCTGTTATATCAACTAAGATTGAGAAAAATGTTTTATTTTACCTTCACTTACTCCTTTTTAAATGTAAATCCGTTTCTGACCTATATAATTTTCCTTCTTTCTAAAGATCTTCTTTTAACATTTCTGGTAAGGCAGGCATACTGGTAATAAATTCCCTCAATTAATGTTTATCTGAGCAAGACTTTATTTTCCTTTACTTTTGAAGATAATCTTACAAGGTGCAGAATTCCAGGTTGGTGTTTTTTTCTCTAGACACAAAATTTTTCACTCTACTCTCTTCTTACTTGTATGATTTCTGAGAAGTCAGATGTAATTCTTGTCTTTGCTCCTTTATAGGTAAAGTGTTTATCCTCCTCTCTCTGACTTTTCTCGGAAATTTTTTTTTTATCTTAGATTTTCTGTAGTTTGAAAATTATATGTCTAGGTGTATTTTTTTGGCAAAGGGGCATTTATCTTGCATGGTGTTCTCTGAGCCTCCTGGATGTGTGGTTTGGTGTCGATATTAATTTGGGAAAAGTCTCAGTTTCAAATATTTCTTCTGTCCCTTTCTCTCTTTTTTCTTCTCTGATATTCCCACTACATTTATGTTAAACCTTCTGTCATTGACCCACTGTTCTTGGATATTCTGTTCTGGGGTTTGTCTTCTTTTCAGTCTGTTTTTCTCTTTGCAGTTTGAGAGTTTTCTATTGAGATCTCCTCAAGTGCAAGGACTTTTTCCTCAGCTGTGTCCCGTCTACTAATTAGCCCTTCAAAGCCATTCTTCATTTCTGTTAACAGTGTTTTTGACCTCTAGCATTTCTTTCTGGTTCTTTTTAGATTTTCCATCTCTCTACTTACATTGCACGTCTGTTCTTGCATACTGTCTACTTTATCCATTAAACCCCTTAGCATAGTAATCATAGCTGTTTTAAATTCCTGGTCCGATAATCTCAACATCCCTGACATGTCTGGTTCTGATGTTTGCTTCAAACTGTACATTTTTTAATTAAGGTTATGAAAGTTAACATCCTTGTGAAATTACAGTTGTACATCATTATTAGTCATGTTGTAGGTACACCACTTCACCCCTAGTGCCCTCCCCTCAACCCCCTTTCCCCTGGCAACCACCGATCAGTTCTCTTTGTCCATATGTTAACTACCACCTATGAGTGGAGTCATACAGAGTTCGTCTTTCTCTGTCTGGCTTACTTCACTGAACATAATACCCTCAAGGTCTATCCATGTTGTTGTGAATGGGATGACTTTGTCCTCTTTTATGGTTGAGTAGTATTCCATTGTATATATATATATATATATATATATATATATATATATATATATATATATACCACATCTTCTTTAACCAATCATCAGTTTCTGGGCACTTAGGTTGGTTCCATGACTTGGCTATTGTGAATAATGCTGTGATGAACATAGGGGTGCATGGAACTTTTGGAATTGCTGATTTCAGGTTCTTAGGGTAGATACCCAGTAATGGGATGGCTGGGTCATAAGGTATTTCTATTCTTAACTTTTTGAGGAATCTCCATACTGTTTTCCATAGTGGCTGCACCAGTTTGCATTCCCACCAACAGTGTATGAGGGTTCCCTTTTCTCCACAGCCTCTCCAACATTTGTCACTCTTGGTTTTGGATATTTTTGCCATTCTAACAGGTGTAAGGTGATATCCTAGTGTAGTTTTGATTTGCATTTCCCTGCTGATTAGTGATGATGAGCATCTTTTCATGTGTCTATTGGCCATCCGTATATCTTCTTTGGAGAAATGTCTGTTCATGTCCCATGCCCATTTTGTAATTGGGTTGTTTGATTTTTTATTGTTGAGTTGTGTGAGTTCTTTGTATATTATGGAGATTAACCTTTTGTTGGATAAATAACTTGTGAATATTTTTTCCCAATTAGTGGGCTGTTTTTTTGTTTCCATTCTGTTTTCCCTTGCCTTGAAAAACCTCTTTAGCCTGATGAAGTCCCTTTTGTTTATTCTTTCTATTGTGTCCCTCATGTGAGGGGTTATAGTGTCCGAAAAGATTCTTTTGAAGATGATGTCAAAGAGTGTACTGCCAATATTCTCTTCTAGAAGACTTATTGTTTCAGGCCTAATCTTTAGGTCTTTGATCCACTTTGAGTTTATTTTTGTAAATGGTGAAAAAGAATGGTTGATTTTCATTCTTTTACATGTGGCTGTCCAGTTTTCCCAGTACTATTTGTTGAAGAGACTTTCTTTCCTCCATTGTAGGCCCTCAGCTCCTTTGTCAAAGATTAGCTGTCCAAAGATGTGTGGTTTTATTTCTGGGCTTTCAATTCTGTTCCATTGATCTGTGCATCTGTTTTTGTACCACTACCATGCTGTTTTGATTACTGTAGCTTTGTAGTATGTTTTGAAGTCAGGGATTGTGATGCCTCCAGCTTTGTTCTTCTTTCTCAGGATTGCTTTAGCAATTCGGGGTCTTTTCTTGCTCCATATGAATTTTAGGATTCTTTGTTCAATTTCTGTAAAGAATGACATTGGGATTCTGATTGGGATAACATCGAATCTGTAGATTGCTTTAGGTAGTATTGACATTTTAACTATGTTTATTCTTCCAATCCATGTGCATGGAATGTCTTTCCATCTCTTTATGTTGTCATCAATTTCTTTCAAGAAGGTCTTGTAGTTTTCATTGTATAGAACTTTCACTTCCTTGGTTAAATTTATCCCAAGGTATTTTATTCTTTTTGTTGAGATTGTGAATGGGATTGAGTTCTTGAGATCTTTTTCTGTTAGTTCATTGTTAGCATATAGAAATACTACTGATTTATGTATGTTGATTTTATACCCTGCAACTTTGCTGTAGTTGTTGATTGTTTCTAATAGTTTTTCTATGGATTCTTTGGGGTTTTCTATATATAAGATCATGTTGTCTGCAAACAGCGAGAGTTTTACTTCTTCATTGCCTATTTGGATTCCTTTTATTTCTTTTTCCTGCCAAATAGCTCTGGCCAAAACCTCCAGTACTATGTTGAATAAGAGTGGTGAAAGTGGGCACACTTGTCTTGTTCCTGTTCTGAGTGGGATGGGTTTCAGTTTTTGTCCGTTGAGTATGATGTTGGCTGTGGGTTTGTCATGTATGGCCTTTATTATGTTGAGGTACTTTCCTTCTATACCTATTTTATTGAGGGTTTTTATCATAAATGGATGTTGGATCTTGTCGAATGCTTTCTCTGCATCTATTGAGATGATCATGTGGTTTTTGTTTCTCATTTTGTTAATGTAGTGAATCACGTTGATTGACTTGCGGATGTTGAAGCATCCCTGTGTCCCTGGTATAAATCCCACTTGATCATGGTGTATAATCTTTTTGATATATTGCTGTATTCGGTTTGCCAAAATTTTGTTGAGGATGTTTACATCTATGTTCATCAGTGATATTGGCCTGTAGATTTCCTTCTTTGTGTTGTCCTTGTCAGGTTTGGGGATCAGGGTGATGTTGGCTTCATAGAATGTATTAGGGAGTGCTCCATCTTCCTCAATTTTCTGGAATAGTTTGAGAAGGATAGGTATTAAATCTTCGTTGAATGTTTGGTAGAATTCTCCAGAGAAGCCGTCTGGTCCTGGACTCTTATTTTTGGGGAGGTTTTTGATTACTGTTTCTATTTCTTTACTTGTGATTTGTCTATTCAGATTCTCTATTTCTTCCTGATTCACTTTGGGTGGATTGTATGAGTCTAGGAGTTTATCCATTTCTTCAAGGTTGTTCAATTTGTTGGCATATAGTTTTTCATAGTATTCTCTTATGATCTTTTGTATTTCTTCGGTATCTGTTGTGATTTCTCCTCTCTCATTTCTAATTTTATTTATTTGAGACTTCTCTCTTTTTTTTTTTAGTGAGTCTGGCTAAGAGTTTGTCAATTTGGTTAATTTTTTTGAAGAACCAACTCTTTGTTTCATTGATCCTTTCTACTGTCTTTTTTGTTTCAATATCATTTATTTCTGCTCTAATTTTTATTATTTCCCTCCATCTACTGACTTTGGGCTTTGTTTGTTCTTCTTTTTCTAATTCTGTTAGGTGTCGTTTGAGGTTGTTTATGTAAGATTTTTCTTGCTTATTGAGGTGAGCCTGTATTCCAATGAATTTCCCTCTTAGGACTGCCTTTGCTGTGTCCCAAATCGTTTGGTACGGTGTGTTTTCATTTTCATTTGTCTCCAGATAATGTTGGATTTGTTCTTTAATTTCTTCAATAATCCATTGTTTGTTCCATAGCATGTTGTTTAGTCTCCACATTTTTGGCACTGTCCCAGCTTTATTCTTGTAGTTATTTCTAGTTTCATAGCATTATGATCAGAAAAGATGCTTGATATTATTTCAACCCTCTTGAACTTATTGATGCTTGCTTTGTTTCCCAAGATATGGTCTATCCTTGAGAATATACCATGCGTGCTTGAGAACAATGTGTAACCTGCTGTTTTTGGATGAAGTGTCCTATATATATCTATTAGGTCCATCTGATCAAATTTTTCATTTAATTCTATAATTTCCTTGTTGATTTTCTGTCTGGATGATCTGTCCATTGGTGTTAATGGGGTGTTGAGTTCCCTACTATTATTGTATTGCTGTTGATGTCTCCTTTTAGTTTTGTTAATAGTTTCTTTATGAATTTTGGTGCTCCTGTGTTAAGTGCGTATATATTTATAAGTGTTATGTTATCTTGGTGGAGCATCCCTTTTATCATTATATACTGTCCCTCTTTGTCTTTCTTTATCTGTTTTGCTTTGAAGTCTACTTTGTCTGATATAAGTATGGCAACACCTGCTTTCTTTTGTTCATTATTAGCTTGGAGTATTGTCTTCCATCCCTCACTTGAATCTGTGTTTGTCTTTGGGGCTGAGGTGTGTTTCCTGGAGGCACCATATTGTTGGATCTTGTTCTTTGATCCATCCTGCCACTCTGTGCCTTTTGATTGGAGAGTTCAATCCCTTCACGTTTAGAGTGATTATTGAAATGTGGGGGCCTACTGTTGCCATTTTATCACCTGTTTTCCAGTTCTTTTGCATTTTGTCCTGATGGAGAGCTGTTACTTTGTGTTATTGTCCTTCTGCTTATCTCCTTTCTTCTGGATTTTGTAACCCCTTTCCTTTTTTTGATTTTCAGGAATGATTTTCTTCCTGAGCAATGCTTGAAGAGGAGGTTTTGTGGCAATGAACTCCCTTAACTTTTGTTTATCTGGGAAAGTTTTTATTTCTCCATCGTATTTGAAGGATATTTTCGCTGGGTAGAGTATTCTTGGCTGCAGGTTTTTGTCCTTCAGAGTTTTGAATATTTCATTCTAATCTCTTCTAGCCTGTAAGGTCTCTCCTGAGAAATCTGCTGATAGCCTTATGGGGTTTCCTTTGTAAGTTATTTTCTTCTGGCTGGCTGCCCTTAGTATTTTCACTTTGTCATTGACTTTTGCTAGTTTCACTACTATATGCCTTGGGGTTGGTCTTCTTGCATTAATAAAGTTTGGAGATCTATTGGCTTCTGTCACATGAAGTTCCATCTCTCTTCCCAAGTTTGGAAAGTTCTCAGCTATTATTTCTTTGAACAGGCCTTCTGCCCCCTTCTCCTTCTCTTCTCTCTCTCGTATACCTATAATCCTTATGTTGCATCTCCTAATTGAGTCAGATAATTCTCGGAGAGTTTCTTCATTTCTTTTTAGTCTAAGTTCTCTCTCCTCCTCTGCCTGCAGCATTTCTATATTCCTATCCTCCAAATTGCTACTTCTGTCCTCCATATTATCGACCCTACTGTTCAGAGAGTCCAGATTTTTCTTAATCTCCTCCATTGTGTTCTTCATCTCCAGTATATCTAATTGGTTCTTTATAGTGTCAAGCTTTGTTGTGACATAGCTTCTGAACTCATTGAGTTGTCTAAAAAGAATTTTCTTTTAACTCATTGTGTTTTTTAATAACGGCAGTTTTGAAATCTTCGTCATTTAGGTTATAGATTTCATTGTCTTTGGGATTGTTATCTGGGTGCTTATCATTTTCCTTCTGTTCTGGAGATTTAATATATTTTTTCATACTGCTTGATGGCATGGATTTGTGCCTCCACATAGAGATAGAGTTTGGTGTTGTTTCCACTTGTTGCGACTGGTGTAGGGGGTCAGCTGTTTAGACTGCACCAACCAGGAACTCTGTCAGCTGTTACTGACTGGACTTGGACCCCTCCTTGTAGTCACAATGGTCCTGTGCGGTCTCTTGTCAGTTGTGGGGGCGATCGCAAGGGGCCTCAGGCTGCTGGTGCCTACTGTTGCAGCCCACTTTGACGCGCTCCCTCCTTGTGGTCTGCAGCAGTGTTGTGGGCTTTCCCAGCAGCCAGGAGCAGGATCACCTATAATCGCCACTTTGTCCCTAACAGAGCCCACAAGATCACACATGTCCACTATAGGTCCCAGCAGAGCTATGGGTATCTTCTTCAGTCTATTTTTAGCTCATCTAGCTGTGCTACTTTTGCCCCAGGGTCTTTCCGCCTTGCAATTGCCAGTCGGGACCTCTCCATTAGTGCTGTGCAGAGGCTTTCGCTGAGGCTGCTGTAGGAACCTGGAATTCCCCTCTGGGCTACGTAGCCATTTCACTGGAGCTCCACTCTGCCCCACTGCACTCTCACGGGATCTCTGGGAGCCCCTTGCCTCATCTGGGACATGGCCAGAGTCCGTGGGCCTGGCGATGGCTTGTAAGTTGCTGCCTTGTGGTGAATTCTGCTCTAGGGAGCTTCCTGGTGTTCCGAATGCTGGGCGAGGCCTCCCTGCCAATGGCGAGCAGAGGCCCTCCCTGCTGGTGGGGTGCCGGACCCTGGAGCGTTCCCCCGGGCCGCAGAGCTGGGTGTTGGAGCTCCACCCAGTCCCCAAGCACGTCCATAGGAAGTCCAGGCACCTCCTGCACCGACCCGTGTGCTGGAGACCGTGGGCCCAGCAGCAGCTCGCGGTCTGGTGCAGTGCCAGGGAATCCACCTGCTGGGAGCTTCCCTTTGTTCTGGGTTCTGGGCGGTGCCTCCCAGCTAATGGGGAGCAGAGGCTTTCCCTGCCGGGGGGGTGTGGGACCCCAGAGTCCCCCACCCGAGCCACAGAGCTGGGTGCTGGAGCTCCAATCCTGTCCCCAAGCATGTCCACTGGAAGTCTGGGTGCCCTCTGCACTGACCTGTGTGCCGGAGAGCGTGGGCCCAGCAGCATTTTGTGGTCTGGTGCCGTGCCGGGGAATCTGCCCTCCAGGAGCTTCCCTTTGTTCTGGATTCTGGGCGGAGTCTTCCAGCTAATGGCTAGTGGAGGCCTTCCCTGCCCGTGGGTGCGGGACCCTGGGGATTCCCCCTGGGCTTAGGTGTAATCGTGGGGGGCTTGAGTAGGGCTGTTGTCACCTGTTTCCACTGTCGCTCCACTGGTGAGTGCACTCTCCCGCCCTTGGTGTGTGACGATGCTATGGGGGAGTCCGCTGGAAGAGAGCCTCCTGCAGGAACTAGGCTGTCCGGGGGTTGGGGGTTGGGGGTCGGAGAGTTTTCACCTATTTCCACCTCCTCCCGGGGGGAAGTCCGTCCACCTTCCAATGTATAGTAGCAGGAGAGTCTTAGGCATCTTGAGGTGCTATCTAGATATCCTTTGTTAATCGGTGAATGTCCAATTAGTTGTAGATTTGACGGGGGAAAGACAAAGAAGACCACTCACTCCGCCATCTTGGTCCCACATATTAGCACACTCTTATTGCAAGTGTCCTCTTAATTGGGTATGTACCCAGTGTAGCTGGTTGCTAGGCTCAGGGGCGTACAGTTGTGATAGGCCTGAGGCCAACAAGGCTGATGTCAGTTCTCTTAGGAGTGCAGCTGAGTAGGGCTAGCCCTTGGTATGGAGGCACTTAGTTGTTTCAGGCTTTGAAAGGTGGGGCTGATCCTTTTTATGGCTATTTGTGAAACACAAGTCTTCTGCCGCTGATAAGCCTCACCCCCCCTCTGGACCACATGCACAGTCAGCACAGTCCTGGTCCATGCACACTTCTCAACCCCCTGGATCATACCTCACCGCCACACTGCAGAGGCCCCCACCTCTGCCCCAATGCCCCACACAGTTCACCAGGTCCTCACACAAGCCCTGCCCCACAGAGGCAGACACCTTTGCCTGCCTGTAGAGGATCAAGGCACTCAGTCAATGCAGGCTGAAAAGTAGCCTGAGGGCTTGGTGATAGGTGGGCCCAGTCCCTAGGGCGGGTTGCCTGCCCTGGCTAAACTGGATTAAATCTGTGCTCTAGTGGGTGTGGCAGACCCCTGGGCTAACAGCTCAAGGGACGCACCTCAATGGCCCCCACCTGTGTCCGTATCAGCACGCCTGGACCAGCTCAGAACAACGGCCCACACCAATGTCTCAGTCTCCGGAGAGGATCCTCCTCTCACCAAGATGCCCTCAGCCCCCACTAGGTGAGTCTCGTTTCACCAAAGGACAGTGAGCCTTCTCCCTGGTGATTTTAGGTTGCTGCAAGGAGTGAGTTTGTGCTTGGGCCCTTTAAGACCTGGATCTTTTTGGCTTTCCACCAATAGCTTTTCTGGGGTGTCCTCGCTGCAGTTTATAGCCAGCAAAGCCAGACAGTAAGAACCCCTCTCAGTTGGGCTGAGTCCAAAGGATGGTTATAGCAGTATTGCCCCCGCTCCGGACCTCACTCCTCCAGGGAGGGCTCGTATCTTAGGGTGGCTCCCACCTGGCCAGCTGAGAAGCTCCGCTGCTCCCAAAGGTGGCTTTTTTCCTCTCTGGCCGGAGTTACTGCCTCTTCTGCTTTCGTCAGGACTGACCCTTGTCGTGGGGGTTCTTTTTATCCAGTTTTCAGTTTTCAATCCAGGGTGATTCTTCCTAAAATTGTTGTAACCTGGTTGTGTTCGTGGGAGGAGGCGAGTTCAACGTCTGCTCACAGCGCCATCTTGATGAGAACCTTCTGGTCATGGGCCACCTTCAAACTATATTTTTTACCTTTTAATATTTCTAGTAATTTTTTCCTTGATGGTTAGGCATGAAGTACTGGGTAAAAGGAACTGCTGTAAATAGGCCTTTAGTAATGTGGTGAGGTGTGAGGGGAGGAGAAGTGTTCTACAGTCCTACGATTAGGTGTCGGTCTTTCAGTGAGCCTGTTACTCTGGATTGTGAAAGCCTCACATGCTTCACAGTCCCACCCACTTAGGTGGAACAGGATGGCTAGAGTTGGCTGGAGTTGTGTAGTTTCCTTCTCTCAATTAGGCTCTGATAAAATCCTAGCAGGTGAGGCTCTGATTAAATATTTTTTCCTGAGAGTAAATCTTGTTAAGATGAACATAATGCTATGGTGTATTTCAAAATGGTTCCTTTTACCTTCTCGCTGCTGGAAGCATGAGGCGATGCTTCTCCAATACTCACTGTGAGAAGCTGGTAGAGCTCTGGGAAGCAAAACTCACAAAAGTGTGTAGCCCCCTAGTAACTGATCTCATTGGAGTCTTTAACTGTCAGAGTTCTCCACCTTGAACCTCCAGTGATTTGTCAGTTACAGTTCAGGTTTTCCTACCGCAGCACTTGTTACTGCACAGGTTGCTGCCCATGGATTTCTGCTTTAGTACGTTGTGATTCTTTGTATTGTCCTATTGGTCTCTCCATTTTGGGGATGTGGGTTGTCTTGTGACCTCATTACTGTTATGGATCTAAGAAGAATTGTTGATTTTTTTTTAGTTTTGTTCAGCTTTTTACTTGTTGTTAGGATGGAGTGGCAACCACCAAGTTTCTTACATGTTGGAGAATCCAGAATCCTGTTTGTTTGTTTTTTAGAAATGTGTGCATCTATCAGTACTGTAAATCACAAATGCATGGAAAGAACTTATTGCTTTTATTAGAATTTATTCATTCTCTAGTTAACATTTCTCTTGGGAAACATGGATATATTAAATGTTAATTTTTTTCTTCCCGACTTCATGTTTCAATATATGAAATATATTAAATCACCTAATCTGTGAACATTTGGGGTTATCAGTTATTAAGGAGCAAATTTTTCTTGCTTAAAATGAAGTGAATCCCATCTCTTGTACTGGGAAAATAAACAATTACCCAGATGGAAACGTTTATGCATTTGAAGCATTTTTTTTAACTTACAGTTTATAAAACCAAAATGTATATACTAAGATAAATTCACACATTATCACAGCCTCTAAGTTTAAACCACTTCTTTTGTTACCTTAAAGTCAGGTCAACTCAACACAATTCACATATCAATGATTTAGTACTTACCTAATGACATTATAAGTAAAATTCTAATATAAATAAATTGAATCGCTACTTCTAATCCTTTGAAAATAGGACAAAGAAAATTGAAGAGCAAGCCAGTATTCAAATAAATAAATTATAAAGTGTACAGAATCATCACTAAAAGATCCCTTCTTCTGATATGAGGCACACCACAGCACATGTGTTTAAACAGGAAGCTCATACTACTCTTTGAGAGAGAGAATCCTTGAGACAGAGGCAACACAATGAAGACTGGGGGATGCTGAGAAAGTGGGAGATGTCACAGGATACCATCCTATGTACATATGGTCATGATCTCTTCATTGTTCTTTTCCATTGGGCAGAAAGTTCTCTGAGAGTTTCTTGATCTCTAAAATCTATGTTAAAGTTAGGCCACAATTTGATGTCTCTCAGAAGATGGTTTGGGAATTGCATTTTAGGGAAAATGCTTATGATCCTTTAACTCATGTTTCAATCCTCCCTCTTCTTTCCCAAGGAAAACCCATGTTGGAAGAATACTCCTAGGATTCCCAATGGGATAAGGAGTGACCACTGATGCCGAGAGCCTGGAAGTCATTGATTTGGTGCTAATGTGGTCTGCCCTTCTTTGCCTTGGAGCTGCCTTCTGTCGTCTGACAAGTGATCTATGTTCTCTTCAGTGATATTTTCATATCACAAGTACAAGGCTTCCTCAATCCTCATCCATCTGAGTAAAGACTTGATAGTATCTGGCTAACCTTTCTCCACCTGGGTTGAGAAATTTTACTCAGTGAAAAGGTAACATTAAAAAAAAAATGCATTTTGGCTTTGAGTAAATGCCACAATCACTCATCCAACTTTACTAATAATAAAATAAATACTTAAAAAAAATTCCTACTAGTACCCTCTGTCTATTCCAATTGGTTCAGGAACTGAAAAGGAAGACAGGTGGGTAATTAGGTACCCCTCCCAAAAATGTTAAAAATCTTAACAAGTCAGCAAATGAAACTTATTAGAAGAAGTCTACATGAAATTTATAGATATGTCATAATATTTTTATATTAAAAGAGTAAAAAGTACCACTCATTTCCATCTTTTAAAAACTATGCTAACGATAAGTGCTAAATTGAATCTTTTAAGTTTTCTGATTCACTTATACTGTGTTCATACACAAAGGTCAATAAGAAATATTAAGGAATAATTATGGGCTTACATTTAATTTAAGAAAATCTTAATTTTAAATAAAATGTGCTTTGATTATTGGGCCAACACTATAAAGCTTTTTTTGTATGCCAGAAAATAGTATGATGCAAAACCTAGTGGGTCTGACAAAGGTTGAGTGCTACAAGCAAGAGTGGGGTTTGGGGAAGCCTTGGAAGGAGGTTCCGTAGAAATCCTTTTTGTTACGTGGAGTAGTGGTATTCAAGGTCAGCTGCACTCTAAGCAAGAGGACACTATAACCAAGCCAGCAGCGTTTGAGCTGGTGACGTGAATAACAGCAGTGTCTGAATGAATCTGTCTGAATCATAAAGGGATTACCTTTAAAAGGAGTAAGATCTTCTGTAGTGTTAGCATTAGGGAAGAGTATAATCCACATGTGTGAAACTTCAAATGCATTTTGAAGGCAACCTCTCTGTTATAATAAACATCAGAATTAGAAAGAATCACATAGAGTATGCTTCAAGTTAGAGTTTGATGTACCAAAAAGAAAAAAAAGACAAAAAAAGTTAACAGGGTTCTGCAGGTTATGCTCATTACTACCCAAGGCTAAGCACCATAGTGGGAACAATAAATCTGATATCTGAGAGGAGGATTATATCAGCAACAAAATAGGATGCATCCTCATACTATGAAAAGAAGCTCTCAATGAATATTTAGATAAATAAAAATGAAATGAGGCAGATCCAAGAAAAACACACTATTTTTTACACTATTTGAGAATCTAGTACTGTGGCTGGAGTAGGTTTCATAATGCAAATTTAGTAAACACATAAATACATAAATGCTCATAAACAATAAAGGAACACATATCTAAAAGGAGCAGAGGTTGAAGACGTTGCTAAAAAGTATTGTTCTTAGGAAATCGAATACTTTTGAAAAATTATTGACATAATTTAATAAAATGAAGATTTAATAAAATGACACAAGCTGAGATAATAAGAAGCAAGGCTTAGATGAATTAGGAATTCCTTGATAGGCATTCAAAATATAAAAAAGATGAATAAGATAAAGGAGGAGCTTATTAGAATTAAGATTACAAGGAAACAATAAAAAATGCATTAGAAGTAGTTTATCTATTCTGAATAGTAATCTAAGGTCTCTGACCTTTCTTAATGTTCTTACCTTTCTCTTCATTCCCTGCAATAAAAAAGGAATTACTATGGCAAAGTTGAGAACATTAATGGGACCCTCTTTCTAGTGGCGAGTCACTGAAGATTTGGATCTTCTCTTCTACTTTTTCAATTGGTGTCTTCAGACTAACAATAGAAAGGGATGGCTTCTGCACAAGGTAAGGCCTGGCCATCATTCTCTCTCTTCATTTTCTTCTCTCATGTGACATCCGCAGCAGCACTTAAGTGGGTTAGCTCTGCTCTAGGTTTGAAAGAAAAACACAACTGTTCATAGTCTTTATGATTATGATGGGCATGTTGGACAATCATTTTCCCCAAATCCTAAAAAGATTTTAGATTTTATTTGGGTATTGAGCGTAGGGAAAGTGAAACAGACAGCACAGTTCTCAGAGCCTCTTTTTGCCTTATATTCTTTCAACTAGCGTAGAATAAAGAAATGCTATATTTCTCTATCTGCATGTAGATACATGACAGATGATAGGTGATAGATAGATAGATAGATATCTTAGAAATCACTTAAATAAGATAGTTTGGTCCTACCTGGAACAACAATTAGGTATTCTTCAGTTTAGTAGCCCAAGAAATACTCTGATTTCATTTCCATCAAGCAAGAGTGACAAGAAGAATGACTAGGGAAAAAGCTTTGCTGTGTATGAGAATTTGGGGAAACTCTCCAAGTGTACAGAGGAACTGGACAAAGACATAATAAAATGCGGATAGAGATGACAGCTATAGAAGGTAAAGGATAGTATATGGAGAAATTGCCTATAATACTACAGAAAGACGAAAGAACAAATAAAATTTAAAAATCAATAGTACAATGGAAAAATGTTCTAGAGTTCGAGACTTAAAATTTATAAGTAAAGTAATGCTCACAGTGTACCATGGAAAAAGAATAAAGGATTCAAACCTAGAGACCCAAACATTTAGGATTTCAATAGTATTTTTTAAACTTTGTAAAGACCTTGGCAGGGAAAAGTTGTTAACCACAAATGATTTAAAGGAAAAGTAGTGAGTCCTTAGACTTTTCCTCCACAACAATAAATTCAGAGAACAATATATTGATATCTCATAAGGAGGTCATAAGGAGTCCCATGGCTGTATCCAGGACATAGACAGGCTTCGTTTAGCTCACACAACACTCTTCATATTGGGTATTTCACTTTAAAATTTTGTAGTCTGGTTTCTCCTAAATAATATTAAGATTTGGTGAAGCTGGTCCCACATTTCCTCAAGGCAGCAATGAGCTACGGCTGTGTTGCCTGCGTCACATTCCTGGTTCTTCCAACTTTTTTTCCAACACTGAGAGAAATTATCAGTTGGCATTTGACATAGGATTTGCATTACTTTTCTTAAATAAAGAGATTTCTTTCCACTTATGGCTCTATCAACAGTGCAAAAATGAAAGAGAAACAAAGACTACACACTTTAAGAGAAAATGTTTCCATGTGGAGTCTCTGGTTTTTACAATGCAGATTGATATTCACTTTATCCATGATAAAAGAATCCCCCAAACTTGTTTTATGGTTTTACCTAATCTCCTTGTCTTTTCTGGGTATCTGAGGTTTGAAACTCATTTGGGGATTTGAAATGAAAGTTTGGTGCCTAATTGTTCTGCATTTTGGATAGCATTTTCTCAGAGAAATAGATTTTTCTAAGATACGCCACAGTTCACAGCTTACAAAACTCAAGTACCATCTCTTGGTGTAACAAACAAGCAGGCACGCAAACTAGTGGGAGCTTAAGGCTCACCAAACAATGAGTCTAAATAAAATTTTATTTCCTAACGTTGGATTTTCCCCCCAAATAAATATATTTTTATGTAGGAAATAAAATATATTTTGTAGAAAAATAGAAAACAAACTATACAACAAAGTTACATACCAACGTAAACAAGAAGCAAGATGAGAGGTTATGAGCACACATATTATTTGTTTTATAATTGCTTCTTGAACCATATTTATGATGCTTGCTGGAGTGTAACTACTCTGTCTTCCTCGTTCCACCTCTCTGAGTTCTCTTTCAGGTACCTCTTGTGTTATTACCAGGGTTCATAGCTGTCTTTGGCTAGGAAGAACAAGGAGAAACAAGTCTATACCATCTTCTCTGGACTGTTAGTCTCACAGAATACTCTTTGAAAATGAATTTACTTAAAATTCTCCAAGGAGAAAGTAGTGAAGACCCAAATGCTTTTAATAAATAATAAATAATGTAATACAATAAGAGTGTTTGCATTTGCTGTGAAAACATTTTAAGGTGACTTGGATGACACTGTTTGGTAAAAGACCAACTGGTAATGTGTCAGTTATTCTCAAGGATAACAAATGTGAGACCTTTAAAACAGATGTACCTGAACATGTTTTTCTTTAAGATCCATCATTCCAAAATGTTCTTGAGAATTGTGGATACAGAAATAAAGCTTGGAACAGAGGTTGGAAGATTGGAACTTATCGAGAATCAAGAACAATTAATGACTTGACTTTGACCTCATTTGCAAGTAATGGGGTGATAAGTTACAATATAAGTGATTTCACATCAGCTGTCATAATATATTCTATCCCTACAGTCTGCTGTATTTATATAGGGAGATGGAATTTTCCCCAAAATGAATTTTCTACTATGCACTTTGCTTATTCTAAATGAAACAAAATAATATGTCATCAAGGAGATGTCTCCCCTACCCCATAGGCAATGATCTTTCTCTTCCAGAAGGAGAAGAAAATGGAATTAAAATCATTATTTGGCCCTCTGATATTGTTAACTATAAAAATTATGTTTATTATTACAAAGTCAGTTTCTTGGTGAAAAATATCCAATGGCCTGACATTGCCTAGGGAATTCTATACTATTTAGTTATCCATCTATTTATAGGGCAGCCTTATTCTATAAAGAATCACTATACAAAATGGCAAGATAGATAGGTAAGGAGATAGAGAGATAGATTAGATAGATAGATAGATAGATAGATACATAAATGATAGATAGAATTTATTGTCTCTGATCAGAGGAAACATAAAGATATGAAAGTGATAAATCAGAGGTTAAGATTGATAAAAGTGATGCATGGCAAATGGCTGCACAGCTGCCACTTGGGATTCTCATTGAGAGAGCCTCATAAAGAAGACATTCTGTATAATATAACAAAAATTGGATTTGACAGTGTTCTCAAAATGAAACACAATGGTGAATTTTATATAAACCTTCTTATAATGTTTCTCAGAATATGATAAAGTGGATGGTATAAGGTCAAAATATAAATGAGTCAAAGTATTTCATCTACTTCTAATATCTTAATATCTACAGCAGAGGGAGCTCACAGTGTATTCTTTTGAGATTTGCTAAGTTACGTACTTTTACTTCCCTTGTTCAGTGGAGGGGTTGCAAAACTAAAAGGTCTAATTTTTACAAGGGAATTTTCATAAATATGTAATATAAGATATAATTTATCTACTATGCCATAGCAATAAAACATACACAAAAATAAATTTGATAACTTTACTGCATATGCATTTATTAAATTCAGTTTTAGACTTTAAACTTGAACTGCTTCCAAGTGATATCATTATTCTAGATTTCTGTGCCTTGCTCAGACCTTTTTCCTGAACTCCAGACTTTGATATCTATTCAGCATCTCCCCGAGTCCAAAAGTAATCTTCTCCCACTGCAATCCTGCCTTTCCACAGTCTTCCCCATCTTTGTTAGGGGCAACACCATCCTTACAGTTGCACAGGCCAGAAGCCATGAAGTCATCATGATTTACCTCTTTCTCATAAATCTTAGGTCTAACCCATCACATAATTCTGTTGGTTACTCTTTCAAAATATTTTCGGAATCCAACCACTTCTCAACACCCTTATGCTACCACCTGTCTCATCTCTCATTTAGATTACTGCAAGAGCCTACTAAATAACACCCTGACTTTTTACTTTGGAAACCACTTCCCTATTCTATTCTCAACACAGCAGCAATAATAATCTTTTTAAATTAATAGGTATGTCATGTCATTCCTTTCTTCAAAACCTTGTAATAGGTACTTATTTTACTGAGAATAAAAGCCCAAATCTTTGTAATTTTTCTAATCTAATCTAAGCTTTCTGTGATTTCTCTCCTCCTCCCTAGTTGCCTCTCTGACCATATCACCTGCTACTCTCCTTTGCTAGCTACAAGGCTGCTACTCAGCCTTTTCACTTTTCATCCAGGTGTGCTCCTAATTTAGGGTCTTTGAACCGACACTTCCTTTCTCTAACAAGCCTTTCTCCCAAAGATCTGCATGACTAACTCTATTAACTTTTTTGTTCTTCACTAAAACATCATCTCTCAGTGAGCTGGGCCTTCAGCAACTCGTATAAAATCACAATCCACTTTCCTCTGTCATCTCAATCTCTCTTATCCCATTGTACTGTTTTTTGCATAGTTCATACTATCTTTTAATACACTTTATAGTTTTTTTATGCCTTACATTTAGTCTCCCTTCTAAAATGTAAGTGCCAAAGGACAAGGACTTTTAAAATCCCTGATGTAGTTTGGACACATAGAGCAATTCCTTACACATAATAGGTGATAAAAAATATGTTGGTTGAATAAGTATATAAATGATAAACATTAATTTTGATTATTTTTATGGTATATGTGCTGCTGTCTATTTTCAGTACCGTGCTATAGTAGCCATTCCTTTTATCCGATACACCAAGGTTAGGACTTCAAAAACAATCTTGGTGAGAATTATCAATTTTATATATATATTTGTATGTATGTCTAATAAAACATGGTAGGCATTCAATAAATGGAAACTGATTTATAGTGTAATGTACTTTGAACAGAAGGGTGCCAAAACTTTGTAATAATTTTCAGTAAAGAAATACAGTGTTACTTTCTCACGTAAAAGATTTTATGATAGGGGCTGACCCCATGGCATCGTGGTTAAGTTCACGTGCTCTGCTTCAACAGCCTGGGGTTCACCAGTTTGGATTCCAGGTGCGGACCTACGCATCACTTAACAAGCCATGCTGTGGCAGGCATCCACATATAAAATGGAGGAAGATGGGCACAGATGTTAGCTCGGGGCCAACCTTCCTCAGCAAAAAAGCTGAGGGCTAATCTTCTTCCACCAAAAAATATTATGATAAAATAATTAGTTCAAATCTCAATATAGCCTTTCTTCCAATTTATTTAAAATAATGATAATGTATTATGTAAACAAGATGAGTCTGTGGTATTTAAGCTGGTATTTTGGACTAGTAAGTATGTGTTTGCCTACCATAACAGAAAAATCATAAGTCATAACTATGTGGTTGGCTTAAGGAACATATAAGTTAAAGCATTGTTTTTATCAGCTTTATAGGCTATAATAAAAATATGATTAAATCTGCTCATTATTCAAAATGATTGAATAGCTCTCCTCCACTGTCTAAAGAACAAAATCAAAAGCTTTTGCATGGCTTCTATCAAACTACAACTTGTTTCTTTCTGAATCACACTAGGCTATTTATCCAAAGAACATGAAAACACTAATTTGAAAAGATATTTGTGACCCTATGTTCATTGCAGCATTATTTACAATAGCCCAGACTTGAAAACAACCTATTTACCCATCAACGGATGAATGGATGAAGAAGATGTGATAACTATACACCAAACATGCTCAAACTCAGGAACATTGGAATATGCTACTGTTCCTTTTTTTGAAATATTCCTGAGGGCAAACTCCGTCAGCTGTACATCAAAATCTGTTCTCCCTATCTCCAGATCCTTCAGCTCCCATTGCAGTTAGGTATGACACAACAAAGTGCTCTCTAGCTTCTGTGAGCTGAGAAGGATAAGGATAAGAAAAGAAAAGGATGCTGCTTCTAGGTGTGGCCTACGGAATTGCCCACAGGCACCCCTCCATGTGCTTCCCATTTAGTTGATGAAGTATTATGCCTACGGGGATCTGGGGAGACACGTGTTAAAAATCCAAGCAATTATCAGCCTGGCCCAAATGTGTGTGCAGAGACTGCTCCGCTCTATAAAAATCTACCCTAGACGCCTGCATATGAAAGAAAGAAACTGTTTGTTCTTAATCACTGAATGGACGGGGCTGCTATTTGCTAAGGATTTTTAGCCTATCCTAACACAGGGCTAATAAATACCAAATACTTACAACTTTTTTTATTGAAGTAACAAGAGAAATACCATATAATTTCATTCATACGTGGAAGATAAAAACAAAAAAACAAAACTTACAACTATCGAATAGATTCCTTCTGTAACTTTTAACCCACTCACAAAGCAGAACTGGATCCTTTGTCCCTCTGAAATATCTGAATTTATTCCCCAGAGAAATTAAGACATTCAATGGTAAATATTTGTTTGTATATTTGTCTTCCTTTTACAATGCAAATTTTAAAGGACAAGGATTGAACTCTTTCTATCTTTGAGTCTCAGTTACCGGGTATCTAGAACATGCTGAGTCCTGAAGAAATAATTATTGCTTTATTAAATTAATACATGAGCGAAAGAACCCATGGCCTTAGAAATAATGCATATGTAATTCAGCTCAGGAACCCTTCCTTTATTAAAATATTAGGTACTCGAATCTTTAACAATTACAAAGTGATTCTCTTTTAGTCTCTTTTTCCTGCCTCACTCTTCTGTCTCTAGCCACACTGACATGTGAACTTGTTTCAGCGACATGAATGGTCAAGAGGCAATGTTAACCTTTTAGAGGCAAGGTGTCACCATTACTGTGGGGAAAAAATCTGAGCAAAAGAAAACAAAACTAAAACAGATCATTCAACCAACCAACCAACCATCGCCACAAACAACGAAACAGAAAGCCTACATTAATATGTCTGGGTGAAAACTATGTGTTAGAATTCAGATGGTCACATTGCAGAATATGAAGGATTTCCAGAAGTTCATCTTGTCAAATGAAGGTTACATTTTAAAGAAATTCATCATTTCATATTGAACACAAAAGAATGTAGTAGAATATAAACTATAATAAAAGTTGTTTCATTCAAATGGCCAATTGTCTCCTTGAATTGCGGGGACGATGCTTTCCATTTACACTAGAAGTGCACATCGGTCAGTGCCGTAAGGACACTGCCTTCAAAAGGTCATGGTTACTGTGTACACGGAAACCTTAATAAAATTGCATTACTCATTCACTGGTGGGGGTTAATTAGTTAAATCTTCAGCGCTGCTTAGTAATTTTCATACACATCACACAGTTCAAGTGCACACAATACAAAGCAATTACACAGCAGTAGAAATTTGACAAAGAAAAAAGGTAGATCAAATTGGATGATGCCCACCTCTTTCTTCTAAAAAGAATACAACTTTGGCTCAAAACATAACTCGTGCCTATTAAATTACTCTATATTGGAAAACAAAGTATCAGAAGAGCAAAGAGAAAGGATGATATATCAAGAGCAGAGCTAGCAATTAAACACACTGAGGGGCCGGCCCGGTGGCTCAGTGGTTAAGTGCACACATTCTGCTTCCGTGGCCCAGGGTTCGCTGGTTTGGATCCCGGGTGCAGACATGGCACTGCTTGTCAAGCCATGCTGTGGCAGGCATCCCACATATAAAGTAGAGGAAGATGGGCATGGATGCTAGCTCCGGGCCAGGCTTCCTCAGCAAAAAGAGGAGGACTGGCAGTGGTTAGCTCGGGGCTAATCTTCCTCACAAAAGTAAATAAATAAATAAAAATTTAAAAAAATAAAATAAACACACTGCAGAACAGCCACTACGGAGTTAGATGGTCCAGAATTGTAAATCACAGAAAAATTGTATCAAAACAGAAGAACTACAAGGCCATAGAAATATGGAGTAAGGAGTTAAGTTGGGAAACAATTTGATTATTTTTTTCTGTCCTATGCTTTGAAATTTGAAAGCTTTTTTTTTTTTAAATCTGCACTAACTCTTTTGAATAATTGTGCAATATTTTTAAATTATTTATTTTCAAAAGTCATCTCTTATGTTTAGAGTTCCAACAATCTAGGTCATTTCATATCAAGGGATAACACAATTCAAAATTAGACATATTTTCATTATCACTCTATTTCCTGCTTTTACAAATGCCTGTTTTTCCTGGCTGCTTCAAACATTCCATTAGAATTCATTATTTCGACAGAAAGGCACTCCTTCAGTTTGTTTATTATGAAGGGGCATATTTATAGATGCACCTCTATTAGAAGGTATGTTTTCTATGAAATTTATATTTGAAAGAATTGTTTTATAAATTTGTAGGACCATTGTATATGTATAATTTTAAATTTGCATGCAAACAAACCAATTGATTTAAGCAAAACTAGGAAAGGGGTTACCTCCATTCAGAGACTGATCAATAGGAACTCTGTCTTATACAAGTGGAGCCCTATAAACTTTATTTCATCCATTAACAACATGTTCTATATTCCCTTTAACTTCTGATTTAAAAAAAAGACAATTTGACAGGAAAAACGAGGACTGATAACATGTGCGATCACTTTGTTTTGTAGTAGGGTATTCACAGAAACATAAGACAAGATCCCTTCATTCTATGGTTTGAGGGAAATTAAAACAAATGTTATAATATGGATATATGATGAAACACATGTAAGGAAAGTTCATTGGTTGAACAGAACGAGAACACATTATTCTCTCCCAAGAAAAATTGAGAGTGCATTGAAAGACAAGTAAGATGTCAAGGGCATCTGAGGGGAAGCACAGGGAACAGTAATAACAAAGCAGTAAGTCAGGATCATTAATGTTAAATACTTTACCACAGCAAATGCAGAAACTGAGGATTTATACTGAAATATTATATTGGAAAGGCTGGGTGGAATTTTCTGGCCCCACTGAGTCCTCCCCTACACCATGCAGCTAACATCCCATAAATCATATCCCTAAGTTCATCTCCTCACACAAAAGTTTAAAGTTGGACTGGTTCATACAATGCTCTTCCAACTTGTTCCAGGTTCTCTCTGTCATCTAACCTATGTCATCTGAGATCAATTTATGACCTCATTTTGTACTGTGGAACTTACACTCCATGGATCTCCCCTCACATGGACCTCACACATTTGTCAAACAATATTTTACAAGCTTCACTCTCTTTTGAAAAACACTTCATGGAGCATCTGTGCCCTTTTCTCCCTGATCTCATTGCTTTTTATTTCCCTTTTCTCTCTGCGCTTCAAGTACATTGGCTGTTTGTTTTTGGTCTTTCATGACAGACGGGCTTTGTCCAAACTGAGGGCTTGCTTCTGCTCATTACTATATCCTCAGAGCATGGAATAATAAGTACATAACGTGCATATAATACATATTTGCTGACTGGGTTACCATAGTGACAAATAAACGGATATTCCTCCCACGGAAGGCTCAATCCCAATAATGTGGAAATCAAGTCTAACCAGGAGCCGTTTGGGGAAGGACCTTAATTGTATCCTGTAAGCAGTGGAGGATAAAATTTTATTCAGGCAGGTAGGATTTTAAGCTTCCAAAGGATACGCTACCCGATTCCTACACCCATCACTTCACTTTATTAAGTGCCATCATGAAAGGTTTGTCCCTTAATGCAGAATATTACCGATTTGACATCTTGACAAAGAATATAACCTAGAATTCTCTCGACCAATCTTTAGGAAAATCCTGGTTATAAGAAGTGTTATTTATAACTCTTACCTTACAACACGTGAAGTCTTCTGAATAGTCTAAATTTTGTAGTTGGGTCAAGCCATTGTATCAGGGGTCTATGACATTGGGTCAGAATGATTGGGCAGCAGATATTAAGAAAATTGGCAAATACTCATGAGACCTAAACAAAATAACTGCTGAGTATTTAAATAAAAAGATAACAATACAAATGGAATATGAATTTGAAGTTTAAGCAACATTAGATGGCTTAACAGTTTCTTCTGCTTAGAGTTGATAATAGATTAAGAATGTTAGCAAAACGCTAAGTGTGAAATACTTAATTCTTCTCGTAAAATTTAGAGATACTGTATAGCTCATTTTTTAAATGAAACCACTTACATATTCACTAATTAAAACCATGGAGAAATGATTCAAATCAAAAGAGAATGCCTTTAGTTTCTTTAAGAAGAATTGTGAACACATTGCCTTTTCAATAGAAGAGAAAATGTTTTGTTTAAAATTTAATTATTTAATGAATATAATTTTGTGAGCTTCATATCCAGCAGCTAAAGTGTAGAACGGCTGCTCAGTAGTTGCCAGTTGGCAAAGTGATTACAGACCTAAACTTAATTAGAATCATCAACAGAACTATGTACTAAAGATTTCCTATGTAGGTGGCAAGGTATAAGGCATTTTGAGAGTTTATATCAAATGGCTAAATACGGTAAAGCTCGGGAATTACAGTGTAAAGAATGATATGCACGTGGTTGTAAACACAAAAGATAATACATAAGACATTGTAATGGTAAAGCAATGACATATGAGGTTGTTTATGAGCAGTACCCACCTCTCTCTCTAGCGACAATTTTATGACATTTCTCATTTTAGAGCCTTAATAAAATAGTTGTCATTCTACAATTGCATCATATACTTACCTTCTCTTATATGAGTGTTTATTTGACTTTTTCAGGAGCTGACTGAGTGACCTCCTTGTGTCTCCTCTGTACATGCAAAACACACAGCCTCTGAAATCTGACGTGATGGCCTTTTGTCCTGTCTCTGCCACCTCATGCTTGTGGATCTTTGGGCAAAATCTTTAACCTTTCTTAGCCTTAGTTTTTCCTCTGACATGGGAAATAACAGGGAATGCATAGCATTGTCAAAAGTCGTACATGTAAAGCACCTAGTATAGTTTCAACCGCAGAGAAGACATTTTGCGTACCATAGCTGTTAATATTCTATAATCAATCACAAAACATCACAATGTATGATACCTGTTAATTTGTGTCTGTCTCTATTACCAGACTTCAATTTCTTTAAGAGCAAAGAACTTCATATGTTTTCTTTGTTATCTTTAGTTAGAACTTAGCAGAATATGTGGTATAATGGAAACAAGCAAGAAACGTTGTTGAATTAGTGAATGCAGGAGGATTGATGATATTCTCAAGTACTTATTTATAATCAGAAAATTAATTTAAGGCAAAAATATGTTAGAGAGCAATATACCATTAATTTCTAAGTCTGTGAATTAATATTTTTAATGGAGTTAGTCAATTAGACGTAATAGTAAAAAATTCCAAAGTAAGTCATTTGCGTTGGATAATATATATGCTTTGTTGCTTCTTTCCTCGTTGCCCTCAAGGTGTTAAATATAGTGGCAGACAGGAGGGACAGGAATCTTGCAAAATGATAGTTGTAACTAAGGCAACCATGTCATTTCTTTTTGTTTTTCTTTCTTTTCATTTTCTTTCAATCAATAAAAGCTTTCAAATGAAATGGAACATTGTGTTTATGCTAATTTTCCTTTCTGCTTGATTTTTTTCCAGGTGTGTTCCTGCTGTGTACATGGTAATTATTTTTATTTTTAAACAAAAGGGTACTCTTTTCAAGGAAACATTTAGGTCATTGCTTTATTAAAGTTTCTTAAAATTTGACACATAAAAGTAAATGGAAGTCATTATTAATAATAAAATTCCTAATATTTCATTAACACTGAAGTTTATTTTGTGAACTTTTGATATTTTGAAGCTAGTTTGCCAGAATATGAAAACATTTATTAGTAGACAATTCCATATGGAGATATGAAGTCTTCACAAAAATCCAGCTTAAAGGAGCAAGCACATAATGTAAAAATTGTAATTTTATATATAGTTAATGGAAAACAATGTACTCCTAGATGTTAATCATGTATTCTTGTTTAACAAGGAAAGGAAATAGCATTTCAACCCGTTAAATTTCCCTGAGTTACCTAATTAAAATTCTAATATTAACTCTATTAGCGTGTGAAGTAGTTTTATTTATCTTGGACTTTTAAAAGAAGTGACATTTGAATTCAAAAGCCTTGAAATAAAATTGATAATTATTTAGCTGTATGTAGTGAGATGAGTGGGTAATTAAAGACATTCCTGGCAGCGGACAGTACATATCAAATTCCAGAGGCATGAAAAACCATAATGCATTAGTAACACTTCAGGTGGGAATACAGAATATGTGGACAGGTAGGGGAAAGGACAAGAGGTGTCTCTTCGTTTTGCAGGAAAAGAATTAGGAAGCTAATAAAGAGTAGTTACAAGTTTGAACTTTGATGAGACCTAATGGAGCAGAGTTTAAGTTCTGTGCTTTGCTTGTGGCTGTATTTTCTGCACGTAGCACAGTGCCTGGAACATAATGGACATGAAATATTTTCTTCAGAAATATTTTATTGAATGTACATTGTTATTTGAATATCACAATGCTAATCTTAGAGCATGGTAAAGAATAGATTGGAAGAATGCAAGACTAGTATAGAAAGACAGGTTAGAAGAATCTTTCAAAAACCCAGAAAAAGAGGGTGAAATCCTCATCTAACAACACTGCCATGAGTTTGACGAGGGATGAAAAAGATGGGAGAGACATCTAGAGGATAGATACTGTAGGACTGGGTGAGACAAAGTTACAAAGTTTCTGATGTGGGAAACTCATGGATAGTGTTCTCTGAGACAAGAATTACAAAACAAGAAGGAGACAGAGAAAGGGTGTGGATAGGTAGAAGGGGCTAAGAGGATTCAACTTAGAACCATTGGAGATTTCCAAGTGAAAATGACAAGTCATTAGTAGGACCTGAAACTGAGCAGAGAGGTCTACAAAGTTTCCAGTCAGATTAGGAAGATGAGAAGAACACATATGAAAAATTAATGAACAAGGAAATAATGCCACCATTATAAAGTACATTTAACTAGATCAATTTCTGTTTGGAGAATTAAAAAATATGACAATTTATAATGAGATACTAATCAGCTATTCCAAAGAATAAGTACAAATGAAGTTGTAACCATAAAATCCAGTTTGAGCTGGTGTCATGATGAAGCCCTTATAGGGAGATTAAGCTTCAGTTTCCATCCTTATTTCAACTTTTATTTATTATTTTCTGGGAAAAATTAGCCCTGAGCTAACATCCACCACGAATTGTCCTCTTTTTGCTGAGGAAGATTGGCCCTGAGCTAACATCCATGCCCATCTTCCTCTATTTTATATGTGGGATGCCTGCCATAACATGGCTTCATAAGCTGTGTGTAGGTCTGCGCCCGGGATGGGAATTTGTGAAGCCTAGGCTGCCGAAGTGGAGTGTGCAAACTTAACCTCTATGCCATCGGGCCAGGCCCTCAACTATTTTTTTATTTAACTAGTTTCCTTGTGTCTCGGGGCAATTATCTCTCCTTTTTAAAAAAACTACTGATGGTTTTATTTTGCATAGGTCCACATAGTTTTTAAAGAAAGACCAGAATCAGATAGGCCTAGATTTGACATCAGACTCTACTCATTAGCAGTACTGTGATGATAGAAAAGTTACTTAATCTCAATGTGCCTCTCTTTCCTTCTTCTTAAACTATTGATAAAATTAAACGACAATTGGGTTTCACCAGGTAAAGTAAGAATCAACTGGAATTGGAAATATTGGATAGTGAATTTATAGAACACATCCATCATCACAGAAAGTTCCATCAGATAGTGCTGCTGTAAATCATTATAGAAATAATATAAATATAAATAATATAAATATAAAATAACATTTGCTAAAATAAAGGCTATTGCCCTTGATGTTAATATTCTTTTAGGATTCCTAAGTTAGTTTCTCCACAATTTAAACAGAATTCTTAAATAGGACACAAAAGTCATTTACAGTAAGAAAAAAATGATAAAATTATATTTCATTAAGTTAAAAAAGAACAACGAGTTTATCAAAAGACACTATTTAAAAAGTAAAAAGCAAGTTACAGCGTAGAAGAAAAATATTTGTGTTATGTATGTCTGACAAAAACTTGTATTCAGAATAGAGAAAAATGTAAATTAATAAGGGAAAAGCAAACAAAAATAAGTAGATAAAAGAACAAGCATTCAAAAAAGATGATATACATATGAACGATAAGCATTTGAAGTGGTGCTCAATATCATTTGTCACCAGGGAAATGCAAAAGAAACATAATGAGATACCACTTCTCTTGTACTAGAATGGATACAGGTTTAAAAATAAAGTTGAAAATAGCATGTGAAAGTGTTGGCAAGCATATAAAATGACTTCTTTATATACCCTTATATGCTGCCTTTTGGGATGTATATTTCTACAAACACTCTGGAAAACCCCTGGTAAGTATCTACTAAAGTTGAATGTGTTCAAACTCTATGATCCAGCAATTGCATTCATAGGCATATACCTAGCAGAAATGTGTATTTTGTCCATCAAAAGACACAAAGAAAAAAGTTCATAGAAGCATTATAAATCCATTTTCAAGAAGTACACAACATAAATAGACTTAATCAGTTTTTGTATCCTCATCTCTCACATATATTCTTTCCTAAAACTGAGACTATTTCTTTCTCAATCACTTTTTTCCCCACAATTAACAAAGAAACCACTTGAAATATTGATCTCCAAGAAGCCTCCTTTAATTAAGGCAGTCTAAGTCCACATTAGGACTTTGTGTTTTTTCCTATTTTATACAGACTTCTATTAAATGCAAAGTGTGGCTCAAGAAATAGATAATTTTGACTTACTTGAGATGTTCAGAAATAACATATATTGCAAAGTAGAAGCGACAAAATTTTAACTAGACTAACAGTGAAAAAAGAAAGAGGATGTAAATAACTAAAATAAAAAAAATGGAGACATTATTATTAATATTATAGAAATAAGAAGAATTATAATAGAATCCTAGAAATAATTGTACCTTGACAAATTAAATTACCTAGATGAAATGGACAAATTCCTAGAAATACATTAATCACCTAAGCTGACTCAAGAGGAAATAGACATTCTGAACAGATCTATAACAGATAAAGAGATTGAAGCTGTAAGCAAAAATCTTACAACAACAAAGGTCCAGGACCAGACAAATTCACTGACTAATTCTAGTAAACATTTAGATAAGAATTAATTCCAATCCTTCTCAAGCTATTCTAAATAATAGAAGAGGAGGGAACACTTCCTAACCCATTCCAAGAAGCCATCATTACCCAAATACCAAAGTCAGATAAAGACATCATAAAAAATGGACAAATGTCCCTTAGGAAGACAGATGCAAAAATCCTCAACAAAATACTAGAGAACTGAATAATAGCATATTAAAAGAATTTTATACCATGACTGAGTGGCATTTCTCCAAGGAATGCAAGGATGTTTCAATTTAAGACAATCAATCAATGTAACACATCACATTTATAGAATGAAAAAAAATTACATGATCTCAATTGATGCATAAAAGACCTTTGACATAATAATACTATGTTATATACTTAAAAGTTGCTAAGAGAGTTGGTCTTAAATGTTCTCATTACAAAAAAGAAATGGTAATTATGTGACATGATTGAGGTGTTAGCCAACATTATTTTGCAATATATAAGTGTATCAAATCAATATGTTGTATACCCTAAACTTACACAATGCTATAGGTCAATTATATCTCAATAAAGCTAGGGAAAAAGGTTTTTGAAAAAATTCAAAACGTTTTCGTGCTTAAAAAAAAGTATCCAGAAAAGTAGGTATAGAAAGGAACTTGCTCAATATGATAAAGGAAATTTATGAAAAACCCACAGATACCATTATACTCAATGATGAAAAATTGAAGATTTCCCCAAAGATCAAGAACAAGACAAGGATGCCTACTACCACCACGGTATTTAAATTGTACTGGACTTTCGAGCCAAAGCAATTAGCTAAGAAAATAAAAATAAAGAAATAAAAGGCTTCCACATTGGAAAGGAAGAAGTAAAACTATATTGAAAGATGATGTGACCCTATATATAGAAAATCCAAAGAGTTTACAAAAAACCTACTAGAGCTAATGAATGGATTCAGCAAAGTTAACAGGGTATGAAATCCACACACAAAAAATAAGTAATACCTTTAAACATGCAATGAGCAATCCCAAAAGGAAATTTAAAAAATGATCCCAATTACACATTATATTCCATTTTATATTCCTGCGAGCAAAATTCCTAGGAATAAATTAAATGAAGAAGGTAAAGTTCTTATACACTGAAACTAACAACATTGCTGAAAAAAAGTAAAAGTGCTCTAAATAACTGGAAAACCATCCTGTGTTCATGGGTCGAAAGATTTAATATTGTAAGGATTTCAATAAAATCTAAAGTAATCTACAGATTCAATGCAATCTCTATAAAAATTCCAACAGCCTTTTTTTTTTTTTTTTTTGCAGACATAGAAAATTCCATCCTCAAATTCATATGGAATTGCAAGGGACCACAAGTAGCCAAAACAATAAAAAATGTTAAAATAATCCTTTTTAGACTTGAAAAAGAACAAAGTTGGACATGCATATTTCCCAATTTCAAAACTTATTCTACAAAGTTACAGTAATCTGAACAGTGTGGTACTGGCATAAGTATAGACATATGGACTAATGGAATGGAATTGAAAGTCCACAAATAAACTCATTCATCTGTGGCCAAGTCCTCTCTATTGGGAAAGAACAACCTCTTAAATGAATCCCCGCATGCAAAAAAATGAAGTTAGACCTTTACACTGGATAAAAAACCGAACTCAAAATGGATTAGCAACCTAAATATAATAGCTAAAACCATAAAACTCTTAGAAGAAAACATAGAGGTATATATTTGTGACCTTGGATGTGGCAATGGATTCTTAGATGTGACACCAAAGCACAATCAATGAAAGGAAAAAAGATAAATTGGTCTTCAACAAATTTAAAAACCTTTTTACATCAAAAAGTATTATATAATACTCCTACAATTCAACAAGCAAAAGGTGAACAACCTCATTAAAAATATCAAAACACTTAAACAGATGTTTCTCCAAAGGAGATGTACAAATGGATAATAAGTACATAGAAGATGCTCAGCATCATTAGTTACTAGAGATATGCAAATCAAAACCATGAGACACCAGTTTACAACTACTAGGATGGCTATAATTAAAAAAATGGAAAATAACAAGTGTTGGCAAAGATGGGGAGAAATTGAAATTCTCATACATTGCTGGTGAGAATATAAGATGGTACAGCCACTGTGGAAAACAGTTTGACAGTTTCTCAAAAGGCTAAACATAGAATCAGTGTAATACCCAGCAATTCCATCTCTAGGTATATACTCAAAAGAATTAAAAGCAGGGACTCAGATATTTAAATGCCAGTGTTCACAGCAGCATTATACAAGAGCCAAAAGGTTGTGTCCATGGATGGATGAATGGATAAACCAAATGTGGCATATACGTACAATGGAAAATTATTCAGTCTTAAAAAGGAATGAAGTTCTGACACATAACATGACATGGGGGAACCTGGAAAATATTATGTTAAATGAAATAAGCCAGAAAAATAAGAACAAATATTGTATGATTCCTCTTATATGAAATAACTAGTATAGGCAAACTCAGAGGGAGATAAAGTAGATTAGAAATTACTGGGGCTGGGGATGGGAAGTTGGAATGGGGAGTTATTGCTCAATCGTTACACAGCTTCTGTTTGGGATGAGGAAAAAGTTGTAGATAGTGGTTATGGTTGCACAACATCGTGAATAAAATAATGCTATTGATTTGTACATTTAAAAATGGTTAAAATGGCAAATTTCATGCTATATATTTTACCTCCCCTCTCCAAAAAAAAAAGGTATATTGTAAAGTAGGAGTGCAGGAGTGATGAAAATTTCTCCTTTGCCTTTGTTATCACTTGGCCAGTCAAAAAGTACATTCCTCCTGTTGAAGGATTCCATGAAAGCAAAGCAAAGAGGATGTTGGTGAGAATACCGAAGGAAACATTGCCCTAATTCATTCAGGCAATGAACTCCTACCAAGGCTCCAAAACTGCTTAACTATATATTTGTCTTAGAATTAAAACTTAGAAATTTTGTGATTGCCATTGGAACATATTTGAATTAAAATATGAAGTTAGACTTTTCATGTCACAAAATGTATGATTTGGCTGATTTGTATATAGAATGAGAGCTGACTCCGCCTTTAGTTTCTTTGGAGAAAATTTTCCATGAGCTGAGCTAAATCTACAGGTCAAGATTTTGATTTAAAAAAGGACATTTAACACATGACAAGCATATTATCAAAATAGTCTTTTGACAAAGATGAATTAATAATGGTAATAATGAATTTTCCCAATCTTTTCTGAGTATATTGGGTTAAATATACACATAAGATAAAGGGGAATAGGTATAATGAAAAGTTATTTGATAAGGTTTGGCAAAGTCTTCTGGCATAATCCCTACAAATTGAAGTCACAAAAGCATGTAATAACTAAGTAACGTGTCAGGTAGTTTCTAATTCTTTGTATTCCACAGAGATGAAGAGGACCAAATGAAATTGTTACCTAATAGATCACTTAAAGTATTTTCTGTTGATAGGTCACTATGTTATTTTTGGCAAATAACACAAATGGAGATTTAAGAACGGAATTATTTTGCTGTAACAAATACCTTCCATTTCCATCCACTTATGAGAGACGAGATTTTTCTGCTCTTGCATTTAATTAAAATAAAAAATTAGAAAATAATAGATTCCAAACAAATACTTTCTCATTGTAAAAGTAATTATTATTCAGGCTAGATACACGAACTAATTAACTAATTGGAAAGAATCCAGCTTTATCTATCTCATTAATAAATTTATTTCTGAAGAAGTTGACTTTTTATGTTTAATAATTATTTATTTATCAAAACATGAAATAGGTTTTTGTTATTTGGATCTCTTGTATACTCATGACAACTGGAACGATAACTCAGTCCAGACTTTTTGTTAACACTTAGAACTTCATGGTTGTAAGACATTCTTTAAAAATTTTTTAAAGTAATATATTTTATTGCAGAAAAGTATGATAAAATTCTGAGATAAAATTGGTATAGAAAAGATTTAAAGCAAACTCTATGGCTGTTAGAGAAGAAGCTATTTATATAGTTTTAAATAAGTGATTTGTGAATCAAATTGTTATGCAATTAGGTTCTTTTAGAATAATTTATATATGATATAAGAATTTTCCTTAAAATATAAATAATTATGTTTCATATCATTTTAAGCTATTTAAGCTTAAGGCTTTTAAGTATAAATTTAAAAATGTAAAAAGGGCTATGTAGCTTTTCCAAATTATTTTAGATCATATAAGAGCAAAATAATTTCAGTTCTTCATGATGTTTGCTAATCTCCAGGAATGAAAGGATAGATAATGCAAGGTCTGCCCGATAGGTGTCTTCAGGGCTACTAAAAGGGCCTGACATAATTTAATAATTTTGATTAAAAATGACTGTAGGAAGGAGGAGTGATGTCAGCAACATGATGGAGTGAGCAGTTTTATTTATCTTTCCCTCTTCAACCTACAACTAATTGGACATACATTGATCACCAGAGGTTACTCACACAGCACCACAGGACACCTGAGAGACCCATGCTGCTATACGTTGGAAAGTGTATGGACTACCCCTGGAGGTGGAGATAGGCGATAACTCTCCAGCCCCCACACAGCCTAATACCTGTGAGCAACTCTCTCTTGGCTGACATGCTCATAGCACCACTGTGGCCCTGAGGGTGGGCATGTGCATGGGCACAACTGTGGAAACAGGTGACTATAGCCCTAAGCCCCCCATGATTGCTTTGTGCACCAGCAGGAAAATCCACAGTTCCACTGTGGCCCCAGGGAGTGACTGGGGCTCAGACTCAGTAGGAAGGCCCCACTCTCCAAGCACAAAGCCTGGTGGAACCTAGGAGCAGATGCAGTGCAACTGAGTGAGCTACCCACTGGCTCCATTAGATGCCCATATCTCTGCTGCAGCCCCGAGGAGGCAAGTGAGATCCAGCAAGACCATGCAAGTGGGTGGTGACAATCTGCAGCCCCAGTGTGATTGCTCCTTGTTCCAGTGGGAAAATCCATGATCCCACAGCAGCCCCAGGGAGAGTCTCAGCTCAGCCCTAGTGGAGAGGCCCTGTCCACCAAGCACAAAGGCTGGGCAACCTAGAAGTAGATGCAGAAATCTATAACCTAAATGACAAAGAATTCAAAATAGCTATCACTTAAAAACTCAGTGAGTTAAAAGAGAATACAGGTAGACAATTCAATGAGTTCAGAAGCTATGTCACAAAAGAGTTTGATAGTATAAAGAAGAACCAATCAGAAATGTTAGAGATGAAAAACACAATGGAAGAGATTAAGAAAAATCTGGACTCCCTGAACAATAGGGCTGATAATATGGAGGACAGAATTAGCAGTCTGGAGGATAGGAATATAGAAATGCTTCAGATAGAGGAGGAGAGAGGACTAAGACTAAAAAGAAATGAAGAAACCCTCCAAGGAATATCCGACTCAATTAGGAATTGCAATGTAAGGATTATAGGTATCCCAGAAGGAGAAGAGAAGGAGAATGGAGCAGAAAGCCTGTTCAAAGATATAATAGCTGAGAACTTCCCAAACCTTGGGAAGAGGCTGGAAATCCATGTGACAGAAGCCAATAGATCTCCAAACTTTATCAACATAAAAAGACCAACCCCAAGGCATATAGTAGTGAAGCTGGCAAAAGTCAACAACAAAGGGAAAATATGAAGGGCAACAAGGCAGAAAAAATAACTTACAAAGGAACCCCTATCAGGCTGTCAGCAGATTTCACAGCAGAAATTTTACAGGCTATCAGAGAGTGGAATGATATAGTCAAAATTCTGAGACAAAAACTTTCAGCCAAGAATACTATATCCAGCAAAGATATCATTCAAATATGATGAAGAAATAAAAATTTCCCAGATAAATAAAAGTTAAGGGAGTTCATCACCACAGGAAATCCTGAGGAAGGCCCTCATACCTGAAAAAAAAAAAAAAAAGGAAAGGGGTTACAAATCCCTGAGCAAGGAGATAAGTAGAAAGACAAAATTAGAAAATTACAGCTTTCCATTAGAACATGTTAGCAAATGCTTAAGTATAACACTAAAGATAAAGGGAAGGGAAACACTAAGAAAAGATATAATCTTGTCATTTTGACCACAAACTCACAACACAAGAAGAAAAAAAGATGTGACAACAACTTAGAAGGGGAAGAGGAAAGGGATGGAACTGGCTTAGTCTAAGGAAATACGAGGCTATCAGAAAATGTACTATCTCATCTATGAGATGTTTTATAAAAACCACATGATTACCTCTAAACAAATAATTAGAACAGAGACACAAATAACAAATACAGAGAAAACTAAGAGAACCAGCATAGAAAACTGCCTAACTGAATCGGTAATCTGAAATACATAGGATGAGAAACAAAGGAAATGCAGGAGAACTGGAAAACAAGCAATAAAATGGCAGCACTAGGCCCCCACATTTCAATAATCACTCTAAATGTAAATGGATTGAATTCTCCAATCAAAAGACACAGAGAGGCAGGATGGATTAAAAAACAAGACCCAATAATATGCTGCTTCCAGGAAACACACCTCAGCCCAAAAGACAAGCACAGATTCAGGGTGAAGGGATGGAAGACAATACTCCAAGCTAGTAGTAAACATAAGAATGCAGGTGTCGCCTTACTTATGTCAGAGAAAGCAGACTTCAAGGTAAAACAGGTAAAGAGAGACAAAGAAGGGCAGTATATAATGATAAAAGGGACACTCCACCAAGAAGACATAACACTTATATATGCATCCAACACAGGAGCACCAAAGTATGTAAAGCAACTATCAACAAAGCTAAAAAGAGATATAAATAACAATACAATAACAGTAGGGGACCTCAACACCCCTCTAACACAAATGGATAGTTCATCCAGACAGAAAGTCAACACGACAATTGTAGAATTAAATGAAAACGTAGATCAAATGGACCTAATAGATATATATAGAACATTCCATCCCAAAACAGCAGGTTACACATTCTTCTCAAGTGCGCATGGAACATTCTCAAGGATAGACCATATATTGGAAAACAAAGCAAGCCTCAATAAATTTAAGAGGATTGAAATAATATCAAGCATCTTTTGGACCATAATGCTATGACACTAGAAATCAATTATAAGAATAAAACTGGGAAAGGGACAAAGATGTGGAGATTAAATAACATGCTTCTGAATGGGCAATGGATCATTGAAGAAATCAAAGGAGAAATCAAATATTATCTGGAAACAAATGAAAATGAAAAGACACCATGCCAGCTCATTTGGGATGCAGCAAAATCGATGCGAAAAGGGAAACTCATTGCAATACAGCTCACCTCAATAAACAAGAAAAATCTCAAATAAGTAATCTCAAACTACACCTAACAGAATTAGAAAAAGAAGAACAAACAAAGCCCAAAGTCAGTAGAAGGAGGGAAATAATTAAAATTAGAGAAGAAATAAATGCAATTGAAACAAAAAAGACAGTAGAAAGGATCAACGAAAGAAAGAGCTAAATCTTCAAGAAAATAAACAAAATTGAAAAACCCTTAGCCAGTCTCACTAAGAAAAAAAAGAGAGAAGACTCAAATAAATAAAATCAGAAACGAAAGAGGAGAAATTACAATGGATTCCACAGAAATACAAAAGATAAAAGTAAATACTATGAAAAACTGTATGCCAACAAATTGGACAACCTAGAAGAAATGGATACATTCTTAGACTCTTGCAACCTCCCAAAACTGAATCAAGAAGAAAGAGAATCTGAATAGACCAACCACAAGTAAAGACATTGAAACAGTAATCAAAACCCTCCACAAAATAAAAGTCCAGGACCAGATGGCTTCTATGGTGAATTCTACCAAACATTCAGATATTTAATGCCTATCCTTCTCAAACTAGTCCAGAAAATTGAGGAAGATGGAGCACTTCCTAACACATTCTATGAGGTCAACATCTCCCTGATCACAAAAACAGACAAGGACAACACAAAGAAGGAAAACCACAGGCCAATATCACTGATGAACACAGATGTGAAAATCCTCAACAAAATGTTGGCAAACCAAATACAGCAATACATTGAAAAGATCAGGGCCGGCCTGCTGGCGCAGCAGTTAAGTTCACACGTTCTGCTTCGGTGACCTGGGGTTTGCCAATCCGGATCCTGGGTTCGGGCATGGCACTGCTTGGCAAGCTATGCTGTGGTACGCCTCCCTCATATAAAGTAGAGGAAGATTGGCAGTAGATGTTAGCTCATGGCTAATCTTCCTAAAGAAAAAAAATCATACACCATGATCCAGTGGGATTTATACCAGAGACACAGGGATGGTTCAACTTCTGCAAGTCAATCAATGTGATACAGCCTACTAACAAAATGAGGAACAAAAACCATATATTCTCTCAATAGATGCATAAAAAGCATTTGACAAGATCCAATATCCATTCATGATAAAAACTAGCAATAAAACGGCTATAGAAAGAAAGTACCTCAACATAACAAAGGCTATATTTGACAAACCCACAGCCAACATCATACTCAATGGGCAAAACCTGAAAATCGTCCCTCTGAGAACAGGAACAAGACAAGGGTGCCCATTCTCACCACTCTTATTCAACATAGTACTAGAGGCTTTGGCCAGAGCAATTAGGCAAGAAAAAAGAATAAAAGCAATCCAAATAGGCAATGAAGAAGTGAAACTCTTGCTGTTTGCAGACGACATGATCTTATGTATAGAAAGCCCTAAAAAATCCATCAGAAAGCTACTAGAAGTAATCAACAATTACAGCAAAGTTGCAGGGTACAAAATCAACTTACATAAATCAGTTGCATTTCTATATGCTAATGATGAATTAACAGAAAGAGAACTCAAGAGCATACTCCCATTCTCAATTGCCACAAAAAGAATAAAATACCTTGGGATAAGTTTAACCAAGGAAGTGAAAGATCTATACGATGAAAACTATGAGACTTTCCTTTAAGAAATTGATGACAACATAAAGAGAGGGAAAGACCTTCCATGCGCATGAATTGGAAGAACAAACATAGTTAAAATGTCCATACTACCTAAAGCAATCTACAGATTCAATGCAATCCCACTCAATCCCAATCACATTCTTCACAGAAATAGAACAAAGAATCCTAAAATTCATATGGGGCAACAAAAGAACTCGAATTGCCAAAGCAATCCTGAGAAAAAAGAACAAAGCTGGAGGTATCACAATCCCTGACTTAAAAATATACTACAAAGCTATCGTAATCAAAACAGTGTGGTACTGCTACAAAAACAGGCACACAGATCAATGGAACAGAATTCAAAGCCCAGAAATAAAACTACACATCTATAGACAGCTAATCTTTGACAAAGGAGCTGAGAATATATAATGGAGAAAGGAGAGTCTCTTCAACAAATGGTGTTGGGAAAAATGGACAGCCACATGTAAAAGAATGAAAATAGACCATTCTTTTATGCCATTCAGAAAAATAAACTCAAAATGGATCAAAGACTGAAAGGTAAGAAATCTTAAGACTTCTTGAAGAAAATATAGGCAGTACACTCTTTGACATCAGTCTTAAAAGGATCTTTTTGGACACCATGTCTTCTCAGACAAGGGGAACAATAGAAAGAATAAACAAATGAGACTTCATCAGACTAAAGAGCTTCTACAAGGCAAAGGAAAACAGGATTGAAACAAAAACACGACCCACCACATGGGAAAAAATATTTGCACATCATATATCAGACAAACGATTAATCTCCATAATATATAAAGAACTCACATAACTCAACAACAAAAAATCAAACAACCCATTCAAAAAATAGGCAGGGGATTTGAACAGATATTTCAACCAAGAAGATATACAGATTGCCAATAAGCACATGAAAAGATGCTCAACATCACTGATCATCAGGGAAATGCAAATCAAAACTACACTAAGATACCATTTACACTGGTTAGAATGGCTAAAATAACCAAAACAAAAACTAACAAATGCTGGAGAGGTTGTGGAGAAAAACGAACCCTCATACACTGCTGGTGGAAGTGCAAACTGGTGCAGCCACTGTGGAAAACAGTATGGAGATTTCTCAAAAAATTAAAAATGGAAATACCATATGACTCAGCCATCCCACTACTGGGTATCTTTCCAAAGAACTTGAAATCAGCAATTCAAAGAGACCCACGCACCTCTATGTTCATTGCAGCATTATTCACAATAGCCAAGATGTGAAAGCAACCCAAGTGCCCATTGACTGATGACTGGATAAAGAAAATGTGGTGTATATATATGGTGGAATATTACTCAGCCATAAAAAGAATAAAATCGTCCCATTCACAACAACATGGATGGCCCTTGAAGATGTTATGTTAAGTGAAATAAGTCACATAGAGAAAGACAAACTCTGTATGATTCCACTCATACGTGGAAGATAAACAAACACATGGACAAAGAGAACAGATTAGTGGTTACCAGATGGAAGGCGGGTGGGGGGTGGGCAAAAATGGTGAAGTGGTGTACCTATAATGTGACTGACAAATAACTGAAATTTCACAAGGTTGTAAACTATCATAACCTCAATAGAAAAAGAAAATGACCATAGGCAATCCAGTCCTGCCTCAATGACAAAAGAAATGCATTTTACATATAGAAAAGAGCAGAGGTTAAGAACGTCACTCAGGGGCATTAAACCAGAAAGGTCGCATCTCAGTTACCACAAGACAACTTCATCTTCATAGAGTAGACTAACAATTAACATAGTGGATAATTTGGGGATAGATATATCTTCATATTTATGATATTTCAGTAATGGGGTAGATTTTCAAATCAGTGGGGAAATAATGTTCTGTTCAATAAATGTAACTGGATATTCATAGCATAGATATGTGAAAGGCCAAACAGAAAAATAAGAATAAAAATACTAGGAGAAAATATAAGCTTTTAAAAAAATCTTATAATGATAAAGGAAATATTATTCCAAACAAAAATCTATTCAATATTTTACATATTAAAAGTGGATTGACAGTTTTTCATGCATACATTTTTTAAATACTTTTTAATAAGATACTCCTTAAAGTTTAAAAGACAAGCAAAAGGAGAAATATGAGAAAGAAATAATTTAAAAAAGTATAAATGAAATTTATACTGATAGTTTTGATGTTATTTGAGCACATTGCTTTGAATGAAAACAGTCTGGCAACACCTTATCAGAGAAATTTGAGAAGACACAGAGCAGAGGAAGCAATGATGGTTCCATTCCAGTATCCTCAACTGTGCTATTATAGATGAGAAAGGGACAGAAGAGTGCAGAACAACACAACTGGTGCTGCTATAAGTTCATTGGTGTTCTTGGAGAGAGAGCAATCTCATTTCAAGAAGATCATGGCCAGGAGTTCTGGACTGTGGAGGCAAACAAGGAAACAAAGATGTATAATGAACACAGCAGCAGAAAGGTACAGACGTTCTGTGGGGCCCTTGCTGAGTAGACAACTCAGATGAGACATAAAATTTCTCTTCCCACACATTCTCAATATGTACGAGAGGAAACCAAACCTTGAAGAATGTGAGTTGCAGGTGATTGATATTTAGAAGGTTTTAAATAACTAGTAGGAATAGAGTAGGTTTTTAGGAATTATGCACCTGGATGGATGAGTGAATAAATGGCTACCTTGGTTGAACAAATTATCTTAATATGCTTCGTAACTAGAGATATCCTTATCGGTATTCATCACAGTCTTTCAACAAGTAATATCTGTGTACCATATAAGTAAGTTTTAAATAGTTTCTCACAAATTCCTGCTTTTTATCAGCTGCAAGGGGGTGTGTTAGTTAAGTAAGCAAATACTAACAAAACATTATTTTTACATTAAAGTAGTACTTGCTCAAATAGATCAAAGATATTTCATTTATTTATTCTTACCATTGTTTTAAAAATTTCTTTGCAATATTCTCACATAGTTTCACTCTCATAGCTAATTCTTGCACTAAATATTTGACTTAATGTGCATTTATATTCTATTTTCTAATTCATGATGTTTCTCAGTGTTTTCCAAGAATTAATTACCTTTTTAACAACAAAATATCTAAGCAATTTCTGATATACTTAAGTACACCTGTTTATTGTACTTTCTTCAACATTCGTTTCTTTTTATTATTAAGCTATAATATTAATTATAGCATTAATGATTATGCTTTCCCATTATATAGTTGTCTATATTCTCTAAAGCTTGTTCATTATTGAGGTTTTGCAGGTTTCAAAGGCTGGTATGTCTTGGTTGTTGTGATAGGAAATACATATTATATATAGGTAACATAGAGATATTTACCAAATCATTGGTCAATGCTTTGGGTTTTATTTTTTTGTTGGATCGATGTTTTGTTTAAGTCAATCATTAGCAATTACACAATCTTTAAATACGTTCTTATGAAAATGAGTGTAAATGTTGTCCTACAGTGTTATCGAAGGTCGTTTGAACATAAAATGTCTTGACTGTTTTTGAATGGATGTAACACTTATACTTTTCTATCAAGATGTCAAAAATAATATTGTGTTTAAAAGATTTTTTAAAATATTTTATAACAGTTGCTTTATTGTGCAGAACAAAAAGATTTTGCATTGTATTTTAAAATTAGTCTATTTGAATTATTTAATTTTTATTTACACAAAGAAATGGTTTCAAATAATATTTTTAATAATCTTATAGCGGCATAATTTACATACCATAAAGTTTATTCATTTTAAGTGTATAATTCAATGATTTGGGTAGATTTAAAGCATTGTGCAACTATCACCACAAACTAATTTCAAAACATGTCCATTGCCTTCCAGTACTCCCTTGCCCATTTGGAAGGTCACTCACGGTGCCTACACCTGGCCCAAGTGGTCACTAATCTACCTTCTGTCTCTGTGGATTTGTGTTTTCTAGACATTCCATCTAAATGACTCATACAATGCAATATGTGGTCTTTTGCATCTGGCTTCTTTCACTTAGCACAATCATTTGAGGTTCACCCACTCTGCAGCATGTATCAATACTCCATTCCTTTTTATTGCCAGACAATATTCCATTGTGTGGATTTTCCACATCTTTTCTTTATCTAATTCAACAGTTAATGGGCATTTACATTCTTTCCAATATTTTGTCTGTTATGAATTATGCTACTACGAACATTCGTGGACAAGTCTTTTTGTGAATATACATTTTCATTTCTCTTGAGCAATACCTAAGAGTGGAAATACTGGGTCATATGGTAAATTTATGTTTAACTTTTTAAGAAGCTACTAAACTATTTTCCAAAGTAATTGCACTATACCACATTCCCACCAGCAACATATGAGAGTCCAGTTTCTCTACATCTTCACCAACACTTGTTATTGCCTCTCTTTTTTATTATAGCCATCCTTGTGGACTTAAAGTGGGATCTCAATGTGCTTTTAGATTCATTATATATACTACATTTTTATTATAATAGTATTATGAAGTTAAAGAGCATTAATTATTTACGATATTATAACAAATTCAACTACCTAGTACAAACATGTTTACATCTGTAGGATGCAAACAATTTTCTCTAAGCTAACACTTTAAAAATGTGGATTCCTGTAATATACAGGCACAATCTCAAGGTTACAAGCAAACAGTCCTATTAAAACAAGCCTCCTAATATTAGAGAAAGGCTCTGGTTTAAGCAGCATAGCATAGCAGTTAAGAGCCTAGATGCTAGACAGATTGCCTGAATTCAAGCTCTGGCTTAACCACTTAGCTGTGTGACCTCTGGAAAGTTACTCAATCTCTCTTTGCTTCTATTTCCTTATCTGTAAAATGGAGCTCATAATAATAACTATCCTAGAAGTTTGTGTGTGGATATTAGATGAGTTAATATATGTGTATGATTCTACGTCCCATTAAGAAAATAGAAACCAATCTAGGTATTTAAAACAAAGAGAGAATCAATACAAGGAACTGATTGCAACTGTATTGGAAGAGCTGGAGGATATTACTCAGAGACAGTAACTGTAGGAGGCTGCTACTACGCTTGGGGTTGAAGAAAAGAAGGACCTCATTTTCCAGTGACTCCACTGGAGTGCTCTTGCTGTAACTGCTTCTGTTAGAACTGCCACTGCTGACACTGAGAAGCAATGAGGGAGCCTGTGGGAACCCAAGATCTGCACTCCTTTTGCTGCAGTGACTGAAACCACAGCATTTACTGCTGGAGCCTGGCCGTGCCCATCAATGCCAGAGCCAGAAGTATCGTCATCCTCCCCATCCTCCCGTCTTCTAATCTCAGACAAGAGCCTCCCATTGTTAACAGTTGGCAGAGTTGTCTGGGAAAGACAATTCTGTAGTCCTGCAGTCCAGAAGACAACAGGAGGATGAGAACAGAGCTGAGAACTAAGACAGTATGTGGAACAACAGATAAGCCCAGAGAAAAAGTCCTGGCACATATTAACTGTTCTTATGATTAGACTTATTTTTACATTTTTAATAACATCCTAAGAAAGACTCAATGATGACCGAGCTCAAAATAAGTATTAATTTAGCTTAAATTTTATGGTAACATGTATGACCTCTTCCTTCTTCTTTTAAAATGGACTGTAATTGCTAACCTAATGTCTGTTCAAAGCACTCCTGTCAATAGATATAACACTTTCTCAAAAATTCTAATTTGCTGAAATTAAAATTTTTTAATCCTAGTTACAATTTGAATTTCAACCACTGCTGAATTATAGAAACACAGAGTTTATCAAGCTTTATTTCCATAATCAAGGTCTTTAGACCTTTAGAGTTTGGAAACCAATTTTTCAGAGTTGTGTTATTCTTTGCTTGGTAACAGCTTCCACTGTAAATTGCAGTTGAGAGACCAAATATATGGTTGTCTAGATATAGACTTTTCCAGATCCTGGATTAAGGAAGTGCTGTCGTGGTACTTGGTCACATCTGGCAGTCCGTTTACGTCACTCTACATGTGTAGAGTAATAAGTAGATGGAAATATCAGCACCAGGATTTTGCCTCCTGGTCACATCTCAAGTGAGTACATTTCTAAACAAGTGAAACACATCTTAGAGCTGTGTTTGTACTGTCTGATTTCCCATAAAACAAAATCTTAACATCTCCATCTGCTTTTGCAATCAAGAATTAGAAAAATGTATATAGTGAGCAAGATAGAAATATCCTCTAAACATATTCTGTAACAATATCGGGATCACCTTGAACTGTATTATGTTGGAAATGTTCATTTACTGTGTTTAAATTGCTTTATTTTTGACATTCAGAAAACGACCTGAAACTAATAATACTAACATTTTTAGTAATATTATTTTCTCCTTTCCTTATCTCCCCACATTAATGTAGACATCTTTAGTGATTCATAAATTCTTACACTTTGACCCTGAAGATGAATATATATGCCTGTAATGGTCATAAAATTGAGAAAAGTTGACACTTAAATATCTCATACATTATTCCATACTTTTATTGAATGATTTGAAATACTTTAATTACATTCTTTAGGAGTTTTGCACTTGAAAATGTAAAAAAGTACCATTATGCTCTAGATACTTAAAGAAAGAAGTATAGAACATATTATGAAAAACAGTGATATTTTGACTCAATAAAAAATAGAGGAAAGAAAGGATGTGCTAGTTTTTTAAAAAATTTTATTTATTCATTCAGCATGTATTTATGAAATACTTATGATGTGCTGGGCACTGTAAAAGCTAATAAAATACATTAAAAAATTAAAAGATATGTTTGCCCACTGTGATGTTAATTTTGTGTGTCAACTTACTGGGCTAAGAGATGCCCAGAAAGCTAGTACGATGTTATTTCTAGGTATGTCTGTGAGGGTGTCTCTGGAAGAGATTAGCATTTGAATTGGTAGACTGAGTAAAGAAGAGCACCCTTACCAATGCAGTGGGCATCATCTAATCCATTGAGGGCCTGAATGGAACAAAAAAGGTGAGGGAAGGGAGAATTTGCTCTCTTTTGCTTGAGCTTGGACATCCATCTTCTCCTGCTTACACATCAGCAATCCTGTTTCTCAGGTCTTTGAACTTATAGTGAATTACATCACCAGCTTTCCTGGTTTTCCAGCTTGGGGACAGCCAATAGTGGGACATTTTGGCCTCCATAACGGCATGAGCAGATTCCTATAATAAACCCCTCTTACATATATCTCTATGTATCCTATTGGTTCTGTTTCTCTGGAGAATCCTGACTAAGACAGATTTTAGTATTGAGAGCAGTTTTAAAGGAATAGAATTTTATGGATGAGTTTTCCGAACTGGGGGTCTGGGGTTTCTGGAATTGGCTCTCTAATCTGATTAAAGATGTGAATGACTCAGCACTGATAGTCTATAGCATGAACTGTTGATAGAAATATGTAAAAATGTCTGCATCGGATACCACTTTTCAACCACTTATAAGAAGCAAGGAACTAAGTGACTCTGTGTATGTTACTTTTGAATATTTTTTGAAAACTAAAGAAGATAATAATGTTGGTTGGTTGCTCCTAATATCAGTGAATAAAGTGGTGAAAGAAAAGGATGAGCTCAGGGATTCAAATTCTCAGCTCAAGCACTGCATAAATGACCTAAGCACTCTATGTGTGCCCTGAAGGAGAGACCTATTTCTTGTAGCTGCTGGGCTGAAATTGCTGAAAATCAAACGCAGCACCTCATCCTGCTGTTGGCTGAATTAAGTTGAACTCTCAGCATCACAGTGTCTACTGTTAAAGTGAGGGTATTGATCGGGAAAGAATGAGTTCCTGTAAATTGGGATGGGAACATGTGGGAAGACCCTGATGAAGCGGGGGACATTGAGCCCCTGAACTCTGGTGAGTCTCCTTTGCCAGTGGAAAAGGTCTCCCCACACCCAGCACAAGTGGTCTAGTAATCGTGGATTTTAAGTTCTATTTGAAACTCCTAGAGTAAGAAACCACTATCTGCACAACTCTTTTACATAGTAATTAACTAGAATTCTGAGCATTTAATAAGTGTTTAGCTAGTACATAGCTGTCCATCCTTTGAATAAAGATACAAAACAAAAATTTTCAGTATTTAATCTGATTAACATCTAACAATACTGAGTAAGTGAATAAGTGAATAACACCTAACAATACAGAATTATATACTTCATTCTGCTGTAAGATTTGCATAAATTTGCATGTAATTAAGAGATCACAAATAATTAGGACATTTGACTGTCATAATATTTAATTACCTTTTGTGAGCATAGAGGAAATTACGACTGAATAAATATTTAGTTTCTTATTTTAGAATTTCATTTCTTGACACTAGGATTTATGCCATTCTTTAGGTAAGACTCAGCTGGAGAAAATATAAAACAGAAAGATTTCCAATTAACTATCATATTGGTAAATTAAATGGACAGAAGAAAAAACAACCCGTTACGTAATTTCTTCTTTTATTGTTGGGCAGAAGAGATAAAAGAAATGCATTGAGAAATTTTATTTATAGCTGAAATTATGGAATAGAAAATACTTCTGTTAATCTTTTATTCATGACAAATGAAATGTATTTTCATTTCAACAGCTTCTTTTGTAAGATTGTCTTCTTTGTCCTTGCTTTTAGCCAAAATGTCTATCAATTATAATCTTTCTAATGGTGAGATACCAAATAGTAAACAAACTGGTTAGCAGGCTTCTTTATAAGCCTACAGAATCCATCTACACCATCTACCAATGGTAAGGAGTACACTGTGTCATCAAAATAAGCTAAGAAAAGAAAAGCAAGAGATCATAATATTTAGGCTACATACAGGTAAGGTGCTGAAAGGTCTCATTGTTATTGGTAGGCTGTTGGGTCAAATTCTTCCAGACAGCAGCCATTGTTCTTTCCTCTCTCTAGGGAAGGGTGAAGTGTGTGGGTGACTGTCCTCATTGGCCTTGAGTTCATGCCTGATTGTTCTCTAGTAGATGGAGTAGGACTGGACAGAAAAATTCATGAGGAAATGAAGCTTATCTTCAGAGCCCAGGCTCTGCCCTTTCTTATACTTTCAGAGGCCCAGAGCCTCCTGCCTTATCTCATTCGTCTTCCCTCTCAGCCACAAGTCAGGTGTCAAGAAGCTCCACTTGTGGGTGCAGTTTATTCCAGGGGTAGTTCCATTTGAAGTTTACATCTAAACAAAGTGATCAGTTAAGTTTGTCACACTTCACCAAGATCTTTCTAAGGGTGGAAATGATTATAGGATTATTTTATGAGTGGAGTCTCACAAAATGTCTGTAAAATTTTCAGAGTAAATATAAACACGCTTTGAGTTTCCTTAAATTCTCTCATTCTTATTGACTTTACTGTTAGCTGCTATAAATATTAAACTCTTATTGTAAGTAGTGGAGATACAGCGGCCTGTGCATCTTTCTAATCCATAGTGATGATTAGAAGGAGGAAACAAGGCTGATGTTTTCCCAATAATACATGTAAAGTCAGTGTTTTGTTTTTTTGAAATGAGAAAAAATCAGCCACATTTTGAAACTGCTGTGAGAAAACTTATTTTGATCATCGTTATTGACTATGTTCATCATTCTGAAAAAAATGTTTAGGCTCTGTTAAAAGAGCATTCACAGCAGGATCCTGTTGCAGAGACCTGTAAGGAGAAATCTGAATAAGTGATTTGCAGATACACCGTTAGAACTAAATTTACATCTAGAATGAATTTCCACTTCTCAATTATGAGGCCACAGAAACATGTGGGGACAACATAAAAAAAATGAAAGGCTATTTTTGTGAAATAAAAACAAAGTCAACATATATGAACAAAAGTGCAAGCTCCATGAACTCAGGAAAACTTCCAGACTTGTTTACTCATCTCTGCTCAGCTCCTGCCTTATGTCTGACAATTAGTGGGACTTTGATAAATGCCTGTGAATGAATGAATGAGTTTAGTCATCAACAGCAATAAGATATTCAGTGTTAGTGAACACAAATCTCTCTCTTAAATCTTCAATCAAGAAAAATAACACATAATGTCAGTAACAGAGGACTCAACTATAATTAGTGCAAAGGAAAACTGTCACAATTATGTAGTGACTTGCTTGGTACTTGTGGTGACATAAAATATCAAAATTGAAAGAACTGATAAAGCTTTAACCAACTATGGCCAAGAAAGGGAGTGCTCTTATTCTTTCAAAAGACGTACCTCTAGATAGGGAAGACAATCCATCCGACTGGAATGGCTTGAAGAACGTATCTCTTGGGAACATTCATTACTCCAAAGTGTAAAACATTTGTTGAACTGAAGACCTAAGATGAGCTTGCTCTCATTACAAATCTTGTGGCTATCCTGAGAATCAATCAGCTCGAGAGTTAGAAATTCTGATCCTAAATCCTGCCTCTGTTTTTATTTTCTCAAAAATTTAGGCCAAACACTTATCCACTGAGGCCCTTTGTCCACAGAGTAAGTTGAGTAACCAGATCCTTCAGCTCTCAGCTGCTCAGTGGAATCTCCCGATACGCAATTAGAAGTGGGCTTCCCCACTCTTCATTAGAGTATTTCCTTTATGTGAGGCACCACCCTAAAATTATCTTGTTTACTGGCTCATCTCTCTTGTCCTTCTCCCAGCTAACTCGAATGAACGCTCTACGAGGGCAGACACGTAGCTTGCTTGTGTTCACTATTGTACCTCTCGCGCCTAGAACAGTATCTGGCATACGATAAGAACTTGATAAATATTTATTAATTCCATATTTTTTGACTCAATGAATGAATGAATGAATGTCCACCCATCTTTCATCTAGTATCCTGAACTGACTTCCCTTCCTAAGAGCTCTGTGCAGAACCTAATTCTTAAGTCAGACTAATCTCCCACTGATGACTATTCATTAAAATCCATGTTTTCACATACTTGTTTTGAGTGAGCAGGCAGAGGCAGTAGGCATATGTAGATCATGGAAGACGGAATTACTGTAGGTGAACTTGTGAATTTAAATTTCAGAATCTGCAGATGCAACAACTAGGCACTGAGCAGCTATGACTTTATCAAGCTCAGTCAAATAAGTTAGCCTCTTTTTCTGACTTCTGGCATATTGTAAAGGAAAATTCTTTTGGCCAATTAATTACCTGTAAAGTAATCAGGCTTGATAGAAATTACTTGACCAAACTATTTTTCTATTTATGAATAGTTAGGATTTTTTGCTGTTTTTAGTGGTGGTGATTGTTGCTGCTGGTGGTAGTTAGTGGTGGTTAGTGCTGCGTCTTGGAAGGAGGAGAAGGAGAGAAAACAAATGGCAGTTATGATGTGGGGTGGACGTGACACTTTTCATCCTCACTTATGGGTGAAAATCTCTATATCTCAGAGAGGAATGCCCTTTCCTGGGAAATCATTTCAGTTAAACATACAGGTAACACGCATTTGCTGTACATTCAGTTCTGAAGACTACAAGGATGAATAATATGCAGGCCTTTCCCTAACTAGCTAACAACAAAGATAGGGAATGAGTGGGAGAATATGGCCCTGACCTGGATGGGAAAGAAGTTTTGAATTAGGTAAGAGTATAGATTTATGTAAGTATGACACTGGACTGGGCATTCATTATTGAAGTGAGATTTTTCTTGGTACTAAAAGTGCCTAAAGGACTTCTCATGATCTAAGAACAAAAAATAAAAATGTATGTGGCTTGCCTGACACTCCAAAAGAAAAGGATAATAAAGAGTCCACACAACTCTTCAAAGAATAAAGGTGTTGTTTTTGTTTGTTTGTTTTTTACTTGCACCCAAATAAGTTCAGCTCATTCTAAGTACAGATTATGGTGAGAGACACACACAAGAGAGGAGCAGGGGCAAGTGGCCATTCGATCCAAGAGATACAGAGACTAGGACGGTCGGAGGAAGTCCTTATATTTTACAAGATCAGTTCTGTAACTGAAACTTTCATTAAAGCAAAGAATCACTAAAAGGGATATATACTTACTCTAAGATTCTAATTTTTCTTAATATAAATGCACACTTAGTCCCCACATCTTTTCACTGAGCACCACAGCCTTCTCTGTGAACACAGGTCTACAGATTGCAGTTCATTGTGACATATTTTGCATAAAGTAAACACATAATGTGTCATTTGTAATTTCTAGTTTTAATTTTTTTTAATGGAGCAAGAACTTAAATACCCTTGTGAAGCATAATGAGTAAAGAATTTTTCTACTTTTTTGAAAATGACTTTCTCTCATCCTTTGTAGTTTCCCACTCCTATTTGACTGTAAGATTGTAATGCATCTTTGTCAAGCATTTCCAAAGCATTGAAATTAAATTTCATAGAAAAAGCCTTTCTAATTATATGCTATTTTACTTTTTCAATTTATATAATAATTCATTATGTACTTGCGAAAGTTAGATACAACCAACGTAAAAGGTTAGAGAAGCAACACAAACCACTTTTAGCCCAGCGACGGACCTGAAAGGGCAGAGCTGTGGGGCACAGTCGGCAAGAGCTTATTAAACAGAAGGGTTTCAAGTGCCACGAGAATTAATCAGGATGCTTCAGAGAGGGAATGGGAATGATCGGCTCATGCAGTGAGCTTTGTAAATTGGAAATCAGTTAAGAGAGCTTTTATCCTAGTCTCTGATGGCTGTCCAGTTCCAGGTGCTTCATGATGTCCCAGCTGCACTTCCTATCTTGCAGCTGAAACAAGTAGCCCTAACTGCTTGAAGTACGGTCCCTTCATTGCTTATGCTGACTCAAGTAGTATCTGTCAAATGTACCCTAAAAATGATACATTTGAGCCCCAGATGGGGTCCAATTTAGATTAGCATAGAAGTTCTCAAAGCTTTGGTCAAACTCTAATACCATTTTTCTATTAAAAATATTTTAAGGTCAATATTGTCTTTTTATTTATATCTGAATATTTATTCTAATATATAAAGGATGCTTTGTGTTTTATATAATAGTCACTGATTATTGATAAAATATCTGATTTAAAAAGTTAGCTTTTGTTTCATGCCAAGCCTCAGAACAATTTTTGAGGTAAATTACTTAAATAATTTTGACAGCCAACCTAATAAATGATTTAACAAAAATTTTCCACAGTTGAAATTGAGTATGTATTGTCTCCTGCAACAAGCTCTCAATTTCAGAATTGTTATTCTTGGTTTAGTGTGTCCTTTCAGCATTTAACTTCCATTTTCTTCTGCTGCTTCCAGCCCTTGTTCTTTGATCCCCTGGAGGTCTTTATTCTGTGCCTGAACTGAAGCAATAAATCCAAATGTGTACATAGCCTTTGCTTTCCATCAAGAAATATTTCTTTTGTATTATTTTTATTTGAAGTAATTAAAAGTGAAGTCCATGTAAATCATCAACTCATGATACTAACGTCAGTCACCGTTATTTTTATGACCCTCTCCAGAACACTTGCACCCTTTGTGATCCCAAAGAACAGAACCTATTTCATTGTAACAAGTTGTTGGTTCTTATACAGCTATCTAAAAAATGCATTGCCTTCCTTCTAAGCATTCACTTTTTGTGGAGTTAAATTTGGGAGTCTTCCGAGGCCTCTGTGCTTGTCTTATAGTCATTCCAGGAATGAGTTCTTTTCATTTATGAAATAAGCTAGAGTCACATGAAAAAATATTCACAAATAAAGGGATATTTTTTCCTGAGGAGGATTAGCCCTGAGCTAACATTTGTTGCCAATCTTCCTCTTTTTTTGCTGAGCAAGTCTAGCCCTGAGGGAACATCCTCCACTTTATATGTGCGTTGCTGCCACAGCATGGCCCACGAGTGGTGTGGGTCTGGCCAGGATCTGAACCCGTGAACCCAGGCTGCCAAAACAGAGAGTGCCGAATTTTAACCACTATGCCAAGGGGCCATCCCCTATAAAGAGATTTTTTATGAGTAATTAAGATTGAAATTGTTTGAATTGAAACTTTTTGAATGAATGACAAGATAGATACTTTTTCATGTCACCTATTTACTTATTTCATGGTGCCTATCTATAAGAAAACACTATAGACAGAGTCAGCATTATCCAATAGTCTCTCTGGACTTTCTGTAGTATCTTCCTACAATAATTTCCTGACTGAAAAAATTAGGCTAAAAATATAGATACATCCTTTCAAAACAATTAAATATTTCAAAATCACTGAATATTTTCAAATGGAATCATATATTCTTTATGAGTAAACGTGACAAATTACACTACTTCCCCACTTGTGTTTCATAAACTTTCCCACTGATCTGTAGTCCTTAGACTTTGCAGTGGCCTTACAGAACCTTCATCCAAACCCTCTCCCTCAACAGGAGAACCCTTTTCAATCAAGGGGTCCCCCTTGGTTGAAACTACTAGAAGGTGAAATATTAGTTATCCGTGAAGCCAATCTAGACAAAACTGTTTAATTTTATATAGGAGTTTTTTACTGTTGAAATAAAACTACATCTCTTGATGATTATATTTCTTGGAGTTAATTCTGTTTTTTGGAGTTGCACAGAAAAATAATTCTATTTCTTCTTGCAACTAGAACAAGTTCAGATTTATGGCATGTTCTCATGAGTATTTTCTTTGCGAAGAACATTCTGAATGTTCCTTCAGTCACTTTTTATCCAACATGGTTTACAGATTCATCACTATTCCGACACTTCTGCAACTCAATTCTAATTTTGTTATCTTTGTTAAAGTATAATGAACAGAATTTAATAAAGCATTGTAATTATTATAATTGTAGCATAATGCAGTGACTATTTCTATCAGGGTGATATCTGGATGAAATGCTAATTGCAAGTTTCAATTATTTTAATTTTTATGCTGTCTTCTATAATGTGACAATTCTTCCATAGGTTTCCGTTCTTTATTCTGAATAAAAGACAATACCAGAAGAGATAATTCTTTATTGTTTAACATGTTGTGCATAGTTTTATAGTCTTGTAGCAGTTTTTCAGATTTGATAACATTTCACTCAGAATAACTCTCAGGGCCGTTAATCTCCCTGATATGTTGCCTTGCTTATGAGTATTTGCAGACAAGTGCTAAAAATAGAGTGTTCTCAAATCATTAATTTTAATTGGGTGGCCTATAAACTCTCTTTTAACATTTTAGAAACTACAACGTGGATGGGAATCACTGGTGGAATTCAAACAGACCAGTTAGGGAATTCTCCTGCCTCTTGCTCCCTCCCCTCTATATACATTCCTGTCCATCATACGGGGAGGCCACTCTTTGTGATTTATACAGTTGTCACCACTTGGTGTTCTGTCAGGATTTTTAAAAAAGTGAAAATCATGCCTCTAGTGTGGATTCATATGCAATGTGTGACTCCACTTCTGTTGAGAAAATTAATTAATATATGACACTAGAAGATCTATAATACAAAGGGAAAGATATTAGTAGCATAAGATAATTTATCGTTACTTTCTGCTATCATTTACCACGTGACCCTAATGATAAACTATCAGAATCACGTAGTTTGTTTGTTCACTCATTATACACATTTACTGATCATCTTCTATGTGCTGGGCACATGCTGGACTTCGAGGACACAGAGACCGAGTGGACCCTGCCTTCACAAGATTTTGGGATGAGATGCAGTGAACTGTCCTCCAATTTAATTTGCTAATATTTGAGTGATCATTTGCCTCCCTAAATTTTGTCAAGTGAAAAATGTATACAGCTGATATTCCTATGGCTGGGTGCTCATTATTTGCTTTCCTCAGTCGGATGCTAGGAAATGTGAATTTCTCAATGTCTCTGTTTTTTCGCTTTTAAAATGAAGAGTTTGGACTAGGTGAGCAATGTGTTTGCTTTCGATTTTAACTGTATTATCAGTGATGGAGATCTTTATTTTGTAAATAAATTTGTTGTCTCCCTCTTTAAAAGTTGCCTTCGTAAAACAACTACCCATTGATCTTTTACACCTAAAAATAAACTGGTCTATTTCTGTCTTCATATAATGTCTCTCCAAATATTTGAAAAAAAATAGGAGGTCTCTGGTTGGAATAATGATATTTGGCATTCCATGAAGCAGTCTTTTCCAACTTATACTAAAATATGTATGATAGAGAAGAAAGATGAAAACAAAAGACAACACTAAAAATTAGAAGTTAAATTCTTGCCGATAAGTGAGAAAATTTTTTAAACGTACTTTGCTGATAGCAATGATAATATAAATCGTAAAATTACCTGAAACTTAAGCGAAAGAAGTGACATATGTGTTATTGTATCACTGTCTGCTGCTTATGACAAAAGGAAAGATCTATTTCTCTCAATAATGATGGCTTGAGTAAATCCACACACTTACCATCCATCAGTGCCTAACTTTCCTAAAATGAATTGGAAAATGTGTCTGTTAAGAAACCAGCAAGGCAATTGTAGCATGGTACTGGAGCAGAAACATTGCATCCTGGAAGTTGTAGACCCCACAACTAAAATTGCTTTGAGTAAAAACAAATGCAAGAATATTTTGGTAAATGTTGTTGAAGATTGTAACTGTGTTTGGTACCTAGTGGAGAGAGAGAGAACCAGCCAAACTACCTGCAAATGAATGCCAATTAGACAAAAGGAATTTGACTTGGAGCAATACATAGTAATGTAAAATCCAGCAGTAAATATAAACCAGGTATTTGACTAAGGCTTGAAGAGATGAAAAGTGGGGCTCAGGATTTTTTGCTCATTTGCTTGTAAAAATGAAGGCTGAACACATTGTTCCATCTTATCGAATAAATCAACAACAAACAAAATCAAAATAGGACCTATGAAATTGCTACAGGAAAAGGAAAAGTAAATACCATCCTAGATGTTCAAGTGAAGCCCTATTGCTCTCTTTGGATATTGACTAAAACTAGTTTCTCTTTAGATCTTCTGAAATAGAATTTTTTTGGATGCTGATTTTTTTTTTTTTTAAAGATTGGTGCCTGAGCTAATAACTGTTGCCAATCTTTTTTTTTTTTCTGCGTTATCTCCCCAAATCCCCCATGGTACATAGTTGTATATCTTAGTTGCAGGTCCTTCTAGTTGTGGCATTAATTTATATATATATTTTATATATATATATATATTTTTTTTTTTTTTTGGTAAGGAAGATTTGCCCTGAGTTAACATCTGTTGCCAATCTTGCTCTTTTTTTTCTTGAGGAAGATTAGCCCTGAGATAACATCTGTGCTATCTCCCTCTATTTCTTTTTATATGTGGGTTGCTGCCACAGCACAGTGGACAGTGGTATAGGTCTGCACCCGGATCCAAACCTGCAAACCGAACCCACTGAAGCAGAGTGTGCCAAACTTAACCACTAGGCCAGGGGGCCAGCCCCTGGAGGCTGTTTTTTGTTGTTGTTTTGTTTTCTGAGGAAGATTAGCTCTGAGCTAACATCCAATTCAAATCCTCCTCTTTTTGCTGAGGAAGACTGGCCCTGAGCTAACGTCTGTGCCCATCTTCCTCTACTTTACATGTGGGACGCCTACCACAGCATGGCTTGACAAGCGGTGCATAGGTCTGCAGCCGGGATCTGAACGTGGTGAACCCCGGGCCGTCAAAGCAGAGCATGTGAACTTAACTGCTGCACCACCAGGCTGGCCCCTCTGGATGTTATTTTTAAATGAGTATCTCAGCAGATTTTTAAAGACCATTCAAGTTTGGAAAATACTGATCAGTAATATGCAGGTAATTATTAGTTGATGAAGAGAAGCAAAAAATTTATCAAATGATTCTGTTAGAGTCTAGATTGGGTGCTGTCAGAATGCAAGGGTAATTTAATGACAAGGTATCTCATTTGTTCTTTCTGGGAGGCAGGAGGAAAATGCAAGATTAGAGCTGTCATTGGATAAGAAGCAGTCACCACCCATGTTAGCCTGGAGCGGGGACATTTGATGGTCTCTCTGGTGTACAGTCCTTGTCTTTGTTTCATGTTCAGACGTGATTCCAAGTGGTCATGTTTTCCCTCCTTCCACCACAGTCATGGAATAATGTTTTCTAATTATTGTTAATATTTTGTAGATGTTTAAAAATCTTTGGTAGTACCATTATAGCCTAGCTACTAAGTATCAGCTTTCAAAACTGGATTTCTTTTGTTTTTCATTCTCATTTATTTTCTTAACTTAATTTTTAAACTTATTGCAGTGTCTTTCATTTTCCTTACACTGTTTTTCATTGATTTCTTTGAGGCTCTGAAGCAACTGTAGTTACTATGTCTTATATGTAGTAGATTCTAGATATTTTATATTTTATCAATTAAAAAAACGAATGAAGTGGTGTTGTTCTGGATGCGTGGTTCATTTTATGCATGGCTCTATTTTATTTTCCTCAGGGGAAATTCCTAGTTGGAGATCTTGGTTAATTGTTTTCTCTTTCTCTGTCTATTATCTTGGCTCATTCCTTTTTCCTTATAGTTGGAATTTTCAAGACAGCACCTCTCCTTTGCTCATCCTTAAAGTATAAAAACATTTAATTTTATTGTATTTAATATGTCCATTTTCTAATTTTAAACAATTTAAATTATATACCTAAGGAAAAATAATCACAAGCTGAGTTGACATAATGCCTTGATTATAAATCACTAGTTTTCTTTTTTTTCCGATATGAAAAACATAAATTTGTGAATATGTACAGAGGTGGGTTTTTGTTTCAGCTTAATATAGGCTACATTCTCAAGTATGCTTAATTATTCTTGTAATTTAGACTTAAATGTGCTTTTGATTAAATGATTCCATGAGCAAATTTCTTGGCACTAAAGGAGAATTTAAACAGTTCACTATCTTAGTCAACTAAAAGAGCATTAGAGTTGGGAGCTGAAATATCAGGGATGAAAATTGATTGGGTCAAAATAATGTAATAAGAAGTGTATCATCCAATCTTGTCTATCAGGAAGCAATCTTAAACAGAGCCAGCTGATAAAATAAGTTCAATTATATAACCTCATTAGAATAAAATATAAGAAATGGTTTCTGTTTGCCAGTCATAATGTACTTCTCTTCTACATAAAGTCAGACACCATGGCAACGCCTGGGAGATCTTCTTCACCCTCATTTTCCACAATCACTACTGCTAACGTGCGGCCTGCGGCAAGCCTGACGTCCACTCGCATTTTCCTGTAATATAAATGCCAAATCATTTTCTTGGAAAAAAGCTTCTAAAGTGCAGGAAAACCTTACCTACTGCCTAAACATTTAGATAATGTACTGTTTTGCACAACCCGGTGGTGAGTTTTGTAATGTTTAGAAGCTGTATACATTGCTGGACTGAAGGACAGAACAGGCTGGCAGTTTACTGGGAACGCTAACTCTAAGGGCAGTAAAACATTCATGAGCATGTAAAGAGAAGGTGACAAATTATTTACCACGGCTTCACTCAGGAGGATGGTTTAGACACTGGACAGGAAGATGCTGGGGCGAAGGGATGAGGCAGCCAGAGACAGAGGGTTGCTCCGCTGCTCGGTCCAGAGAAGCCCAGGCATGTGTTGTGTTCTTGGCAAAGGCCAGCTGGAGCCTGTCACCAGCAGTCGTCCTCATCCCTTCCTGCAGGCGTACCTAGACATTTCCTCCAAATGATTGAAGAATATTATTTAAAAGAACCACATTAATACTATTTCTTTCAAGTAATTTTCTCAAAATGTGTGTGTATTTGGATAAAATAATTCCTAATTTCTCACATAGCTGAGAATATGTTTTAATGCCATTGAATTTTAGTACACACATGATTATAGAGACAGGGTTTATACTCTTTTTCATTAACTTCCCAAAGTCATTACTGGAGGCTACGGGAAAGTTTTTTTCTTAACTCTCCATTGTTTGTTTGATTAATAGACTTTATTTATTTTTTAAAGATTGGCACCTAAGCTAATATCTGTTTCAATCTTCTTTCTTTTCTTCTTCTTCTTCCCAAAGCCCCTCAGGACATAGTTGTAGGTCCTTCTAGTTGTCCCATGTGGCACGCCGCCTCCGTGTGGCTCGATGGGTAGTGCCATGTCTGAGCCCAGGATCCAAGCCAGCGAAACCCTGGGCCACCAAAGCAGAGCCGGTGAATTTAATCACTCAGCCATGGATAAGGCCCCTAGACTTTCTGCTTTAGAGCGGTTTTAGACTCACAGAAAGATTGAGCAGAACATACAGGGAGTAGCCATACACTCACTGCCCCACTCTGCCCCCACCAGACACACAGCCTTCCGCCATCAACACCTCACCCAGAAAAGTTTATGCCGCCCTGGAATCAGCGCCTTTTACTTTTGAAAAAGGATTGATCACCGAATTATGTCTGGAAAGAGTTTTATTTTTGTCTAGTAATCAATTCCTTTCTGATTAACAAAAAGGTTTATTGAGTATTGCTTCTCTATTGATTGATTCATTCTTACTTTCTGATATTTTATGTATATATATTATATATTTTATATGGAAGAAGGATGCGTATATAGATACATACCTTTTCCACATATCCCTTAACTTATCTATCTATGATTAATATGTCCATGCCTTTCCCCCTCTCCCCTAAGTTTTGAAATACTCTAAATTTGCAGGTTTAGTTTTGTGTTGCATTCAGTGTATGTGTATGTGTGTGTGTGTACTCACGCACACGTGTACATGCCTGTGCCCGTGTGCCTATATGCATTATTTTGGCCATCGGGTTTTTGCATCTGAAAGAGCCATCTATTTTTAAAATGTCATGTGCATTATATTCTCAAAGAAAGATCCTGAGTCATCTTTATATAGTGAATTTTGAGAACTAACACCTGATTTTGAATGTTATATAAGTAGGATTATGCCGTATGAATTTGTGGGAACTTGCTTCTTTCTCTCAACTTTTTTTTGTGAGATTAATCCATCTTGTTGTATGCCGCTTTAGTTCATTTTTCTCACTGTTGCATTATTCCATTAAGCAGATATAGCACTATATATTTTTCCAGTACAGTCATGAGTAATATTTATGTTATTTCAATCTTGTTTTTTCACTTAAAAACAATGATGTTTTGTGTATTGTTTGATCTTGCTCTATGTGCACATATATAACTTCTCTAAGAACACCTAGCAATAAGATTATTGGCTGTTAAGCTATATACATTTTCAGCTTTACTAGATAATGACAAACTTTTCAAAGATGGTTATACAAACTTATCATTTGCACTCGCAATGCTTATTATTATTTATGAATCGAGAAATTTTCCTACACTGGACATCAGACTTTATAATTTTTTTCTAGTCCTCTAGGTGTATTCATCTGTAATTTTTTTTCCTTTTTCTCCCCAAAGTCCCCCAGTACATAGCTGTATATTCTTCATTGTGGCTCCTTCTAGTTGTGGCATGTGGCACGCTGCCTCAGCGTGGTTTGATGAGCAGTGCCATGTCCACACCCAGGATTCGAACCAATGAAACACTGGGCCACCTACAGTGGAGAGCGAATCCAACCGCTCGGCCACGGGGCCAGCCGCCATTTGTAAGTTTAAAGTGAATTTTCCTGATTATTCATGAGATTAAACATGACTCCATGTATTTTTTGGCTCTTTGGATTTCCTTTTTTGTGAAGATTCTATTTAAATTTTTTGTCAGTTTTTCTATTGAGTTGTCTTTTTCTTTTGCCTTTTTTTTTTTTTTTTTTGCCGAGGAAGATTTACCGTGAGCTAACATCCATTGCCAATCTTCCTCTTTGTGCTTGAGAAAGATTATCCCTGAGCTAATATCTGTGCCAATCTGCCTCTATTTTGTATGTGGGTTGCTGGCACGGCTGCTGACGAGTAGTGTAGGTCCACACTTGGGAACTGAACCCTGGCCACCAAAGTGGAGCATGCCAAACTTAATCACGAGGCCACAGGGCCAGCCCTCAGCTTTTTATTTTAAATAATTATTCTTTATAGAGTTCCATTTATAATGTTAGGAGTGTTATCGATTTTCTTGATCTTTTCACAGAATCAGCTTTTGGTTTCAATTATTGTATTATTTTTCTGTTCTCAATTTCATTGATTTCTACTCTTATTTTTATATTTTTTTCTTCTGCTTGCTTTGGATTTATTTTGCCTAACATTAGAGCTCAGATTATTGATTTGAGATCCGTCCGTGCTCAAAGTATTTGTGATCCTGCTTGGATCTGTCCTGAAGGTGGGGCACCCAGTGACTAGTCTGGGCTCTGAGCAGTGGTCTGAGTCTTTGTGAAGGTGTCATCTGGATCTATCCTGTGCAGTCCAAGGTGAGCCCGGGAATTCATATCCCACTTTAAGGGATAATATTCCCAGGTCGTCTCTCTTTTCAATCTTACTGGTATTTTCCACTTTCCTGCAGGTCCCCTTTTTTGCTCTTCCAGGTGGAAATATGGGGTTCTATTTACCTTATTCTGCTATGCACTGCCTGGGACTATGCCTGTACCCAGTGCTAAGTGGTGTGAAGATGTGAGAATAAAAGTGTTTAACTCACAACTAGTTCGATGGCACTTCGAAGTCTGGCTTTCTTCCCAAATCTGCTCGTTTACCTTTCAGAGTCCTCGTGTAGCCACTCTATGCATTCTATCCAGGTGTCATTGCTGTATTTAACTGGTTTTCAATTTAATTGCATCAGGTTAAGGGAACTTGGTCTGTGCGTTACAAAATTTTAAAATCTTTTGAGACTTGCTTTAGAACTGGAAAATAATCAATTTTTGTGAAAATTCCATATAAAATTGTTAAGAATTTATCTTCTCTAATATTCTATGTATTTTCAATAAGTCAAGATTTTTATTTGTGCAGTTTAAACATGCTGTAGGTCACTTGATCTAGTAAATATTAAAGAAGTGTATGAGGATATCTCACTTTTCAGGTGCAATTTTCAAATTCCCTCTGGATTTTAGCAAATGTGTGTGTATGTGTACAATTAGAGAGAGAAAGATTTAGTACTATTTCTTCCTGATAAATTGAATACTTTATACATATATTGAAACTTTCTATAGCTAATATTGCTTTTTTAATTAATTCTATTTTCTATGTTTTCCTCCTAATTTTTTTAAAGTTTCTTAATGTATTGTTTTCTATATTTTTATTTTCACTGGAGTAAGGGAGACCACTATCTTGACAGAGTCCCAGGAGTGCCACAGAAAGTGGAGGTCAGAGATGTGATATTTATCTATTTTCAGGGGCCTGGTTTAAGATTTTTTTTTTTTTGAGGAAGATTAGACCTAAGCTAACATTGGTCACCAATCCTCCTCTTTTTGCCCAGGAAGTTTGGCCCTGAGCTAACTTTCGTGCCTGTCTTTCTTTACTTTATATGTGGGACGCCACCACAGCATGGCTTGACAAGCAGTGGGTAGGTCTGCACCCAGGATCCAAACCAGTGAACCCTGGGCCACCAAAGTAGAGCACGCAAACTTAACCACTGCACCACCAGGCCAGCCTCGGTACTTTTTAAATATGGAAACAAGATTGAGATTAGACAAAATCTGTGATATAATAGTTGGAGTTGGTGCACACAGCAAAGACGGCTTTGAAGTGAGCGTTTACAGGTAAACAGCCATTTATGAGGTCCAGGTTAGAGGTTGCTGGTTCTGAGACTGGAGAAGATAATATCCTGATGAGGACGAGTTAAGTAGTTTCTTGCTTAGATAATGTAACTTTCTCAAAGCTCCTGAAACAAACCTAAAATTATGTGCAACTTCATCTTACTGGGCAAAACCATCCTGGTTTGAACGAAGTCATGTTAATGCAGAATATAGAATGCTAAAGTCCAGTGAATATAAAGTTAAGTATTTGTAGATGATTTTAATTCTGATGTTTACTATGATGTAGGAATCTTTTAGCATTTTTTTCCCATAGATTTATTTCCATTTTAGATTTATTCTCATCACTGATATATTTATGATTGAGAGTCTTTTATTTTTGCTTTTTATTTTATTTTTTTTTGTGGATTTTCTACTTTTTTGCCCTTTTACTTTTTTGTATATATTGTGTATTTTTCACGTTTTTCATCTCACTGGATCCTTGGCTATTGTTTAGTAAAGTAATATCTCCATTTTCTCTAGCACCTTTTGTTTTTAATGTAGGTCCTCTTTTTATTTATATTTTCACTGAGGTAACATTGGTTTATGACATTATATAAATTTCAGGGGTACGTCATATTTCAACTTCTGTATAGAATATGTCATGTTCACCACCAAGTCTAGTTTCCATCTATCACCATACACATGCGCCCCTTTACCCCTTTGGCCCTCCCCCCACATCCTCCCACCTCTGGTAACCACCAATCTGTTCTCCCTATCTATGTGTTTGTTTATCTTCCACATATGAGTGAAATCATACAGTATCTGTCTTTCTCCATCTGACTTATTTTGCTTAGCATAGTACCCTCAAAGTCCATCCATGTTGCCGCAAATGGCACGACTTCACCTTTTTTATGGCTGAGGAGTGTTCCATTGTGCATATATACCACATCTTCTTTATCTATTCATCCACTGATGGGAACTTAGGTTGTTTCCATGTCTTGTTATTGTGAATAAGGCTGCAATGAACATAGGAGTGCACGTATCTTTTCAAACTAGTGTTTTTATGTTCTTTGGAAAAATATGCAGAAGTAGAATACTGGATCATATGGTATTGCAATTTTTAATTTTTTGAGGAATCTCCATACAGTTTTCCATAGTGGCCACATGAGTTTGCATTCTCACCAGCAGTGTATGAGGGTTCTCTTTCCTCCACATCCTCTGCAACACATGTTATTTCTTGTCTTTTTAATGTGTGGGTTTATTTCTGGGTTCTTGATCGTTTTCCATTGATCTGTGTGTCTGTTTTTGTGCCAGTACCAGGCCATTTTGATTACTATAGCTTTGTAGTATATTTTAAAGTCAGGGATTGTGCAACTGATTTCTGTAAGTTGATTTTATACACTGAAACTTTGCTGTAGTTGTTGATTATTTCTAACAGTGTTCTGATGGATTCTTGAGGGTTTTCTATATATAGAATCATGTCATCTGGAAGCAGCAAGAGTTTCACTTCTTCCTTTCCAATTTGGATACTTTTTATTTCTTTTTCTTGCCTAATTGATCTCACTGAAACCTCCAACAGTATGTTGAATAAGAGTGTTCTTTTTCTCAGAGGGATGGCTTTCAGTTTTTCACCATTAAGTATGATGTTGGCTGTGGGTTTGTCATAAACATATATACATGTCATTTTTCTAATGTGCTGTGTCACTTTGATTGGTTTGCAGATGTTGAACCATCCCTGCATCCCTGGTATAAATACCATTTGATCATGATGTATGCTCTTTTTGATGTATTGCTGTATTTGGTTTTCCAATATTTTGTTGAGGATTTTTGCATCTATGTTCATCAGCAATATTGGTCTGTTATTTTCCTTCTTTATGTTATCTTTGTCTGGTTTTGGTATCAGGGTAATAGCAAAACCTCATAGAACGAGTTAGGAAGGGTTCTGTCTTCTTCAAATTTTTGGAATAGTTTGAGGAGGATGGGTAATAAATATTCTTTGAATGTTTGGTAGAATTCTCCAGAGAATCCATATGGGGATGAACTTTTGTTTTTTGGGAGGTTTTTGATTACTGTTTCAATATTTTTACTTGTGATTGGTCTGTTCAGATTCTCTATTTCTTGTTGATTCAGTTTTGGGAGGTTGTATGAGTCTAAAAATTTATCCATTTCTTCTAGGTTGTCCAATTTGTTGGTATATAATTTTTCATAGCATTCTCTTGTAATCCTTTTTATTTCTATGATATCCGTTGTAATTTCTTCTCTTTCATTTCTAATTTTATTTATTTGAAGCTTCTTTCTTTTTTTCTTAGTGAGTCTGCCTAAGGGTTTCTCAATGTTGTTTATCATTTCAAAGAACCAACTCTTAGTTTCATTGATCCTTTCTACTGTTTTTTCAGTCTCTCTTCCTTTTATTTATGCTCTAATTTCTATTATTTCCTTCCTGCCGACTTTGGGTTTTGTTTGTTCTTTTTTTTCTGATTCTGTTAGGTGTCGTTTAAGATCACTTATTTAAGATTCTCTTGTTTGTTAAGGTAGGCCTGTATTGCTATGAATTTCCCTCTTAAAACTGCTTTTGCTGCATCCCGTAAGAGTTGGTATGTTGAATTTTCACTTTCATTCTTCTCCAAGTATTTTTTGATTTCTTCTTTGTTTTCTTCCTTGATCCAATGGTTGTTCAGCAGCATGTTGTTTGTCTCCACATATCTGTGACTTTCTCAGCTTTTTTCATGTAGTTGATTTCTAGTTTCATGGCATTGTGGTAAGAAAAGATGCTTGATATGATTTCAATCTTGTTCAATTTATTGAGGCTTGCCTTGTTTCCCAACATATGGTCTGTCTTTGACAATGTTCCATGTGCACTTGACAAGATTATTTATTTTGCTGTTTTGGATTGGACTATTATATATAGTGGCCTGGGGTTTCACTGGTTCAGATCCTGGGTATGGACATGGCCTGGCTCATCAGGCCGTGCTGAGGCAGCATCCCACATAGCACAATCAGAGGCACTCACAAGTAGAATATAGAACTATATACTGGGGGTCTTTGGAGAGAAGAAGAAAAAAAAGATTGGCAATAGATGTTAGCTCAGGTGCCAATCTTTAAAAACAAAGTCCACCTGATCTAGTGTTTCATTTATATCCACTGTTTCCTTGTTGATTTTCTGTCTGGATGATCTATCCATTGATGTAAATAGGGTGTTGAGGTCCCCTACTATTATTGTGTTGCTGTTAATTTCTCCCTTTAGGTGTGCGAATAGGTGCCTTATATGTTTTGGTGCTCCTGTGTTAGGTACATATATATTCATAAGTGTTATGTCCTCTTGATGGAATGTCCCATTTATCATTGTATCCTGCCTGTTTTTGTCTCTCATTGCCTTTTTTTATGTTGAAATCTGCTTGTCTGACACAAGTATGGCAACACCTGCTTTCCTCTGGTTGCCATTCACTTGGAGTATCATCTTCCATTCCTCCACCTTGAGCCTGTGTTTGCCTTTAGAGCCAAGATGGGACTCCTGAAAGCAGCATATTGCTGGGTCTTGTTTTTTAATCCAGCCAGCCAGCCACTCTGTGTGTTTTTATTGATGAACTCAACCATTTACATTTAGAATTATTATTGATATAAGAGGATTTAATATTGCCATTTTATCTTTTGTTTTCTGGTTATTCTATACTTCCAGTTTTTATTTTTCCTTGTGTTTCTTTCTGCCATGTTAGTTGGTGGCTTTCTGTAATGTATTTGTCACTTTCTTCTTTTTTGATGTTTGGTGACTCTGCTCTAAATTTTTGTTTTGTGGTTACTATGAGGTTTGTATAGAAGAGTTCACAGATGAGATAGTCTTTTTTCTACTGATAGCATCTTTTCTCCATTTGCCTATGGAGTTTCCATCCTTTTCCTCTTGTCCATGCTTTTGTTTTCACAAATTATCCCTTTTTGTTTTATGAGTTTGTTACCAAATTGAAGTGGTTCTAGTTCTTTTAAAGCTTTTGTTACCTTTAACCTTTATGTTATAATTAGTGTTTACTAACCTATTTTGATATAGAGTTGTAATTTTCTGATTCTATCTATTTATCCCCTTGCTTAAAGCTTTTTATACCTTTGCCTTTTTGTTTCAGGTAGGAGAACTTTTTTCAAGATTTCTTGTGAGGCAGATCTATTGGTGAGTAACCCTCTCAGTTTTTGTTTGTCTGGAAAAGTCTTTATTTCTCTTTCATATTTGAAAGATAACTTTGCTGGATAGAGTATTCTTGGCTGACAGGTTTTATCTTTCAGTATTTTAAATATATCATTCCACTCTCTTGTAGCCTATGGTGTTTCTGCTGAGAAATCTGCTGAGAGCCTAATGGGGGGTCCCTTTGTAGGTTATTGTTTTTTTCTTCCTGGCTGCCCATAATATTATTTCTTTGTCATTGATTTTTGAGAGTTTTAGTATAATACACCTTGGAGAAGGTCTTTTTGTGTTGAGATAAATAGAAGTTCTATTAACTTCATGAAATTGTATATCCAGTTCCTTCCCCAAGTCTGGGAAGTTCTCAGCTATTATCTCTTTAAATAAGCTCTCTGCTTCCTTCTCCCTCTCTTCTCCTTCTGGGATATCCATTATCCTTACGTTACTTTTCCTAATTGAGTCAGATATTTCTCATAGAATTTCTCCCTCTTTAAAAAATCTTATTTCTCTTTCTTCTCCAATCTGAATCACTTCTAGATTTCTATCTTTATGGTCACTAATTCTCTCTTCCATATGGTCTGCTCTATTCCAATGCTTTCTACTTTATTCTGTATTTCATTTATTGAATTCTTCAGCTCCAGAATTTCTGTTTGGATCTTTTTTAGAATTTCAATCATTTTGATGAAATGTTCCTTCTATTTATTACTTTTATTCCTGAGCTCATTGAATTGTCTTTCTGAATTGTCTTGTAGCTCATTCAGTTTCTTTATGACAGCTATTTTGAATTATCTATTAATTAGTCTTACAGTTTGGTTTCTGAAGATTTGTCATTTTCTTTTTGTGATACCATGTTACCCTACCTTTCATTGTGGTACTTGATGAGCTTATCCTCTGCCAGCACCTCTGTAGTAGAAAACACATGTCTTATTTAGGTAAGGATTTGTTTACTTTGATTCTGAGCTACTTTTGATTGTATTTGACAGCCTGCAGTTTTCACCTACACTTCCTGTGCCAAAGGTGTCATCAGTGATCTCATTGTGCTGCCTGTGAGTCTAAAGTTGCTGGTGCTTTGCTGCTTATGCTATTGCTGCACTCATGGGTGTCACCACCAGGGTCACCAGGGTGGCAAGCACCTCTATTTCTTCCAGAATCTACTGGGTCCCAGGTACCCCCACTGAGGCAGGGGGAGGGTGTTGGTAGCATGGGACCTGGGATAATGGGCATCTCCTCCCCATCCAGGACTTTTTGGTCTGTGGGTCCCACTGCTGCAGGTGGAGAGGCTGGATTTATGTGTACCACTGCAGTTTGGGGAGACTGGGATTGTGGACTTTGCTGTTGCTGTTACTAGGCTTTCTGTGGCGTTGGGAACTTCTGCCCAGTATGCCAACAGCACTGCTGCTCTCAAGTTTTCTGGGGGTGCTAGGACCACCACTGCTGGGGACACTTGGTTTACAAGTGTCACTACTGCTGCTAGGTCAGCTGGGATTTCAGGCAGTCTGCACCACCACCACAGGGGGAGTGGTACCTGGGTCATGTGGACTACCACAGTTTCTGGAGCCTCTGCTCTTAGGCTTCACCACAGTTCCTGGAACCTCATGTCATGGGCACTGCTGCCACTGCCACGGGCACTAGGGTCTTGGATGCAGCCCTTGTTGCTGGGAGGACCAGTGTCAGAGCTGCTGCCACCAGCTGAGGGGGAAGGATCTGGATTATGAACACCAATGTGGTTCCTAGAGCCTCTGGTCATGGGTGTCACTGCCATTGCTGAGGAAGGGGATGGGGTTGAGTCATGAGTGCTGCCATGGTTCTTGGATCCTCTGGTTTTGGGCACCAGCATGATTCCTGAAACCTCACTCGCAGGTGTTGCTGCTGCTGGGGTACTGAGTTCTTGGTTAAAGTCCCCACTTCTAGAAGAACTGGATCAGAGTTACTGTGAGAAGAGAAAGGGTCTAGGTCACAGGCACTGCTCTGGTTCCTTGATCCTCCAAGAGTGTTGATTGCCTTAGTTCCTGGGACCTCCATTCACAGGTGTTGCTGCAGTACCTGGAGTCTCCAATCTCAGGAACTGCTGCTGCTGCTCCCCTGGTTTCACCATCTCCATGACGTCCACTCCACCTACTGTCAACTGTATAGATGTATGGATCTCTTAAGCATTCTGCTATGCTGTGCGGCTAATCCTTTGTTAGTCTATGGTTGTCCTACTGGTTGTAGCTTAGAAGGGAGACACAAATGAAGAAACTCACTCTGCCATGCTGCTGGCATCACTCCCTCTTCTAGCATCTTAAGTTTGCTCTAGGGAATTAGGTCTAAATTTCCAAGGTCAGTCCTACTCCCTACCTGCCATTTGACCCACTTATATTTTTTCCTCAGGCTTAATTTATTTAAGCACCAGCTAAAATTAATATGGCATGGCTCCTGAGAATGAAAGTGATGTCCAACATTGTATATTAATCCCTGATTCTTTTGAATTCAATTTATGTCTTTCGAGCCTAAAAGTCTCATTTTACTTACTGTTGACTGGCGCTCTGTAGTTTTAGTTTTCAAGTTTGACCTTGAAAACTAACATGGGAGGTTATTAAATATCTCCACAGAATACTCAAAATGAACATCTTCTCATGAAACAAATCTACATTAGAGCTGTGTAGGTTTGATTCTGAGTCTAAAGCATCCATATTCAAGAAGATTATACTGTTATTTTCATCTCTGAAGTCAGCAAGTCTCCAGAGATCTTTTTCTATTTTTAACACTATTTGAGTAGACACTATGCCTCCTATTTAGAGAATTCCTGTTTCCTTACAAATGTCAGCAATCCAGATGTTTAATTTGCCTTTGAGTAATATCTAAATCAATGACTTTTGTCTGCAATGCACATTAAATGCAAAATCTTGGATTAGCTCTCAAAAAAGAATTATTACCTACAAGGTTCAATTTATGAACAATATCTAATTTAAAATTGCTACTTTAATAGCTAAAATTTAATTTTTTAAAATATAGTGTAATTTTGTTCCCATACCTATAAGTATAGTCATGTGCTGCATAATGATGTTTTGGTCAATGACAGACCACATATATGACAGTGGTCCCATAAGATTAGTACCATATAGCCTAGGTGTAGTAGGCTATACCATCTAGGTTTGTGTAAGTGCACTCTATGACGTTCACACAATGGCAACATTGCCTAACAATACATTACTCAAAAGATATCCTTGCCATTAAGTGATGCATGACATTAAAGGGAGGTGCAAGTCATAACCCTACATTTCTTAAATCCCCTTTTCTCTTTCTCCATTTTTTCACATTCCACTAGTCTTAATTCTTTTTTGCCAAAATGATAAAACTTTCTCTTACTTTACCCACTGGCTTGGTCTCCTTTTCTTTCTCAGCTCTTTATTATCTATATTGACTCAAATAATTGCTTCTTGTGCTCCTTCATTCTCTTCAGTCAAGCTCTTTTGTGTGCTTTCTTCATAAATTCATAATCAAAGAATAGATTCTAGGAAAAGACACAACACAATAGGGCAGAGAAGATAAATTGGGCTGACAACTTCAGACCAGGAGACTGAACATTCTCACATAAGATTCCTGTCACATTTTGTGTGCTGTATGCCTAATGAAGAACAGGGGCAATCAACTCCTCGTGTTGGTTCCCACAGTACGTCCTGAAGTCTCTTGTAGAATTCAGATTTTTCTCCATTTGACTCATATAAACTCCACATTCATATTCCATCCTTGCCTTTTCAATCATGGGCCTTAGGAGGAATTCTGCATTTCTACCTGTTTATTTTCTAATTGAATGTAGAATTATTCAGCAACTGAGCTGGTTTCATCTTTCCTATACTTACTGGACTTTGTAAACGTATTAGGCTTGTTCATTAGACTCCTGCTTATTTTTATAGGCACGTTCAACTATATGTTTTCCATCTTTGATTATTTCTATGCAAATTTAGAAGAGTATGAAGTTGAATATGTATCCAATCTAAAAGTTATCTGCAATAAAATTTTATATCACTCACTAAATTACTGCATATATATTTTAATAGAGATGATGAAACATAAAAGCATGGGCAATCCAACAACGTGTTTTGAAATTTCTGGAGGTTTTATCTTTCTCTATGATTATAAAGAGTTACTGGTTCAAATAGGTTTATGGAAATTGATTCACATAGAGACAAGCAAAAATTCATAGATCAGATGGATAGAACATCTCCATTTTAATTACCACCTAATATAAACCCCAACATCTTGTTCTCTGCTTCATAGAACCTTTAGAATATCTGTGGTTTGCTGCAGGAACACAGACGTGTTTTAGGACCTGAGGATCTGTCCTTGTGAGTAAAACCTGAAAGCATGAAGTAAGCACCATTAGGAATGGTCACAGTCAGTTTTCTGGTTGTTTTTCTTTGGAACTATTTTGGAAAAACTTCTTTCATAGATAAACATTTGAGCATTAAACTGTCTATTGGAATAGGTACTTTAGTGGAACATGAAGGGTTTTTGATAACGCTGAATATTTGGATGATGCATGAGGAAACGAAAGTTACAAAATCTTTCAAAAATTCTACATATATTTGGAATAATGGAAAGGAAATATCTGAATATTTGATCAAACTCCCACCAAATTTTACCCAATTATTTGATGTTCAGTAGATACAAACAAGGCTGATGGTTCATAACATTTAAAAATAATTGGCACATGTGAAAAAGATAAATCTGTATTAGGCTTGTTCATTAGACTCCTGCTTATTTTTGGGGGTCACTCTTTTAGGGCACAACTCTACAAAGTATCACATTATAAAGAAATTCATATTTGCCCTGTAAATTGGAACATAACATAAGTGCTCACTGAAGTCTCAGGTAAAAGTAGAAAAGAATGGACTTAGAAAGTGGTTGGTGACTTACGTCCTGTTGGGGAGGAGGAAGTTTCCTTTTCTACTCTTCTTGAGTTCTTATGGCTGAACTAATAATAAAATTGACACAAGACCAGTAGAAATATCAATTTAATATGTGTACACAGAAGATCATAAAAATGATGCTCAGAGAGTGAGAAAAGCAGGCAGATCACATATTTTTTTAGACAAAGAAAGAATAAATTTGTGAGTATTTCACAGAACAAGGAAACTTAGATTTGGGGTACATTATTAGTGAGAAATGTGAACAGAGTTTAGGCTTGAGGTAGTAAATTCTAAAAATAAGGTTTTTAAAAATTTAAAAAAATTTTCGAGGTCATATTAGTTCATAACATTGTGTAATTTCAGGTATGCATTATTATATATCACTTTCATTATGAACTGCATCATTCTCACCACTGATAGTCTAGTTTTTATCCATCTCTATATATATGTACTCTTTTCACTCACCTCCACTGCACACCCCCTTCCTCTCAGGTAACCACTAATCTGTTCTCTTTATACATGTGTTTATCTTCCACGTATGAGTGAAATCATATAGAGTTTATCTTTCTGTGTCTGAGTTACTTTGCTTAACATCGTACAGTCAAGGTCCATCCATGTTGTTGCAAATGGGATGATTTTGTCTTTTTTTATGACTGAGTAACATTCCATTGTATATATACACCACATCTTCTTTATCCATTCATCAGTTCGTGGGCACTAGGATTCCTCCCACATCTTAGCTCTTGTGAATAATGCTGCAATGAACTTAGGGGTGCATAGATCCTTTTGTATTGTTGATTTCATGTTCTTTGGATAAATACCTAGTGGTGGAACAGCTGGATCATATGGTACTTCCATTTTTAATTTTTTGAGAAATCTCCATACTGTTCTTCATAGTGATTGTACCAGTTTGCATCCTCATCAGCAGTGTATGACTGTTTCCTTTCTTCCAAATCCTCTCCAACACTTGTTATTTCTTGTCTTGTTAATAATAGCCATTCTGACGAGAGTGAAGTGATATCTTGTAGTTTTGATTTGTGTTTTCCTAATAGTGACGTTGAACATCTTTTTGTGTGCCTGTTGGCCATCTTTATATCTGCTTTGGAAAAATGTCTGTTCATATACTCTGTCCATTTTTTGATCAGGTTATTTGTCTTTTTCTTCTTGAGTTGTATGAGTTCTTCAAATATTTTGGAAATTAAACTCTTGTCAGATACATGATTTGCAAATGTTTTCTCCCAGTTGATGGGACGTCTTTTTGTTTTCTTCCTGTTTCCTTTGCCTTGCAGAAGCTTTTTAGTCTCATGTAGACTCATTTGTTTCCTTTTTTCTTCTGTTACCTTAGCCTGAGTAGACATGATATTCGAACAGATGCTGTTAAGATCAGTGTCAAAGAGTGTAATGCTTATACGTTCTTTTAGGAGTTTTATGATTTCAAGGCTTACATTCAAGTCTTTAATCCATTTTGAGTTACTTTTTGTGTATGGTGTAAGATAATGGTCTACTTTCATTCTTTTGCATGTGGCTGTCCAGTTTTCCCAACATCGTTTATTGAAGAGGCTTTCCTTTCTCTGTTGTCTGTTCTTGGCTGCTTGTCAAAGATTACCTGTCCATAGACGTGTGATTTTATTTCTGGTCTTTCAATTCTGTTCCATTGATCCGTATGTCTGTTTCTGAGCCAGTACTGTGCTATTTTGGTTACTAAAGCTTTGTAGTATATTTTTAAGTCAGGGATTGTGATGCCTCTAGCATTGTCCTTTTTTTCTCAGGATTGCTTTGGCTTTTTGGGGTCTTTTGTTATTCCATATAAATTTTAGAATTCTTTGCTCTATTTTTGTGAAAAATGCCATTGGGATTGCATTGAATCTGCAGATTGCCTTAGGTAATATGGACATTTTAAATATGTTTATTCTGTCATTCCATGAGCATGGAATATCTTTCCAGTTCTTTATGTTTTCTTCAATTTCTTTCAATAACGTCTTCTAGTTTTCAATTCATAGGGTGTTCACCTCTTTGGTTAAATTTATTCCTAGATATTTTATTCTTTTCTTGTGATTATAAGTGGGATTGTATTTTTGACTTCCCTTTATGCCAGTTCATTATTAGAGTATAGAAATGCAACTGATTTTTGGAAGTTGATTTTGTTTCCCGCAACTTTGCTGTGATTGTTGATTATTTCTAATAGTTTCCTAGTGGATTCTTTAGGGTTTTCTATATATAGAATCATGTCATCTGTAAACAGAGTTTCCCTTCTTCCTTTCCAATTTGGATATCTTTTATTTCTTTTTCTTGCCTAATTGCTCTGGCCAAAACCTCCAGTACTATGTTGAATAGGAGTGGTGAGAGTGTACCTACTTTCCTTGTTCCTCTTCTCAGAGGGATGGCTTTCAGTTTTTCACTGTTAAGTATGATGTTGGCTATGGGTTTGTCATAAATGGCCTTTATTATGTTGAGGTAGTTTCCTTCTATACTCATTTTATTGAGAGTTTTTATCATAAACGGATGTTGGATCTTGCTAAATGCTTTGTCTGAAACTGTAGAGATGATCACATGATTTTTGTTCCTCGTTTTGCTAATGTGGTGTGTCATATCAATTGATTTGAGAATGTTGAACCATGCCTGCATCCCTGGTATAACTCCCACTTGATCGTGATGTATAATCCTTTTAATGTATTGCTGTATGTGATTTGCCAATATTTTGTTGAGGATATTTGCATCTATCTTTATCAGCAATATTAGCCTATAATTTCCTTCTGTGTGTTGTCCTTGTCTGGTTTTGGTATCAGGGTAATGTTTGCCTCATGGAACAAGTTAGGAAGTGTTCCATCTTCTTCAGCTTTTTGGAATAGTTTGAGGAGGATAGATATTAATCCTTCTTTGAATGTTCTCTGGAATTCTCCAAAGAAGCCATCTGGTCATGGAATTTTATTTTTGGGAGGTTTTTGATTACTGTTTCAATCTCTTTACTTGTGATTGGTCTATTCAGAGTCTCTATTTCTTCTTGATTCAGTTGTATGAGTTTAAAAATTTATCCATTTCTTCTAGATTGTCCAATTTGTCAGCACATAGTTTTTCATAGTATTCTCTTATAATATTTTCTATTTCTGTGATATCTACTATAATTTCTCCTCTTTTATTTCTCATTTTATTTATTTGAGACTTCTCTCTTTTTTTCTTAGTGAGTCTGGCTAAGGGTTTGCCAATTTTGTTTATCTTGTCAGTGAACCTGTTCCTTGATCCCGTCTATTGTTTTTTTAGTCTCTCTTTCTTCTATTTCTGCTCTGTTTTTTATTTCCTTTCTTCTGCTGACTTTGGGCTTTGTTTGTTCTTCTTTTTCTAGTTCTATTAGGTGTATTTTAGGGTTACTTATTTAAGATTTTTCTTCTTTGTTTAGATAGGCCTGTATTGCTATAAAATTCCCTCTTATAACCAATTTTGCTGCACAAGAGTTGGTATGCTGTAGTTTCATTTTCATTTGTCTCCAGGTAATTTTTCATTTCTCTTTTGTTTTCTTCTTTGATCCAGTGATTGTTCGGTAGCATGTTGTTTAGTTTCCATGTTTTCCACTTTCCCAGCATTTTTTCTGGTCATTGATTTCTAGTCTTATTGCATTGTGGTTGGAAAAGATGCGCAATATGATTTCAATCTTGTTAAATTTGTTGTGGCTTGCCTTGTTTCCCAACATATGGGCTGTCCTTGAGAATGCTCCATGTGCACTTGAGAAGAATGTGTATTCTGCTGTTTTGGAATGGAATGTCCTATATATATCTATTAAGTATGTCTGGTCTTGTATTTAATTTAAGACTGCTGTTTCTTTGTTGACGTTCTGTCTGGATGATCTCCATTGCTGTAAGTGGGACATTAAAGTTCCCTGTTATTATTGTGTTTCTGTCAATTTCTCCCTTTAGATCTGTTAATAGTTGCTTTATATACTTTGGTGCTCCTGTGTTAGGTGCATATATTGTCATAAGTGTTATGTCCTCTTCATGGAATGTTGCTTTTATCATTATTTCCTGCTCCTCTTTGGCTCACATTGTCTTTTTTATCTTGAAGTCTGCTTTGTCTGATATAAATATGGCAACACTTGTTTTCTTTTGCTTGCCATTTGCATTTGTATTTTTGATGCTTTCCTTCCCTTTGTCTTTTATGTTATAATTAAGTATTTACTAAACTGTTCTGATATAGAGCTGAAATTTTCTGATTCTATCTGTCTATTTATCTCCTTACTCAAGGTTTTGTAAGCCTTTCCTTTCTAGTTTCAGATCAGAGGTCTCCTTTCAACATATCTTGTAAGGAAGGCCTAGAGGTGATGAACTCCCTTAGCTTTTGTTTATCTGGGAAAGCTTTTATTTCTCCATCATACCTGAAGGATAGTTTCACTGGATAGAATATTCTTGGCTGAAAGTTTTTGTCTTTCAGTATTTTGAATATATCATTCCATTCTCTCCTAGCCTGGAAGCTTTCTTCTGAGAAATCTGCTGATTTCCTTTGTAGGTTATTTCTTCTGCCTTGTTGCCCTTAATATTTTTTCTTTGTCATTGACTTTTGCCAGTTTTAATATTATATGCCTTGGAGAAGGTCTTTTCACATTCATGTAATTCAGAGTTCTATTGGCTTCATGTTCTTGTAAGTCCCGTTCTTTTCCCAGCTATTATGTCTTTGAACAAGCTCTCTGTTCCTTTCTCCCTTTCTTTTCCCTCTGGAATGCCTATAATCTTTATGTTGTTTTCCCTAATTAAGTCAGAAATTTCTTGTAGAATTTCTTCATGTGTTAAAAATCTCAGTTCTCTCTCTACCTCCGCCTGAACCATTTCTATATTTCTATCCTCTCACTCACTAATTCTGTCCTCCATAACATCAGTTCTATTTTTCATGTATTCTAATAATTTTTTTATCTCATTAATTGTTTTCTTCATCTCCATAATTTCTATTTAGTTATTTTCAGAGTTTCGATCTCTATGGTGAAGTACTCCTGCTCATTAATTTTATTCCTGAACTCATTGAATGGTTTTCCTGAGTTGTCTGGTAACTCATTGAGTTTCTTTATGATAATTATTTCACATTCTTTGTCACTTAGATTGTAAATTTCTGTGAGTTCAGGCTTGGTTCCTGGAGATGTCACTTTCTTCTGCTCTGAAGTGTTAATGTAGTTCTTCATGTGTTAGAAGAAGTGATCCTTTGCTGGTGTATTTGTGGTAGTATCAGGTCACATATTCCACCTGCCACTACTGAGGGAGCAGGAGCTGTGTTTTTGATCCTGCCTCATCTGTTGGAAGTTGTGCCATTAGGGCTTTACTGTATTTGCACACTGGGCACAGCTGCTTGGCAAGTCTTGCGTGCATGTGCTGGAAGGGCCTCTGTGCTTTGCTGGCAGGTCACTCTGGTGTAGGACCACTGCAGTTTGGCAGGGGACTGGCTGAGCTAGTGCATTACACAGGAGGGGGAGGGCACTCTCTTTCTTGCATGGGCTGCTTCTGTGCTCATGTGTGGCTTGGTTGAGCTGCAGTGCTTGGTAGAGGCCCCTTTGTGGAGACTGAGCTGTCCCACTTGGTGGAGAGTGTTCCCACAGGTGGGGCTGCTGTGGCATAGTAGGTATTCCCCTGGGCCAGGGTTCAACTCCAAAAGCATTCATGTGGGCTGGCCTGCCCTTGCCTCCTCTTACAGTTGCGTAGGCCTCTGAGTGAGGACCCATGACCTAGATCACTGCTGCTGAGGAAGGAGAGAGGTGCACTCACCTAGTTCCCTTGCCTCCTGGGGATCCAGTCCATCCATCTTCAGACATATGGCTGTGTGGACCTCTCAGACATCCTGTTGTGCTGTGCAGGGAATCTTCTGCCAGTTAATGAACGTCCACCTGGTTGTAACTTAGAAGAGAGAGACAAAGGGAGCAACTTACTTAGCCCTGATGCTGATGTCACTCCTAGGTTTGTTTGTACAGGCTTTTCAGTCCTGGCTCCCTAGCTCTGGTGATAAGCATGTCTCTTTATCTCCTGATGTTGGGGGAAACATTTCACATGGGAGATTTATTTCCTGCTTTCAGGGACCCAGAGAGAGGAGTATCAAAACTTTGCTAAGTCAAACAAATAAACTTAATTCAAAATAATATGCCATTGTGTGATGTTTTGAGGCAGCCTGTCCTGGGCCCCAACAGTTTATAACACAGTCTGTGGCACAATATCCTAAAAATTTATTGAGACATATCAAAATTTCACATAGTCTATCAGTCTTGCCTAATATTCTTTATACTCCTCAAAACTCTAGCCATTTATTCTTTTCTTCTCTCTTCTGGATCTATTCTTTTCTTCCATAGAATGAGATTAAAACTCCAATCTGGGTATACACTTCTAACCTGGACCCGGAAAGACCAAATTTATTATTGAATAGCATTGCTTTGTCACTCAGTGTAGTCTCAGTTTTCCCAACAAACTTGCATTTGAATCTCAGCTTTGCCAGTAACTTATGAGAATAATAATACTTTGATAATGGCACCAAGAATAAATCTACAATGCTTAGCTCAATGATGGGCACAAAGTTTCAATCAGAAAACAAAAGCTAGTATTTGTCAAATGGGTGAATTTGATACTTTTTTCATCAAAATACACTTATAGAAAAATACGCATCTAAATTTAAATTTCAAAAAACTAGTTCGCTGATGGACTAGGAGAAATTAATATTTAAAATAGCTTTTTTGTGAGCCTTCATAAAATTATAAGTATTTTTAATCAAATAATTATTTTCCATGATCTCAATTTGGCCAATGCACTCAATGATGTTGTACAGTGACTTAAGGGCTTTTATTCAAAAATAAAATTAGAGCCTTTAAATTTACAAAGTGCTCATTATCTCATGAAATCCTCAAAAAGATAAAAAAGACTTTTAATGTGAGAACAAAGTCTTCATCACTTGGAAACCCACAGTACATACAGGACTTTTAATTCTAAAGCTAGTATTTTTCCTCTTTGCCATGGGACCAAATCTGTGTTTTCTAAATGTGGTTTATCATCATCAAATCACCTGAAACCCTTAGAATAAATCTGATTTCTGTGCCATATCTCAGATCTACTGAATCAGAATCTCCGGTGCAGAGATCTGGGAAAAAACATCCTACCTCCCATGCAATTCTGATGATGAACACATTTTGGGAAACACTGGGCCAGATGACTTCCAAGGTCCCTTGATTTCTGAAAGTCTATTTTAGGAAAGAAATGTTAATTTTAATGTACCACATTTGCTTAAACTGAGTAAAATTTTACAGCAATTAAATAATCAAACTTCTTGCAAACTGGAAGAAAAATCCAGATGATAGCAGGAATAGAAGCAAAACTCTCAATTTAGTTATGACTCTGATCACATATATTCAGCCAGTAATCAAAGAAAAAACTATGGTGATTTTTGTTTTCCCTCTGAAGCTAATCCATATGTCCTTGAAAATTTGGTTACAAATATGGCTAAACTTTTGGTGATAACCTGGTCTTTGAATATTTTCTCCTGAAATGTGGAAAGTGGGATATATGTGGGACAATGCAAGCATTATTCACAGTTCACTTAATATTGTTGCCAGTGAAATTTCCTGATTTGCTCATCATATCCAAATCTGTCAAAATTATCTAATGTGATTAGCAGTTACTAATAGTTACTAGCAGAATTAATTGCATTAAAAGTTTTAGCTTGATCAATTGTAATTTTTTATTAGTTTATATCTTAACACAAAATGTATTTTCAAGCTATTAATGTATGTGGCCAGTAATATGTGAAATTTAAAAGAATAGTGATCCTGCATCTATACTAGCTAACTACAATAAACTCTCTTCCAGTTTAAAAATGATCATACATTCCATCAACTCTTCCCAAGCAATACAGATCCTCAGTATTTTCACAAAGACTTCTTATTTAATTTATTATGGGTAATAGTCAATAAGTAATGCTTATTTGATAATCCCACAATAATACACATAATTGAATAGCTGAATTCAAAATAAGAATAAAAGTTATACCTTAGAACTCAAGTTAACTGCCACTGAAATAATTATAATAAACAAACACTGACATTAAAGACATTTTTCCTCTTCTGCTAAGGAGGGCACAAGAATGGATATGTCATCATCAGAACTGAAACTTCTCTCCTCCATAGCTTAATTGTCAACACTAGGAACAAAGGCTTCTACATTAATCATTATACTATATGTCCCAGGAAAATCTTGATTGCTAAGACAAGACTGTAAACCAGTAAATAACTTCAACCCTAGCTTTAGGACCATCATACAAATCCATTTATCCAAGCACTAGATTGCTTAACTAGTCCCTTGTGAGCACAACTCCTTGCTCATTTGAGTAAGTGGCTTTCCCTTCAGGACAACTCGGCAAAACTGCTCCCTTTTCAAATAATGCTTTACTTACCAAAAGTGGCTCAAAGATCCCCTACTTGGTGTGTCCACCAATCCTAAAGTATTATATCAAGGACTCTACCCAATGGGAAGAAGATTCTTGCATTGAAAAAATCTGCCCTAACCCATCACAACCCAGATCCTAAAAGTCTTCTGAGATGCTCCTAAGATTCAGTCAAGGAAGTATTCTCTCTTACAGCAGTAGTAAACTAGGCTTTGCTTGATGAACCTTTTTCTTTTTCATTCCTTCTCTTTTTCTTTCTTTCTTTCTTTCTTTCTTTCTGGTCTTTTAGAGAATCTGCTGTTGACAGTTATGTGTTTTTTATTTTAAAGCATTGTGGTTTTTATTCTTATTTATTATAAGAATACTTTTACATGGGTTATTTACTTGAATTTTTATCACACTACAAAAAAATATATTATGTATTTTTTGCTTTGTTTTGGTGTTTAGACAATATGCAAAACTATTGTGTCAATTTATGGTTTATTCCTTTTTTAAACAATGAAATAGTTATTATTATTAATTATGTTAATAAACCAAAGGAAGAACCTTTTTGACTATCTCAATAAAGGCACAAAAAATTGTGCTTCTGCTTTAGTTTCCTCATCTGTCCACTTATAGTGGAGGAAAAATTAACTCTTACACAGTATTTGCTATGTGCCAGGTGCCACTCTAAGTGTTGTCCAAATATTAAGCCATTTATTCCTCATAACAGCTCATAAAATAGGTGCTCATTTTCCCTATTTTAGAGATGAACAAACTGAAACAGAAGCACAGAGAGTTTAAGAGATTATCACAGGTCATGTAACTAGGAATGATAAAACCAGATTCAAACATTGAAACAGGGTACTTCAAAGGCTGTGCTCTTAAATGCTATGCTGGATTGCCTCATTTTTCATAGCAAATAAATGCTGGAGAGTTACTAAAGTTATTTTCCAAGTTAAATATCATTCTTAATCCCAAATTATTTTAATGCCTACTTTATTCTCTGAATTGCTACACAACCATCTGTATCAAAAGAAAATAAAAACAAAGATATATTTTTTTCCCTTGTGTCTTTTATAGAAGTTGGGAACTTTATTGTATGGTATCATTGAAATAACTTTTTTTCCCACTGCTTTTATTTTCTAATTTACATTTCAAAAAAGACCCAGAGAATTGCATCTTCTTATATACTACTGTGCATCCAACTCATTTTGACTTTAACTAAAGTATACATTACATGTGGCAGAGAATTGTCTCACCAATAACAGAATTAAAATTAAAATGAATTTAATCAATATTACAGAGGAGAGATTTAGTTGCGTTACTTGTTAGTATACTGGCATACATTCCTAATCAAAAGACCTAGGAATAATCAAGTCTGTTTTGAAAATGATAAATCAAGAAAAATATTTACCCCATATAAACTTACATATTTATTAAAATATCTCAGGTTACCCTAGTGCTGTAAATATGATTCAAGTATTATATACTTAGGGCTTACACTGTGCCTAGGGGAATTCTAAGACTATGGAATCATGAAGGAAATCCCAATTTGTAATTCTCACCTCTTTCTTGGAAGGATTCAACAAAAAAAACCCAATTTGCTAGTGTAGCATGTACACTGGAAGTTGTCATTTCTCTGAAGAACGTGCCAGGGGAGTTTTGTTGTCTGAGCTACTTGGGGAGAATCTACAGCAATGGATGTAGTTTGTGAAGCTACCAATGCAGCCTTGGCTAGTGGATGTTTTTGCAACCTGAAGAGCAAGAGGAGGGAGGGTGCACTCCCCAATGGGCTATGTACTATCCTTTGGGAGTCCACATGATTCTCATGGTACCTGGTGGGGAACTGTGGAGCTACAGTACATTACTGTCTTGAATTGCATCTGGTCTTGCATTTGGGAAGGCCCTCTCTCCTTTGTGCCTGGCCTCTCCTTGTACTGGGAAAGATTTTAGATTATCAATTCCTGCATTTCATGTCTCAGTGAGTAGGGTTTCCATTTTTTTAATCATTATATGTGGGTCCAACAAACAAAGCTTTCTTTTTTCCTATTGGCTGCAGTACTAAAACTGCAAAAGAAACCCCAGAAATCAGACTGACACATTTGCTAATGAACCCACAAAGTAAGTTAAAAAATGATCTATTTAAATTGATTTATCAGCTTGAAGGAGGAACCCAATTATGACAAATCAAAACAAGTAGTGATCACTCTGGATAAATGAAGAGAAGCTTAGAGAACCATTGATAAAATTGAAGCAGAAAATGTATAGTAAGCAGTTGGAAATGATTTTTAAATCTTATGACTTAAAATTGAAAAAGAGAATGGATCTTGCTGGAATCTTATCTGGATAAATAATAAATATCTTAGAGTACAGAGAAAAAATACAAAGAAATGAACAACAGAAAAGGAAAGAGACTTGAAGGACAATAATAATGGTTTACAGCTTCCATTAATCTAAATGGATGATATTCTTATTCAATACTTTAAGGGCTAAGCACAGATTTTTGAAGTAGAAGAGACCGTCTAGAAATATAATGGTAGCTTGGCATTTAAAATTTCCAAATGATTGAGACAAAGCCCAGGAATTGAGAATTTGAGAAAACCAGATGATTGCAATGTAGTTTTATTGTTAAAGTATGAGAATTTCTCTAGGATGATATAGCATAGTTTGGAGGGGCAAATGTACCATACTGATGGTAGTCAAGGAATATTTTTGATGGAGCAAAACTAAATTCTGAATGGGAAAAATGACATAGCCATCTAAAGTGGTGATAGTATTCTAGTCAGAGAGAAGGGTCTGTAAATAGGCAAGAGTTCAAGAGAAATGATGATATGGGAAATTAAAGGGTGACTCAATGTTATTGGAGAAAGTATTGAGAAAGGGAGAAGATCAAGAGGTGAATTTGGAGAACTAAGGAAAGTCCCAATCATGATTGTTTTTCTTAGTAATATTTTAATACAACAACTTGTTTTAAGATGGAGGTTGCTTTGTAGAACACAAGCCCAGAGATTAAAGAAGAGAAGAGATGAGTTCTTAAACAAAATAGTGGAAATGAAGTGTGGTAGATTGTCTCTAAAATGGCCCCAACAATTCCTCCTTTCTTTGTACACACAAGCACCTCCTCCTATCAACAGGTGGCATCAATTTCCCTTCCTTTTAATCTGGGGAAGGCTTATATGATTTGTTTTGATGAACAAAATGTGACACAAGTGACACTATCCTACTTTAAGTTGTAGGCCTTGAGAAATCTGGCAGCTCTTTTCGTTTTCTTGGAACCTTCAGCTGCCCTACTGGAGAGACCATGTAGAGAAAGTGATGCCCAGCCTGGCCCCAGGCTTTCCAGTTACTTCAGCTGAGGTGCCAGGCATTTGATTGAAGCCATCTTGGACATTCTGCCTCAGATGAGCTCTCAGTTGAACATAGCTGTGTGGAAGACCCTGGCTGATACCACATGGAGCAGAGATGAATCTCTCTGAGAAGTCCTGCCCAGGCTGCAGAATTATGGGCAAATCATGGCTGTTGCTTTGAGCCACTGGATTTTGGTGTGACTTGAGTCACAGCAATAAATAACTGAAACTTCAAGTAAATATATAAAAAAAAATGTTAGAGAAGTAGAACTCAAGTGACTCAGAACTTTATTTATGTAAAGTGTTGGAGGAAGAGAGAAATGCATCAAGAAGAGTTTCTTAGATTCTGGCTTGGGAATCTCAGTGGAATGTTGATCTCAGCTATTAAGATGTCAAACAAGGGGCTGGAAAAGGTTTGACTGTAGAAATTTGTAACTATTATTTAGAGTTCAGGAGAATGTTTGAGGCTGAGGTATATATTTGAGAATCATCACCACAGTGTTGCTGGCTAAAGTCATAAATTGGAAGAATGCAATCTGACGTGCCCATGAGAATCACCTGTCAATCAAAATGTCTACCTTGTTCTGTCCTCTCAGAAGTTCTCACAGGCTGATCATTCTCAACCTTGGTAGTACATTAGAATCATCTGGAATGATTAAAAATAATCCTGGTATCCAGGCTGAACCTCAGGCTAAATACATTGGAATCTCTGGGAGTGGGACCCAAGTAGAAGTATTTTAAAACTCGCCAGTTTATTCAAATGTAGCCAGATTTGAGAAGGGACCATCATCACTTAGTGGAGGAGAGTCAAGGTGCATGGTGTCAAATACCTCCCTAGATAATTCTAGAATACCCTTACTTGGTTGGAAATCCTGATGTGAACCATCTAATTTAAGGACCTCTATAACTTCAAATTACTGTAGGTACTCAAAATTAACACAATTTTTTAAAAATAATCTAAATATAGCATATGCTTACAAAATATTGTTTATGCCTAAAATATATTTACTTTCTATTATCTTTTTCAAAAATTACCTTTGATAAATTGCTTATTTTATTTGCCTTTATCACTATCTTGTTTTTAACTTTACTGCTGGCTAAGTTTTAATTAAATTGAAATGGAAATAAAATTTGCAGAAGCATACTTGATCCAAATTAAAATGCCAAAACCAAAGTAAGTTTTTACTTACCTTTTCAGTTAGTGATCTTTAAAATACTTTATAACCTGCATAACAAGAAGCACTACTCAAACAAAATGGGCTCCACCTGTAACAACAACAATAACAGGTATGATCTGCATGAGTATGTACCTGATAAATATTGCCTTTGCAAAGATGGCACGTTAGTATTGCCACAATTAGATGTAACTCCCTTTTTGGCATCAGGTTTCTTGTGTTCTTTTAAATACAATGGGACAGTAGTCTTAGAATAACTAGATAAAGAAAAAGTCAAAAATTTTTTACCGTCTCTTTATTTATTGTCAATATTCATATATTACCCGCACTCTTTCCAGCTCTGTGCTTTGGCATTGTTGTGAATGTCTGAGAACTCATGAATCCTTCAACTCTTATCATACAGTTGGACACAGAGTGACTGACCAAAATTTATAAGATGGCTCTCAGGATCTGGCTGGGAAACAGCTTCACAGGATGAATTGTACATCCACTGGGCAAAAATGATAAATTTTAAGGTCATCCAATCAACAAGGCTTTTAGCTTATTTTGGTTTTGATAGATCAGTTTATATTCTCTATTTGAAGCATTTAAAACAAACAGGAATAATTCCTGGACAAAGAATCACAAGGATTTTACAAACACTGTATTTCCTTCCTCTATCACATTTATATGACTTACCTTTTGGGAATGAATACAAGTCTTGATAAAATTTAATAGTCACAATTAATTGATTATTTTTTCTTTCCAAAACAAAAGATAGGTAGTATGAATTCCACGGTGAAAATCAGAGTCATATTGGGATTTGACCAAAGGTAACCTATGGGTGACACTGTGAGTGTGGAAATAGAAAATTGTAGTTCCAAATACTTTGATTCTTCTTTGTTTAGCATCATAGTCTAAACTGTAATGAGAAACAATAAGAGGCAGAGGAGAATGTGGGCACAAGTGCTTTTGAGAATGTAAAAGAAAGGGCCAGTCATTATCCTTTTCTGTATCAAAAGAAGAGAAAGTTGAAAAATATTACAAATCGCACACCATAAAGACACAATGAATAAATAGATTTGCCAAGGTGTTGGCAGTATCGAGGGCGCAAAAACAGAATTATGCATATTTTGTACCTTGTGATGGTAAAATAAAATGGAGCTCTTGGCGTGCTATAAATAGAGAGGTAGGATTGCACAGTGGTTAAGAACACAGCACCACTGGAGCCGGATGAACTGGGCAGAATTCCAGCTCTACCACCAACTGGTTTTATGATTTTTGAAGCAAGTTGGTCGATTTCTTTATGCCTCAGTTCCCTCACTCAGAAAGTGGAGATAAAAACAGAACAAAACTACCTGCCTCAGAGGATTGATGACAATAAAGCACTTAGAACAGAGCCTGCCCAGTGTAAGCAGTATGTAAAGGATTATTTGCCATTTTTTATTTGCTGAAAAATGTGAAAAGTTCTGTATGTTCTTCTTTAACTACAAAATGTCAATAGTTATTGAGGTGGAATTAAGTCTTACCCTTTAGGTTATGATTGCTGCTGAGCTCTTTTTACAAGTTTGTGGCAGAGAATTGTATTGTACTCATCTATGTATGTGTAGGCAATTATAACTGATAAATTACATTTCTTATAGGAAATTGAATTTACCTTATTCAAATTGTAAAGTACCATACCAGCATTGTTATGATTAACTTTCTTTCTGTGACCTCTAAAATGCCCCTTTCTATTTGTAACAAGATTTTCCTTATTTTTCAGAAAATATCACATGATTTTGTCCTGATAATCTTCCTATGTGCCCTAGTGGAAAAAAAAAAAAAACTGATTGCAACATATTGAGTCCTAAAATATATGTGAAGCATCTTTTTTCAACTTGAAGAAATAAAAACAAATCTGACTTGGTTTGTGCCACCAAGAAGCTTACTTTTCCCCTAAGTAATTTAATCCCTACTACTACTACTCATGTTCAGCCGTAGCCTTGATTGGGATAGGGTGATCATAAATCTCAACCTGTACTCATTGTCCCAGTATAATAAATATGTCTCCTGCTACATATTTCAGAGGTTTCCCAGTTTGACTAATAAATTATACTCTTACTCTAGGTAGCAGATACAACCTACACAAAAGCGCTTTCAGTGAAATTTGTTTCAGGAATTAGACATTAAGGTAATGACTGATTTAGCAGGAGGCCAAGTGTTGCCATTTGAAGAGATCCAGGAATACGGCTCCCTCATAATGATCTGTCCCTGCCCTGATGCCTAAATTCCACCATTAGAAATTCATTCCTGTTGTCTATTTAAAAGAGAGAGAGAGAGAGAGATCACTTTTATGGTACACCAGCCAAGAATGCATCATCAGAATCTTATCATGAGGAAACCTCAGATAAAATCAATTTGAGGAAAGTCTTGTAAAATAATAATCTATAGTCTTTAAAAAGACGTTATCATGAAAGACAAAAGAAAGTCGGAGGAATTGTTCTAGATTAAAAAGTCTAAGGATACGTGACAATTAAATATAATAAATGATTCCAGATTGGTTCCTAGGTAGGAAAGGGTTAAATCAGCAGGTCTGGTTGTTCACACTGTGCATTCCAAAGAAAGGCTTGTCTTCGGGACTGGCCCTTGGTTGGCTCCTGGGAAACAACCTCTGTCCCCTTGGAATATTCTGCTTGATAAGAATGTTTTTGTATGCCTGAGGTTTTGGGCCATACTGTATCAACTTGACCAGATAAACATATCCTGATAATGTGATTTATGTGAACACCTGTTTTTGCAAGTGTGTGGGAACAATAGTGGGCAGATTGGAGTCTGAGAAGCTGAGGTCAGTGAGGCAGGTGGTGCATACCTATGTGACTGACCCCCAATAAAACCCTGCACACCAACCCTTGCAGGCAATATTTCTCATATGTCACCACGCATCGTTGCTGGGAAAGGTGTGTTCCTGTACGACTCCTGTGGGAATAGACACCTAGAAGCTAGCATCTGGTTTTTCCAGGAGTTTACTCCATGTCTCCTTCCCCTTTGCCGATTTTAATCAGCATCCTTTCAGTGAAATAAACTATAACCATGATTCTAATAGCTTGTCTGCATCCTGTCAGTACTTCTAGACTCCTTAGGCCTGAGGATGGTCTTTGGAGCCCCTGACACCGTTCCTATAGTGGAAAAAAATTGATAAGAAGGACATTATGGCAATGGCTATCGAAACTGGAATATGAATCAAACATTAGATAAAAATATTATATCAATGTTAAAGTTCCTGAACTTGATAACTATGATGTATTTGTGAAAGAGATTAGCCTTATTCTTGGAAAATAAAAACTGAAATATTGTGGGGCCAAAGGACAAGGTGACCACAACATACTATCAAATGGTTTACAAAACTTGTATGTACAAAACTAGAGAGAAAAATAAAGCAAATATGTCAAAATATTAAGCATTGGTGAATTTGGGTAAAATGTATATGTGAGTTCTTTGTATTATTCTTATTTTTTAAATTTCATAATAGTTTACATCAATGTGAGATTTCAGTTGTACATTATTTCTTGTCTGTCACCACATAAGTGTTCCCTTTCACCCCCTGTGCCCACTCCCCAGCTCCCTTCCCCTGGTAACCACTGAACTGTTTTCTTTGTCCATATGTGTGTTTATCTCCCACATATGAGTGAAATCATATGATATTTGTCTTTCTCAGTCTGGCTTATTTTGCTTAGCATAATTCCCTCCAAGTCCTTCCATGTTATTGCAAATTGAATGGATTTGTCTTTTTTATGGCTAAGTAGTATTCCATTATATATATATATATACACCACGTCTTCTTTATCCAATCTTCAGTTGATGGGCACTTGGATTGTTTCCCTGCCTTAGCTATTGTGACTAGTGCTGCAACAAACATAGAGGTGCATATGCTACTTTGGATTGTTGATTTCAAATTGTTTGAGTAGATACCCAGTAGTGGAAGAGCTGGGTCATATGGTAGTTCTATTTTTAGTTTTTTGGGGAATCTCCCTACTGTTTTCCATAGTGGCTGCACCAGTTTGCATTCCCACCAGCAGTGTATGAGGGTTCCTTTTCTCCACACCTTCTCCAACATTTGTTATTTTTAGTCTTAGTGATTATAGTCATCTTAATGGGCATTTCCCTGATGATTAGTGATGTTGAACACCTTTTCATGTGTTTATTGGCCATCTGTATATCTTCTTTGGAAAAATATCTGTTCATATCCTCTGCCCGTTTTTTGATCGGGCTGTTTGTTTTTTTATTGTTCAGTTGTGTGAGTTCCTTATATATTATGGAGATTAACCCCTTGTCAGATATATTATTTGCAAATATTTTCTCCCAATTGGTGGGTTGTCTCTTTCTTTTGATTCTAGTTTCTTTTGCATTGCAGATGCTCTTTAGTCTAATGAACTCCCACTTATTTATTTTTTCTTTTATTTCCCTTGTCTGAGAAGACACAGTATTTGAAATCATTGTTTTAAGTGGGATGTCAAAGAGTGTACTACCGACATTATCTTCCAGGAGTTTTACAGTTTCAGGCCATATCTTCAAGTCTTTGATCCATTTTGACTTTAATTTTGTGTGCGGCATGAGATAGTGGTCTACTTTCATTCTTTTGCATGTGGCTGTCCATTTTTCCTAACACCATTTATTGAAGAGACTATCTTTTCTCCATTGTATGTTCCTGACACCTGTGTTGAATATTAGCTAGTCATATGTGTGTGGTTTTATTTCTGGGCTTTCAGTTCTCTTCCATTGATCTGTGCACCTGTTTTTGTACCAGTACCATGCCATTTTGGTCACTATGGCTTTGTAGTACATTTTGAAGTCAGGGATTGTAATACCTCCAGCTTTGTTCTTTTTTCTCAGGATTGCCTTAGTAATTTAGGGTCTTTGTTTGCCCCATATGAATTTTCGGATTCTTTGCTCTATTTCTGTGAAGAATGTCATGGGGATTCTGATAGGGATTGCATTGAATCTGTAGATTGCTTTGGGTAGTATGGACATTTTAACTATGTTTATTCTTCCAATCCATGAGCAAGGAATCTCTTTCCATCTCTTTATGTTATTATCAATTTCTTTCAGTAATGTCCTATACTTTTCATTGTATAAGTCCTTCACCTCCTTGGTTAAATTCATTCCTCGGTAGTTTAGTCTTTTAGCTGTGATTGCAAAGGGAATTGTATTCTTGAGTTCTCTTTCTGTAAGTTTGTTATTAGAGTATAGAATATAGAAAAGCAACTGAGTTTTGTAAGCTGATTCTGTACCCTGCACCGTTGCTGTAATTATTATTTCTGTTAGATTTCTGATGAATTCTTTGGGGTTTTCTATATATAAGATCATGTCGTCTGCAAACATCAAGAGTTTCACTTCTTCACTCCCTATTTGGATTCCTTTTATTCCTTTCTCTTGCCTAATTGCTCTGGCCAAAACCTCCAGTACTATGTTGAATGAGTGGTGATAGTGGGCACCCTTGTCTTGTTCCTGTTCTCAGGGGGATGGTGCTCAGTTTTTCCCATTGAGTATGATGTTGGCTGTGGGTTTGTCATATATGGCCTTTATTATGTTGAGGTAATTTCCCTCTATCCCCATTTTGTTGAGTTTTTATTATAAATGGCTGTTGGATCTTGTCAAATTCTTTCTCTGCATCTATTGAGATGATCACGTGGTTTTTATTCCTTAATTTGTTGATGTGGTGTATCACATTGATTGATTTGTGGATGTTGAACCACCCCTGTGTCCGTGGTATGAATCCCACTTGATCAAGATGTATGATCCTTTTGATGAATTGCTGAATTTGGGTTGCCAAAATTTTGTTGAGGACTTTTGCATCTATGTTCATTAGTGATATTGGCCTGTAGTTTTCCTTTTTAGTGCTGTCCTTGTCAGGCTTTGGCATCAGAGTGATGTTGGCCTCATAGAATGTGTTAGGAAACATTCCATTTTTCCTAATTTGGGGGAATAGCTTGAGAAGGATAAGTATTAAATCTGCTCTGAAAGTTTGGTAAAATTCCCCAGGAAAGCCATCTGGTCCTGGGGTTTTATTCTTTGGGAAGATTTTGATTGCTGTTTCAATCTCTTTCCTTGTGATTGGTCTATTCAGATTGTCTGTTTCTTCTTGATTCAGCTTTGGGAGGTTGTAAGACTCTAAGAATTTATCAATTTCCTCTACATTATCCATTTTGTTGGCATTTGGTTTTTCATAGTATTCTCTTATAATCTGTTGTATTTCTGTGGAGTCTGCTGTTATTTCTCCTCTTCATTTCTGATTTTGTTTATCTGAGCTTTCTCTCTTTTTTTCTTTGTAAGGTCTGACTAGGGGTTTGCCAATTTTATTTCTCAACAAACCAGCTCTGTTTCATTGATCCTTTCTATTGCCGCCTTTATTTCAATAGCATTTATTTCTGCTCTGATTTTTATTATTTCTCTCCTTCTGCTGACTTTAGGCTTTGTTTGCTCTTTTTCTAATTCAGTTAGGTGTAATTTGAGATTGCTTATTTGGGATTTTTCTTTTTTTTAAGGTGTGCCTTTATTGTGATGAATTTCCCTCTTAATATTACTTTTGCTGCATCCCATATGAGTTAGTATGGTACGTTATCATTTTCATTTGTCTCCAGATATTTTTTTATTTCTCCTTTAATTTCTTCAATGATCCATTGCTTGTTCAATAGCATTTTGTTTAGTCTCCACATTTTTGTCCCTTTCTCAGCTTTTTTCTTGTAATTAATTTCTAGCTTTATAGCATTATCATCAGAAAAGATGCTTGTTATTGTTTCAATTTTCTTAAATTTATTGAGGCTTGCCTTATTTCCCAACATATGGTGCGTTCTTGAGAATGTTCCATGCACAATTGAGAAGAATGTGTATTCTGCTGTTTTTGGATGGAGTGTTCTATATATGTCTATTAAGTCCAACTGGTTTAGCTTTTCATTTAATTCCACTGTTTCCTTTATGATTTTCTGTCTGGATGATCTATCCATTGATGTGAGTGGAGCGTTGAGGTCTCCTATTATTATTGTGTCATTTTTCATATCTTCTTTTAGGTTTGTTAATAATTGCTTTATGAACTTTGGTGATCCTCTGTTGGGTGGGTAGATATTTATAAGCATTATTTCTTCTTGATGTAGTGTTCCTTTGATCATTATATACTGCCTCTCTTTGTCTCTATTTACCTTCCCTATCTTGAAGTCTACTTTGTCTGATATGAGTATTGCGACACCTGCTTTCTTTTGTTTTCCAGTAGCTTGGGGTATTGTCTACCATCTCTTCACTCTGAGCCTGTGTTTGTCATTTGAGCTGAGATGTGTTTCCTGGAGGCAGAAAATTTTGGGGTCTTGTTCTTTAATCCATCTCATCACTCTTTTTATTGTAGAATTCAATCCATTTGTGTTTAGGATGATTATTGATGTCTGAGGGCTTAATGCTGTCATTTTGTCACTCGTTTTCTGGTTTTCCTGCATTTCCTTTGTTTCTCATCCTGTGTGTTTTGGTCTACCCATTGAATTATATAGTTTTCTATGATGTGTTTCTTTGTTTTTTCCTTGTTTAGTTTTAGTATCTCTGTTTTGCTTTTCTTTTTAGTGGTTACCCTGAGGTTTGTATTCAGAATCTCACGTATATGATAGTCCATTTTCTGATGGCCTCTTACTTCCTTAGTCTAAACTGCTTATGTCCCCTTTCTCCTCCCCTCATAAGTTGTTTTTCTCATATCTTATTCCAACTTGTGTTGTGAGTTTGTCATTAAAGTGACAAGATTATCTTTGTTTTTGGTGTTTTCCTTCCCTTTAGCCTAATGCTATAGTTGAATATTTGCTATCCTATCTGATTCTGTCTACCTATTTATCTCCTTACTCTGTGTTTTGTGTCTCCTTTCTCCCTTTTTTTCATTTTTCAAGTATGAAGGCCTTCTTGAGGCTGTCTTTTAGGGAGTCTCATGGCTATGAAGTCCCTTAGCTTTTGTTTGTCTGGGAAAGATTTAATTTCTCCCTCATATCTGAAGGATATTTTTGCTGGATAGAGTATTCTTGGCTGAAGATTTTTGTCTTTTAAAGATTTGCATATGTCACTCTAATCTCTCCTAGCTTGTAAGGTTTCTGTAGAGAAATCCACTGAAAGCCTGATAGGGGTTCCTTTGTAGCTGATTTTCTTCTGCTTTGCTGCCCTGAGTATTCTTTCTTTGTCATTCATTTTTGCCAGTTTACTACTATATGCATTGCAGTAGGTCTTTTTACATATAAAAATCTAGAAGATCTGGAAGCTTCTTCCACATATATTTCCCTCTCTTTCCCTACTTTTGAGAAGGTCTCTACTATTATTTCTTTGAACATGCTTTCGGCTTCATTCTCCTTCTTTTCACCTTCTTGAATACCTATAATTCTTATGTTGCATTTCCTCATTGAGTTGGATATTTCTCAGAGACTTTCTTCATTTCTTTTTAGTCTTGGTTGTCTCTCCTCCTCTGTCTGGAGCATTTCAACATGTCTATCTTTGATTATGCTGATACACTCCTCTATGATGTCCACTCAAGCATTCAGGGAATCTGTATTTTGTTTTATCTCTTCCATTGTGTTTTCATCTCTAATATTTCTGATTGATGATTCTTTATAGTTTCAATCTCTTTTGTGAAGTATAGTTTCAATCTCTTTTGTGAAGTAGCTCCTGAACTTGTTGAATTGTTTCTCTATGTTCTCTTTTGCCTCATTGAGTTTTTTGATGATAGCTACTTTGAATTCATTGTCATTTAGCTTACATATTTCTTTTTCTTCAGGACTGAGTTCTGCGTGCTTGTCATTTTCTCTCTGGTCTGGAGGTTTGATGTAGTGTCTGATGTTGGAAGGTCAGGTCTTTCTCATTCTGATATTATTCGGTTGCAGTAGCTGCCTATTGCCACTGGGTGGGGATTGATAGGTGCATATTCTCAGCCCTCTGACTTCAGCAAGATCCCAGGTACTGCAGCAGCGCGGGACGGGTGAGTGGAGGGGCAATTTCTCCTGCATGCATTCGGGGCTTTCTCACTCTACTCTCCCTATGTGGTCTCTTGGCTTGTTGGCTTGATGAGGTCACTCCCCACAAAAGCTTTTCCCCCATTAGAGGGCTTCCATCTAGGCTGCATGAGCCCTAGGGAGTCCTGGTTGATCCCACCAATGAGCAATCCCTCACCCACTCCTTCTCTTGTGGTTCCTCCCACAGTCACAAGTTCAGTCTTTAGGGGAGGGAGCAAAGATCTCTTTTACCCCATTCCACCTCCTCTGAGGGGGGCTCCAGCCTGTCCACCCCTTGTCATATGGCTGCATGTGTCTCAGAGGTTTTTGTATTATGTTGGGGTGTCTTCTGTTGGAGTATGGATTTCCCTTTTTGTTGTATGTTGGAAGGGAGAGAGTCACACAAGTTCACTCTGCCGTGATGCTGATGTCACTCTTCTTTGTATTATTCTTGTAACCTTTCTGTAAGTTTAAAATTGTACCAAAATACAAAATTAGAAACGTCTGAAAACAGTTAAAAATGTATGTGTGTGTTTGTGTATTTAATCTTCGTTTATAACTTACTGTGTTTTCATTATCTGAACTTTCTAAATATTCACCAAGAACTGCAATTAGTAAGTAAATAAATGGTGGAGAAATAGCTCAATCATTTAACAGAATTAAATTATTGGGCAGCTGGATGTTGACCTTAAGGTGGAAATTGTCACTAAAAAGACAAATGGAAGGATAATGAATAGAATGTCAATTATCAGAATGGGTATGTGGACCCTGACATGGTGGGCTGGAAATAAATTGGTAAAGATTGGAATGGAAGCAAAACTTTGCAGATTAAGTTGGTAGAAGACAATGGTGACAATCCAGTTTTCCTGGGTAGGCATGGGATTCAGAGAATATGACAGGCAATGACCAGATATGCAGATTGAGGGTGTTGGCAAGTGTAGCATGGGATAATGGATGGGTTTCCAGACAGGTGACGGAACATAGCTATGGAGAGTCAGGAAACAATCAATTTCTAGGGATCCAGACTGACAAGTTGTAAGTATCATATAAATTTGGAAGAAATTAACAGACATACACAGGTGATGAAAGCTTAAAAAATATAAAAGGGACTTCAGGTCTCAGAAGTATTGGTAAGAATGAAGAATAGTGTTAGTCTTCAGGCACCAATTAATAGGATAGAGAGAAAGGAACCTAGACAATTCAGTAATTAAGTTTACTGGGGTACAGAAATCCAGCAGAATTAACAAGATGAAGTGCTAAATAATTAACCATTGCTAGAGGTTTTTAAAGAGGCTCCCAGATGCTGAGAAGGGGCAGAGTTTGCAGGTGAGAATTAAGTGGTCCCAGGGGGAAAATGTGGAGGACTTCAAGAAGAAAGTGCCAGGCAGCCACTGCAATTACTTTTTCCAAAAAATTTCTTGCATCTGCCAAATAAAAGAGATACTAAAGAGGAGTGTGGAGGAAAAATGGATTTGAGATTCATATAGATCTGCAGTTAAAACTCGTCTCTACCCCTTATTACCTATGTGACCTGTATCAGACCTCATAATAGTAAATATTTCAGAGGACCACTTTTAGAGTTAAAATAAGTAAATATGTAAAGCTTTTGGTTCAGTGCCTGGTACAAAGATTGCATTTAGTAAATGACAGATTTAATTATGATGTGTGCAATGACAGATTGCTATTTCTCTTGCTACCAACTGTAAGTGATAGGAGAGGTAGGCATATTGACTCCTAGCTTCATTGACCAAAATAAAACTCATTTAAGACAAAAATCTTCTTGTGCTATAAAAACTCTGCATAGTCGTAGCCTGCTCCTGAAGTTGCTTTCCCAGTGAGAGATGGATACACACATGACACTGACTTTAAAGTCTACCTGGTGGGTTGGGAGTGACAGTTAGCTTGTGTCTCAAATGGTTTGGGGAGATTCAGATGTCAATGAGGTCTTGCATTCCACAAATCTGAGGCCTGCAGGCTGCTGGGAATGAACATTAAGCCATATCATCATGAAAGTAGGTTGAAGCTTCCAGTTGTGAATGCCAGAGGATGTCATCCATATTTACACTGGGCCTGGAATCTCACCCAGGTGGGAATATGACAGAAATACAAATTATATGTAACTTAAATATGTAAACTGTGGACTGAAAGTGAGAGAATAGAACCATTACAAAATTAATTCAATCACAATTATATCACCATGTAAACAAGGTTTTACTTTTAAAAATTAGCGCATTTTTCTTTCTTGGTCTTCAACTCTTTATTTCACAATTGTCTATTTGTCATCATAATAAAAACAGTAATCTAGCGCTGGCCTGGTGGCATGGTGGTTAAGTTTGGCTTGCTTTGCCTCTGTGGCCCAGGTTCCTAGGTTTGGATCCCAGGTGCAGACCTACGCCATTCATCAGCCATGCTGTGGTGGCGACATACACACAAAGTAGACTAAGATTGATGTGGTTGTTAGCTCAGGGTTAATCTTCCTCAACCAAAAAAAGGGGAAGATTGGCAACAGATGTTAGCTCAGCTCCAATCTTCCTCATCAAAAAACAAAACAAAACAAAAAATAGTAATCAAGGTCACACACCTAGGATGACCCTATTTCCCTTAAAGTGCCTGCTGAGAAAACTCATGGCTGCCACAAGAATTGACTTCTTTCCAGCCAACCCTTGAAGATAAGGCCCTGGATCCCAGCCTCTGTGGAGGGTGAGGACCTAACTTGGATGAACTCTGGTTAGCAGATGGGTTTCACGTGGACCAACATGCCCTTCTCGATTTTTGTAAGTTTTCACTTCCCTGACTCTACTGAGCCACACTCACCCCTCCTGCCCCCGATTCCCTCATTCTCCCTTTATAATGCCCTCTCACCTCTGTACAAATTGAAGTTGAGTTCAGTTCACACTGACTGGTCTCTTTTTCCTATTCCAGTACCATACCATATTTATATTATATTTCCCTATTCCAAGTACTATATTACTGATCAAAATCTGTCCTTACCATTCTGACCATGTCCAGCTTTGCTCATCTTTAACAATACTCACTAGATTGAGAAGAATTCAAAGCTTTAAAAACAATGAGGGTTCATCAGGACAGGAAGCAGTTAAAACTCTTCCATACTGCTGGCAGTACTATAAACTGGACATTTGCTACCTGTAGTGAATTTGAAAGTGTTCTCAGCTTCTGACTCAGCAGTTCTGCTCCTGGCCTTTAGGGCCTTCCTTAGCTGGATAATTACCCAGAAAATACTGTTTCACAGGCACACATCAAGTTATTTCCATAAGAATACCGTGTGGTGGAAAGTTCTAGATAAAAACTAAAGGTCTAACAACAGTGGAATAGACAAAACATTTTTAGTGCATTCATAGTATTCATACAATGGAATATTCTACAATAACAAAAATTAATGAACCACAGCTGCATTTATTAATATCCATGAATCTCACAAGCATAATATTGAGCAAAAATTTATGGAATTCATAAATATGCTATTTATATAAATTTGAAATACTTGCCAACCTAACAATATAAATAACAATATAAAGAATATAAAGGAAAATAGAAGAAGGACAAAAAAAACAAAATTCAGGATAATGGCTCCTTCAGTGCAGGAGGAGGAATCTAAGAAAGGATATATCTTAACCTGAGTGGTAGGTACAAATAGTCTACTACAATATTTTTTATCAATTGTGTAATTATACATGTGTGCTAAAAATGAAGTTAAATTTGTATACCATAAATTAGATTTTTAAAACTTTAATGTAATATTCATAAACTATGAAAATGTAGTGTTTCTTATATACTTTAGTTTTCAGGCTAAAGTCCATACCCCCAACACATCTGTTTGGAGCTTTCAGCAAATTCACAAAATCTTTGGAGTAAATGGATTCCCCTCCTCCACCCACCTGTCCCAGCTGAAGAGTGAACATTTATTCTCTGGAAAAGTAGGACAGGAGAGATTCTGGACTCAGGGAGAGAATCTTGCTAAAAACATGAAGATTTAACAAAGATATGTGTACTTAACTATAAGAGTTTGACTCTGAGATTGGGGATAACTAGGAATTCACCGTTCCCTAATTTCCCTCCTTTTTCACCCCATCTCATGGTGGGCAGAAGTGAAGATTCATTTCAAGCAAAATTGAACAGTACAAGAATGCACCTGCTAATGGAGACCCTTCGTGAAACACTTCATCCAGATGACCACATGGGAAAGGCCCCTAGCTAACACGGCTACTCATGCGCATGGAGTTTGCAATAGTGCATTCTCTTGACTATGAGAGAGCAAAAGCCCCTAGCTAACACGGCTACTCATGCGCATGGAGTTTGCAATAGTGCATTCTCTTGACTATGAGAGAGCAAAAGCCCCTAGCTAACAAGGCTACTCATGCGCATGGAGTTTGCAATAGTGCATTCTCTTGACTATGAGAGAGCAGCCAGCTATTATCAGACAACTGAAGAAATTCTCCAACATTAATGAATGAGATTTAAACATTTAAAAAAAGAAACTCAAAGGAATTAAAAACCCAAGAAAGTATGAGTGGACAATGGGAATGTTGATCTATGCTTATTTTTTTATAACATATATTCATGTTCTAATATTTCTAACTTTTATTCAAGGATTAAAAAAAATCAAAAAGACTTCTTGACATTTAAAGAGAATTTAATAAGTTTTATCATTCATTGTTTTAAATGTATTTATTCATCCTACCAATTACATTGATTATATTAGGGAATATTAATACTTTTATATACTTTAAAAAAAAGTTTTCACTTTATTTATTTATTTATTTACTTCTTTATTGGTGAGAAGATTGGCCCTGAGCTTCCAATCTTCCTCTTTTTCCTTTTTTTTTCTCCCCAAAGCCCCAGTACACAGTTGTATATCCTAGTTGTAAGTCATTCTAGTTCTTCTATGTGGGATGCCACCACAGCATGTCCTGATGAGCAGTGTGTAGGTCTGTGCCCAGGATCCAAATCAGCAACCCCAGGTTGTCAAAGCAGACTGTGCCAACTTAACCACTTGGCCACAGGGCCAGCCCCCTTTGTATACTTTTTAATTTAGATTATTTGATATCTTTTAACATCTTTACTATCCTTCTTCCTGTTATCCAGTTGTTTTTCACGTTTCAAATTCATGTTTGCCTATTATCCTTTTGTGAATTTTGAGTCCTATTTTATAGGGGCTGTGCCTTCTCACATGATAATGATGTACATTTTTTCTGCAAATTTTCTTTAGTTCTTATAGTAAATCATTTGCAGGGCCTGCATTTCCTCTGTATCCAAGGTGGTCTTTCTTTCATTTGCCTCGAAGTAACTCTTCACAGGCCTAGGTTGCATTTCTGGCTCTGCATTTGTTCTTCACCCCCAGTGAGGCAGAGGTCAGCTATGCTCAGTGTCTCCTGTCATTCAGGATGTGTGGGTGATTCTTTGCTCAAGCATTCTCTTTCTCACATAAGCATGTCTTGTCTCCATTTAAGACTTGTAGCTGGACAGCATGTTGACAGTCCCGTGTCAACAGGAAGACCTTCATGCTCCCCTCAGATTGACTAACATGGAGGCAGGCTTCTTCCTGACTCTTTGCTCCTGACCTCCCTTTTCTTAGAGCATTTACTTTAGAAAACTTGTAATTTTAAATCTTCCCTGCCCCTTTGAGATATAAATCTTTTTAAAGGCCTCCTTTCAGTCTTACAGCTCAGGAATGTCCCTCTCAAGGACCTGAGAGCCGTCTATTTGAAACGTAATAGTCAAAGAAGATGGCACCAAAAGGAGTCTGACCTTCTTGCTCCAAATTGTGAAAGCACTTCCTGTCATGAAAATGTGCGAAAGTTTACTTTTCTTTAAGATAAAGCCAATTAGCAAACCCAGGAGGCCAACGATCTCCTGTCCCCAGTCCACACAGTTCTTAAAAATTCTCCAGCCCTTTGTCTCATTGGAGCTGAGCTCAGGCCTCTCTCCCCTATTGCGATCATCTGGAACAAAGTCTTGCTTGCCTGTTTAACTGCAGTGAAGTTTTGCTTTGACATGTGTTCCAGCTCAATTGTCCTAAGCTTTCAGTAGAAACACTGTGCCGACTTCAGATGAGGTGGTCACTTTGTATCAATCTAACTGAATCAGAGCTATACATGAGAAATACATGAAAATGCAACAACCACAGTAGACGCTGCTACCAGGCTTTTAATTTTTGCCTTCTTTTCTTTTTTTGTTGTTGTTTATTTTATTTTTGGCTTACGTAATTCTCAGGATAAAAGATAGCACTCCACTTTTGTCTCACTTGTCATCTGAGAGATATAATCTCTGACTAGAGGCAGAAAGAGATATTGAGTTAGTGGGAAAAGAATTCTCTAACTTTCTCCTAATGCTTCAGCTATACAGGAAAGGGACAGAAAAAAAAAAAACCCTCTATTTCCTTTTCTTCTTTCCTCCTTTTTAAATTTTGAATCACATAAAGCATCTCTAATGACATGAAGACCTGCACATGCTTAGTTTCTAGGACATTCAAAGGTGAGGATTAACACACGTCAATTTATTCCCTGCCATTGTAAGCATGTGGGTCACTTCTTCTGAATTATGAGATCTGAAAATACCACGCTCTTGAGAGATGCAGCTGGCTTACGCTTACATTTAAATCAAAGCAAGCTGGACTATTTCGAAGAGGGAAGTGGCAGAATCGTAGTGCTTCCTGTCTAGGAACAGGAGATCATTTCAGATAGCATTACAACTACACAAGGGACATAATGAAGGCTTTAACTAAAGGTTGGAAATGTGGACGAATAAAATGAGATGGATTCAAGAGGTTTTCGGAGGTAGATTTGGCATGACTCTGTGATTAAGTGTGGTGGATGGGGGAGAAGGAGGGAATAATTATGTTTAAAGTTGCTCGCTTGGGTCATGGTAGGTGATCATGAACAGAAGGAGAGTCAATGTGTGGTATATTGGAAAGACAATTTGTTCCTAATGTTTAATCTGCCTCATCAAGTTGTATGACCTTATAAAAGACTATTAAAAACTTAAGTGTCTGATTCTTCATCCAGTTTGTCTCGACATTCCTTTTCAGCAGCAAAGATCTAGTCATCTCAAGGTAAATCAATACCTTCACAATGGATGGCCTCTTTCAAGTCAGGCAACAGGCATTCATCAAGCAGCTATTGTACGGTGGTCATAACCCGAGAATTGAGAGAGACACAAATTAGAGACAGTGTATATATAAAGACATTGGAAGAATAATATTTATCTGCATGATGCATTTATAACATAGTGAAGCTATAATTACTTAAATTCAAGTATTTATGCTATGAAAGGTCAACACTACGAATGTTGAATCGCTGTAGGACAGATTAATACAGAAATCATCTTCTACGTAAAAGCTTAACTTATAACACACATGAAAGACTGCTTCAAGGGCGCCAATTATGAAGAGATGATTAAACAACTGAGATACATAGAGGAACAATCACAACAAATTTTCTAAGTTTTGTGACTGGTGAAGAGAAGAGTTAGGTTTGTATTCAGATATGTGAGATTCCCAAGGGCACGTACTTAAGTCCACATCCTTGTTAGACCTCAGCATTACATAATATACTTTCAACAGTTAAATAAATGGTTGCCTTCTTACTTGGAGCATAACAAGTGCATCGGCCCTGTTCTAAAATTATGTGCAATTAGATGCAACTAATATTTCAAAAGAACTAATGTATTATTTCAATGTGTTGTTAGTCATTAAAGTTTTTGAAACAAATATCAGTCATAGAAAATCACCACTTGAAATGCAGTTTACAAGGAATTGAGCTATGCTGCCATCTAGTGATCATTTGGTTACTGCTATTCCTCAATTATCAAAAAAAAAAAAAAAATCAAGAAATTAAACACGTTGGCGGCCGGCCCCGTGGCAAGTGGTTAACTTCACGTGCTCTGCTTCGCAGTCCAGGGTTCCACTGGTTCAGATCCTGGGCGCGGACATGGCACCACTCATCAGGCCACACTGAGGCAGCGTCCCATGTGCCACAACTAGAAGGACCCACAACTAAAATATACAACTATGTACTGGGGGGATTTGGGGAGAAAAAGCAGGAAAAAAAAGCAAAAACAAGATTAGCAACAGCTGTTAGCTCAAGTGCTAATCTTAAAAAAAAGAGAAATTAAAGATTTTTGTATATGCAAAAGGTAGGCTGACAAAGCTAGTAAATAGGCTGACATAGATTTATGTCATAAATTTCATACGAATTAAGATTAGGCAAAAAAATAATAACAAAAGAAAGATATTAGTGAAAAACTTTATTATTCTTGAATTTTTTTAATATTTTTATATTCTTGAACTTTTTCTTCTTAAAAGTGGTTCTGCATCAGTTTACATCAAAAATGCAATAAGTCCTTTAGTGGAGTTTCCACACTTTATATTTTACGGGTTCTAGGTTTTTTGCCTTATTATTTAAAATAAATATTCTTCATAATTTACATTATTTTCTAGGGAAAGCTGTGTCTTCCTACCTCGCCTGGAGGTGAGACAAAGAGCTGAGAACAATTGAGTGAAGCAGAGAGGCGATCTCATGAGGGTCATGGGCAGAGGAGGAGGCAGCACAGAGAATGGAGACAAAAGAGATTTGTTCTTAAGGTCGCTGGAGTCAGTATCCTGGGGAGCTCAGTAACTCCTAGGGAAACTTTGAGAAAGCATTTAATGTACCAAGTAGTGGAGGTCTCAAAGCACTGTAGTTTGGTACATTACACAAAATAAGCATACAGGATTTCAATTCCAAACAGTGATATCTGAAAAAACTTGAGGCATATTAGATATTGATTCTCACGTACATGTGACTCTTACAGGAAGGTAGAGATCCACGGGCTTAAAGGCGTGAGCAGGATAAACAGTACAAGAACAGAAAGAAAAAGCTCCAGATTCTGCAGTTCTAAAGTGCAGTCTTTTCCTTGTTCAGAGTGCTGACTGATGATAACATGTGAGATGCTAAACCACGTGTTAGGCGCTGTCGTAGTTAGGCGCTGTCGTATACTAAATTCTCCCCGCCCTGGAAGAATTTACAATTAAGTGTCAGAGAAAGACGCCTATAAATTACCGACTATGCCAAATGTGGAGGGCAGGAGCAGAAAGCGGCTTGTTTTTCTCCTACCGCAGCCTACACACCCACTCCACTGGAGCTCTCTTCCCAAAATCTTAGCAACATTTCTGGCAAATCATAACTCTCTGGTAGGTGGGGGTGTTAGAATAGCCTCATTGTCAGGTTTAAAAATTTACCTCGGAACATAAACTAACTGAAGTTAAAACCTCACTCTCTCACCTAGTTCAACCTCCTTCCCCAAGATCAGCTCAGACTCTAAGCGGCCCTGGAATGCACAGAGGAGCAGCAAGCGGGGCTTGCAGTTTCATGTTTTCTTTTGCTCTCCTTGCTTGATTTCCTTTCCCACCACCTCTTCTCCTATTGACTTCTTCAGGAGAGCATCTGGAGAAGGAATGACAGAAGACGGAAAGAAACGCCTTTCCATTCGGTTGGTGTGGTTCTCCCCTGCTGTGGCAGGTACCTTCTATCACGGGGCCTCCGCACGCTTCAGAGACGCTCCCACCCCACATTCTGTTTCATGCAAGACTATGTTTTGAACATGTGACTTTAAACGTTTGCTATCGTCACCCTCTTGGCTGTGAGCCTGGGAAGCACGGAGATGGAGCCTCCTGTGGCTGCTGTTTGGGCACAGAGAATCAGAGATCCATGGAACTTCGTACTGAAAAGGGCTTTAAAGCGAAAGGAAATGAAAAATGGTCCTAATGCAGGTATAAGCAAACTGAGGACAGTTTGAGTAGAAAACTTGAAATGTATGCTTATCTTTTAACACGTCTGGTTATGGAGTCTATTTAGTGTGTTAATCGGTCAAGTGTGAGTTCCGTTCTCCACCCCTGTGTCCAGCTTCACCTACAAAACGCATCCTGGGAGGCGGGAAAGGCTGGTTTCCGGGAAACCCCACAAGGCCCACCCGTTTGGTTGCCTGAGGAAAAATAACCCCAAATCAAATTCAGGTTCACATTCAGCTTTTTATTCAGGAACACTATGGGGGACATTTGGTTTGGTAAGGTGTGATTTCGGCTCGTTTTGTTCTGGGACGTTACATGGATTTATGGCAAAATTTTAAAATTAACCACTTCCAACTAACTCTACATACAGGGATTGAAAAAAAAATTACAAAGGAATATTTGGAGAAGAGGAAGGCTGCAAGACTGGCCACCACTCTGCTGAACAGGCCCGTGAGGTCCAGGGGGGCAGCCACAAGCCACACGGGGCTACTAAGCACCGGGATGTGCCTAGTCCAAAGCGCAATGTGCTGTGAGTGTAAAATGCATCCTGGATTTTGAGGACTGGTATCAAAACAGTAAAATATCAGGGCCAGCCCAGTGGCGGAGTGGTTAAGTTCACGCGCTCTGCTTCGGTGGCCCAGGGTTTCGTGGGTTTGGATCCTGGGCACAGACATGGCACCGCTCATTAGGCCACACTGAGGCAGCATCTCACATGCCACAACTAGAAGGACCCACAACTAAAATATACAACTATGTGTGCTGGGGGGATTTGGGGAGAAAAAAGCAGAAACAACAAAAAGGTTGGCAACAGTTGTTAGCTCAGGTGCCAATCTTAAAAATAAAATAAAATAAAATATCTCTGTAATGTTCTTTGTAAAGATTTGTAATTTGAAATAGGAATATTTTGGATGTATCAAATGAAAATGTATTATTAAATTAGTTTTATCTGTTTCTTTTTACTTTTATTAATGTGGCTACTAGAAAATATTAAATAGCACCTGTTACATTTCTCTTGGATGGTGCTGGTCTGGAAAATAATCTCCTGGACTGAAAGAGTCAGAATTTTCTACCCTCGTTTCCTCGTCCTCTGACCTGGGGATTTTTCTCCCTTAGGAAAGCGCTGGTTGCTCTCCCTGTCTTCCGCTTCATTCGAGACCTCCGCTGTTGAGTGTTCCTTAAGGTCACTCTAAATAACTTCGTCTCAAGCCCAGGCTGCAAGCAGTTACATCTTGGAATGTGTATTTTTACCTCAAACTCTAAAAAGGAGCTTCTTGTCCACAAACACCTTCATTCCTCAGTGTGTTTAATTCTTGCTTCTGGAAAGATCACAGGAGATTCAGGAAAGTCTTGTCTTTACCTTGATGTAGCAACATTTCCTATCCTTGACATTGATGGAGTTTATACCCACCTGAGACCAATGGAACACAGAATTTAGCCCTTCAAGCATTAATGACATGAATTCTGACCATTTAATATGCTTACTATACTAGATATATTTTTCCATTGCACTTCTTGGTAATATTTTCCCTGCAAATGACAGGAACTCAACTGTATCTAGTTGGAGGAAAAAGTAAATTAATTCCAAAATATCCAGATCCTATAAAACAACAAAGTTGTATATAAGGCAGGTATACAGCAAACCTCAGGAAGAATTAGAGCTAGGATTTGGGAATCTGTTAAAACTCTTTCCCCATTTTTTATATTTAATTCTCTCTGTCGTCTGTTTAATTTTTCTCTCTAAATTTTGACTGATTTTCTCCAAATGGGAGAAAACATGTCTGCTGAGTCTTAGGGGAAAATTTAAAAGATAAACAAGGCATTTTCATATTTTTGTTCAATAGGAGTCATTATTCTCCTACTATTCACCCAGCTTCAAAACTTCCTATTTATCTCTCAACATCCCGCTGCATTGCTCCTGTATGTAACTAGCCTAACCATCTTCTTTACTCTTGCAGTTTCCCTTGAATTCCACTCCGGTTCTCACCATCTCAACTCAAGATTGCTCTCTTCCTCCCTGGACTTCTGATTTTTCCTTCTACCTCTGCACATTTCCTCTTCCATTGTATTGGCATTTAAATTAAAAGTACTAAAAATTCTTTAGTGGTAATAACTGATTTCATTTGAAGTTTCTTTTAATAGTGGATAAAGTTAGCATTAAGAAAAGACACAAGGGCCGGCCTAGTGGCAGGCGGTTAAGTTTGCACACTCTGCTTCTGCAGCCTGGGGTTTGCCAGTTTGGATCCCAGGTGTGGACCTATGCACCGCTTATCAAGCCATGCTGTGGCAGGTGTCCTACATATAAAGTAGAGGAAGATGGGCATGTATGTTAGCTCAGGGATAGTCTTCCTCACAATAAAAAGACAGAAATGATACAAAGTGGCTTACAGATTTAATGTAATCCCTATCAAAATCTCAATGGCATTTTTTACAGAAATGATAAAAAATCCTAAAATTCACAAGGAACCTAAAAAGACTCTGCATAGCCAAAGCAATTTTGAGCAAGAAGAACAAAGCTGGAAGCATCACACTTCATTATTTCAAAATATATTACAAAGGTATAATAATCAAAACAGGCTGGTACTGGCATAAAAACAGACATATAAACCAACGGAAGAGAACAGTGGGCCAGAGATAAACCCACACATATATTATCAAATACTCTTCCACAAGGGTGCTAAGAACATACAGTGGGGAAAGGATAACCTCTTGAACAGATGCTGTCGGGAAAACTGGACACACCCACGTAAAGGAATAAAATTAGATCCTTATCTTACAACATACACACAAATCAGCTCAAAATAAAGGTTTAAATGTAAGATATGAAGCCATAAAACTCTAGAAGAAAACACAGGGAAAAACTTCTTGGCGTGGGCCTTGGCAATGACTTCTCGGATATGACACCAAAAGCTGAGACAACAAAAGCAAATGTAGACAAATGGGTCTACTTCAAACAAAAAAGCTTCAGCACAGCAAAGAAAACAAAACAAAAAGGTGACCTACAGAATGGGAGAAAATATTTGTGAACTATATGTCTGATAAAGGATTAATATCCAAAATATATAAAGAACTCCTACAACTCAGTAACAAAAAATTGAATAATCCAATTTAAAAATGGTCAAGGGACTGAATAAATATTTCTCCAAAGAAGACATGCAAATGGGCAAAAAGTACATAAAAAATGCTCAACATCACTAATCATCAGGGAAATGCAAATCAAAACCACAGTGAGATATCACCTCACACCTATCAGAATGGCTATTATATATATATATATATAAAAGAATATATATATAAGAAGCACAAAAGATTACAAATGTTGGTGAGGATATGGAGGATATGTACACTGTTGGTGGGAATGTAGATTAGTGCAGCCACTATGGAAAACAGTACAGAGGTTCCTCGGAAAATTGAAAATAGAACTACCATATGATCCAGCAATCATACTTCTGGGTATATGTTCAATAGAATTGAAATCAGGATCTTGAAGAGACATCTGTATTCCCATGTTCACTGTAGGTTATTCTTAATAGCCACATGGAAGCAACCTAAATGCCCATCAATAGACGAGTGGACAAAGAAAATGTGGTATATACATGCGTTGGAATATCACTCAGCCTTAAAAAAGAAGGAAATCCTGCCATATATGACAGCTTTAATGAACCTGAAAGACATTATGCTAAGTGAAGGAAGCCAGTCATGGAAGGAGAAATACTACATTACCCCATTTATATGAAGCATCTAAAATAGTCAAACTCAGAGAAACAGAGAGTAGAATGGTGGCTGTCAAGGGCTGTGGCAAGGGGAAAATGGGGAGATGTTCAACAGGTGTAAAGTTTCAGCTGTTCACGATGAATATGTCCTAGAGATCTACTGTACAACATAGTGCTTATAATTTAAAAAACTTTTATATATTTAAAATTTTGCTAAAAGGCTAGGTCCATATTAATAATCTTACCACAAAATATTATATTATAATATATAAACATATATAAATATAATAATAAAGTGGGCTGGAGGAAGCTTTTGGAGGGGATGGATATGTTTATTGCACAGATAGTGGTGATAGCTTCATGGATGTATACTTATCTCTAGACTCATGAGCTTGATTACATCAAATATGTACAGCTTTTTGTATGTCAATTATACCTCAATAGAGGGGTTAAAAGAAAGAAAAAAGAAAAGACACAAACAAATAATTGAGGGGCCAACCCCGTGGCCTAGCGGTTAAGTTCTTGCGCTCCACTTTGGCAGCCCAGGGTTTCACTGGTTCGGATCCTGGGTGTGGACATGGTACCACTCATCAGGCCATGCTGAGGCGGCGTCCCACATTTCACAATCAGAGGCACTCACAACAAGAATACACAACGATGTACTGGGGGGCTTTGTGGAGAAGAAGAAGAAAAAAACCAAATAATTGAAAGGGAAAAAATGAACAAATGCTGACTTTTGCAAAAGAAAAAGTAATGTGTTTCACTGTAAACAGAGTTGTTCATCTTCAGCCTTCAGTACCTTAATATAGTCATAAGAAAATGTTGTATTTAAAGTCAATCGATTTCAGAATAAAATTTCCAAGAAAGAATCAAGGCAAAGCGTTATTGAATCTCAGGCAAGCCCTTATTTGTAAATTCACATTCTCAAACACAGTTTTCAAACAATTTGGCCACAGCTTCTGGGAAGTTGTTTGGTGACAGATGTCTGTGCTTGAAAAGCTAATGAAAAAGTAGAAACAGAAGTGCTTTTTAAAAAGGGGCTAAAATCACACACAGGAGAAAGGAACCAAATATTTTCTTTCTCTAAATGTTGAGCTACCAATGCAGGTATTATAACAAGTTTCATGGGTATCATTAATATTTTTCATCGCTACATTTCCATGCATGATTTATCCTCCCTATTTTCCTTCAATGAGGTGAATTGCTTTTTCAATGAAGAGTCATTAGGTAACACTTGCACTGGTTATCATAAAATATAAATCTAATAATTAGCACTAATGTGCCAGCCGAATAGAGTCCACACAAGCAGACACTGTTTACTGAGAAGAGGAAATGACTGCACGTCTAGATGCCTTTTACGTCATCTATGGTATCAGGAGAATCTGCTTAAAATGCAAAACAGATTCCTTTAACAGGGTTTGCTTTTAGGTTTAGAGGAGAGGAAATGCTTGTCCCTTCACTTTCCAGAAGGTGCACTGGCTGGAAAGATATTTACCGTGGGAGACAATTGAATTAAAATCCATCACCTCAAATCAGAAACCTGGTTGGTTTGGGGCACGATGACAGAGGTAATGTGAGATTGACTTCAGAAGGACACAAGTTTCTTAAGAGAAAGGACCAAATTATATTCACCTGTCTTTTCTTCATGCATATACCTCACAATCTTTGCCATTCAGATATACTTATTTTACATAAATTAACATAAAATCTCTGTATAACTCAATACAGTGAGGGTTTGTGGAATAACAAAAATCATTCTCATTTCTGGACATATGACGTGGAAGAATAAGTTTGGTGTGAATTATTAGTGTGATCATTTTCATTGGGAGAATTATTATACTATGTAACTTTTTGTGGTAGACATCTTTTTTTTTTTATTAATGTTATGATAGATTACAACCTTGTGAGATTTCAGTTGTACATTATTGTTAGTCATGTTGTGGGTACACCTCTTCCCCCTTTGTGCCCTCCCCCACCCCCCCCTTTTCCCTGGTAACCACCGATCAGATCTCCTTGTCAATATGTTAACTTCCACCTATGAGTGGAGTCATATAGAGTTCGTCTTTCTCTGACTGGCTTATTTCGCTTAACATAATACCCTTGAGGTCCATCCACGTTGCTGCAAATGGGCCAATTTTGTCTTTTTTTATGGCTGAGTAGTATTCCATTGTGTATATATACCATATCTTCTTTATCCAATCATCAGTTTCTGGGCATGCAGGTTGGTTCCACGTCTTGGCTATTGTAAATAACGCTGCGATGAACATAGGGGTGCAAGGGACTCTTGGGATTTCTGATTTCAGGTTCTTAGGATAGCTACCCAGTAATGGGATGGCTGGGTCATAGGGTATTTCTATTTTTAACTTTTTGAGAAATCTCCATACTGTTTTCCATAGTGGCTGTACCAGTTTGCATTCCCACCAACAGTGTATGAGGGTTCCTTTTTCTCCACAACCTCTCCAACATTTGTCGCTCTTGGTTTTGGATGTTTTTGCCAATCTAACAGGTGTAAGGTGATATCTTAGTGTAGTTTTGATTTGCATTTCCCTGATGATTAGCGATGGTGAACATCTTTTCATGTGTCTATTGGCCATATTTATATCTTCTTTTGAGAAATGTCTGTTCATGTCCTCTACCCATTTTTTGATCGGGTTGTTTGTTTTTTTGTTGTTAAGCTGTGTGAGTTCTTTGTATATTATGGAGATTAACCCTTTGTCGGATAAGTGGCTTGTAAATATTTTTTCCCAATTAGTGAGCTGTTTTTTTGTTTCCATCCTGTTTTCCCTTGCCTTAAAGAAGCTCTATAGTCTGATAAAGTCCCATTTGTTTATTCTTTCTATTGTTTCCCTCAACTGAGGAGTTATAGTGTCCGAAAAGATTCTTTTGAAACTGATGTCAAAGAGTGTAGTGCCTATATTCTCTTCTAGAAGACTTATTGTTTCAGGCCTAATCTTTAGGTCTTTGATCCATTTTGAGTTTATGTTGGTGTGTGGTGAAAAAGAATGGTCAATTTTCAATCTTTTGCATGTGGCTGTCCAGTTTTCCTAGCACCATTTGTTGAAGAAACTTTCTTTTCTCCATTGTAGGCCCTCTGCTCCTTTGTCGAAGATTAGCTGTCCATAGATGTGTGGTTGTGGTAGACATCTTTTAATTTATGACCACTTAGTCTTGATCTCTATGTTTGGAGAATTTCTTTCTTTAAGAATTTTGGTAGAAGGGAAAAAAATACCCTCCTTATATAGAAACGAACAATGCTAGCCACTCATTACCTCAACCTCCCCAACAGCCAAGGTTGATTCAGCAGCTTGTAACCAAGTGGCTGTTTCTCAGCTCGTGAGGGTAGTAGTAGATTCTGAAAGGCGACAATTATGAAAACAGAAGTGTCTAGCACTTGAAGGAATGTTCTTCAGCATACCAATTTTTCATTGTGGTTTTGTGGATTGTTCCTGGTGATTAATTCAAAACCTAGTTCTTTGATCTTTCCAATGATTCTTTTAATAAACTCATTTTCTTTTTCAGATAGAGCCAGTTTCTGTTAATTGAATCAAAAACCTGGTCAGTTCCAATTGCAAACTTCCTTTCACTGTAACTTCCCTCTATTTGGAATTTGTACAGAATATAATCTTTATGTGTCCTGTTTCTCTATTCAATCGTAAGTGCTTAATCATGGAGCCCTTACATTATACATTCTTTGTTTCATCCATAGTATTTAGCAAAATGCCATCTTAATATGGATGATTGAATGAGCATGTGGTTACATAGAAAAAGTATAGGCCTGAGAAATACTCAAAGCAAATACTGTTGTGCTAAAATCTTACTTTGCATAAGCCACAGTATATCTCTGGGTCACAGATTCCACACATAAAATGAAACGGTCAGATAAGCTTTATGCTTTTAGAAATTCATGTTTATATTCTGTGAATTAGCCTCTTAAGTTCAGTAGATCTTCAGGTTAAGGACTCCTTAATATAATATTCCTTTATAAAATTTCAGGAACAGATGTGCTTAAAATGAAGGCCCAGCCCAAATTTAATTCATGTTTATTTGCTTGTTATTCTGCCCATAAATTGAAGATTGACTAGACAGGTGCCAAAATAACCTCAACTTAGGGGAGGAGAGTTAATTTGGGCATCTCTGTTCCAGGGTAGGACCACTTCCATCGTCATCTCCCTTTGTTATCTCAGTTCTTTGGTTTCTCCTATGACCAAGCAGCTCAACAACTATAGCAGCTTAGTATCCTCTGATCTTACTCTCCTAAAACTGTTTATCTGTCTCAATCACTGGGTGCTGCTCCTCAGCTGCTTCCTTCTTCCCATCTTTGCTTGGGGATGAAAGAATGAGTTTCAGGCATATCCAAACTCTCCCTCCCTGTGGGTCAGCAGACATCACTAATGAATCATGTCACTCTTCTTGCTGAGCCTGCATATGTTCGGCCAATCCTCAGAACACCTCTCCAGGAAGTCAATACCAATCAAGGTTAGCACAGTTTGTTGCAGGCACTTTCTATTAGCTCACTCACCACTTATTTAATGCTTTCTGGCTTACCTTCATGAACAATAGAGGCTGGCAGCCCACGAATTGCATTTTCCAAACATCCTTTTAACTAGCATGCAGGAGTGAGACATCGGTTCTGCCAAGCAGATGCACCTGCACAAGACATGGATGAGGAAATGCACAACATGAAGCAGCTATTGCATGTGGGTCTCCTGGGGCAGCTGGGGTGGAGTTCTAGTTCCTATTGTAGGGATAATGGCAATGTTTTCCATTGCAATGGCCTCATGGTTTGACTGGGCGTTTTTCCTGAATATATTGTCCTTCATGCCTATCTCCTAGAAATGTAGTGCCCAAGCTTCAAGCCCATCCCAACACTTCAGCTACGTGACTTCCACTAACCAATTCCTTAATGAATAAGCCAGCTAGAGTAGTTTCAATTGTCTATGACTAAGAACCATGGCCACACAAAGTTGAAATGTGTTTTTTATCTCTGTCAATTAGTAACGTGTTTCTCAGTAATAGAAGACTTGACAAACAGTGGTTAAACATGAGACTTATTTTTTCATAATGCTCAAGAATGTCAACCAGGAACTATCTTCAGCATGTGGTCTTTGACTTCATTGTTACAAGAGAACTTCTGCATCTCTATTTTATCTGCACACTAGGTAGAAGGGAAGGGGTGGTTCAAAAGCTTTCTTCTAACATTCCATTATTTGAGAAGGGATGTCATAGCCCAGGATTTACTATTGACATCTTGTTGGCTAGAATTGTGTTACAGGCCCTCCTTAAAGCATGGAGGCTGGTATTTCATTATCCTATTTTGTAATAGACACAGACAAGGAAGTGGAGATCAGAAATTGTGTTAAGTGAGACATCCTACGGTGTTTGGCACACCATCATTGCCTTAGTGTCTGTTGTCACCTAGAGCTCCTCTGATAGGCTTCTACCAAAGCTTACTGATGTATTAAGATGAACTATTTAGTTATCAACTGATGGGATTAAGCATACCAAAAGATTCATCTTTCGAAAGTAACTTCCCCGAAAGCTTGTCATCAAATGTGAATTTTCTACTTTTAGAGTCATATTTTTATATTAAGATATATGCCATCCAGAGAGCATATGCTAGACTGCACATGTATTATTCAATGATGGTAACTCAAAAACTCATCACCACTCATTATCTTGTTACTACAGACAAGATTATTAAATGGGTGGGTGTAGCTTAATGCAGAATAGAGCAGAATAGAAGTTTTGTCTGAGAAAGGGAGGCTGGATGGACTATTGAGCAGCATGAACCATTGGATTCCAGGAATTATGAAGTGAATTAAAGAGGGAAACGAGTATAACTAAGCTTCCTCTCAACTGCACCTTGAAGTAGGCCAGTTTTAATTAGGAATACTTATTAAATGGTCACTGCATACATGTTAGAATTTTAGGAGGTCAATTCATAGCTTTCTTCCCTTCCTTGTTTGAGATTGGAATAAACTAAGAAGAGGACAGACAGATGGAAATTACGATATCAATTTTTTACTCATAATGATCTCTATATTCTATGCTTAAATCTTTGACCAAGAAGGCTTGTAATATTTGATGCATGGATTACACTTATTAACTTACACAGTCATTGGCACAGCTGGACAACCCTAGGCTTCACATACACACATAGGGGCAACAACTTGTACAGCCAGAAAGTAGAACTGAAGAGAAACCAGAGTTAGCCAAGCCTCACATGACAAGGTCATCATCCCACTTGCCCATTGGAAAAGACATTCCACTAACTTCAGGTTGGTGAGCGAAGGAGTGGATGAGAGACCAAGAGTGTTGCTCTGCTGAAAGGCCCTCCATAGAGAAATGTCAAGAAAGAGGAATACATACTCTCCACTGATGAGTCTTTGCAGTTGAAGTCAGAAAGGCAGAGAAGAAAGAGGCAAAGCAATTCTAGACAATAAGACTATCATTGTTGATATTTCATCATCCTAAGTTATTCTTAAAAGGATAATGATAACTCATATTATGCTGTTATTATTGTGCTCTTCCCATAATACTTACAGGAAGAACATTTTTTTTTTTTTTTAGGAAGATTAGCCCTGAGCTAACATCCATGCCCATCTTCCTCTACTTTATATGTGGGACGCCTACCACAGCATTGCTTACCAAGTGGTGCCATGTCCGCACCCGGGATCCGAACCGGCGAACCCTGGGCTGTCGAAGTGGAATGTGTGAATTTAACTGCTGCGCCACTGGGCCAGCCCCAGGAAGAACATCTTTTAAAGGCAGAAATATACTATGCCTTCATGTGTCCACAAAATTTTCACTTTATTTGTGAGGCAAAATGAGATAAAAGACAATATAAAAAGTTTGACCCATACATACCTAACCAGTCTCTCCTCCCTCTTGTTCTGAATTTCTTTTATAGTCTAGTAAAAACTATCTGCCTATAATGCTTGTGGCGTGTCCCATGCTATTCCATGCCTCTGCACTTGTGCTTTTGCTAGTTCTTCTCCCTGAAATGTATTTTCATGCCTTTTTTAACTAACAGTAAGTATACTTCATATCTCAGTTCAGGCATCATTTTATTCCATTAGGAATACTTTAGAATCTTCTGGATATAATAAGTGACCTTCTTCTGTGACTTCATAATAACACTTTTCACAGTATTTGAAATTGTATGTCATATATTTGTGAACTCAACTGGAATCCAAGTGGCTTAGGTTAAGGATTATTTTTGTTCTATAGTAAGCACTTAATAAGTGATTTTTGAATTGTTGAACCAAAGAAGAGAGAGACAATGGAGTTATTAGGACAGAAAGGATTTTCAGAGAAGGGCAAATTGTGCATGAAGAGGCATTTAGTCAAAATGTGCTTTAAAAGTTTGGGGAATGGCATGGTTCTCTATACAATAGATCTTTAACTTTTGAAATGGCACGTTAGTTTTCAAAAATCTCAAAAGTGTGATATTTTGACATTTAAAAAGAAACATCATTGAATGATACTGCTCTCTTTTTTAAAATAAAAATTCCAAAATAATAAAAATAAATATGATTTCATAAGACAACATGATCAGAGTTCTTAGATATATGTTCATATTGTTTTTTTAGTTTTTTGGGGGGAAGATTAGCCCTGAGCTAATATCTGCTTCAAATCCTTCTCTTTTACTGAGGAAGATTGGCCCTGAGCTAACGCCCGTACCCATCTTCCTCTACTCTATATGTGGGACGCCTGCCACAGCATGGCTTGATAAGCTGCACATAAGTCCATGCCCCGGATCCCAACAAGGGAACCCCAGGCACCAAAGTGGAGTGTGTGAACCTAACTGCTGCCCCACTGGGCCAGCACCCATATTGTTTATTTTCATATTATGAGTATCATTAGCTATTTGGTGATTGAATTCTAAAAATTAACATGATAATTCAGAATGCATCAAATTATATGTACTAGCAAATTTAAACACCAGAATGAAAAAGAGTAGATGGTATTTACATTCTAAGGTATATCCTAAGAAATAAATATAAGGTATAACAAACAGTACAGATACTTTTCATTCATTCCCGATTACAGCAACATTATCATGTCAACGACTGACTCTCCGGGAGCATCTTTTGAACACACTGTGTATCATATTTAGATAAACTGCAGGTAAAGTCTTGTCTCTCAAATTGTATCTATAGAGGAAAAGCTGACAGAGCACTGTTGGTCAGGAAGAGGCTAGAGTTGGCTTTTTATATCAGATTTCTGAAGAAGATGATTTTTCCTACACAGATTTGATGAAATTAACATCTTTCTGTTCATCTGTCTGAAATCCACAGGGGCAGCGTTTCACCTCCACATAGCCATATTTAGACAAAATCAGTCACTGGCTTACTCGAGTTAAGGAGGACCGAAGTCCCATATTCTGAATGTTTCAGTTTATGTCTTAATATTTTTGAGTTCTGGCTTAAGTTTAGGTTCGGTGTTCCAATGCTGTAATTCTGTAGTATTGCTACTTATTTAAAGATATAAATGAATATATAGGCCTACAAACATTTGTACTTTCACAGAAATTTTTCATTTGGCTTCCATAAAATATTAAAATTATGAGAGAAATATAAAAATTTTTTAAGCTTTACAACTTACTAACACCAAATTGAATTCTTTGTAGTTAATATTTATTCATATAAATCAACACATAATCCTCCCTTCTTTAATTGGCAATGCCAAAATAAATTATAAAATTGGTATCTACATACTTAATCATTGTCAAAACCAATTATTCATTTGGATTTGTGTTTTCTCAGTCATTCACACACAATTAATCATTCTCAGAAATGCTCAGTCCTAAAGAGGTTTGACAAATGTTGCACTTAAAAACAGCTTTGTTTTCCAAATTGCATTTCTGCACTTCTTTTTTTATTACGAACAATATTTGCCTAAAGATAATATCAAATTAAACAAGTTGCCAATTTCATTTAATGGATTTAAAATCCTCTTGAAATTATTACAAGTCAACAAAATGTAAAATTGCTTGCATTAGCATATACACATGAAGAGAATACACATTCCACTTTCTTCCTAGTGGAACCTCTATAAAAATATTGCTTTTTTCTATTACTCCAATTAAAAAGCTGTAAAATATTGTCTGAAAAGGACCTCAACTAACTTTTGAGCTAATTTCTGCAAAAGCAAAACAGAATCATTTGATTTCGTGAAGACGAAAGCTGACTTCTAGTAGATTTAGGCTACACCATCTCTCTGAGGAGCACTGTGCAGAATCATTTTCAGATTAAGTATAAGCATTGCAAAAAGGACTCGCCTGAAAGTGCACTAAGAATGTAACCAAGATAATTTTTACAGCTTCTACTTTTCAACTTCTTCCTTCCTGTAATTTTTCTTTTAGTTTTTTATATAGCAGTCATTAACACCTCAGAAAGGTCTCTGAAAAACGTGTATTTATTCTTGCTAACATGTTATCATTCCCTGTCTTCATCCATGTTCACAGTACCAAACATTCAGGCTAACGTGAACCTCAATCATGTTGGGAACATAATGTTCTCAGTTTGCCTGCAAGATAGACTGACTTTTGAAAGTAGTTCTTATTTTTCCCCTTTTACTACCATTCTTAATATTCTTAGTAGATACCAATATTTTAGTAACAATGACAGAATACTTAACTTTAGATTTTTAATGGGGAAATTAAATTTTAGTTGTAGTATATTCTCTAATTTCTACTTACCATTTCATCTTGCATTTCTCCCCCCTCCACTGCTGTCGTCATCACTGCGTTCGTCATCTAAAGCTTGGGTATTGCAGCATCTTTTCCTCTACTTTTAAAACTTCTATTTTCTCTTCTCTTCAATAGAATCAGTTCAAAATTTACAAAATTATCTTATTAAGAAGTGGTTTTATTTATTTCACCCAAATCCATAAACATCCTACCTATCTCCTGTCATATCTATTGTAAAACAGCTTCCCTGGTTTTGAACTTTTATCACAATAGAGCTCAATGTAGCCTCCTCACAGGGTCAGCAAAGTCAACGTTGTTGAAAAGAGTTATGAAGAGACAGAAATTCTTCAAAACTATCTCCTTTGCTTGGAACCTTCCCCATTCCCTCTCACCTGCCTCTCTCAGTGTTTTCCCTGCTAAAATACAGGTCTAATCTGGAGATTCCAGCGACCCCTTAATTTTTTTCAACCCATCTGTATTTTTTATTTTCAGTTTTCAAGGTCAGGAACATTATATTACAAAGTTGCCTTGATTCTGCAAATATTTTCCATTCCTGGACTCTCTCCGAGGTAATGATTTCTCCAAATATTTCTAGCTTCAGTAAGCAAACTCTGCCTTTCTATTTTTTCCCCAGCTTTATTGAGATATAATTGACATATTGTATAAGTTCAAGATGTGCAACATGATTTGATATATGTATAATGTATGTGAATCTTTACCACAGTAAGGTTAGTTAACACATCCTTTGCCTCACATAATTACCACTTTGCTGTTGTTGTGATGGCGAGAACATTAAAGCCCTACTCTCAGACAACTTGCAAGTCTGCAGGATTAACTACAGTCATGATGCTGTATCTTACACACCAGGAACTTATCATCTTCTACCTGGAAGTTTGTACCCTCTGACGAACATCTCCCCGTTTCCTTACCCTTCAGCTCCTGGCAACCACCATTCTACTCTCTGTTTCTATGAGTTTGATGTTTTTAGATTCCACATATAAATGAGAACATAAAGTATCTGTTTTTCTCTGTCTGACTTATTTCACATAACATAATGCCCTTAAAGTCCATCTGCATTATCGCAAATGGCAGGATTTCCTTTTTTTAGCCTGAATAGCACTGATAATAATATGGCTGAATAATATCTATACCGCATTTTTATCCATTCATTCATCGATGGACACAAGTTGTTTTTATGTCTTAGCTATTGTGAATAATGCTAAAGTGAATATGAGAGTGCAGATATCTCTTGAAGATGGTGATTTCATTTCCTTTTCTTTAATTTCCTAGAATATATACCTAGAAATAGGACTGCCAGATCATATGATAGTTTTATTTTTAATTTTTTGAGAAGCCTCCATACTATTTTCCATAATGGCTGTACCAATGTACCCTGTCACCAACAGTATACAAGGGTTCCCTTTGCTTCACATCCTTGCCAGCATCTGTCATCTCGTCTTTTTGATAATAGCCATTCTAACATGTGTGAGGTTATATCTCATTGTGGTTTTGATTTGCGTTTCCCTGATGATTCACGATGTTGAGCTCCTTTTCATGTACTTCTTGGCCTTTATGCATGTGTCTTCTTTGAGGAAATGTCTATTCAAGTCCTCTGCCCATTTTTTAATTGAGTTTTTTTTGTTTTTGCTATTGAGTTGAATGAGTTTCTTATATATTTTGAATATTAACTCCTTCTTGGAGATAGAATTTGCAAATATTTTCTCCCATTCCATGGGTTGCCTTTTCATTTTGTTGATTATTTCTTTTGCTGTTCAGAAACTCATTAGTTTATATAGTACTGCTTGTTGAATTTTGCTTTTGTTGTTTGTGTTTTTATTGACATATCTAAAAAGTCAATGTCAAGATGAACATCAAGGAGCTTTTTCCCAATGTTTTCTTCTGAGAATCCTAGGAGTTCAGGTCTTACATTTAAGTCTTCGATCTATTCCAAGTTAATCTTTACAAGTGGGGTTTGGAGGGGTGCATTCTTTTGCATGAGAATATTGAGTTTTCCTAGCACCATTTATTGAAGAGACTATCCTTTCCCTATTGAGTATTCTTGGCTCCCTTGTCAAATAGTAAGTGACCATATATTCATAGCTTTATTTCTGGGCTTTCATATCTGTTCAGCTGGTTTATGTGTCTGGGGGCATGCTCTGATCCTGGATATAGTGGTACAAACTGCCAAGTTGAGGGACATGTGGTGGATCTGAGTCTAGGATGGTGTGATGTCTCATTGGCTCATGCTGCTGGAGTCCAGAGCACCTACAACAGCATGGTCTTTTGTGAGCACTGGGAAGGGCCCTGCAGTGGCTGCTAGGGCTGTTGGGCTCCTCAAAGACACCTCCAGATCCAGCAGCTAGAGAATGGGGCAGGCAGCAGTGATGGCCAGAGCCAGTGGTGTGCACACACTTGGCTGTAGGCTCAGCTGCAGGTGCCTTTGTAGTGGCAGGGGCCACTTGCAGACAAATATGTATGGTGGGGGCCAGGGCCAGCAGCAAAGGCCAGGGCCAACTGCAGGCACACAAGTGTCTGTCAACAGAGGAATGGATAAACAAAATGCGATAGGCATATTATTCAGCCATATATTATTATTATGAGTATTATTCAGTCATTTTGGGGTACAACTTAGTCTCAGAATACAGAAAAACATCATCTCATCTTTGATGTTTCAATATGCTGTAAGCTTTATTCACAGGAACAGAATGCCACAGTGTTGAAGGGTGTGGAGCCAGACGGGCTATGATAAAATCTTTTATCTACCATTTATTATTTGTATCACCTTGGGCAAGTGACTTCACCGATTGATATTTCAGTCCTCTTAACTGTAAAATAGGGTCGTTAATATCACCTGTTTATAATATTGTATCAAATATGTGCAAAGCCCAGAGAACAGTGACTTGCACAAAGATGTGCTATCTAAAAAGTAAGCTATTGTTATTATTATTATCATTCCTATTAGTGAGTTCATATTTTCTTGTCCTGTATGAAGACTCCAGAGCATCGAAAGGAAAGATTCAGTATATTCTGCCCCTGCCTTGGTTGATGGTGGTGTGACATTGCACCACCGCAGAGGGAGACTCGCTGTGGTCTTCCTCCTGGACCTGCAGTGGATTGTGCACACGCAAGTTAAACTTTCTTCATGCCACTAAGATTTGCAGGTTGTTCTTACTACATAATAACCTAGCATTTCCAACTAATAAATGACCCCATTGGGCAGGTTAATAGAGTCTATTAAGAACTGCCTGCAGACTCCACCAGTTTCTAACTATGTGATCTTGGAAACCCCTCAACTGCCTCAATTTTTTATTTATAAAAAATAAATGAGACTATTACTTATTGTGAAGGATTATTGTGACAGTGAGGAAATATAAACCTTGTAATGCACCTCACATGTAGTAGCTCCCCATCCGTTATTACCCCTTTTAATATTGATTTTGTTCTTTTTTCATAAACCAAATATACTAGAGGGTTTTGTGATAATAAGTTAATATTATAGAGAATTTAGTTAAAGGTTTTAAAAACTACTATCCTTCTGTAGCTGGTGGGAGTTGACAGGGCTGTAAATTGGAATAATTTCAATGGAGGGAAATTTGACAATATTTTTCAAAATTAAAAATGGTCATACCTACCATTATCTTACACTGTATACAAAAATTAACTCAAAATGGATTAAAGACTTGAATGTGAGGCCTGAAATCATAAAATTCCTAGGAGAAAGCATAGCCAGTATGTTCTTTGACATTGGTCTTAGCAGTATCTTTTTGAATACCATGTCTACACAGGCAAGGAAAATGAAAGAAAAAATAAACAAATAAACAAATGGGACTGCATCAGACTAAAAAGCTTCTTCATGGCAAAGGAAAACATCAAGAAAACAAAAAGACAACCCACCAACAGGGAGAACATATTGGCAAATAATATATTCAACAAGGGGTTAATTTCCAAAGTAAATAAAGAACTCATACAACTCAACAACAACAACAATCAAAAAATGGACAGGAGATATAAACAGACGTTTTTCCAAAGAAGATATATAGATGGGCAACAGGCACAGGAAAAGATGCTCAACATGACTAATTATTATGGAAATGCAAGTCAAAACTACAATGAGGTATTACCTCACACCTGTCAGAATGGCTATTAGTAAAACACAAGAAATAACAAGTGTTGGAGGGGATGTGGAGAAAAGGGAACTCTCATACATGGCTGGTAGGAATGCAAATTGCTGCAGCCACTATGGTAAACAGTATGGACATTTCTCAAAAAATTAAAAATAGAAATACTATATGTCCCAGTATTCCATTACAGGATATTTATCCAAAGAACTTGAAATCAACAATTCAAAGAGACTTATGCACCCCTATGTTCATCACAGCATTATTCACAATAGCCAAGACTTGGAAGCAACCCAAATGCCCATCAACAGATGAATGGAAAAGAAGATGTGGTGTATATATATGCGACGGAATACTACCAGCCACAAAAAAGTCAAAATCACGACATTTACAACAACATGGATGGAACTTGAGGGTATTTATACTAAATGAAATAAGTCAGACAGAAAAAGACAAATACCATATGATTTCACTCATATGTGGAAAACAAACAAACACATAGATACATAGATGTGGAGAACAGATTGGTGGTTACAGAGGGGACGTGGGTGAGGGGAGAGCAAAAGGGATACAGAGCATATATGTATGGTGACAGATAAACACTGCATTATTGGTGGTGAAAAATATATGGTCATACCTGTTAACCTTTCTGCTTCTGGATACTTATTCTCTACATATGCATGAATGTGTATGAAAATACCTCTGTCAGAGATATTCACTGAAATATTATTTGTGATAGGAAAGGAGGAAAAATAAACCTAACCAGCTACCAACAGAGAATTGTTTAACTAAGTGATGATAAATTCATACACTTAAATGCTATCAGGCCATTTTTAAAATGAGGTGTCCTGTTTATACTAATAAGGAAAGATCTCTAAGGATATATTAAGTAAAAAACATAAGGTGTGAAAAAGATATAATACGGTCTTTGTCATATAAACAAAAGATATACATTCACAGAATGTCTATGGAGGGTGGAGGATGCACAAACAACTGGTAACACTGTCTTTGGGGAAAGGAATTGTGTTTGGGGAGAAATAGTTGAATGAGAGATGTATTTTCATTGCATTTCTTACAGTAGGTTTTTCTTTCATTTTTACCATGGAAATGGAAATGTATTATCTATTAACACAAAATAGATGACAAGAAAGATGAGGTATCAGACATACCTTTGTCATTATACTATTACTAAAGGGATGTTTATGGGTAAATGATTGGGTGACATTGACACGAGTTGTTTTGATACATTTGAGAGTGATTTTTACATACAAAAAGGCAATTTAGAAGAATTATTTTTGTTTAAAACTAAATTTTAAAATTAAAAATATTTTTTCCTTTGTGCCTTAAATTTATTCTACAAATTTTTAATTCTATTTCTAAGGCTATTGGACTTTAATAATTATTTCTAAGGAGGCTTTAAATAATATTTGCTCCTATTTCCAAATTTAATTACGCATCCTCAAACCTTAAATAATGAGCTTCTAAATATTATATTAGATTTCTTTTAAAAAGATTTCAGCTCTCTAGATTAAAAAAGAAAATTTCTAAGTATTTAAAACCCTCTTGGGAACATAATGTACACCATGGTGGCTATAGTCAATAATACTGTACTGCATATTTGAAAATAGATAGGAGAGTGGCTCTTGACTGTTCTCGTCACAAGAAAAAGACTTGTAACTATGTATGGTGAGGGATGTTAACTAGACTCATTGTGGTGGTCGTCTTGCGGTATATACAAATATCGAGTCATTACATTGTACACCCAAAACTAATATATTATGTCAATGATACAATAAAAAAAATAAAAAATAAAAGAATCAAAAAAGTAAAAGACCTCTTATAAATATAATAGATAAAACTTATATCACTAAAAATTTAGTAAGGCTTCAACTTTAAGTCACTAGTCTAAATCAATTACTCAATTACCTATTTTTAAATTCTCTCTTAAAAGACTGTCACTCTAATAACCAAACTGTATTAAACAATATAAGTGCAAGAATATTAATGATTATATGAAATAGAATCTTGAATAAGTTGGGTAATTATTTTACATGTGCAGAGAGGTTAAGCAACCTAAGTTCCTATAACTAGGTAATAGCAAAATTTGATTTGGGTTTATCTGATTCTAATTCTTATGACTTTCATACTATGTTACCTGCCTTGCCAGATACCAGAGACTGGCAAAAAGGAATTCTAGTAACTCATATATTTAAAAGTTCAAGGACTAGGGCTGGCTTCAAGTGCAATTGATATTGGGGTTCAAAAGATATCTTCAGTCTCCAGTTTTACCCTCATACTCTTGCAGTTTTGCTTCCTTTGTGTTGGCTACAGTTTTAGCTGCGGAAAGAGGCCTATATCTACCTACCATATAATCAAATGCTGGTGTTTCATTTTTCTGAAATTCTCCAGCAAAGATCTCATCACAGCCTATTTCGCTATTTTCGCAATAACCACATCCCTGAAATATAATCACTAGCCAGGGAAATAAGATATGCTAATTCACATAGAGGTAAATAAAGTCAACCTTTTGTATGAGAGATTCTATTTTACCAAATCATGTGGATTGAGAGTGACAAATAGATGTATCTACAATAGAAATGCTGGGTTTGCAGAGGTGCAGGTGAGAAGAGCTGTGATTTAACAAGAGAATTCTGAAGTGGATTCTGCCCTCTATGTACTCACTACGCTTGTTATTTGAAGACTTTTCAGAATTCCTGAATCACCTGTTAAAATTGAAATGTCTGCTTTAAGCTTAATAAACTACTACCTTTAGTGTGATCTGGGGGAAGCAGGGGACTGCGGCCTATTTTTCAGCAACACAAGTTTTCCAGAGTAAACGACAGTGAATTCGCAGATAGCTAATTTGAAGAATCTCAATAGAGAGAACTGGATAAAGGATGCGGTGAAGTTTAGTCAAGTGACATTTCTCTTAGCTGGCGTCAGAGCCCCAGTTATGCTGCTCAGTATTGGTTCAAGGTTGGGAGACTAAGTCACTAATAAGAGCAAGTTGCTATGCCCGTGTAAGAGGAACTGGACCACATGGCATGTTGTTAAGATGGAGTTAGTGGAAGGTCCTTGGTATCAGAATTCTGTGAAGCAGTGACCAGGACTTGGCTGGACACCAATGCAGGGGTCACAGCTAGAGTAGTAACAGCAGACTTCATAACGGTGAGGATGTTGGGCTCTAATTTAAGTCTCTCCTGCCCAATGTTGGTATTACTTCTGATAAAAATGGATCCAGGAAAGAGGTTTCAGACATGAAGAAATTAGCTTTGGAGAAACGGGACCTGAAAATTTCTGATGAAGTTGCCATGTATCCTCAGAATTGTTCTCTAGGCCCCTTCACTCAGAATATAGCTTTCCTTCCTTTTCCGAAAACACTATCATGTCTTATATTTTATATTCTGAGGGTTTTTTCCCAGCTTTATTGAGATAAAGTTAGCAACAAACATTGTGTATGTTTAAGACGAACAATGCAATGATTCGATACATGTATATATTGTGAAATGATGACCAGAATAAGGTTAGTTAACACATCCACCACCTCACATAGATTCATTTTTTTGTTTTGTGGTGAGAATATATTAGCTCTATTCTCTTAGCAATTTTAAGTATATAATACAGTATTTTTAATGATAGTTACCACACTGTACATCAGATCCTTAGAACTTAAAACTGAAAATTTGTACTGTTTGATCAACATCTCCCCATTTCCTCCATCTCCCAGGCCTTGGAAACTACCAACATACTCTCTGTTTCTATGAGTTTGGCGTTTTTAGATTCCACATATAAGTGAGATCTTACAGCATTTGTCTTTCTCTGTTTGACTTGTTTCCCTTACCATAATGTCCTCAAGGTTCATCCATATTGTCACAAATGGAAGGATTTCCTTCTTTTTTACCACTGAAAAATATTTCTTCATATATACATATGTGACATATATATATATATCACATTTTCTTTATCCATTCCTCTGCTAACAGACGCTTAGATAGTTTCCATGTCTTGCCTATTGTGAATAATGCTGCAATGAACATAGGAGTGCAGATGTCTCTTCAAGATAGTGATTTCATTTGCTTCAGATTTATACCCAGACAAGGGATTGTTGGATCACATGGTAGTCCATTTTTAATTTTTTGAGGAAACTCCATACTGTTTTCCATAGTGGCTGCGCCAATTTATAGTCTCACCAATAGGGCACAAGGGTTCCTTTCTCTGCACAGCCTCACCAACACTTATCTCTTCTCTTTCTGATAATAGCCATTCTAATAGGTTTGAGGTGATATTTCATTATGGTTTTGATTTGCATTTCCCTGATGATGACTGATGTTGAGCACCTTTTCATGTACCTGTTGGCCATTTGAATATCTTCTTTGGAAAAATGTCTATTCAAGTCCTTTGCCTGTCCTAAGGATTTAAATAATCAACTGAATGTGTATGTTTGTGTTAGTGTTCTTGTGAAAATTACCCTTTTTAAGAATTAGTGTAGGCAACCATAAATCAACTGAATAAAATTGATGTTAGTTGGGGCCCACCTGGTGGCACAGTGGTTAAGTGTGCACACTCCACTTTGGCGGCCCAGGGTTCACCGGTTCGGATCCCGGGTGCGGACATGGCACCACTTGGCAAGCCATGCTGTGTCAGGCATCCCACATATAAAGTAGAGGAAGATGGGCATGGATGTTAGCTCAGGGCCAGTCTTCCTCAGCAAAAAGAGGAGGACGGGCAGCAGATGTTAGCTCAGGGCTAATCTTCCTCAAAAAAAAAAAATTGATTTTAGTTAATTATCAGAATATTAGAAATGCTGATTTATAACCTAAGTACAAGAATATCCTTGATCATACACAAATTAGTTTGCAAAGTAATTTAGGTACTTGAATCACTGTTGAAGATAAGAAGGCTAACTCTATTCTTGTTTTGAAACATCCTGGTCAAATTAGATAGAGCCTGGAGCATCTTGTAGTGGCAGAAAGTACAGAAACGATAAAAGAAAAAAAACCCACAATGATGATGAGGGGACACATCAAAGAGCCACAGGAGCCAACTGAAAGAGCTCCCAATGTCCAAAACTACAACAATTCAAATAAAGAATAAAGAACATGGACATAAGACAAAGATGTAACAAGATATAGTGGAAAGTGTGTTAAACTTGTAAATGGGCAGTCCAGTTCTGGTCTTAATTCAGCCACATCGTAAAGCATAAATTCTTCACCTCTCAAAGACTAACTGACTTTCACTGATGATTCGCATTAGAAAAGGCCCCTTTCCCATTGCTCTGGTTTCCATAAGAAGAGTGTTTTCCACTTAATACCCCTAGCCTCTTGCCCTACCCTTACTCCTTGCAGCAATGCAATGAGTTTCCTTGATGGTGGAAGATATTCGTTAATTCATGATCCTTGATTGAATGAGGATAACCTAGAAATGGTTCTAAATGGGAGATAGTTGGTGTCTTATCCTTTCTTTTCTACTCTAGACTGGTGTGAGGCAGCTGTAATGGCTGAAGCATTGGCTGTTTGGGCAAAATGTTCACTATTTTTCTGTCTTCTTTCCTGAGCCTTTGCCAGAAGTACCACCAGCACACTATATACAAGCTTAGGATTCTGCCTTCCAAGTCCTGTGAAAGTAGGTTCTTCCAACTTTGTAAACTCTCTAGAAGAGGTGGGTTGAACAAAGCAGTGTGTAATTTGATTGTCCTACACCCAGCCAGGCAGTGAGGACTTCTATTTGGCTTTCACACCGTGTCCCCCATATTAGTTTCCTCAGACATGTAGGAGATGTTTGGAGTTACCTCCTGCCTTTGAGGTAGTGCTCACTGGTTCATAACTTAAATGGGAAAAGGGAGATGTCATTTACTGAGACCTTCAAACCAACCTCAGCATTCCATAAAACCAAATGAAATCGTTTATGCTGTGGAAGGTTGAAAATGATAAGTCATCATATAACTTGTTACCACAGTAAAGTTGGAACTTCTGATAGTAATGGCCATGTGTATTCTACATCTACGTAAAAAATATTGAATTGTTACAACTTCTAATACTATCCAAAATAATGAAATTCTCAACTTGTTTAAAGTTTGTAGCAATCCTGCTTAGCTTTATAAAGTGGACTCTCAGATATTTCTAATTGCCAATTATTTCCCTCTCTTTTTGCCTGCTGCATGTTCAATATAAAACTATGCTTTTAATTAACTTCTGCTCAGTAAATAGGTATTCAGATGCACATTTTGTGCTTCAGAACCACAATTAAAGCTGTAGGGTTAGTTTTTGCAATGTTATTCTAATTAAAATACTTTTAGCTGTATTTGGTATGCATTAAAATGTCAAGTAATTGACAGCCCATAAGTGAAAAATTGATCCAATTATCAAGCCAGCCAGAACTTTTTTCTTTTTTCAACTGCTAAGATTTATTATGGCCATTAGAACTACAGATGTTTATATGTTTGCTTTTAGTAATTGGAATTCATTTAACTTTGCTGTGCCCTCGGTGTTGTTTCTGCTCTTCAGTGGGATAGACAATTCCTCAATCTTTGAAATGCACATTTAGAAAAGACCTCCCGAATCTCTCTTCACATGGAGTAGATAATCATGCTTTCATTCGAGTTTAGGGGATACATTTTTCTTTTCATGTCTCCAGATGGGCCTTTTGGTAATGAATCACAGAGGAACACAGCTTGTCCTAAGATATGGCTTCTCTACATCTTATTTTTTAAATTAATAATATAAATCTTTAACAAATTAATTAATTTAAGACATGCAAGTAGAATAAAATGAAAGAAACTATAACAAATGTTAACTTCTAGTTGCAGCTATTTGATTAGTCTTTCCAGCAATGCAATAAAAATATTTAATCCTCTCAATGAAAGTCAGCCAAAAACTCGCCAAAATATTAATGTTATATATAGACTTGAAATGTAATTTAGAAGAATTATTAGTAAAACAGAAAAGAAAATTGAGGAGGATTAATATTTATTCAGTTATTTATATCATTATTTGATCAGTACTGTGGGGGGACCAGTATACATTCTTTACTAAGAATAAATAAGTATTAACCAATTAGATAAAAGTCATTTCAGAGTAGCAGGTATTAAATTTATTTGTATTTGGATCTAATAACTATAACTGGAATAAATATCAAACTGATTTATTGGTTTTGGATGCCATAGATATATTATTCCACTGATGACATTTTACATAGTGTGACGCTGTATCTAAGTAGATGTGTCTAAATCCTAAACAAGTCTTCTCTTACCCAAGATCTCATAATAACATTCGTTTCTTAAAGTAAATGCAAAGTTCTCAGCTTAGAACACAGTGCCTTTCATCACTGGATCCCGGTCCCTCCACTCCTCCAGCCACGTTCCTGAGAATCCTGATCCAGGCCACCCACTAACATCCAGGACATCTCCCTCAATCCCACTTCTCTGCTTTTCCCTCTGCTCTTCTCTTATTTCCTAGTAGTCTTCACTCTGACTATTCAACAGCTCCAAGAAGACCAGGCTCAAAACTTACTTTCACCAAGAACATACCTTTATGAACCTATCCCAGAAATAAATTTTCTCTTATTTTAAATTCCACAGTAGTCTTACAGTATGCGCCTCACTATAAGAAATGTATTTATAGTCAATTTTCACGATTCACGGTAGTTATGTTTTATAAACTCACTGCAAACACTGAATCATTGTTTCATGGTGAAATAAAGAGTGAGGTTTCTGGGAGCCTCTGGTCATAACATTTGCTTAACTGATCAATAGATAATCTTGTTTCATGTGTGTTTCTGTTTCAAGACGTTTATTTAACATGTATTGTTGATCCATTAACGTTGAACTCATGGACAGTAGCACCACACCTCATGACTGAATATCACTTATCTAACACAGCTATTTCCCATAAGGCTCATCACAGCCTTCCTGAACTTAGGAAGAATAGGCAGCACTTCAACACTAGGCTTGGGAGCCATTTTAAGCAGAGAAATCACCAAGAAAAAGTACAAAAATGTGGCACTAAATAGAGCATGAAAAGGACACTCTTTACAGTATGAAAGCTGAAACAAGATGTCAGAGCGAAGCTTTATTTGACCTCAATTGGGAATGTGTGCGTCAGCTCAGTTTTTTGCTACACTGAGCATGTGCATGTCCACAAATGAAATGCGTGTGAACGACCTGGAGTATTATTTTGGGGTTACAAATACATTTTAGAGAGTCAGTGAATTCACAATAATGGAATCTGCAAATAATGAGGATCAGCTGCAAATTTCTTAGTTCCTTCTACCATTTGCTCACCTGCAGAATTGTGTCCTCCCCCCAACACCGATGAATCCATTGTAATACCTTTAATAATAACTGCAGAATGTGAAAATAAATTGTCTCACTTTACACAAATTGTCTCATAAGTGTGAATATTCCTACTGAAATTAACTTGATTATGTAATCTCTGGCCTTATCTGGAAACATGGATTTAAAAGTCTCTGAGTAAAATTTATTTAGAACTTAAAAGGTACTATAAAGGAAAAAGCCTAACTATATCAAGTGATAACTTTAGAAGTAAATATAATGACTGAGTAATATTATTTCAGTCTTATAATGTAATTCTGAAACAGCTGTCAGGACAGAGACCACAGGCGAGTAGAGCAATAAGGAGGCTGTTGAAATGATCCAGATCTGAGCTGATGGGGGAGGGGTTGGTCAGGGCAGTGCGATATAAAGGAGCAGCCATTTGAGACAGAGATTTTTAAGAAGTGATTTGAAGCCTTCTCATAAGACAACTGTTTTTAAATTTCAATAACAAATGAAAATAATTTCTGTTCCAGTCTACATACAGCATGCAAAAGAATTTAAAGGAAGCAGAAAAAATTATTATTCTGCAAACGAAAAAATCACATGAACCAAGACAAAGAGAACAACAAAGCTGACATTTATTACTAGTGAAAACCAAGGATAATATTTAATAGCTATGATTCCTACTTTAAAAATTCAGAAAATTGAAGTTTCCCTAAAGGAAAATGAATCATATTCAAAATGTTTTTTAAGCATCTTGCTGAATTTCTTGAATTTCTACTCATAACTATGTCCTTGGGGAGTATGGGACTAGCAGATGTTAGTAAAAATGACTATGGGGGCTGGCCCAGTGGCATAATGGTTAAGTTCACATGTTCCACTTTGGCGATCTGGGGTTCACCAGTTCAGATCCCAGGTGTGAACCCAAACACTGCTCATCAAGCCATGCTGTGGCAGCATCCCACATACAAAATAGAGGAAGATTGGCACAGATATTAGCTCAGGGCCAATCTTCCACACCAAAAAAAAGAGACTGTGACTTAACAGGCTTCTCCAACAAAATACAAAGTGCCCAAGTCCATAATAATTGCTTATTTGTGTGAAAAAGATTCTGAATCACACATGCATCATCTTCTCATCTATCTCTTAGCTAAAATGATCTTTCCTGGACTACCAAACATTCAAGATACTGCCAAATTGAAAAAAAAGTATTTTTTGCATTAATTTCCTGTGATTTGTGGGATTTCGGTTTTGTTCATGACAAAAGCCAATGGACAATTTTAATGAACCTGCTTTTTCTTTTTAAAGTTCAATTATGCCACATTCAAATTTGGCCAAAACTACTATCTTGTTTCCTATTTCATTAACACATGTGTTCAGATTGTTCACCAAGAAGATTCACTGCTTCCTTCAGGTTATTAATATATAATACAATCTAGTGACACTGGTGGAATATTCTCCAACCCCCTACATTATGTTGATATTAGCAATAGCTGATTTATTTTATAACAGATATAAAAATGATGCTGATCTTTTTCAATTGCTTCTCTCTCCATGGGGAGGAGCCGTCGCACTTCAGAAAGTGAAGACAGCACAGTTCCAGAGAAAGTTGTCTCTGCTGCTATTTTCATCTGTTATCAGGCCTTTGCGGCTCTGGATCAAAATTCATGCTGGGAAACGAGTGTTTCAGTAATGTCTGTGTTATTACTGATTCTACTCATAATGAACAACCTCGCAAAGCACTTCTTTTTCAATGGAAGATGTCTCTGTGCCTAACAACATGCATGGTACAATGTTATGTAATTTACCTGCTTCAGAAATAAAAGAGCCACACTGAATTAGATTTTTGTTTTGTTGTGTGTTTAGAATACAATAGTAAAATGTTCACTGGAAAACCATTGGACAAAATATCCCTAACCTATATGTAACTCTTTTTAAATTTTCAGATACTACTTCACTTCCATAAATATGTAAGCCTTAAATATATTTTTCTCTAGATAAACTTTAAAAAATGCCTTTAAATATTTGGTTGGTTGCAACAATTATACTGAAAAATATGAAATATTTGAGAATCAGTCATTTACTTACTGATTGTGCAAAATCTGAAAGTACTAAATCTAGTTTGATGTCCTGAAATATTATACAATTAGAAATAGCACATTGTGTTTGATATGCTTATTTAGGAAATAGTCTTTTGATCTTTGTCTGGAAAACTATTTATTATGAAAAAAATGATGCAAAGAAGTAACCAATGGTGCATAAAGCATGGATACTAAACAGAGCCAATACAGGATAAAAATTTTTAAATCAATTCAATTTAGAAACATTAAAACTCAAATCAAGTTCTCGAAGGATTTTAAAAGCATAGTAACTTGTCCAAAGAGCAAACTTTCGGCTGGGAACCTGGAGCATCATCGAACATTGTCAGTGACGCCTTGCAGTCCTCATCATTGTAGTTTGAAACAAACAATAAAACAATCCTCAGTTTGAAAAATTTGGCCATATGCCAATTTAATAACTCATAATAGGTACATGTATTCAGGTTCTGCCATGTGCTACTTCATTAGGCTCTTTACATTCCTTATCACCTTTAATTCCTTGCAGCAATCAATAAGGTAAGCATTATTAATTTTGTTTTATAGACTTGGGAGTTCTAAGTTCAGAGAGCACAAACAACTTGAATAAAAGTACACGAAATTTTCAGATCTAGATTTACGTCACTTCAAAGTTTGGACCCTACCCACTCGAAGCCGTGCCTCCTAGTAGCTAAATCCAATCTTCTGCTCTCAGATCTCATGTTAATTGACCTTTCAGGGGAATTTCACACAGGCGATCACTCCCTCTCGAAACATTTTCTTCACTTGGCTTCCAGACCACCATGATCTCCTATTTTTATTCCCATCTTACTGATTTCCAGGAAGTCAAGGCTTTTGCCTCCGTTATTTATTGCTGGATCCTGAGCACATAGAACAGAGCACATCAAGTACATAAGTAGGAAAAAAAGTAGTTATTGAAATAAAAGCATTTTTAATTTCTGGAAAACAATGAAAATATATTTAATTCTTAAATGGTAACATTCAATAAAATAATATATTACTGAACCCTGAAAAATATTAAACCTTTTGCATGTATCTTTCCTTGTAGAAGAGTTACTTAAAAAACTGGTTTTAGATTTAAACATTGTTTAGTGAATATGCATATGGTAGATGATACTGACACAATGCTATAGAAACTTGATATACATTTTTCTCTCTAAAAAAATTCATTTACTCATAAATATCTACCGAAAACCTACTATTCTAGGTTCTGTGGATATAGTGTGGCGAGCACCAGCAAGGCCATCTTCGATTGGGTAGTCAGGAAAGAAATCTGTGAAGATATTTCTTTATATCATTGTATCTAATGCTGATTTACCAATCGTTTGAACAAAGACTTAAATGGTGAGAAGGAAATCACTGTGGGGATAACTGGGAACAAGTATTCTAAGAAACATCAAATGTGAAAGCCCTCATAGGATCTACCAGAGGAGAGGCAGGGAGGAAGCCAATATAGGAGAGGAGGAAGGGAGAGAGAAAGGAAGCAATTGACTGCCTGGGCAACAGGATCAGCGAGTTTTGAGTTTGTGCATTTAGAATAATAGTGATAATAGTGATGCCACAAACTGAAATGAGGTTGACTGAGTGAGATGCAGGGTTGGGACACGGATTGGAATTCAAAAAGTGTTCAGTAAAGTTAATTTTGAGATGCTTAATAAATATCTATTTGCATGTGTGTATTCGGAGAGATGGGGATAAAAATATAAATACACACATTTGGCATCAGCAACACAGAGATGATATTCAAAGTCACTCAATGTAATGAAATCACCAGTGAGAGCATTTAGATAGAGGATATGACAAGGAGACCTCAATGACTGAACCCTGGGACAGGCAATATTTAGAGACTGACCAGAGGAAGGCTGTAAAGGAGTGGCCATTGAGGGAAGAAAACCAAGCAAGTGTGGTATCCCAGAAGACAAGGTTGTAAGCGTATTTGATGAAGAACTAGATGGACAATAATAATAAAAGTCAGAGTTCCAGTTTCTGGTCTAGCATGTAAGGAGCTTGGAAGTCCCATCCTCACAACAAGAAAAAACTGAACAAATTGAAATTTAGCAACTTTTCTTAGATCCATCAAAAACTGAAGTCACAGGACAAACAGCTGCTCCAAAGAGTATAGAGACAGACAGTGGGTTAAGCAGAAGCCCAGGAGTATTAACCACTTTTAGAGCCAGCACTGGGGGAGACAAACTTAAACCGTAATTGACAAATTGCTGGAGGCTCAGTGTGGACAAGCTTGAAGGTAAAAACTCCAACGGAGTTCAGTTTTGGGGTCGACCCCACATTTTCATGAGTTTTATCACCAGGTACCTTATCAGGTTCTTACAGTGAAGATCAGAGAAAAATTCTCTCATGCTTCCAGGATAGGAGGACACATTCATAGCATTCTGTTCTCCTTAGCAAGGCCCTAACTAGCACAGGCTCGTAAACAACTGAGACCTAATCATAGGACTATAGAACCCTTCCCGTCCCCATGCAGCTTAGATCACATCCATAGGGCTCTTGTATAATAACAGGATTGCAATGGAAAGAACTGCATGTCTTAGATCTTATATAAGAAGTCTCTGGAGAAATCCAAAGATGCAAAACAACGGCACCAGAGGAAACTTTGCCCTCTGACACTACAGTTACAGAAAACAGTAAACACAGACTAACTCCTAGCCAGATAAACGTAAAGCCTAACATTAAAGCTTATTTACCTCATTTCCTTTTATCCAGTACATCATGTCCAGCTTTCAAAAGTTTACATAATTTGTGAGATGCAGCAAAAACTATGCTTAGAGGGAAATTTATAGCATTTCATATATGTATTAGGAAATGAGAAAGAAAAAAGACCTAAAATTAATACTATAAACTTCCATCCAGAATGAAGAAATCACAAAGGAATCTTTTTCAGCAAAAACGAAACTAACAACGCAGAAAGTAGATTGGCAAATTTTAGATTTTTATTTCCTAGTTAATATCCTGGGATCAAAAATCTTGTGCATATATTACTGAACATGTTTGATTACTTCTTAAGAATATCTGTTTAGAAGTAGAGTCTTAGGTCCGAATATGCGTTTATATTTAATGTTTATAATGCATACTGTTACCAGGGATTCAAGAAATAACACTAATACTATATGAGGATGCTAATTTTCTTGCAAGAATGTTAAAACTAAACACTTTCATTCATTTTATTCGTTGCCAGTTAGAGAGGTAAATACACTGTATTATAAAATTTTACTTTTCTATAGATTAAGTAAATCTAATTATGGATGAAATATATGCTGGCAGGATCAATTCTAGTTTCTAGAATAAAATTTAAAGTCTAAATCAATGCCACCCAAATATAGTTCATGATCTAGACTAGCAACATTAGCATCATTTGGGACTTGGGAGAAATGATTATTCATGGACTCCACTCCAGATCTATGAATCCAGAATCTCTGGAGGAAAGACTGAGAATCTGAATTTTACTGATTTTCTTTTGTTTATTCATTCACACTTGAGAAGAATCCAATTTTCACCTTGTAATGCCAGTAAAGCTTGGCATAAACTTTTCATGCCTTTTCTTCTTTGTCTCTAGAATCTAGTGTCATAGAGTACATATCTGAAATCTGGATGATTTTGATTCCCTTTTAGGTTTTTGCTTCACCTCCCTGTGCTAGGATACACGTAACTTCACTTCTTTTCTATGTTAAATGTTTAGTCTGGGCATGTCAAGGTATAAATGTGTTTACACCTTCACAGTTGGAAAATCTGTCAATACTTTCATCCATATTTTACTTTCCTGGTCAGTTTTGTTCAGCTGTGACTTTTTTATAATCATCTTAATGCTCAGGTTTCTGTGTAAGTGGTATCCAACATGCTGAAATGGACTCTTGTGCTCTGTTCTACACATGTGCATTCCCTTCTCTGAAGGATATATTTTGCGTTTATCATTACACTATTTACCAATATTTAATATTTGTAATAGATTTTTATCTACTATTTCTCATGTAAATTTTAATTATGGTTTTCAATTTGGGGTTTTTTTGCTCATTTTCTCATTTCATTTATCCCCCTTTCATCTCTATTATATTAAAAGTTATTGCTTACAGGGGCTGGCCCCGTGGCCGAGTGGTTAAGTTCGCGCACTCCGCAGCAGGCGGCCCAGTGTTTCGTTAGTTCGAATCCCGGGCGCGGACATGGCACTGCTCATCAGACCACGCTGAGGCAGCGTCCCACATGCCACAACTAGAAGAACCCACAGTGAAGAATACACAACTATGTACCGGGGGGCTTTGGGGAGAAAAAGGAAAAAAAATATAAAAAAAAAGTTATTGCTTACAGCAATTCAGTCCTTTATGTTAAAATATTTTTTATCAATTTAAGTGTTCAGATTCATCATATTTGTTTTACACTTCATTATCTTTCTGGTCTTTTTCAATTTTTAATAATAAATTTTAAAATGACAAAGGAAGAATCCTTCATAAATATCTAAATAAGGAGTCTGCAATTTCTCATCATTATATTGAAACTTTCTAAACCATCTTTACAAATGGCAGTTAAATTAAGTATTACCAGCTCTCAACAGGAGCCTAACAATGTCTCTGGCCACTTCAATGCCAGCTGCCATGAGAAAGGAAGTCAGAATGGAAAGAGATAGTGGTCTTAATCAATTACAATTAAAATATCCTACTTTTGCAAGTTTTACAAAAATACTTGGTCATACGAACACATCATTAGGGACCGTCCTGTTGTCTTAGAAGATGAGCAAGTGAGGAGCCCAGAATTTTAAGCTTCTGTTTGACTGTAAATCCACTTTCAGTCAAGATTATTTGATTTCCCTAGGTGTGTCACTCTTTCATTGATTTTCCCATAGATTCTTTGCAGGTTCGTAAACCCTATGTAGGATCCTTCTATGTGCTTACTTTATAAGAGTGTTACAGAGAAAAATTACCAAATTGCACGCTCTCTCTCTGCCTCTCCTGAGGAATTTTTCTGTGTAATTTGAAATTAAAATTCCTTAGTGATTACAGGTTCTTCTTCTGTGCTTTCAAGAAAAGGTGATAAGTAAAGGACAGAAAATTGGTTCTACTAATATTTAACAAATTGTTTTGGAAACAAATTTCTCTAACAGCCATTTATGATCCACTTGGTCCCGTGTGTGTGTGTGTGTCTCTCTCTCTCTGTCTCATTACATTTATCTATCTTTCCATTTCTCTTTCTCTCTAATATCTACTAGCGTTATTACTAGGGACTTTTTAAAAATGACAAAGAATTATAGGAAGATTGAACTCAATAAACATATGCAGCTTATTATAAAAGTCTCTATACAATAAACTGTTAAGAATGCAATTTTGACATTATCCTTCAGTTCTTAATTAAAGATTTAGTGTCAACTCTTAAAGTAATGCTAGCACTCAGTATGCATTCAGAATGTTGAGGATAAATAATTCCAACTCAAATCCTCAGCTTCTTTGCTCTAACAAGCAATCTGAAGCCATTCTCACCTATCGCTTTATAATTCTTGAAAAAGAGATGTGCCTTTTCTGTTCACAGGTAATAGCTCTGCTTGTGTTGTGGATCTGATCTTCCATCACTGCTTTGAGACTTCACTTCTTCTGAGCAATCTCTCTTCTTTCTGCTCTCCCTGGATTTCTTCTGTAAAGCCTAAAGGCATGTTTAAGTTACCCCCAGTTAAAAACTAGAAGAAGAAGGGGGAGGGGAGAAGCAGATGAAAGAACCAAGCTTCTAGCTTTCATCACCTTACATCTCACTCTATTTCTAGCTTTTCACAACCATTACGTGATGGCGTTGTTTACATTGCTATTGCCAAACCCAATAGATGTTTTATCCTTGTCTCATTTTCCCTCTGTCATTTGTACTCTTGGCCACTCTGATTTGCTTGAAAAAAATTTTCTTCCATTGGTTTCAGAGCCACCACTTTCCCTCGTTTCTTTTTCTTTACAATTTTTCCTTTTCATTTTCCTTAGAATTTTTTCCTTTAGTTGCTTACCCTGATAAATTTGTGCTTCCTGAGAACTACCCAAATAATCTACTCTTTAGCTAAAATTTAAACTACTACTCAAAATGGTGATTTCCAAACCAATATTTATCCCTGGCTTCTCTCCTGAATTTCTCACCTGTTTATGTAAGATACTATGGAGAATACCCACTTAGGTGACTCAAACCACCTACATCTCAACATATGTGTGTATATTGAGCTCAGTTTAGGTGTATAAACCAACTAAAGTTCTAGGGAGCTCAGTAAAACCAAGGGGCTTTCAAGTTTAAACATTTTTATATAAAGAAAACTACCTCCTCTCTCTGGCCACCATTTATAATTGGTTACCAGTCATTAGTGATGATTCTTTTATAATATCTCTTCCATTTACCCAGCCCCAAACAAATATATTTCTATAAAAATTGCACATATCTTTTTACAAGATTTTTTTCCTATTTCCAATTTCTTTTCCTTTGTATACACTGTTCAAACTGCTGCCAAATTAACTTATCTGGCCAATTATTTATGATATCATTTTATAGGTAAAAGATATTTAATCATTTCCTATTTCCTACCAAGTAAATGCTAATTTTACATTGCTGAAATTTCAGGCTTTAACCGATAATTATCATGAAATAAGCTAATCTGTCCCTTGGTCAAAATATACATGTCTAACATTGATTCGATAGATGTCTATTTTGGCTTACCCCAAAAGAATCCACTTCTTATAGCCAGATCCCAACTTTTATCTGGAGAGTTGCCACCCCCAAGTCCATATGTTTCTAATGTACCTAACCCTAGTCTTGATTATGTTGTTGGGAACACAACTTGACTTTCTGAGCAACAATTTCCCCTCCCCATAGCAAGGATGGATATGTTGGTCAGAGTTGAAGGGTGGGCATATAACCCAAGTGAGCTGAGTGGAAGTCCTATGCAGTATTTTTATTTTTCATTTGTTGGGAAGGCTTTTTCTATTAGGGTAGTCAAGCCAGTAGCTAATTGGAGCACTGAAGCCTTTAAACTATCATTGGAAGGGAACCAACAGAAAACTAAGCCACAGATGGAATGAGTGGATGCAGAATCACTGTCATTATGGGGTAGAATTTGTCTTAATTTCATTTGAATTTCAAGGGACAAGTTACATCAGCTCACATTTAAATTGTACCTATTATATCTCAATGCTTTCATCTATTTATATCTTAGCTCAAGTTTACTTTATCAAGTCCTTCCAGACCATTTAAATATGTCTATTACCTAGCTATATTTGGAGATTTCATTTAAATTTCACCTCTTTTATATTTGGAGATTTCATTTAAATTTCACCTCTTTTGTAAAGTCTTCCATGATTCCCTCAGTTCCCTGCAGTTCTTTACATATGTGCCATATGCCACTTTTCACATCCCACCACGCAGGATGATTACTTTTCTTTCTGTGAGCTATAGCAAAGTGAAAATAGGCCTTTTTGTGGTATTCAATGAATTAGGTTAGAATTCAGCTTTTGCCAATTACTTTTTATGCAACTTTGGATAAGATGGTTAATTTCTCTGAGCTTCAGTTTTGATGGTGATTAAATGAACTAATATGTAAGAAAATATTTAGTTCTAAAACTATTATAGAAATACTTCAGCAACATATGTGCCTAATTTTTTATTCAATAATTGAATAGCTATTCATCAATGATATCTTATGTACAAAGCAATGAACTAAGAAAGACATGGCAACTGACACATAATATATTCTGTTCAATCAAGATTTATTTTTATTTCCCTAGTTAGAATAAAACTACAAGAAGAAATGGTCTATAATTTATTTTATCCATCAAAATGCTTATTATATTGCTTTTAACATATTCAATGATGTCTTTAATAAAATTTTAGAAGAAAAAGATTTAGTATGAGAAAAGTTTCCATAACTGTACAATAAGAAAAGTAAGTATCAGATTTCTTTCCATCCTGCTTATTGAAATGTAAGTATCAGTAATAAAGAAAAAAATCTTTAGGGAATGGCTGTACACAATGCCAAAATATCTTTGGGAAGTTGTCTTTTTACTCATGTGGTTGTTGTTTGGAGGAAATGAGTTTAATAGTTCAAGAGTATATTGTTTTCAACAAATTCCATCAGTAATATTTTCTTTATCTACTGTATCATGTTCCAGTATGGCAACTTTGAATTTTGTATCAATATAACATTTCCCTAGCCACTGGGGCTTTTAAAAAAATCAATATTAGACTCCTCATTTCTCTACTATTATAAATGCTCATGGCAATGATTGTCAACAGCTCTGAGCTTGTCAAAAAAAAAAAAATAGCCTCAGGGGTGACTTTCATTCCCTGGAATCTTTGGAAATAGAACGGGGGGCAAGAACTATTCTTATAAATATAAAATGATGCATACTTGAAGAACATTTTTGTAATAGACATGGGCATTTTTAAGCATACTTTAAAGATAATAGATTTTTTTTCCCCAAAAGTTATGCCTTTTATCTTTTAGGTATCTGGTATCCTAAAGCATAGCCATTTTAGCATTTGTATCATTTGTTTTACTGAATTATTTTAAAACATGTACTTGAAAGTCTTTTAATTATTAATATTTTTATTTGCTATATTAACATTTTATTGAGAGAACAGATATATATTATCTCCATGAAAATATAGTTTCTTAAAAGTACTACCATAAATTCCAAGTCATTATTTAAATAAATAGACTTGTATCTTTATAAGTTTAGATATGTAGACTGTAACATGTTTAAAGCAATATGTGTATATACATATATATTGTGTATATGTATAAAATATAATATACACTAGTCTGTACTAACATATCACACACATGCAAAGGTTGTATTCCTGACAATCTCTTCCCTGAGAAACACACTTGTAATCCTGTAAGTGAAACTTGAAATCAAAGAAAAGAGTTCCTCAGATACTTTTCATGTGTTCTGTGGTCCAAGCCTATCAGCATGATTGAGAGTTAGATTCACCAGGAGGCTTAAATTGCATAACATTTGTAAGACAGTTTCAAAAGTGCTCTAGATAGAGACATTTGAAAAGGTCATGGTGTGTTTAATGTACTCTACTTCAGGAGTAAAGACTAGACTACTGATTCAGAATAAAATTTGACTAATTGCACCCTGTATAGCTACTCTCAAGATCCTAATATTTAGGTAGACTTAAAGGAATAGAACTCATAATACCAAATACTGTTAGCTAATTGAAAGCAACTATCTGGAAGGACTTTCATTCATTATTGGGCAGAAAATCCTGACCATGATAAATACTTGTCTAAGCATTTCACCAAAGAGTGTCTAGTATTTTTATTATAAAATCAATACCATCCTAACTACATATAGGAAATTATTTGAAAAGTATATTACCATCAATCATTTGGTTCATAGAATAAGTATTAGTAAAAAGCATAATTTGTGCAAATGTCTTTTTATTCTGAAGTAAGTAAAACAGTAAGAGTATCAATTTCTTTCATTTCAAATATCTGTTTTACCCATACGAAGGGACAACAATTCTCAGAAAATAAATAGGCTTAATCTAGCTGATATGTGGTTGAAGACATTCTGGAAAGTGAATTATACAAAAGTTTAATACTCTAGGTAGGGGAAGAGACAGAAAATCTCAAGTTATATTGTTTCTAAGAAATGTAATTCTTAGCATGCTGCTATATACTAGATTGGGTCAGAGTTCTTAAGTATCAGAAAATTACAATTGAATAAAATCCCAAAACAAGGACAAATGTTTTCTATTGGTAACACTGAGAATGAACAAATTTATAAGAAAAGAATAAAGGGAAAGGAAATAAGTGCCTTTGAGAAATCACTGTAGGGTGAGGGGATGTATGGGGAAGAAACTAACAACCAAGAAAAAGGAAAGAAAGACGATCATAGACCTAAAAATAATCTACTGCAAAATCTAGAAGAAAAGGTCACAAGCCTGTTGGTTTGTATCCTCAACAGAATTCAGAATGGCTTGACCTCTAAACCAGGAGTAAACAATCATTAGGACAGAAGACATTGAAATGGAAATTCTGCAGATTGAGTTGAAAAGTCAACTAGATGAAGAGGGTGCTTTCAAAATGAGCTGAAACTGATTATTTAACATAAATTTGGAACTTAACATTATTATGAAAGGTTGCAAGAATACCAACAAATGCAATGACAAAATTAAATTTTTACTGAAATTAATAAAAGGTAAAATTTACATTAAAAGAAATCAAATCACTGACCTAAAGGTCAAACAGGAAAAGTTATCCAAAATTTCAGAGTGAGAAGACAGAGACAAACAAGATGTAAGAACATGTTAATATAGAAAAGGGAGACAGAAGAGCAAATGTTCTAAGGAGAAAGGAAAACAAATGAAAAATAAAATCTAGGGGCCAGCCTGGTGGCATAGTGGTTAAGTTCATGCACTCTGCTTCAGGGGCCCTGTGTTTGCCAGGTCGGATTCTGAAGGTGGACCTAGTGCTGCTTACCAAGCCACGCTGTGGTGGGCATCCCACACACAGAGATAAAGTAGAGGAAGACGGGCACAGGTGTTATCTCAGGGCCAGTCTTCCTCAGCAAAAAGAGGAGGATTGGCAGTGGATGTTAGCTCAGGGCCAATCTTCCTCAAAAAAAAATATTAAAACAAAATAAAATCTGGGCAACATAGATCTAATATTTTTGAAATTAAATAAGATCTGTGTATTCAAACTGGTATTTCATCTCAGGATAAAATCGAAAAAACATGTTTGGAAGTATTTTGGAATGATTTTGAATGACAAGCATAATAACATAAAACTTTATAAGGAAGGAGATGAAAATGAGATTACTTTGAGTATTTTTAAGGAAGAGAAATAGCAAAGTTCTCATTGCTGTCTGCTCTTTTAGATTACTTCTTTAAAGCTTTTGTTTAGGGACTTAAAACTCACTCTTAGAGTAATATCTTACTATATCATGTTTAAAGTTTCCTTCATTTCCTTTCCTTCTTTCCTCAGGTAGTCTTCAAATTCAGCATAAAATTTCTCAAGCTATTCCCTCACACAAACATTTTTATCACCTACACTGATTTTAAGAAGTAAACTCCAGCCTCCTTAGGACAGCGTTCAAACCACACTACACTGTTGGATTCAAATGTGGAATTGGCGTTATTGTGTAAGTGGGAATCATCTCAAAGTATCTTCAAGATATTTGTAGTGACTCAAAAATATTATTGAGGAATACTAGAAAATTATGTTCATAAATTGACTAATTCTAAGAATGTGAAACTTTTAGGGGAAACTTAAAGGATTAAAAGGCTCAGAAGTTAGAACTGTAGGAATGAAAAGTAGAAAAAAGCAGAGGCAAAATCACACATACATTTTTTGCATTTTTAAATATTAAAATTCAAAAATCTCCAAACAATAAACTTTATTGTTTCTTATATATGGTCAACATATATCATTAATTTGTATCAGTGTGAAAACCTGATTTTTTCCTTATAAATTAAACTGTCACTCAGGACCTGACACATACTGGATACATCAGTGGATTAAATTATTTAATGTAAGTGTTCATTCCTTTCAAATACATTAGCTCCAGTAAAGTAAACCTACATGAATTTCGAAGAACATTAAATGATTGTTTTTTCTTTCAGCTATTTTTACTGATGCTGTATATTTTTTTTAAAAATAGAAAAATGTTAGGAAATGTGGCTTAATTGGTTATTTTTCTTTATAGTATTTCCTGATTGGAAAGAGAAAATCCTGTAGCTCTTAACCATGAAGAACACTAACATAATAGCCTTTATAACTTGTAAAAGCAATTTTAAGGAAAATTTACTGAAAAAAACGTACGTTAGTTCTTTCCATTAAGATGATTTCTCATGAGTTACACTTGTTAACAGAATAAGACATAACGACCTTTTTTGCCAAGTATTTGGGACAGAATCAGTTTGCGCTCTCTCTCTCTGGGTTGTGTAACTGACCTCTCAGCTACATGACTGTAGTTAATTAGATCACAATTGACCTGTGCGTCTGATCCTCACTCCTCCATTTGCACTTGCCAACCTGGACTGATAATTTCCTACTAACAGGCAAATTGCATTTTGTACTCCTTCACCATGATGCAAAAAACAAACAGAACAAAAAGCGCACATTAAAAAAACCCCACAAATGGCACTGATGATGCTAGCAAACATATATTCTATGAGGAATCTTGACAAATCCTAAGTGTGAGAAACCAAAGTGGGATTCAGGCAGAGTTTAGGAATGGAATTTTAAGGGAATTTCATAAATGACATGGTACTAACAAAATAGACAGGAAGTAAGCAAGACATTGCTGCCTAAAATAATGCAAAGTTCTACTTCAGAGTTTCAATGAATGGATACTCTTGAGTATGATGTTTTGTATTTTCAAGTAATAATTTTATCTGATTTTAAGAAAGTACATTCTCGTTTAAAATTTGGAAGCTAAAATGAAATATAAAACAAGAAGAACGACAATGCAGATTAATATTACCAGTATACCACCATGCAAATATAAACGCAGTTAAATTTTTTTGTTTCATCAAGATAATAATTACTCTATACAAACTTTTGTTTTTGTTTTTAGATGTATGTGGACCTTTATCCACTTTTGTTTTCCTTTGAACACATGCTTTTTTAATCCCTGCTCATTTTCTATCACATGGACAGACCATGAAATGGTTCAAGTTTAGCACTTAGCATAGTACTTGAATTATAGTAAGCTCTCAAGAATTATCTATTATTTTTATGAGAATTTTCATTATTCAAAATTATCTGCTGTTATAAATAATACTTTGATGAAAATTATCAATATAAATATTTGTCTGAATGTCTAATTCCTTGAGATAAATTCTTAGGGAGAATTTTTTGGAAGTGACTAATTCAAGTGTCTCAATATTGAAAGTTTATTATCACATGTCCTGCTACTTTCTATTGGTATTATTTTTATATGTCTAAATTTATCTATGAAAATATAGGAAAAATATGATTTTTGTTTAATGTCAATTTCTCATGTTATTAACAAAATTAATTATAGAAAACTCACTAATTTACATTTTTATTTTTCTATGCATTGTTCATATTTGGAGTTAACTTCTCCTTTAGAGCAATGGTTTTCAAACTATGCTTGGAGATATAAGGATCCATCTTCAGTGGCCCCATGAAGCCAGGAGAGTGGGCGAAAAAGAGCTGGAGGAGCATAGTGGGTGCTCAGACTCCAGACTTCGACTGAGCAGGTGGCCCCTACCTACTGTACAATCTGGGCTTTGTCTAAGGTTAAATGTGTAGAAGATGTTTTGGCAATGACTTTGTTTTAGTATTAGTAATTGATTACTAATTCGTAGTAGCTTTATATATTTTAGACATCTTAACCCTGTATTCTTTATAAATTTTCCTGGTTTATCTTTGCTTGTGTTTGACAGTTTGCAATGACATGAAATTGTTATTTTTAAGTAGCAAAATATATGAATTCATTTCATTCATAATAACAAAAAGTATATAATGTCTAGCTTTACAAACCAAGACCATTAGGAAGAAAAGCACAAAACGTTGCCAAGAGACTTTGGAAAGAATAGTCTTGACTAGAAGGAGAGGGATAGCGTGTTTATAAGTGGAGATAGCAGACATTGATAGATCTTAGGCTGAGTTCCATTGGAAACTCAGAGGAAGATTTGCTGGAAGGCAGGTTATTGAGGAGCAATTTTGGTAACACCACCTGTGAGGAAATGGGAAGTGGGATTAGCGAGACAGAGACTTTGAACCTTGCTCCGGTTACAACAATGTCTAAGCCAGTCCCGCGGGAAGCTCTGAACCTGGGATGGTCTTTTAGAGGCAACTTGAATTGAGGCAAGGGGTCTGGACATTTGTCCAGACACTCCATATTAACCCAGTCATTGTAAATATGTGCCCTGGAGAGGTGGCTTAACCTTGAGCAACTTTTAGGGGAGGAACCCAGATGTAAACTATTAGTAACCAGCATGCCTAGTAGCTCGGGTAATGACAACCTGGGCTCTGCGAGGGGATCTGGGCTGCACATCTTAGCATCTGCTATTTTGTAAGATATCAATTACTCTCTTATAGAACTATTGGCAATATAAATTGGTATAAATTTTCTGTAAAGACATTTTGGTAATGTAAATCAAATTTTTCCCAGTTTGCATCTAAAAACTTTTTCTAATAAAATAATCGAATATATGGCAAAGATTTATAGGCAAATATGTAAGATTTATATTCTTGCTCTCTAACTATAAATAAATATTAATACATAATTATAACCAAACTGTAATATTTATTATAATATACTATGTCCTACAATATATCTAGTATATACTATAATAGTATAATGTACAGATATAATATATGTTTATATATATTTCATATATTATACATATACACATATTTATGGAAGAAAATGTAGCAGTCTTTATATAAATTGCTCCTTGATTATGGAATTTTGACTAAGTTTTTCCCTACTACTTATATTTCTGTGTTTTCCAAATTACCTATGAAAAGTAATAGTACTTTTTAATTAGACAAAATATTAGTTAACCATGATATTTAAGCTTTAAACTGTCTCTTGGCTTCTTCATATCAAACACCCAAGTAGAGAATTTTTTTTTTGTTTGATTTCAATATTGCTCTTTTCCAAGTCATAATGGAAGTCATACAAATACATGGAATATATGTCTCCCTACCCTAAGATGCCTCACCAGAGGGTGCTGTAAAGCTGTTTCTGAGATGGGAGGTCAGTTATGCAGCTATTTCCCAAATTTTGATCCAATTATCTGGAATTGGCTTGTCACTGAGTTTAATCTTGTCAGGATGGGCAGTGTTGGTCGGGTAGGGAGCACACGCTTTAGCATTTGATATATGTGACACAGACTCAGCTCTATATTTTGCCAGCAACGAATCCTGGAGAAAGTTATTTAATGTCTCTATCCTTCAGTCTCATCATCTGCTTACCACAGAATGTCGTGCATATTGAATGAGAGCGAATATATTGAGTGATTTCTACAATTTCAGCCAAATTTGTGGAAATATGTTGACTGATCAAAAGTGATGGCTATTTTATCATTCTATGAATTTTCTTTCTTAGAAAGTCATTGGCTGTAATTTGAATACAAACTGAAGGGAAGAACTTATGAAGAGGACTCCAAATCACAGAATTCTTAGAGTAGTTTGGCCAAATAACTCATTTTATGAGTGGCTGTCAACAGTTTACTTTATTCAAAGTAGAGGAAAATATAATTTCTATCTAGTAATTTTGAGAAAATTAGATTATCACTACTATAAATTATTAAATTTACAGTATTAAATTATGGAGGGAAAATAAATATTCTGAAAATATCCATGTATATATTTATACACGCACACTTTTCTTTTTTTACTGCCATTGGAAATATGTTGCCCTTCTTTGTTGTCAGGTGACGGAACAATGATATATTTATGCATCGAAGTGGTATAAAAGATCTTTTCACACAAAAATATAGGTTTCCAGTACTCTGTGTCCAATGACCTAAGATGAGGAAAGAGGTACATATATTGAGGGCCTGGAAAGCTGACCAAAATCTTCATTAACAGCAAGTTACCAGAATTTTGACAAGCACAGTGCCACCTGAAAATGTATTTCAGGCAATCAAGAAATCATATCAAGGGATCAAATTTGTGCCTTTCCCTTAATTATTATTTAGCAAAGCCACCAAACAATTTTAATATAATTTTATTCTTTTTTCATTTTAAACTATTTATGACTAATTAGAATCATAGTCTTGTAATTCATAATGAGTTGCACATCTGTTTTACAAACATATTCATTGGGAAACTGAATATATTAGCAATATTGTATTTCCTCAGTACTTGTGCTAGATGCTTGAGCCTTTTCATTCTGGAAAGTGATTAAAATTGAAAGATAACCTAAAAGGCAATTTCACAGAGTCCCTGAGATGGACATTAGCAAAGCGTTCTTCTTCAATTAAATCTGCAGGCTAGTGAAATGAAAGGGTACTTCATTCATTTCTGTCTACCCTTTGGCTATGACCTGAGCAAATAAATTCTCTGTCAACAAATGGAGAGTACATATCACAGTTGCTTTACTTATAATGTTAAATTGTGAAAAGCAATTATTTTTTCATAACCCTTCTGGAAATGGATAAGAATTCAGCTCAGATTCCTACTTTATTTTCAAAGTAGCTCTTTGTATAATGTATTGCATAATGTATTTTAATAGATCTTGATGAAAATTATTCTATGCAAATATAATAATATAACTGCTGCTTCATTCATTTCTTCTTGCTGGTTTAAGTTTTAAGGCACAGCCTATGTTAAATTGATCAGGTGGCTTAGTATTTACAACTGTAATACCACAGATTTAGGTCAGATATTCAAAAAGATCTTTTTTCTTTTTCTTGAAATATAGCAGTTTATTGAAAGGGAAACATAATTGGACTGACAATGAGGAGTCATGGGCTTGAGTCCAGGCTCATTTCTTTTCCATGTAATCTTGAATAAACCACTGGTTTCTCTGGGTTGTGCATATTTTCACTTAAGAAATGTAAAATTATCTTTCAGTTGTTCTTTTTCCCCAACTCTAAAATTTAATGATGTTATGAAGTGTATCATTGAATAAGTTATGCTGAAAATGTAATACATAGCAACCTATTCACTTTCAGGAAACACAGCATAGACAAATGCTGGGTTCCATTAGAATCATCTGGGGTTGGATCCCAGAGAGAAGCCGTATTCAGGGGGCATCTCCTTCTCTCAGGCTATTTGATCTGGTGCAATTGTCAACAGGCATAGGTGTGTCTTGTAACACTTTGTTAAATTTTTGTTGTCATTGCTGACAGGCTTTTTTGGTTAATAAAGATTTAATTTTGTTATGTAAAATTTTATGGACATTTGAGAACTGGAAAAGATGTAAAGATAAGTGAGAAGTTTTTACTTGTTTCCTTTATTGTGCAACAAGTGATACAGAAATAAAGGCATCAGAGAAGCATCATTAATATGTCGACTCCTCAGTTCCTGCTGCTTTTGGAAATCAGGAAAATTCACTCATCTTTTAATTTCAATTTCCCTTAGGAAAATAAATTGTTTTTACTCTATGTTTTTGAAAATTCTTCCCTTAGGAAAATAAATTGTTTTTACTCTATGTTTTTGAAAATTCCCTTTAAGCCTACTACAAATGTAACTTAATTACCTATCGATTTTTAAACGAAAGCTACAAAGACATTCTAATCGTCTTAACTGAATTTTATTTGGATATGAATCAACTTAAAAAAGTCTCACTCAGCCAAGTCTCGTATTTCAGAAGAAGGAGTAACAGAGCATAAATAGTAAGACTTGAAAGGGATCGCAAACCTGTGGCTAACAGCCATGGGCATCAATTCTGTCAATCAAATCAGTATACAATCTTTCTAACAATGTTTTAGAAAAATTAAGTAATATAAATTGTCATGTTTTAAAACATTATGTAAGCTATGAAATATCTTGCAAAGGAAAGATGTTTTACCAAATTTAAAACATAATTCAGGCTGTGTCTCCAAAAGCCCTATGTGACCAATTCGTCAGTTGAGCAGCACCATCTCCTGCCTGCATACCTCTCGAAATGCAACATGAAGGACAGTTATGAGATTGCCCTTGTGTTTCATGTCATCTCATACTAATCATTTAGCTTCTGATGAAAATCCATTTCCTAAATAATTGTGGATCTATTCTACACTAATGTTCTAAGCAAAGATTTTAAATGCAAATATATACTTTAAGTGTAATGATGTTTTATTAAGAACACAAATCAAAGAAAATATGAAATGTAAGATCATAAAGTAAAATGTAAATATAAAAAGTAAAAAGAATATGAAAAACAAAAATAAATATACCAAATCTGAACAGGCTTAAAAGCAGAAATGTTAAGAGTAAAGTTTGGAGAGGAAGCCTTGGTGGCAGAGCATGTTTTCGTGTACATCGAATCGTAGGATTAGCTAGAGGAGAATCACCTTGTGGTTTGAGAGCAAGGGGAAGCAGCTTAGAGTTTCTTGTTTTCAAGGAGAACAGAGTGAGCTACAGAAAAAGACTTGGAAAGAAGGGCTAAGCAAAATACTGAGAAAGATAGGAACTGCCAAGTTAAAGAAGAATTGAATCCAGAGGAAATACAATGACTCTGGTGTTCAAGAATGACATGGAACCTGAGACAGCACGACTAAGCCGCCTGAGACGAGTTTAAGATTGCTGCCCAGGAAAGAGTCCTTGCACCTGAAAAATCAGACTACAAAAGCTGCTATAAATAGCAATTAGTAGAAGGAATTCTTTTCCCATTTCTTTACTTTTGTGTAATTTGTACTTAATTTTACTTCAGAGTTAAAATAATCTACTTTGAATGACATGGATTGACTTGAAGAAGCTGGTGACTTCTTGAAGAGAAAAAAGGAAAGAAGTGCAGTCTAAGGGCTTTGTTTCTTAGAACAGAGCGTTTCTGAACCCCTGTCAGTCTTCCGTTTGTGGTGGTAACACCCCAAGGATTGCCTTTTCAGATGTTCATGTGCATCAGTCTAATGCCATCATCCTTGTGGTTTCAGTTTAATAACTTGGGAGTTAAACCATATGACAAGGATATAATCTACAATACACCAACTTGATTTTATAAACTGATAAACAGTTTTGCACCAACCCCCCCTTATTTTGAAAGCTTATTGTTTTCTTCTGTTTTTCCTTGTTGTTTTCCTTCATACTTACCATATCCAATTCTATATGCTTCATTCATTATTTATTGAAGTTTTCAAAACACTTTCCCCAATAAATTCTCTGAATTCTGGAGCTCTTCATAGGCCATAAAATTAATCATAAAATAGAGCTAGCAGAAAACAATAGTCATCTTAAACTCCTGGAGTTTTTTATTTTCTTCATAAATCAGTGCCAATTATTTAGGTTCAGTGAAACTGCAAAATGTTAATCTCTGCATAGTAGAAGGAAGTATTTGATTATGATCGAAGTTTTAAAGTACTAATGCCTAATTTTAAATCCGACCTAAGATTTTATATTTTACTGGCTACAGCTTCTTATAAAACCAAGTTTAAATTCCTACTAATTCCAAAATTATGATGTAGTTGAATGTTCATGATGACCTTAAAATATTAACTATGAAAAAATATCTAATGCATGTTACAGTATTTACATTACTACCCTTCCTTAGAGAATTTACATTTTCCAGCAAGCCTAGGTTATTATTCACGGTGACAGAAAGAATTATTTTTGATTCTATCTTTTTAGTATGTGTCTTGAATTAATATATGCCAAGAGAGAACCAGTTGAAGCTATTTGGTTTTGAGAGAGAATAAAAAGTTCACAAAATATCATTGCAGATGCAGTTTTATTTCCATTGATATTGTGCTTAGAACCAATTATATTGAATACTATTACATTGACAGTTTGGGAACTTTCATTGTCTTGCTGCTAAATATTTAGATGCTTTTTGTTCTTTTGTGTAATTTTTAATCTGTCTCCTTAGCTTTCTCTTTACCATGAGGTCAGCAAATGATCTAATTTGGACATGGCAACCTTACTGTTTACGTTTTTTTCATGTAGTTCTACCAGGACAGTTTTTTTTTTAAACTGTATTAATCTGTAGCTTTCCTAAATATTCTATTACTCTACCTCGATCTGGACGCCTGCCACAGCATGGCTTGATAAGCGGTGCATAGGTCGCGCCTGGGACATGCCTGTGAACTCAGGCCGCCAAAGTGGAGTGTGCAAACTTAACTGCTATGCGACCGGGCCAGCCCCCATTAACTCCTTTAAAACTGAGGTTGACTAATTTGTACAAAGGCATGAACTAGTAAGTAGCTGAGCCAGGCTTTGGACTCAAGCAGGATTTCCAGTACCTTGGCCAAAACCACTATACTTCCTGTAATATAGTAAATTGTTTATGAGAGCCGAGACAGAGAGGCGAAGATGGAGGATGAGGTTGTTTATTAGACTTTAAACTGCATGGTTTAAGGTGTACTTAGAGTGACAAGATCCTCCATACAGGGACTGCAAACTCAACAAAGATTCTAGTGCTCCAGTTTATCATGGAAGCAGTTTACAGCCACTGGGGACTCACCAGCTGTCCATAGGGCCTCTCAGAGTTGTAGGTTTCCAATGTAGAATAATGGATGATAGAAAAGATTAAGGTTTAAATAAGAAAGGATAGAATTTATAAAGGGATAGGAGAGGCAGAATTGCACTTCATGAGAACAAAGGAAGACGTGATTCTTGTCGTTTTCATTCTTCCCAACAAGGACAAGTTCCATTTTAGACTTATGAGGATTATTCTATTGGCATAACATCTATATGAAGATGTCAAACAGAAAGCTTTAGGGACTATGTTGGGAATGGCATGTCGGTCTGGGGAGTCTTCTCCACATAGATGAATTTTTCTTACAGAAACTTATAATTTATATGCTATTCAATGAGTGAAAAATCAAGGCTTTCTGCTGTTTCAGCTCGTAAAGAAACTATGTGAACTCTGGAAATTCTCAAGAATTAAAGATAATTTTCTATCTAGAAAAGTCAAGATGATCAACTGAATATCTATTAAAATTAGCAACACTAGAAATGTGGCTGGCTATATAGCTTCTTCTTGTTTTACATAAATAAAATCATATTATGCATATCCATACACTAAAATAAACTATATATAAGACCCTCACCCAAATGTTAACATGGCTTACCTTTGGTTATGAGAGTGACAAAATGTGAGAGAAGAGTTTTCAGTTTTTTATACCTGCATATTCCTGAATTTTTAAGAATAAAAGATATATTTATTTTAAAAATGTAAATCAAAAGTAGATTTTGTGGCAAGTTATAGTTAATTTTATCTGGAACATTGAAACCTAGGCTTAAAATGCTGAATCTAATTCTGTCTCACCACTTCTGCCTCCCAGTTCCCACCTGTTTATCAGAATCTGGTCAGAGGAGCCCCAAGAATCTGTATTTTAACAAGCTTTCCTCATGCTCTTTGTCCAGACTAAATTAGAAAATCAGTGCTTTAGAGGGTAGTTTTAGTACAGATCTAAGGACAAAAACCAAACTGCAATAGGAGAATGAGTGAATAAAAGATGCAAATATTGAGGAAGAAAGTAAAGAGCAATTTGGAGAAATTTTGAAGGAAAGAGTAAAGAGACAGGGAAATGCTACTATGCTGGGTACTGTAAACTGCATTCAGGAATCTTTCACTAATTAATTAAAAACCAAAATTTCTTAGAGAATTCCATCTTTTAACTCTTGGGTACAAAGGATTTTTGTTTTAACTCTGGTTTTGTGTAATTAGTGGAATGACCCTAAGCTAACCAGTCGAAGGAGTAGTCGTCTGAGTTACACAGTGATAGAAGCACTAGGATGCAGTTTCTTTCATCTGCCATCTCTGTTTGATTGCTCCAATAGACGGACACATTTTTTTACATTGTCCACCCTACCTATAATATCTTTAAAACTTTTCCCACAAGTGGCAATATATGTTTATTTTATCCCTATTAATTTACCAGAACCTGATATTTTTGCTCTTTTTAATATATTGGAGGAATTCACTACTTTTAATAAATCAGAACTCTGCTGATTCTCTTTGGACAGATGGCATTCGTGTTTATAGCCTTAAAGGCAATGTGTGAGCACCTGCGTCTGATGAATAACTCCCTATGTATTGTAGTTCCTTCAACATAAATTGTTCAGAGGTAGAGAGAGCTAGTGATAAATAATTAATGAACACAGAAGCAATATTCTCACTTTATTGCCAGACTTAGAGGAAACACACAGTACAAGCTGTAAACGAGGCTTTCCCTTCTCCTTTGTCTTCCCTTTGACTAGCTCTGCCATTCAGAAGACCTCCAGGCTTATAACATATCTTCATTTTATCTTGTCTTTAATTCATTTTGTCAAACGAATATCATGAATATTGAAAGCTTCTGTCCTTCAAATGCCACTGAGATGTAACTTCTAGAGGCAATAACTTAACTTGAATGTGGTGGGTGTGAGTACACCTACTTTTTATTTTTTACTTAAAATATATTTTTTTAATTTGGTAAAGCTTTTTATGGCATTAAATGAAATTAAAAATTTAAAACTTATATTGGTTAATGGAATAATTCTGTGTCACTTCTATATAAATTTTAGAACCAAAGTATGAATATATCTGGCTACACAGCAGTCCCATGGGTTGGCTCAAATTTGGAATTCTTAAAAGGGTATAGTAGTTGAAATTTAATATGAGCATTTATGGATACAGTGATACAAACATTGATAAAGAGATAATTTATTGTAAAGTCTGCCAAGGGACAGATTAACAAATTAAATAACTAGAATTCACAAAAAAATATCCTTCTGCAATCCTTATTAGTTAAAAAAATCTTGATATTAATTATATTTTTAAAACTTGTACTATTGTAAAATTTGAACTTAACATATTCCCCCAAGAATGACGGTCATTGAGATGGTAAAAAACATGGGCCAGGAAAATAAAGCCTATGTAAGTTTGTTCCAGTAATAGTACATTACAAATTATCTCATTTAACCCTCCTAATAACCTATTTAAAAGACCACATCTTTTTTATAGATGAAGGCGATGAGGTTAGGAGATTATATACCTTTTTCTAGTTCTCATGACCTGTGAGTGCCCTCCCCAGGATTAATATCTTGAATTGTCTTCCTCTAAAGTTCATATTCTGTCCACTCTACTGTCTCGTAAAATACCTGATTTCACCTTATGTAATATTAATTCTATACACTTGGTGATGCAAGGCTGTTTCTTAGGATCACATATTCTAAGACATCTTACCATTCCCTGGTATACAGAAATGAGATAAAAATGTTGTGCATATTATAGCGCTAGTGTTATAGTTTGGAACATTACTTCTGACCATTTTCATAGTTAGCCCAGTAACTTTAATTCTCTACTATTTTCTTATACTTATCTATCTATCTTTATCTATCTACCTACCTATCCACCCATCTATCTATCTATCATCCATCTATTTATCTACTATCTCTCATCTCTGCCTGCTCTCTCTCTCCCTTTCCATCCCTCTACCTATCTGCCCAGTGTTTGTGCACTTTCTGTCTTCCTAATCATTACTGAATTTATAATGAGAAGAAGGACCATATTACATTTATCCTTGTTCCTGCTTCAATGATTAGCACAGTGGCATTAAAATTTATTCAGTGGAAAAGAATGTAATCCTTTAGTTATGACAGGATTACATTGAAAGGGAGATTGATGCCCAAAACTACTGTGAACCAGTGAAGCAACAGGGGAACTGAGGATTAAAGGGAATTTGCTGGTACAATTGTCAATTTAATGACATTTGGTAGTTATAAAGGGTGAAATACACATAAAGAAAAAGAGATATGTGGCAGAGGAAAAACATCATGATTTTCATGATTTGTCTTTTCAGATGACAGCCATCCTTTTTACAGTGGGTTCTGCTAATACTGACTAGTTTTCCACAATACAGAACTATTAACTTAATGATTCATTCTGGTAACAAACTATATTTGTTTCTTACCTCTTCAATCAGTTTAATTCCCTTTTATTTATTTCATTTCTCCTGATAAGTGAAAGTATATGGTGCTGTGGAAGGATCAGAGGCCAGGAGTGAGAAACCCAAGTTCTAGTTCTGGCTAGAACTATTCCTGTCTGCTGCGCTTTTCTAGTCATCTTCCATAACTGACTCCCCCCACTCCAACACCCTCCTTTGTCTTTAGCTGAGGATGGTATTTAAAATGAGAACCTCTGCCATTTCGGCAAGTTACTCAGTTTGCCTGAGTGTCTCTCATGTATACATGTTATAAAGCTTTGTTTAATCTTCTGTTGTTCTGTCTCGTGTCAGTTTAATTTGTAGTCTGGCCAGAAGGACCCAGAGGATAGAGGAAATGTTCTTCCTCCCCAACATTATATATCACTAGTCTTGCCTCTAACTTCTCTGTCTTCCTGAAAAATGTGGCTTTATTTTTTCATCTCTAATGTTCATATTCCACATGATTGCAAAGATATTGCAGTTGGTAATAATAACTTCCCATGCAATTTTTTGTAATGCCTTGGAATTTAATTTCTCCAGACAAGAAAACTTAAACTTCACTTAGAACGGCTGGGAGCAGACCTAAAATCCTGCGCACATCTTGGGATTGAATTCCATCTTAATAATGTTTCCTCAGACTGAAAATGGTAGTGTATCATTATTCCTGAAAGATAAAAAGGTACAAAATAGGAGTTGAAAAGTGATTCTTTAATTATCATTAAGCCATTGGTTCCCACTGACTAAGATGGCCTTAATGTTCTCCTCAGCTTGACTAAATTCTAGACAGGTTTCTTGCTGACTAAAGGCCACTGACTTCCCGTTCCTTAGAGCTTTTACTTTAGAAAACTTGCAATTGTAAATTCTTTTTCTGTCCCTTTGAAATGTAAATCTTCTCTAAGCCTCTTGCCAGTTTTACAACCCCACAGTGCCTTTCTCAGGGGCCTGGGAGCCATCCCTTTGAACTGTAACGATCAAGAAAGATAGCACAGTGCCCCGTCTGCCAGTCTCAGTGGGAGGAGTGGGAGCCGAACTTCAATAAGCCCCGGCGAGCAAACACAGAGGGCCTCATCACGCTGACCACCTCCCTGCCAATATGGGCCAGTGCTTTTGCACTCGGTCACCCCAGCAATAAACACTCTCTGCTTTTTGTTTCAGGGGCGTTGATTCGAATCTCTTTCCCAGATTGCAATAGTCTTGAATAAAGTATTCCTTGCCTATTTAACTTGCCCAGGGGAATTTTTCTTTGACGTCATTAACCTGGCCATGACTTCCTTCTAAAAAAAGTTAAAGTATTTTTGGTAAATAGTAGTAACATTTATTGTGCACTGTTTGCCAGACCGTATTTACTTCTCATATCATCTTCACAATAATACCAAAGGAAAAGTCGTAGTACTGCCCCTGATTTTAAGATCAGCAAACTAGACTCAGAGAGTTTGCCTACTTATTCAAGATTAAGTAGTAAAAGGTAAGGCTAAGATGCCAGCCGAGGCAGTCAATCTGAGAATTTATGCATTTCCCCATTAGGCTAATCTGTCTAGTTTTCAGCAATATTTAACATGATAGATTATTTTTCAATTTAGCCTTTCTGTTTTAAAGATAATATTTATCTTCTAGCTTTATTTGTCCTTACCCTGTTGTTTAAAATTTGTCTTAAAATCTGAGTTCAATGGAGCTAATCAGTTCATTCTTTAACTATTTCCATTCCATGGTTTGATATTCCTCTTGGGTATCAGTCCACACCCATCTTTATTCTCAACTTTTATAGTCCATCTTTCTCAAGTTTGAATTACATGTATTACATTCCCCCTTCAAGCTATCACTAACTTGAAAATGACATAGACCCTTTCTCCAAAGGTTAAACAGCGTGTGTTCATGTTCTAAATAATGTAATGAGGCATAAAAGGTAAATTGCAGTAGCAACAGCAATAAGATCAGATTGCTGATAGGGGAAGATTTTAGCAGCGATATTGATGATGCTGTCTGCAGAATTTATTCTTTGTTGGAAATGACAAAGAGAATAGCCTCCTAGCAGCCCACTGGACCTTCTCAAATATCCATGGCGTGTAAGATGATCCTTGCCCTCCCTTGGGCATTCAGGGAACATTAGCTTGCTGTTTTCTGGTTTCTTTGTTACCTTGTTTAACTCTTTCATTTTTTTAGTAATGGTGATTCTTTCCGAATGTGTCTTTTAATTTTAGGCATGATACCAGTTTATAAATTAATTTATTGATATTTTGATTTGTGTGTTATTCACTTAAAATGCTATACATGCTCTTGTTTTGTTTTACTAATTTTTTAAGGAAATGCTTGCTATTTTTCTTTCTTCTTCAAATACTTCCATCAATTGGAATAAGGATAATTTGTACTTTAGTTGGAGTTGTGACTTACAGATAAATATTTTTACAATTTTGACAAATACCGGTCAGTTAAAAAAGACATAGAGGCACACAAAGATGCACACACACAAACACTTCACTGTATACAATCCAAGGTCCACCTGCCAGCAGGCCCATCACCAGAGAGGTAAGCTGGCTTTGTTAATATATACTACCGTATGTTCAATTTTTTGATGCCTTTCAGGAAATTTCAGTGAAAAATAATTGAGAAAGTGGAAACAAATGAAAAATTAAATGAATTTTGTTAGGAAAACTTTAACACAACCATCAACTAAAATCCTATTGGAAAGGGAAGGATGAGGTCTCATTTGAAAACAAGAAACTTTCCCTTCTCTGAATATGCAAAGTACGTTTCCTTCCGTGGAATTTAATAAGCTGATATGAATCAGTATCTTAGCATTCTGCCTAGAAGTGGAAAGCAAAATTATCCTTCTGGCGAAAATGGTGACACATAATTACTCATTCTCAAAAGAAATCATTAACACTACCACATTTTCAAATGCACATTTGCCTAGACATGATATCTATCTTGAAGAGTATTATTTAATGAAGAATATTCTGTCATCCTTTAGAATTTAACTGAATGTGCAAGTAACCAGAAACTGAGCTCTGAGTAGAGGGTCAGTATATTTACTTATGACAATGTCATATAGAACATGAGATATGGAAGGTCACTGAATGAAAAGGTACAATAATCCAGCCCAAGTATTCCTCATTTAAAAAAAAATTATTTGAAATGCCAATTGCATGTATTTCATCCATATTTCCATTGACATGGCCTATAATATAGGCAATGCCTTCTATAGAAAAGGAAGAAAAATCCTCATTGACCTAAATGGAAAATATTTGAAGGTGAAGATATGTGGATACAAACAAGTTAAGGCCTATAAGGAAGATATTTTGAATTCTATGCTAACCAAAGACGTAAATTTTTCTATAATTAAAAAAGAGAAAAATTCATCATTGTGTGACTATGTTCACTCTACAAATTTGCTTGCTCATTTTAGTCATCTCTGCATTGTTCCCAACTGGAGATAAGATGTGTCAACACGATGTTTCAGACCATAGACCATGAGTGAATCCTCACTTGAAATACCATATTATTCTGAAAACTAGTGGTATTTTTAAGCATTAATATTAATTAAGCAGAAATTCACTATGATAAATCAAAAATCTTGATTATTCAAGTCGCAGTGAACTGCAATAATCTATTATTTATTACCATTTCTGGTCTGTGGACATAGGTTACAAATTTCTGATTAATTCAATTTTAAAGCTTATCAGAAGTATATTTATTTGTAATTCAACATAAGAAATCTAGCTTTTGCCATGGATGTTAGAATCTTCATTAGTGTCTACGTGCATGAAGTATGAATGGAGATGTACAAAAAGTCTCTAATAAGAGAAATGCACCATTAAAAAGAAACCTTGTGAATAAGTGAGTACAGCATTTAAGAAATGAGTAAGATGAAGAAAGCAAAGAAATTGTTTAGAGCAACCAATTTATACCTGATTTGAGAAGGATTTAATGTCTTACTCCAAGTTTCTATGTTGTTAATTTGTATTAGGAATTAATATTCTATGTTTCATGAATATTCTTGTTTTTTTTTTTTGTGCTTACTATTTGTTTTCTTGTTAACCTCTATGTTATTGCCTCACATTAAAATCAGCTTTCAACACAATCAGAAGGACCTACAACTAGAATATACAACTATGTACGGGGGGGCTTTGGGGAGAAGAAGAAGAAAAGAAGAATGGCAACAGATGTTAGCTCAGGTGCAAATCTTAAAAGAAGTGCTTTTTAATCAACCAGGAAAAGCCTAACATCCACAGGTTTTGGAAGGATCCAAGGCATTATCATCATACTTCATTGGCAGAAATTCCACAATTGCTTACTCCTGTATGATCAGATAATATTTTGGCAGCAGTGATGGATGGGGCAGGAAGGTGGAAAACTTGCAAACCATTGATGGAGGACCATTCACAGAGCTTATTCTAGAGTAATAATCTAGAATCAGTCTGTTGAAATGGGTTCAAAACTCATAGTTCAAATACTTATTATAAAATGACTTGTAAGGGAGACTTTTTAAACTCTGATTCTTAGTCAAATTGGGTTGATAATATGATAGTGGTAGTGACTAATTGAGAAAATAATTTGAACAAAGGACTTATATATACTTAAAAGTAAAACGAGCTCAGGAGAACTTATTTAGAAGTATTTCATCTTCCACGTAATCATTTGTTAAGTTTTGTTCATTGTTTAAAATGTGCTGACACTGTACTAGGCACACTAGTTGTACTCATTAATTTAATTTTTACAACAGCCTTATGAGGTATGAATTGATATTAAATTCATTTTATGATGGACAAATGGAGCATAAAAAATAACTTTCCAAGGAAACACAGCTAGAAAATGATGACACCAGAATACGAACCCATTCAGATTCACTCCAGAATACACAACTGATCTGCTAAATTGTAGTTGAACATTCAAAAAATCAATTGAATTTCTATGTTTGAAAGAAACATTTTCTAATTTCGTTGAACTATCAACTGCTTAGAATATTAAACCATCTATAAAAATAAGCATAATAAAAGAGTATTTTATAAAATGATTTCTGCCTGAAGATACTTATGCAATCACTGAAGAGTAAAAACATTCTTTAGATTAAAGAAAGTGGATAGGATTTTAATAGACATGTATTGACAAAGAGGATACTTAAAAAAGACAAAGTCAAGGGTATAAGAAAAGAAAAATTTATAGTATACTTGGGGAATAATAAGACGTTTCTTTTTCTGGAGAGTAGAGTACGTGGTGATAGTGATAAGAGACTGTTCTTAAAGGGGTTTGGGTCCAAATGGTACAGATCTTGAAAGCAAATTTAAGAAAATGGGACTTGAATTCTTCGAGAACAGGATTTCACCTGATCTTTGATTAGGAGGATGACTTAAGCATAGATTAAATATGCAATTTGTGAATATTATTTAGTAGCATCTTATAGTATAAATTGTCATATGGAAGAGATTTAGTTGAGAAAATAGCATCGTTCAAATCCAAATTCTTTATTGTGAAATAAAAATATATAAATAATAATACAGATTGAAAGTCAGGGTTTTGAAAAGTAGAGGTTTGGCTGTATAGAACTTTTCATTTCTAGACATTCAAATTATTTTAAAAAAACAAAATCTTTGATTAAAGTAGAATATACATGGAGGGATGAGTGCTACTGACTAATTCATCAGGATATTTAGTAATTTAATAGATGTCTTGTATTTCTTATATCTTTTCACACTTCATAGAAAGTACATTAAGAATGATAGCCCTCTGAATCTACATTGATTTAGTCAATAAGGAAGAACTTTTTTAAGAGGATGAAGCTATTGCATTCAGAAGTATTTTTTTTATCTCTATGAGATGCATTTAAGTCATTAATGATAATCTCATTCATAGTTAATATCTAGATTAAGAATAAAATTAAAATTCTTTTGAATATAGATTTTGTAAAACGTGCAGATATTCACAGCTTTTTTCCATTGTTCTAATTCTTGGAATTATATATTTCTTAGGAAGCAGAGTTCTGAGAGTTTATAATTTTCCTCAGTACTTACTATAAGTCAGTTGAGATAGTAATTGCAAACCTTCTGTATAAGAATATTCCCCAATTCCACAAAAGGTAGCCATGAGAGTTCTTGCTAACCCATCACCACCTTCCAAAATTTGAGGTCCACAAAAATTGACTTTCCCAAATACATTACCAAGGGCTCTTCTTAGAAGATAGGGTTGAAAAGATTTATCTTGAGTTCCAACATACAAATATGCACTTTTGGATGTGGGTTTTGTGTTTGTAATTCAATGCCTCTCACTTAAGTGTCTCTCCTCTGCACGCCCAACCACTGTGTATCCATTTCACACTAGAACAAGTCTGTCTGTCCACTTGTCTTTAAAGCAGTTGTAACACTTTGAAAGAATTTCTTTTAATTTCAATATTCTTGGGGCTGAATAATGTATGCTGACCGTATGAATGAGATGGATGAGATAATTGCCTGGTTGAAAAATAAGTACAGGTGAGAAAAGCAGTGTCAATAAAGCCAAAGTAATGATTTTTCAATACACCTTGGTTTCACCAGGATTCACAGGAAAGCCAAAGACAACTTTACTAGTTAGTGAAGAATTTTATTGCTGAAACAATATTTCCTCCATCTTATATCACTGCTGCATTGAATTTTTCTATGAAATCTGTGTTCTATCTGCATTGCTTCTGGCTAGAGTCGGGCAGTAAAGAGGGACCATAAATAGCTCCACTGCCTGCCTTTTCGTCTACTATTTCAGCCCTCACTCCTGACGGAGGACACTACAATTTGCCAGGAACGCCACTCACTCAAAAGCCTCAGGGGTACTTCTCAAACAGTATTCCAATTTCCCAAGGCTATTGTGTCCTGTAGGTACTAAGACAGTTCCAGGCGATGATTTGGAATTTGTTAACATAGGAGTATGTTTCTTGGAAAATTAAGACACTACCTGCCCATGTCAAGTGTGCGAGTAAGGAAAGACGTGAAATCATATAAATCAGATTATTAGTGCCACAAGTAAATGAGGCAAAATTAAAATAGTATTTGACCTAGAGATACAGGGATGCCCAATACTACCTGTGACCTTTCACCTCACCCCACAAGATCCTTAAAGTTAAGTATAGAATGTAACAACGTTTTGGTCCCAAATCCTAGTGTAGAGCCCTAGTTAGGGAAGATTGACTAAGTAGGAACGCATTTTATCTTTGCTAGAAGCAGGAAGACCTGTGAACCAGAGAGCTCTACGTAAGGTCTGAAGCAAGGCTGGCTTCATCTTAGATCTTAGGCATTGGCAGGATTGAAACAAGAGGTCCTGTACCTACTAGGAAAAAATCACACAGGAAAAATTTAGTCTGGGATTTTTTCCTCCTAGATTGGATATCTCTCTCTCTTTGACAGCTTTAGCTGCAAGGCAAATTTGACAAGAGGGTTCTATCAGCTATTTGCTCAGGCTTACCTGGGTACAGTGAGAGCTCTACCCACTTTTTGCTCCTCAGTATAGAGTAAGGTTGGACAGCCTTGAGTTGGCTTCACCCAGATCCCTAAGGTAACATTACATGGGCTGTGAAGCAATTACATCTTCAAATTTAGGTTAAAATAGGACTCAGTCTTGAAGATAAACACTCTTTAGAATGGGAAATTCATAGAAGCCTAAAACATATTGTGGCTGTTCTGTAGAGCAAGTCAAAAGGGGAATGCACATTATGGAAAAATGCAAGTTTAACAACAAAGGGAAAATAACAAAGCTCAAAAATATTTATCTTATGAGACATCAAAACACAATCTGTGGACATTTTATTGGTTTCGATGGTTGAAGAATTGTAAAGATGTATATTATACTCCTGTTTTATAAAGAAAAATTGAGGGTTAATTAGATAATTAGATATGTATGTGAACTGGTATTATAGCTGTAAAATCTGTAATGGTTCCTATTTAGTTCCACAGTGCACATGTCCTTACACCAGTGTCATATCCTCTTGATTACCATAGCTTTATAGAAAGCCTGGAAATCAGTACAATGAGTCCTTGACATTTTTCTTCTTTTTCAAAATTGTTTCTGTGAACCCTAGGAAAAAATATTTGTAAAGCAGATATTTGATAAGCCACTTGTATCCGGAATACATAAACAAGAAAAACCTCTTACAACACAATGGTAAAAAGAAAACAACAAATAATGAACAAAATATTTGAATAGGTTCTTCACAAAAAATACATGGGTCAATAAATAGTATAAAGATGCTCAACATCATTACTTAATAAGGAAATGCAAATTAAAATGGAAAAATTGAGCTACTAAAATGAATTAACTAAGTTGCCACTGCAGATCTACTAAAACGACTAAGAAAACTACCACCACCAAGTGTTAGGGAAGATGTGGAGCAACTAGAATACTCAAACACTGCTACAGGGAAAGCAAAAGTCCAAAAGCTACTTTGGAAAAGAGTTTGAGAGTTTCTTATAAAGTTAAACATATACTGGAGACCCAGGAATTCTACTTGTAGATATTTATTTACCTAAGAGAAATTTAAAAAAAGTACACACAAAGATCCGTACTCAGTGATTCAAGCAGTTGTATTCATCATAGCCCCCAAATGGAAACAACTCAAGTGTCTATCAACTGGAGAATGGATAGACACATTGTAGTGTACTTATATAGTAGACAATGTTCAGCAATAAAAAGGAAGGGACTACTGATAAATGCTACAACATGGATGAATCTCAAGGGCATTATGTTAACAATGACAGAAGACAGACAAAAAAGACTAGAAACTGTATGGTTTCCTTCATATGACATTTCAAAAAGGTAATATTGTAAACCAGAAAGTGAATCAATTTTTGCCAGGGCCTGGGTATGGGGAAATAAAGAGCATGAGGGAACTTTTTGGGTGATGAAAATAAATGTCCGTATTTGATTGCACTGATGGTTATACTCCTACACACATTTGTCAAATCTCATGAAACTGTACCCTTAAAATAATGACTATTTTGTACGTAAATTAGATATCAATAAATATATTAGAAATATTATTAATTACTCTTAAAGAATTTCTCCTACAATGTTTTTCCCCTGGGTAAACAATTGTAACTGTATCTCTCTCACACACACGCATACACACACACACATACACATACCTGCATGTTTTTTTCTTCCATTTTTCTTTCCTTCCCACCTCCCAGATTTGCCTCCCCATGACATTCAACAAAAATATATGAACTGTGAATGTGGTTTCTATTTTTTCTGAACGTGAATCTTTTAAAAGCAGGTTCCGATTGAAGCTTCTAATGGTAGGAAAATCAGTGCCTCCCTGTGATGATTATCTCCCTGTTAGTTTCCCAGGTTCTCAAACATCAGGTGGATACGATGGAATCTAGCTTGAATTCTTGCCCTGTTAATCTAGGGTTTCCGTTGGTTCTCCTAAGAAGAGGCTACCCACAGTCAATAATTGCTTCCCTCAAGTCTAAGCTCTGATGGAAGGGGAAAAGGAGACAGAAGAGTGAGCCATTAATTTTGTTTAAAGACAGTAGGTAATGTTAGCTGATTTTATAAATTGAATATCTTACTGTGAAAGATCCTCTCCCAGGAAAAATGCAAATACACAGTTTCATTTACGTGCACATTTATGGGCTTCATAGACAACATCAAGACCACAGAAAATGAGAGAGAATGCTTTCTGTGTGGCAAAGACCTTTTAACATTCCTGAAAATATCTTTATTTGGTGCCTGGCTCATCATAGAATCAAATGCATTGATAAATAGTGACGTTTAACATAAGGATAACGAGAATTTCTTTCCTCAATTGTGAGGACCTTTCAAATTATTGTTTAATTTTTGGTTTCTATTTCCAAAGTAGACACATAAACAGAGGAGGAATGAGAACATCACACGATTTGAAACCCATGACGTTAGGAGATGGATGAACTCTAATGGCTCTTTCAAAGTTATTGTCTTGCTTTATTTGACTTCCGACAGATAACATTTCTTCTCAGCAAAATGTACTGCCACCCGGAAAATAACCGATGGGCAGCTGTGTGAGTTTGCGTCGCCAGAGACATTTTCTTCTGAGCCTTCACTGACTTTGTAGGGCAAAAAAATAGTACCACCAAGGGCCTATCTTTTCTGTGACTAGCTTTCTATTTGCCCCAGAAATGTTTTTATAAATAATGCTATGAGTCAATATTAGTAATAATTAGAAGGAAGAAACATTCTTCATCTTAGAAATAGCAGAATTGATATATTTTTGTATATGGAACATACCCTCCTCTTTCAATTATCCATGACAATGATGAACAGATAGTCAACGAACTCAAATAGAGAAAAGTAAAATACAAATGGCTTTACATTTAAACAAGCCAATTTCTTTCCCAACAAGTTTTGTATCTACACTGCTAACAACAACAACCAATTCGAGCAACTAGTCAACGAAAGTAAATAATTACTGGACATATTGTTACCTCTGACACAATTTCCTGTGGAGTTGGTCATTACCTAAGATGTGAGTAAAAAATAAGCAGAGAGAGATGGAGCATTGAAGTTTCTACAGCCCCAATAGAACAAAACAAAGTCACCTCAGCTCGGTCTTTGTTTAGGATTTCCTTTTAGCTTTGTTGAATATGCTTTACCCAATTACTGATTTTGCAGTGGAAAATTGGAGTGACAGGGCTTACCAAACAGCTCTTACTAAACCTAAGAGGGCTTACGGTCTTATTGTATTCCTCAGGATCACTGATATTCAGGCATTTGCTACAGTCCCTGAAAAGCCTCATTCCAAATTTCTGTTCTTTGTTTTTTCCTCAATAGATTCTATACCTTTTGCTTTGTAAATCAAAGAAATCACCATTTATGAGCTATATGATTTTTGGTAAGTTCTGTAACTGCTCTGTTAATCCTTAGTTTCCTCATCTCTAAATTGGGGAGAATTTATAGTATGCATCACATATGTGTCTCATGCAGTTTAATGAAGAAGTAGACGTAGAATGTTTAGAGCAGTCTCTAGGATATTGGGCCTGTATGTTAGTTGTTGTGTTATTGATATTTCTGCCTCCCTACTCCCACTTTTGTTGGCCCTCTCAAAAATTCTAAATTTTCATCTATATTCTCTTTCTATTTTGTGGTCTTGAAAAAAGAAGATTATCTCCTCCTTTCCAATATCCTATTAAACTTAATTAAAATTTTTTTTTAAAGTCTGGTGACTTGAAGGCCCAGAACAAGCCATCCATTTGTGGCTATTTTCCAAGTATATTTTAAACTTCTTAACCTAGCATTCACCATTTTTATCTTTCTATCTGCCCCAAATTTATACTTATCGATCTTCCCAGAATAGGCTTTTTTTTTTCTCTCCCATCTCAGTATCATTGCTTTTTCATTTTCTGGAATGCTCTTCTCCCGTCTGCCAATCACAATCTCCCTTATTCAACATTCAAGCAGCATTCATAGAGTATTATGTTCCAGACATGTTGTGTGGCAGAAATAATTACTAACCACTTGATAACAATGTATTCCTCCACGTTTCCCTTCCTCCTGTCATTTAGATGGATCCATGTGATTTGTCCTAACCAGTAGGTTTTTGGTGAAACATAGATGAGAGTGTTTAAACTTCCATGCATACTTTATCCCACTATAGGAGCCATAGAAGTTTTGTGTTCCAAATGATCCAGCTACAAGGTGTTGGAATTTCCATTAGCCTGGGACCTTGAATAACAGTCGGGAGCAAATCTCCCACCAGTTCACACTGGACATGTACGATGAGCAAGAAATATACTTTGTAATGTCAAAACACTGATACATTGACCACACAGACTCTGGATTGTCCTGACTAATATCTAGGCACTAAAGATAAAGAAATGAAAGACAAAATTGCTACCCTTAAGGACCCATAGTGTAGAACTGTGCTGTCCAATATGGTAGCCCCATACCAAACACATTTTAAATTTAAATTAGTCAATATCAAATACAATTTAAAGTTCAGTTCCTCTATCACACTAGCCACATTTCAAGCATTTAGTAGTTATATATGGCTAGTGGCTCTCATAGTGGACAGTGTGTGAATATTTCCATCTGCAGAGTGTTATTGGGCAGCATTGGTCTAGAAGAATGAATAGAGATTGCAATTTGGTTTTATAAATGATAACAGGGCTATAGGTAGAGAATATTATAAGAAAAAATTTTTGGAAAATAGGAAGCTCAAAAGATGTTATTTTGGGGGCAATTAGAGAAATGGAGGGAAATGATACACCACTTTTTAATTTTTTAAAGGTATAAAATCAGCTACCGTGTTTAGGGCTTTATTGAACACGTACATGAGAACATATATGCAGTGGTGTACACAGAACTGGTGAATGCAGCCATGCTGTTTTAATACCGGATGTCTGGAAGCCCTGGAGACCACTGCATGCTCATCTATTGGGCCTGGAAATATAAATAAATTATGACACATCTATGAAATAGGATATTATGTAGTTTTCAACGTAAAATGAGTTGAGGCGTCCTTGTGGTTGGGCTCCACATGGTGAGGAAGAAAAATCCATCATCGCCACAGAGTGTGTCAGGGGGGCTGTGGCACCAGGCATGGAGCTGAGCCTGGGCTAGCTGTGAGGCTTTGGATGTTCTGGAGTTTGAATTTCTCTCAAAAAGAAACTCCAAGGGGGACTGATCAATTCTACTATCTCTAGAACTGTGGCCTATTTTCAGGGATCAATGAAGTGCAGGGATGCTGCCCTAAACGTCTCTTGGCAGGAGAAGGAATGTCTGGAGACTTCTCAGAGGGATTTGTCCAGAGATGTGCTCTTGGAAAACTAAAGTTGTACTCACTGGAGGTTTGAGTTTTCACTAAGATGAAATAAGGGCATACAATCCTGACTTCCCCACTCAATACAACAAAAACTCCTTGACAATATATGGGAAGCTATTTGAGGGCTGTGCCAAGGAAATGCTAGCAAGTGGAGTGGGAGCTCAAAGCACCAATGTATGGGTGGTGAGTTTCCTGTTTTGGTTTTGTTTTCTTTTTCTCTGTTGTCTCCAGGCTTAGAATCAAAGACAACCTCAAACCTGGACCTGCACTTCAGTTCCAGACAGAAATGTTTTCTAAAGTAATTCTTTCTAGTCAGAGAAACAGGAAATGGAGCCCTATGAGACAGACGGGGAGCGGAGGAATTTCCTGTTGTTATTTGCTTATTTGTTTTCAGTTCCTGCCCACCCTAGCCCCCAGCTATGTGTGTTTCACCTGACAGTTGGTGAGTTCCAAGGCAGCAGGCATTCTCTTGCCTCTGTTGTGTACCCACGATCCATAACAGTCCCTGGGCACAGGAAATATTCGATAAATATTTGTGTAAAGAAACTAAAATACAGTATGAGGAAAAAGAAGAGGCTGCATCAAAAGGAATATAGAAGGATCAGAAAGAAGACTTTTAGGATACTGTAGTCTTCGGGAAAATTTACCCGGGTCAAATAACAGGGTCAAAAGAGGAAGTCAAGTAAGATCATTTTTTTGACAGATGAGGTAGGAAATTCAAAAAGACTGCACTGGTTAGAAAGAGGAGAAAGTTCTAGTGAAAGCTTGCATTAGGTCTAATAATAAATTTCATCTTCTCTTTAATTTTACCTACATGTGAATAACACTGGCTTACAAAAGCAGTGGTGCCTCATGAGATTTAAACAACTCTCATTTTCTGTTATGAAAAGGAATCCTAAAGAGAGGCAAGCACTCACTTCAACCCACATGTATTTGTTAAGTGCTGCTTTAGTACTCTTTTTAGAGTTTAATTTACTAAGTTGAGGGAATGATTTTTCAAATACTGAGCCTCAGTCATCTTTTCTAATGTTCACTGTGCACTGAGCACTCTGAAACAGGAGTGCTCAATGAACGAAGGTTGCAACCCTCTCTTGTGGACATGGGCTTTTGCTTTCATGATGTGCTATCATGAGTTTTCCTTACTTTTCTTCCTCCTTTTTTCTCTCAGACGCCTCTGATTTCAGGGTTTAGGCAATGCAATAAACTATTTCATATACTCTCTCCTGGATATCTTCCAAGCAAAATGCCCTCATTCTGCTCTTTTGTCAGTCTGTGTACCATCTTGTGATTTTATTGGATACACCAATTGTGCAAAGCATTTGCCTGTATATGGGCCAATGTGACCACACTATTTCTCTAGTTTATCTTCTGTGTAATGTGTCCTTTAAGCAGTCTCATAAATAAACACAGCTATTTCCCCAGTTTGTCCTCACTTTGCAGCAGAACGCTGAGAGCAAAATGTGCAAAATTCTTTTTCACAATAATTTTACCCACACTGAGAAGGAGATGGGCAATTACTTCTCCCTTGGAATTTGTTTTGCACTGTGTTGTGTACAGGTTAATATTTACACACTGTTCTCATTTACCTAGACTTCAAGCCCAAGGATTAAGTCCAATCTCCTGACAAGTTCCCACCAGCCCAGCATACCTGGTCTCACCTTGAATCTCTCTGGTTTTAATTTCCCAAGCCCTTATATGGCACTTATACATTCATCCAGGAAAATCTTGGCTACTTGACACATATGGGAAACACGTCATTCCGATCAACTGAGTTTTCTGAAAAAGCTGAAGATATGCATCTAGGAGCAGCAAACTGTTAAAATTAATTTTGAATGGACGTCATTTAAAATGTATTATGCTTTTCTTTATACCTGATTGTAAGATTGTGAAATCAGTGACATGTGGGGACATAAGAACATCATTACTACACCATTAACTGGAGGGCTCTAACTGTTTTGTTTTGTTTTTTCTTCAAAATCACTTTGAGAGTAACTGAGATTCCTGGGTTTTACTGTAAACCTATTGGATCAGATTTTCCCTGAAACCACTTAAGTGTATGTGTGGGGCAGGGGAGCTGTGTGTGGGATGGAATGATGGGAGGTTGGCCCCATGCAAAATGGTGACTATTGATCTGATTTTACAGTTCTTACATCTGCTTTCTGCAGTGTTGCTGTTTTCTCTCTTGCTTTGAGGCTGGCAGCTGTCATTGTTCACTGCTGCCAGTGACCAGATAGAAACAGCCATTCCCCTGCTGTCTAATGCAGTCGTATTCTTAAAAAATGATAAATACTGCAAAAATGATAAATTTCTTTGCAAAATCAGAGTAAATATTCTCTAAGTGTAGGCCCAAGGGACTTTCTTGTGCATAGGTAACCAATTTATGTGATGGGCTGGACTATAGACACAGTTTTGTCTCTGCATTGCCTTAACCACACACTTGAAATCCCCTTTCTGTCCTTGGATGGTGTTTCAAGGATATATTATAATTTAGGGGTCACTTTCAGATGCTAAAATGCCCAATTCAATCTAAATCAAAACTTTAATCTTATGTTCAATTTAAAGTTTCACCTGTCACCCGTTGAAGCCTAACCACGTGCCCAGCAGAGAGGAAGGGGTGGGGGTGGGGATCTGGAACTTAGTCTGTTATTCACTCCCTTTATTCCACAGGCCTCTTCTCTCATCCTCACCCCAACAGTTTCCTATTTGTGGTTCTCACTTAGTTTTGGCAGGTGTTCATATTTGATGTATTTCCTGGAACATGTTAGTGGTTTCTTTGGAGAAAACCAACAATTCACCATTTCTTTTGGTGGGGGATTTATTTTCTGGGAGATCTCACACCACCCTCATGAGCTTCTGCCCTAGCTTTACAGGTAAGGATTTCCTTGCCCTGAGAGGCAACCCTCTTAGGTATCTTCCATGGTTTTCTTTCGGGTGACCGGAAAACTTACAAATCCTTGTCCCACAAAACAGGGGACGTTCAAGTCTGCTACCACTCCCACGCTTTCTCCCTCTCTCCTCACCTTTCCTCACAGGTTCGTTCAGTCAGCTTTTGATTTGAGTATTCTTCCAGAGAAGGTCAGTACCTGTTCTTCCTTCCCTTCTAACTCATAGGAACACATGGCAAGTGTTTCGCCAAGAACTCTTTCTTTTTTTTCCTACAGGTTTCTGCAGCTCAGCTGTGTCTCTTCTATGAAAGACAACTCCACACTCTATGAGTAGTCTTGGGGGTCCCTAACTTTTGGAGTGTAGAGGAAGAACCCTCTTTCCTGCCTCCCAGGAAGAGGGAGGAGAGGAAATGCCATTCCCGTTTCCATTTCTCATGAGTCTCTAGCCTTTTTTATGTCACCTGGAGACTGCAGATGGGTACTGATAATGACCAGTTTGGCCACCTCTAATAAGCCCTCTGGAACGTGTGAGCACCTCCCTTTAGAACACAGAGCTGTACTTTCTAACACTTGTCCTGAACTTTGCAGCCTGAATCAAGCCCTCTCAATCTAGATAACAGGAATTCCCATTTAATATCCAGTTACGTGCATGTCAAGTGAACTGAGGAGCAATTGCTTTTAATATCTGTTTTAGTTTCCCAGAGGCCTTTTTCATTTTGTTATATTCCATATCCTGGTGTGTTTTAGATTTTCAAAGCTGCAGTAGTGATATGTTTCTAGTTTTTAATAAGTATAATGGTGTAGGCTGCTCTGTATCATTCTTTTTAAGTAATTTTATTGAGATCATAATAAAATCATATAACATTGTGTAATTTCAGGTGCACATTATTACTTATCAGTTTCTGAATAGACTTCATCGTACTCACCCTCAGTGGTCTAATTTTTGTCACCATACGTATGTGCCCCTTTTATCCCTTTTGGGCACCCCCAACCCCCTTCTCCTCTGGAAACCACTAATCTATTCTCTTTATCCATGTATTTGTCATCTTCCACATATGAGTGAAACCATGCAGTATTTGTTTTTGTCTGGCTTATTTTGCTTAACTTCATACCCTCAAGATCCATCCATGTTGTTGCAAATGAGATGATTTTGTCTTTTTTATGACTGAGAAGTATTCCATTGTATATATACCATATCTTCTTTACCCATTCATCCACTGATGAGCACCTGGGTTGTATCTACATCTTGGCTATTGTGAATAATGCTGCAATGAACATATGGGTGCATAAATCTCTTTGGGTCATTGATTTCATGTTCTGTCCCAATAGTGGGATAACTGGATCATATGGTATTTCTATTTTTAATTTTTTCAGAAGTCTCCATATTGTTTTCCATAGTGATTGCACCAGTTTGCATTCCAACCAGCAGTATATGAGGGTTCCCTTTTCACCGCATCCTCTCCAACATTTGTTGTTTTTTGTCTTGGTAATTATAGCCATTCTGACCAGTGTAAGGTGATGTCTCATTGTAGTTTTGATTTGCATTTCCCTAATAATTAGTGATCTTGAACATCTTTTCATGTGTCTTTTGGCCATCTGTATATCTTCTTTTGAAAAAATGTCTCTTCAGATCCTCAGGCTATTTTTTGATCAAGTTGTTTGCTTTTTTTATTGTTGAGTTGTATGAGTTTCTTATATATTTTGTAGATCAACCCCTTGTCAGATAAATAACTTGCAAATATTTTCTCCCAGTTTATGGGTTGTCTTTTCATTTTGTTCATGGTTTCCTTTGCTTTGCAGAAGCATTTTAGTCTGATATAGTCCCATTTGTTTATTTTTTCTTTTATTTCCTTTGCCTGAGTAGACATGGTATTCAAAAAGATAGTGTTAAGAGCAATGTCAGAGAGTGTACTGCCTGTATTTTCTTTGGTGGGTTTTATGGTTTCAGATCTTACATGCAAGTCTTTAATCCATTTTGAGCTAATTTTTGTGTAGGGTGCAAGGTAATGGTCTACGTTCATTCTTTTGCATGTGGCTGTCCAGTTTTCCAAACACATTTTATTAAAGAGACTTTCCTTTCTCCATTGTATGTTCTTGGCTCCTGTGTTGAATGTTAACTATCCATAGATGTGTGGTTTTATTTCTGGGCTTTCTATATGTTCCAGTGATCTCTGTGTCTGTTTTTGTGCTGGTACCATGCTGTTTTGATTGCTATAGCTTTGGCGTATATTTTGAAGTCAAGTATTGTGATGCCTCCAGCTTTGTTCTTTTTTCTCAGGATTGCTTTGGCTATGCAGGGTCTTTTGTTGTTCCATATAAATTTTAGGATTCTTTGTTCTATTTCTCTGAAGAATGTCATTGGCATTCAGATTGGGATTGCATTGAATCTGTAGATTGCTTTAGGTAACATGGACATTTTAACTATGTTTATTCTTCCTATCCATGAACATGGACTCTCTTTCCATTTCTTTATGTCTTCATCAATTTCTTTCAATAACGGCTTATAGTTTTCCGTGTACAGGTCTTCTGCTTCTTTGGTTAAGTTTGTTCCTAGATATTTTATTCTTTTTGTTGTGATTATAAATCATGTTGTATTCTTGATTTCTCCTTCTGCCAGTTTATTGTTAGTGTGTAAAAATGCAACTTATTTTTTAAAATTGATTTTGTACTCTGCAACTTTGCTGTAGTAGTTGATTAATTGTAATAGTTTTCTGGTGGATTCTTTAGGTTTTTCTGTATATAGAATCATGTCATCTGCAAACAGTGAGAGCTTCACTTCTTCCTTTCCAATTTGAATTTCTTTTATTTCTTTTTCTTGCCTAATTGCTCTGGCAAAAACCTCCAGAACTATGTTGAATAGTAGTGGCAAGAGTGGGCACCCTTGTCTTGTTTCTGTTCTCAGAGGGATGGCTTTCAGTTTTTCACCATTGGATATGATGTTGGCTGTGGGTTTGTCATATATGGCTTTTATTATGTTGAGGTACTTTCCTTCTATACCCATTTTATTGAGAGCTTTTATCATAAATGGATTGTGGATCTTCTCCAATGCTTTCTCTGCATCTGTTGAGATGGTCATGTTGTTATTCTTCGTTTTGTTAATGTGGTGTATCACGTTAATTGATTTGTGGTTGTTGAACCATCTCAGCATCCCTGGAATAAATCCCACTTGATCATGGTGTATGATCCTTTTAATGTATTGCGGTTTTTGATTTGCTAATATTTTGTTGAGGATTTTTGCATCTATGTTCATCAGTGATATTGGCCTGTAATTTTCCTTCTTTGTGTTGTCCTTGCCTAGCTTTGGTATCAGGGTGATGTTGGCCTCATAGAATGAGTTAGGAAGTGTTCCATCTTCTTCAATTTTTTGGAATAGTTTGAGAAGGATAGGTATTCAATCTTCTTTGAATGTTTGCTAGAATTCTCCAGAGATGCCATCTGGTCCTGTATTTTTATTTTTAGGGAGGTTTTTGATTACTGTGTCAACCTCTTTATTTGTGATTTTTCTATTCAGATTCTATATTTCTTCTTGTTTCACTTTTGGAGTTGTTTGTATGAGTCTAAGAATTTATCCATTTTTTCCAGGTTATCCAATTTGTGGGCATATAGTCTTTCACAGTATTCTCTTATAATCTTTGTATTTCTGCAGTATCTGTTGTAATTTCTCCTCTTTCATTTCTAATTTTATTTGTTTGAGCCTTCTCTCTTTTTTTTCTTGGTATGTCTGGCTAAGGGTTTGTCAATTTTGTTTATCTTCCCAAAGAACCAGCTCTTACTTTCATTATTCCTTTCTACTGTATTTTTTTAGTCTTTGCTTCAGTTATTTCTGCTCTGATGTTTTTTATTTTCCTCCTTTTGTTGACTTTGGGCTTTGTTTGTTCTTTTTCTAGTTCTGTTACGTGCATTTTAAGATTACTTACTTGAGATTTTTATTGTTTGTTGAAGTGGGCCTGTATTGCTATGAATATCCCTCTTATGGCCACTTTTGCTGTATACCATAAGAGTTAGTATGTTATATTTTCATTTTTTTTTTGTCTCCAGGTAATTTTTAATTTCCCCTTTGATTCCTTCATTGATCCAATGGTTGTTCAGTAGCGTGTTGTTTAGTCTCCACATATTTCTGACTTTCCCAGTTTTTTTTCTTGTAGTTGATTTCTAGTTTCATTGCATTGTGGTCAGAAAAGATGGTTGAGATGATTTCAATCTTCTTAAGTTTATTGAGGCTTACCTTATTTCCAAAGATTATGTCCATCTCTGTGAGTGATCCATGTGTACTTGAAAAGACTGTATATTCTGCTGTTTTCAGATGGAATGCTCTCAATATATCTAAGTCCATCTGACCAAGTGTTTTGATTAAATCTCCTATTTCCTTGTTGACCATTTGTCTGGATGATCTGTCCATCGGTGTAAGTGAGGTGTTGAGGTCCCGTACTATTATAGTGTTGCTATTAATTTCTCCCTTTAGGTCAGTTAATAATTATTTTATGTACTTTGGTGCCTCTATGTTAGGTGCATATGTATTCATATGTTTTATGTCTTCTTGATAGAGTGTCCTGTTTATAATTTTATACTGTCCCTCTTTGTCTCTCATTGTCTTTTTTAACTTGAAGTCTGCTTTGTCTGATGAAAGTATGGGAACAGCTGCTTTCTTTTGTTTGCCATTAGCTTGGAGTACTGTCTTCCATCCCTTCACTCTAAGCCTATGTTTGTCTTTAGAGCTGAGATGTATTTTCTGGAGGCAGCATATGTTGGGTCTTGTTTTTTAATACATCCACCTACTCTGTGTCTTTTGATTGAAGAATTCAATCCATTTACATTTAGAGTGATTATTTATATATGAAGGCTTAATACTGCCATTGTATCTCTTGTTTTCCGGTTGTTCTATGCTTCCATTATTTCTCTTCCTTTGTATTTCTGACTGCCATTTCCTTTTGGTGGTTTGCTGAGGGAGATTTCTCAGTTTTCTTCTCTTTTTGTGAATTGTAGCTCTGCCCCGATTTTTTGTTTAGTGGCTACTGTGAGGAATGTATGAAAGATATTGGAGATGAGATAGTCCATTTTCTCATAGCCTCTTATCTCCGTTAACCTAAGTAGGTTCCTTCTTTTTCCTGTCTCCTTCTGAGTTATTGCTGTTACAAACTGTTCTGTTTCCAATGTTGTGAGTTTGTAACTAAGTTGTGTATATAGTTACTTTTGATCCTTTCTTTTCCTTTATCTTTTAGTTTAAGTGAGTCTTTGCCTTCTTGTTCTGATAGACAGCTGCAGTTTTCTGATTATGTCTGTCTATTTATCTCCTTGCTCAAAGCTTTGTAGATGTTTTCCTTTTGTTTCTGGTGTGAGGGCATCTTAATTATTTCTCGTAGGATATGTCCAATGGCAATGAACCCCTTCAGCTTTAGTTTATCTAGGAAAGCTTTTATTTCTCCATATATCTGAAGGAAAGTTTCACTGGATAGAGTATTCTTGGCTGAAAATTCTTGTCTTTCAGTATTTTGAATACATCATTCCATTCTCTCCTAGCCTATATGGTTTCTGCTGAGAAATCCACTGAAAGTCTGATAGGGTTTCCTTTGTATGTTACTTTCTTATGTCTTACTGTCCTTAATATTTTTTCTTCATCATTGACTTTTGCCATTTTTACTATTACATGCCTTGGAGAAGGTCTTTCAGCATGGATGAAATTAGGCGTTCTATTAGCTTCACCTATTGTAAATCCATGTCCTTCTCCAGGTTTGGGAATTTCTCAGCTACTATTTCTTTGAATAGGATCTCTTCTCTTTTCTCCTGCTCTTCTGCCTCTGGAATACCTATAATCCTTATGTTGCTTTTCCTAATTGTGTAGGATATTTCTTGAAGTATTCCTTCATTTTTTAAAAATCTTGGTCATGTCTCCTCCTCCGCTTGTAGAATTTCTATATTTTTATCTTCTAAATCACTAATGTTTTCCTCCATAACATCAGCTCTATTTCTTAAGGATCCTAGGTTACTTTTTATCTCATTAATTGTGTTTTTCATATCCAAAATTTCTACTTGTTTTTTCCTTGTATAGTTTCAATCTCTTTGATGAAGAGATTCATTTTATTCCTGAGCTCATTGAATTGCCTTTCTGTGTTTCTTTCAAATCATTGAGTTTCTTTATGACAGCTATTTTGAATTCTCTGAAACTTAGGTTGTAAATTTCTGTGTCTTCAGGGTTGGTTTCTGGAAAATTTTCATTTTCCTTGTGGTCTGAATTGTTGCTTCAGTTTCTCATGGTGTTTGATGAACTAATCTCTTGTTGAGGCATTTGTGGTACTATTAGGTGACAGATTCCACCTGTTGTTGTTAGGCAGAAGCAGGGGCAGATTTTCTGGCTCTATCCCATCTTCCAGAAGCTATGGAGGTACTATGGGCACTAGCCCCAGCCTGGGGTGTATTCAGGCACTTGTCTGGACTGTGCTTGGTGGGTGAAGCTTCCTTGCCAGCACTGAGGTAGGGCCACTCCTTGGCACTGCAGAAGCACAGTGGGCTCCCCCTCCCTGTGGGGAAAGTGATCATGAGCAGGTTAAGGGTTGCTGCCACCTCTTCCCACAGCTTCCCCAGGACACATTCCCTCTTTCAGCCCTCAGTGTCACTATGGATGTTTGTGCAGACCTGGAGTGTGTTTGCCTGGTGCCATGTAGATCGTCTGTCATCTCTGCTTGTGGTCCACTGGGCCAATGTTCTTGGTGGTTGGGCTTCATCACCAGGACTGAGCTATGGCCATTCCTTGGCACCTGAGGGGTACGGTGGGATCCCCCTCCCCAGGAAAGCAATCACAAGTGGGATAAGGTCTGCTGCTGCCCCTTCCTACAGTCACCCCACTGTGTGTTTGCATGCACAGGGCTTCTGGAGGAGAGCAGGGATTGCTCACTTATCTCCACCAATTCCTGGGGGGCCAGTCTAACCACCCTCAGGTGCTGTAGCTGTGTGTGTCTCTCAGGCATAATGTTGTGCTGTGTAGGCTTGCTCCACTGGTCAGTGAATGTCCATTTAGTTGTAGTTCAAAAGAGGGAGAAACAAAGGGAACAGCTCACTTTGCCATGTTGCTGACATCAATGTCTGTATCATTTTTTTAATATTTTAAATTTATATGTCACATCTCCTCAAACTAATTATGTGATTTACTGAATTCTTAAAATTTCTTACATTTTAATCAAATAAATATATACTAAGTCCTCGGTATTAAAGAAGTCACTCAGTATGCATTTGTTGATTAATCGTGGTTTTCCTAGGTAAATTTTTCTTAATCTAATGTGGGAACTTTTCAGGAGCTGTGCTTTGTGTCCCCTAAGTTAAAGAAGAAAGAGATTGGAATTTGGGTAATAAATTCAAATGCTGCTTTCCACTTACATGTGAGATTTGTGGAAATTTCTTAACTTAGTTCAGCCTCAGTTTCCATTTTTTAAAGGGAAATACCTATTTTGCCTGTTTGTAAGAATTAAATGTTGCAATGAGTATAAATTTTCTGGAACTTAGTAGGAGATTCACACATATTATTATCCTTCACTTACCTTCACAATTATTCTTCTCTTATTTAACATATTCCACTCAGAGTATCTTCTTTGAATTTGTGATAGTGATTTTTTACTCTCAGAATAATTAATCTTTCAGAATCTGCATCCAAAAACCTACAAATCAATTCCATTAGCCGCCCTTCATTCATGTGTACTATATCATACTGAGAGCCCTTAGAGAACTATGAAAAATATAGACACTTGCCAGGGGTGGTACTGTTGCTTATTCTAATTCCTTCTGAATTCTATGATGTAATTAATCTGAGCTTGGTGCTGTGTCAACTTCAATAATCCTGACGACCTTATTACACTCTCCAGCGGAGAGATAAGTATTAACTGAGCACCTGAGGGAATTAGATTCTATTGTCATCATTACAAGCCCAGGTTTTCAGAAACGAATTCACCCCTTTGTGTATATGAGAAATTGTATATTAAACTGAGAATGAATAGAACTGTTATGTTTGCCCACTCATTTTTATAACTCAGGGAAGGATGGAGGAGGAGAGCTAGTAAGGATTCTAATAAGGAAAAAGAAAATTAAACCACATCTGTGTAGGTAAAACCTAGAGTCTATTTTCATTATTAAAGCTGTTTGTCATTGCAACAACCACTGGTTGTTGTCTCACTGAAGTATTGTACGTGCCTGCAGTTTTAGAAAACAACATCTTCTCAATTTTGCTTTGCTGCTTTTGACTTGATTGCTGGGATGGTTGTGTGATTGGGTACCTGAATAATAATAAATTTTGGCATGCAAATTTTAACAGTGAAGGAAAAAGATGAGGAAAATAACGGCCGTGGTGTTAGCCCATGTTAAATTTATGCAAAAATATGGTTAGCCAAATGATGAACAGATGCAGCTGAGTATTTCCATCATTTTTGTTAAATATCCTGCAAATGATTCTGGCTGGTTATACAGGAAAATTGCACCACAATGAAGTATGTACAAGAGTAAAATATTAATGACTGGATCTCCGTCAATGAGCTATAGATAATGCAGCTGTTTTTAGCCTCCAGCTGTGGAAACATAACTTACTTTTTCTGGGGGAAAAAAGCAGACTTCTCATTTTGTTTTATTTCAATCTCATGTCCTATTTGCTTATTTTTTTCTTTCTTTAGTTTTCTGACATATCTTTCTTTTGGGAGTGTCTGCAATATCTCCACAGTCTTCTCTCAGTCATAGGAGTCAGCACTTGTAAACTTTATTTAGGCTTCTGGTATGATGTGTCCTTCATGAGCAGTGGACACCTTGGATAGGAGCCTGTTAGGGTCTCAGTGCCTGAAGTTCCCTTTACGATGGGATGCCACGTGTCTTTGCTTCCTGAGTCACAGCTGCCATGAGGTCAGCAGTGGACTGGGGAAAGTAGGACTGGCTCTGTTTCTCTTGAAAGTTTGGTGACCAAGGGTGATAGTGAATAAATCAAGGGCATCTTTTTCAGGGATGAATGAAGGCATACAAGCAGTAGGGTAGGATGGGGGTAGGCAGAATCCTAAAAATGTACAGAGAAGGTAGAAAGTAAAGTCTGTGAAGCAGAAGTGACTGCAAATGAGCAGAAAACACAAGTGGAGCAAAAAAGAAGAGAGAGAAGTGAGTTGCTGATTGCAATAATGGCATAGCCAGACACTGTAAGAAGATCATTTCATATATCATCTCATTTGATTATCACAAAAATCCTACAAGTATTATGAGATCCTCCCAAATCCTACAGATGTGGAACTGAAGTACAGGAAGATTAAGAAACTCATCCAAGATAATATAGCTAGTTGAACCATACTTTAGCCCCAGAATCCATCTGCTCAAGCATTACGTTACTATAGCACTTTTAGTAATACCTGTGGTAGAAAGACAGCTGAGGAAGTAACTGAGTCAAAACAATAGCAGAAATGGAGAGTAAAGAGCAGCTACTTTCACTGAGATCAGTTCTATTTCAAAGGATCTTCTAAATCCTTAAATTATTGCTCTAGCTATGGAACTCATCCTTTTCCTCTGTGAGACCTGTTGGTTTGGTGCTGAGGCCTCTAGTATCCTTATCTACTGGAGTACTCAAAAAACAATATGAGGCCTGAAAAATGCAAAATGAGATGTGAGGACCAAATGGTCAGGCAGAGATGTCAAGGAGGGTGAATGCCCTGAGACCGAAGTGAGTTTGGCGCATTCTAATCTTAGCGAGAAGACGGCTTAGCTCTATTCCAGCAGAGATTCTTCCTGTGCGATTTCAACATTGCTAGAACTTGGAACTGTGACAGTGATATATACATGGGAAGGGCTCAACAACCACTTGTTGAATGAATAAATAAATGAAAAAATGCATGAAAGAAAACTGAACAATATTTGGGCACCGGGCATTGGTGAATGGAAGTCAAATGTTACCAAAATGGCAATAGAAGAGGAAAGACAGCTTGAGCATTTAAAATGAGAAAAATTCTTTAATTCACCAATTTGTTTTTGATTAGCCCTGCTTCTTTATTTATATTTTATTGCATGCAATAACCTCATGCTGCTTACTTGGCTTCAGAGACCTAGTGTTTTTCCACATAAACATATTGCTCATTAAAAAGACCATTTCTAGCTTTTCATGAATGGGGAATAATGCCAATATTTGACAACTTCATTTCAGCAGGCTGTTCCTCTATGTAAAATTATTAGGATCATTTATCTCTAAATATATTCCAGACTGATAGCTAAGTCAAAATAAGATCATTGACAAACTGGCTACAGATAAATTTTAGTAACTTCAGTGTTCCTCATCACCAACTCTACAGATACACTCTTTGACTAACTCGTTTTATGTTAGATAATAATCCATCTTCAATATAAACTGTAATTACATGTAATTGTGCTCTCTAGGATATTAGAACTAACAAATTCATTGAAAATCTACAAATAAAACACTTGAAATCCACTTTGCCTCCTACTTGATCCTTGTCAGTTTCTCCCCTACTCTAGTCTTGTGCTTGCATTTCTTCATCGTATGGTGTGAGATCCATCGGATGTCCTGAGTTCTGCTTTTAGGTCTGCTAGAGATATTAAAGCTGTCAATTGTTTGCACAAAGTGTGGTAAAAAAAAAAAAATCAATTTTTATTCACTTTTATTTTTCAATGTAATCAGTGAACATTGGTCATACTTCTGTAAGAATTTGACAGTATCACTCTGAGTTATAGGCACCAGGCTGTACTGAAATGATCCCTCCCTTCAGACGTTGACTTATCAACCTTAAACCAAGTCTCTTGGCTTCAATACATAGCTGTATTCTTTTGCAGGGGCTGCCATAAGAAAATACGCAGACTTGGGGGCTTAATCAACAGAAATTTGTTTTCTCACACTTCTGGGGGCTAGCTAGAAGTCCAAGATCAAGGTCTTAGCAGGTTTAAGTCCTCCTGAGGCCTCTCTCTTTGGCTTGCAGATGACCGTCTTCTCACAGTGTCCTCACAGGTCGTCCCTCTGTAAGTCTGTGTCCTAATCTTTAAGGACATCAGTCATATTGGATTAGGGCCCACCCATATGACCTAATATTACCTTAATTGCCTCTTTAAAGGCCCTGTCTCGAAATACAGTCACATTCTGAGGTCCTGGGGGTTAGGGCTTCAACATACTAATTTTGAGGGGACACAATTCAGCCCATAACAATAGTATTTCCTCATGATGTATCTCCTAGAAGAATTTTGATGGCCCTGCTGTACTACGTATCCACACATAGCTAGGGTACCTCAAATTCAAACAAGAGCCTCTGCTCAAGCAGATGACCCTGGCTGTTTCCGAGGCAGATAAAGTAAGGATGAAGTGAGGATGTGAGTGAGTAGATAGCTTTGTTGCTCCAGAGGACAGATACATCACAAGTTTTAATGAAGCCATTATGCATTGTCTGTGTGTTTGTGTGCATGTGTGTGTGTGTAATTTTTTAGCGTTACAACCAATATAAAAAGTTGTTTTTATAATCCCATTGTACAGATGAAAAAAATCAAGCGAGGCTCAGAAAAGTTATCTAATGTGTAAAATCACAAGATGAGAGGTCATAGAGCTGGGATTAAAATCCAGATTTTTGTAATTTTAAAATCTTTATACTGTTGCCCTTGCATAGTATGATCTCTCTAAAGGCTAAATTCAGTTTTGATCAAACTCATGAGAAAATTATTAAATGAGACTCTCTGAAATGTTCTTTTCTTCTTTCATATTTGTAGACAATAACCCTATGCTTTGGTTAAACTTACGAAGGTGACTCAACTGAGAGATTCAGTTCAAGTAGGCTGAGAGTCAAAAGAGATTACACAACCTAAAATCTCCCCATGGAGCAGCAGCTTAGATGGCTCGTGCTTACTACTGATGGTCACAGCCGGGCACTTACACATCTTAAAGCTGCACTAATTTAGAACCATTCACTGTACATACAATCTCTATCAAAAATGAAGGTTTTGTCCATTTGTCTGTAAATCACATCTGACAAAAAGAGCCAGATGGTTTTCCCCAAATTTTGAAAGTACATTTTTAATGGTTTGGTGTATAAAAATTCATGTGAGATCCCTGAGAGAAGTCTCCAGGAATGAGACGGTTATCCTATCGTGTAACAGAAATACAACTAGAGGTTGTGAGGCTGCCCATACAGAAAGATATGCAATACTTACTAAGATGCCATAAATAACTAACCATTATTTTATCTAGAACTCCTAGATCAATAGTCACCACAACATATTCTTAGAAATACTGATGTTGGTGACTCAAAGTGAAAGTTAAAATTGCATCCTATTTGGACAGAGGTATTTGTAGCATGAGAGGTCTAGTTCACAACAGTTAGCGTCTCATTGTGTTGTGTAGGCCATAAGCTTTAAATAAAAGGGTATGCTATGCAATTCACTGACTTCACATTGTGTTTATAACCATGTTGTGTTTATATCTTGCGCCAACACAAATGCAATCCTGACAGTTGGAAAAAAGCCTAAGACTGAAAACAGAAAGGATGACTTCTGTTATTAAACACAAAATGATGGAACAAAAACTTATTTGCAAATAAGTGGATGATTCTGTAGTATAAATCATAGGATAATGAAAACTATCATATGTATTCAATGTACAATCTTGAATGAGATGTTCTGATCCCATATTATTTCTATCCTAAGGTTTTCCTTGATTTAAATCTTAATACGAAAGGTTAAATTGAGTTTATTGAACTCCCAAAAAGTCCAAGACTAGGTAAGTGAAACATTTTTGAGAGATATCTTGCCTTGAGGTTTATTACAATTGTAGTATTTACAATTATAAAAAGTTACAATAAATGTTATGCAATATTTAACTGGATTGATTGGACAGTAGTGTAAGAAAGCATTATTTCTTAGTTTTCCAAAATGTAGTTTGTACTTTTGTATATTTTGGTCACAGGAGACCACTCACTTCTCACTTTGCTAAGTGACAGTGGAATGGATTATTGATAAAAGGAATCATTACACAGCCCAAATCCAAAGAGAAAAAGAGGGAACGCAGAAGGCAGAAGCTACATAAATTATGTAACTGGGGGCCGGCCTGGTGGCACAGCAGTTAAGTGCGCACTTTCCGCTTCTCAGTGGCCTGGGGTTCGCCGGTTCGGATCCCAGGTGCGGACATGGCACCGCTTGGCAAGCCATGCTGTGTCAGGCGTCCCACATATAAAGTAGAGGAAGATGGGCATGGATGTTAGCTCAGGGCCAGGCTTTCTCAGCAAAAAGAGGAGAACTGGCAGTAGTTAGCTCAGGGCTAATCTTCCTCAAAAAAAAAAAAAAATATGTAACTGTATTTTTTCCATGTTTAAAAAATATACATGGACAAAATGTTATGAGGAAAGAGGAAGTCAAATTGTCATATTTTGCTGAAATTTAGTATTACTTTGAATCAGGCACCAAGAACAGCAGATATTGGCAATCTCCTGACAATGCAATGGGCATTTATAGTAAGTAAAGTACTTAATTAAGAAAAGGTAAGTGTGATTCTTCAGTCAGCTCTCGCAGACACAAGCTGAGCTCCTTCACACATCACATGGTGAAGACTATTTTATAATTATACTTACACATTTATATACACCTTTTAAAAAAATTTTAAGAGCAAAATGAATTGGCAACTACTCTCTGAAAGATATTTTTTGTCAGACAATCTTACTATGAAACCACTGTAATACTTGGATACAGGTCTAAGTTACCAAATAAAGAAATAATTCATTATAAAGAAGTGACTTTGTCCCATGTCCCACTAGACCTCTGCTGAAGACATCGGGGAACAATGGATGCACAGTTGCAATAGTCACATGCATTGACTGGTCTGAGGCAACAAACAAGAGTAAAACACATGATGCTTAAAAAACCCTGTCGTATTCATGTCCTTAATTAATTCTGACAACATCGTGTGAGGGTGCAATGGTAGGAAGTACTACCTGTCTCTTGGATGTGAGAAGACCTGAGTTTGAGAGATGATTTGTCAAAGATCATATGGCTCTTTTGTGGCAGGGTTAGTATTACCATCTTCTCCTTATTCCTACTCTGGGCTTTCACTCAACCCCAAAAGTTTACTTTGAAATAATCTAATAAATTGATTTGATTTCTCTTTCTGATTGCACTTGAATTCTTTTTTTAGATCAAAGGCTCTTTTCATTAAATGATGCTCAGAAGCCATTTCACTGATTCTCCAGCTGACCTGTTCATCAATTGGTTGACCTGTAGCAAAACCACAGAATTAAAAACAAAGAAGCAAATCATTGGGGTAGAGTGAGCGGCATTTAAAATTATAGCTTAAGTAATTTATAATCTAGTTGTTATTTTCTTGATATATGAATTGTCTTTGTTCTCACAGCTAAAAATGATGTTTCCAATGGGTGAACTCTTTTGAGAAGTAATTGTCAAAACAAATTCCCTTCAAACATGGCATTTATCAGGAGCATAGAATTATCTGCTGCTCTGAATAGACCTGAGATTTGGCCATTATTGTTTGGTCACTGAAAGAGGTTAATTAAGATTTAAAATTTTATCCAGTTTCCATCATGGCAAGAACAGATATGCCAGAGTTGATAAAAACCTTGGGATGAATTTAATTCTAGTAAGCACAACAGTAAAAACAAACAACAGGCTCCATGAGCAATGCAGATAAATGGAAAAACATTTTAAAGCCAGGGGTTCTTTCTGTTCCACTAGTTAAATTTAATTGTAGCTCTCCAAGACTTGTTAGATGCTTTTTTCGTGATGTTGGATGTTTTGTTATATACTTTTCTTTTACTGTACGAAGCTACCAAACCATGTTTGTTTCTCTATGTAAAAAGTTAAAATGTAAATTTGTGACTAAATCATTATATAATAGTGTACCCTTGTAACTTAGCGTTTTAGCTTTTTACAGAAATTGTGATGAACTCATTAATGATACCCCAAAAAAGAGAAAATAAATTAACCAAACTTTAATTGCTAAGGTACTTCCTAGGAAACAGAAGTTATGAGATGAATATTAATCTATCTCATTTGCATATTGCAACCAAACAGGAAAACTTCACATTGCACTGTTTGGATTCACAATGCACTAGGCAAAATAGGACAAATAGTAGATTGCTATTCTTCTTAAAGATAATTTTAAAATGTCATGCTTCTTAGACATACTGAATTGGCTTAAAAATTATGAGATCTTATATTTGTAAAAAAATAAAGGAGATTGGAAACAGAAAACCTAATTCTTAAATTCTGCAAAATAAAAACCTAGAATATATGGATATGTAGAAAGATTTCATAATTGAAATAATGGTAGGAGAATTTTGTTCCTCCTTGCCCAAAACAAAATGAATCCATTGTTTTGCTCTTGGAATTAACGTAGAATGTTAATCAATTCAATATACATTTACTGCTATCATTTATTGTATCAGTATTTACTGAACGTTTATTATGTACCAGACAGTGTGCTGGGCGGTATACAAGACAATCATTGTCTGTTCGCTTGAAACTTACATTCTAATAGAAAATTCTACACTCTGTAAGGAGCTGTGTTTGGGTTAATGGCCCCTGCCTTCAGGAAGTGTGCTTACTCTGCTCATCTCCATTAGCAATGGGGAAGGTGAGAGTGACACAACTAGAGCATTTGAGACTGAGGGAGATGTTTAGAGGGGATGGTTAATGGGCACGGAAGTGATGATTCAAAAGTGCCCAAGTAAGTGCCCCAAAAAGGAGTGTTGTTCTGATTTGTTGTCATTCACATTTCACACATTACTCATAAGTTTTCCTTTTGAATGGGAATAAAAGTCACCAACCAAGATCCCTAAATAGCAGATGTTGAGTTGCTTTGATGAAAACATGGCTGAAGATCCATTGATAACACTGTTGCCATAAATACATAAACACCTGGAGAGCTCCATGATTTGGTAGATAGAGATTTTTGTGAATTATTTATACGACACCTACTCACACTGAACTTGTACAACCCAGGTCCTTGAAGAACTGACCAGAGAACAAGTAGGGAATGCCACCCTTGGAAACTCCATCCTTATCCTCATAACAGCTTAGCATCCACAGTACTTGGGAATTAAGTGAAAGTGGAGTCTATGTATGGGTGGCTTCTAAACTTCTCACCCCCCTGCTTTACACACCCTGTATAACCAACCCCTTGAAGTGGGGCGGGGGTGCGGGGCTCTGAATATGATGGGATGCCACTTCTATGATTAAGTTACTTTGGACTTTGAGTTCATAAAAAGGAAGACTACCCTGAGTAGGCCTGACCTAATCATGTCAGTACTTAAAAGAGAGTGAAGCATCAGAGATGTCCTTCTGTTGACTGTAAACTTCCATGTTGTGAGAGGAGGTGGTTACCTGGCAAGAATGGGAGAGCGGCCTCTAGAAGCTGAGAGCAGTTCCTGGTGGATGGCTAGCAAGAACACAAGGACCTCAGGTATCCAACAGAGAATGAACCTGCCAGCAGCCAATGAACTTGAAAGAGGACCCAGAGCTCCAGACAAGGTAGCAGCTCTGGTTGACATCTTTATTTCTGTGAGACCCTGAGCAGATGACCCAGTTCATCCATGCCTGGAATCGTGCCTCACAGAAACTGTGAGATTATAAATTTTTGTTGTTTAAAGCTTCTAAGTTTGTGGTGATTTGTTATGTAGCAATAGAAACCAATTTATTCAATGGATGGATCGAACCTATGTGACCTTTATTAAGTTACTTGATGTCTCTGTGCCTCAGCTGTAAAGTGAAAGAGAGGTGGTTTTATTTTCATTATTGGGATGAAATTTATTCTCCCTAAGAACATGCACTTAATCCTCAAAATAATATAAAAATTAATTACAGGAAGAAAATAAACATAAATTGTGCTCCTGGCATACTATCACACAAAAATGTGTGTTACTTTCTTTTAAATACCAGAACATTTAATGAGTACCTTCCATGTACCTGTCAAGGAGAAGAACTGCAGAACATACAAACAACTCCGCAGGGTAGTAGAACGTTACTTCTTTTTCTGCATACGTGTACTAAAATGCAGATAATAATGATCATAGTTATTACAAGAAGGTTTAATTTTTATGTTGTTTCTTAACAATTTGCTGATTAGAAGTTAAAGATATTTACTCTAATGTTTATCATTGCTTTGAAGAATTAACCAATCCCTAAATTGTAAGGCCCAGACTCTATTGTAGTATCTGCAGCTGAAATATTCAGTTACACTAATTGGTATTAATAAAATCCAGCCGTTGCCAAATGTTCTTTTTCTCCATTCTGAACACAGGAAATCAGGATGAAATGGGACCAGAGAGAAAGAAAGGTGCTTTCTTGGAGTTGGAACTGGCAGAGCGGGTATCAGGACAGACTTCACGTATGCATGGAGAGATATGGACTCTACATACGACTGAAAACCTGGACATATATGTCTCAATTCTATTTCTCCTTTTTAGGGGCTAGGGGTAGAAGTGACAAAAAGGGTGATCTCCTCCACAGAAGACCCGCTTCTCTATTTACACGATGCACCATTACCTCTGAAGTAGCCATCACCGATCCTGCATTCTCAGTTATCCATAGATCCAGACACAGAACTTTCCCTTTGTTACAGAAAATTTTATTGCATAGCACCAATCTGGAGTATTTTATGTCCATCAACAATAAGCAACTTTTAAGGCTTGGAACATCATCCCTATCCAAGAACCATGAAACTGAATAAAACAAATCATTCTGAATTACTCCTGTCCACTCTCTGTTTGATGATACTGCCTGTTAATACCTGTGAGTTGCTATGTATTACCTGCTATATATCATTGTTTATGAGTGTCATCTCAAAGTGGGCGATTTGGTCCATATTGCAAACTGGTAGAGGTTGAAGATGGACAATTTGCTTTCACTCGCAAGTGCTCTAGAGGGAACACCCAGAGCATATAACAATGGTTTGTTGTTTCATTGTTCCAGTTCATCCCTTGTCCAATCTTTACTCCAACTCACATAAAGCGTAGAAGATCCAGCTTCAAATACCTTTCTCCCTTCAGTTTTTCCATATTTTCCAAATTGCTCCTTTAGCTAATCCACCATACATTTTTGACTGTATGTCAATACAAATCATACCTTTATTTCTAACTTCTGATTAGTTACAGACTATTATCAAAATAGTGTATTACATGTAAACTTAACACTTTATTTGAATATTTGATATCACAACCTCCCTTATAATTTGGTCTTCAATCTCTTTTAGAAACATCTTTCAGTTCTTCTGTGAATAATAAGTAAGGTAACCATATAATTTATCATCCAACACATAACACTTTAAAAGGCCTAGGGGGCACTGAATGACAGTTGTAACCTGAGACCCTCCCTGGAAAACCAGGATGTGTGGTCACTCTAGTCATAACCTTTTGGACCTTGTTAAGAAAGGAGGTCTGACAAATATTTGCATACACGCACAAGATAAAGCAGCTTAATTAACTTTTTCCATCTGAACCTAATAAATGTCCCTAATAAACCACTTTCTGGGCCTCTAGTGCCCCCTTAGGACTATCTCACAGCTTCCCCATTAGTGTAAATTATAACTGTTATAAATCACTTAGCATTACTTTCACACGGAGATTTTAGATTATACTCTAGATTATTCTTTCCCCAGTTAATAATGAACAACCTATAATTAATACTAGATAAACCAATTGGAGTCTATATGCTTTCACATATTCTTCATTCGTAGAATTACTCTAATAGAGACGGTTTAATTAATCTATTGTTCTTGTGGCCAACTGTCATTACCCAAAAGAAAACTGTTATTACAGCTAATGTTGATGATGAGAAAATCAAAGTCTTTTTAAATTTTATGAATTGTCATTAGATCTGTGGGGGGTAAATCACTGACTGCAAATATAATGCTCTTGAATCAAAATTTTAGCTGAATGGAAGTGGAAAAAGTATTGATAACAAGAGACTGGTAAATACTATCTGAGAGAAGTAAAAAATACTTTAATTGCTACACTACATATGCAACTGAGTTCATTATAGATATTAATTCTGAAGTGATAAGATGACAAATTGAACTGCTTCATATTTTCCATCTATCATTTCAAATCAGTCCTCCATTTTTATCCAAGCTACAGAGCCCTTTTAAATGAACACTAAACTAAACAAAAGGATGAATCGTTTACAACTGATCTAAGATATGCAAACAGAAGACTAGTGCCATCTGGAACATATATTGCCTTTAATTGCTTAGGGGCAGAGGGATGATATACTTCTCATATCATTCCACAGGTAAGGAATCTCAAGGTAATAATTTAAGGAATAAAAATTTCTAAAACTTCAGTCTTTGTAAAGGCATTACAATGTTCCTGATGTCATATCTCTAAATTCTCACTGTTTTAAATCAAATAGTTTAGATATACAGGAGCTCAGCCAAGAAACAAAAAAAAATGTCCAGGGTCTTAAATATCCCAGGGACATCTACTGAAGATTAAAAGAGAAGATGGTTATAGAGTTATTTTCTGCTTTCTCTCTAGGACAGTAGTTCTCAACAATTAGAATGCACAAAATTCACTGGGCCATGTATTGAAAATGCAGCTTCCCAGACCTCACCACTATCTATTTCTCCTTTCATGTCTGTTAATAACTGCTTTATACACTTAGGTGCTCCTACGTTGGTTGCATTGATATTTACAAGTGTTATATCCTCTTGTTGGGTTTTCCCTTTACCGTTATGTAAATAGGTAATTTTAATAATTTTGTCTGTTGACCTTCATATTATCTTCATAGGTGGTTGATCTGCTACTTTTGCTGTATTTTTGCCTTTACCAGTGATTTCATTGCTTTTTTTTCTTTTATAATTTTCTTATTCCTGTTTGTGGTCTTTTCTTTTCCACTTAAATAAGTCCCTTTAGCATTTCTTGTAAGACTGGCTTCTTGGTGTTAAACTCCTTTAGTTTTTGCTTGTCTGGGAAACTCTTTATTGCTCCTTCCGTTCTGAATGATACCTTTGCTGGGTAGAATATTCTTGGATGTAGGTTTTTTTTCCTTTCAGCACTTTAAATATATCATGCCACTCCCTTCTAGCCTGTAAGGTTTCTGCTGAGAAGTCAGCTGATAGCCTTATGGGGTTTCCTTTGTATGTAACTTGTTGCCTTTCCCTTTCAGGTTTTAGGATTCTCTCTTTAATTCTTGACAATTCAATTGTAACATGTCTTGGTGAGGGCCTCTTTGGGTTTATCTTGTTTGGTGCTCTCTGTGCTTCCTGTATCTCGATATCTGTTTCCTTCCTTAGGTTACGAAAGTTTTCAGCTATTATTTTTTCAAATAGATTCTCTGTGCCTTTGTCTCTCTTTTCTCCTTCTGGGACACCTATAATATGAATGTTAGTGTGCTTGATGTTGTCCCAGAGGTAGCTTAGATTGTTCTCATTCTTTTTAATTCTTTTATCTGTTCAGCTTGGGTGATTTCCTCTCGTCTTTCATCCAGCTCACTGATCCATTCTTCTGTATCATCTATTCTGCTATCGAGTCCTTCTAGTGAATTTTTCATTTCCACTATTGTATTTTTCATTTCTGATTGGTTCTTTTTTATATTTTCCAATTCTTTGATGAAGTTCTCACTGAGTTCATCCATTCTTCTCCCAAGATCAGTGAGCATCCTTATGCTTTTTGTTTGAACTCTTTGTCAGATAGATTGCTTATTTCTCTTTCATTTAGTTCTTTTTCTGGGGTTTTGTCCTGTTCCCTTACTTGGAACGTATTCCTTTGTCTCCTCATTTTGCCTCTTTCTCTGTGCCTATATCTGTGTATTAGGTGGGTCAGCTATGTCTCCTGATCTTGGAGAAGTGGCCTTATGTAAGAGATGCCTTATGAGGCCCAGCAGTGTGCTTCCCTCTTTGTTACCAGTTCCAAATGTTCCAGAGGTGTCCTCTGTGTGGGTTACATGTGCCCTTCTGTTGTGGCAGGGTTGCTTTTGCTGCAGGTGCCCAGAGAGGCTAGGCTGTCCCCCTGGCTGGCTTGTTGTAATGTTCAGCTGCATGTGGCTGCTATGGGCTCTTCACCCACTTTATTGGGTGTGGGGAGCCCCAGCACAGTTGGCTGCAAATTCCAATAGCACACTCCTGTTGCAGTTTTTCTGTTAAGTGAGCAGGCCCGCAGCATGGTTGGTTGCTAGGCTCAGGGGCTTAAATTGCTGTAGGCCTCTGGCTGGCAAGGCTGTTATCAGCCCTCTCAGGATTGCAGCTGAGTGAGGCTGGCCCCAGGCTATTGGGAACACCTAATTGTTTCAGGCTTTGGATAGTGGGACAGATGCCCTACGAGGATGTTTGAGAAACACAAGTCTTCTGTGGCTGACCAGCCCCACCTCCCACAGGGCCACACACACTGTCAACATAGCCATGCCCCATGTGCATGCCCTGACTTCCTGAAATGGATCCAGTTGCCCCGCTGCAGAGGCCCCACACATTCCACCAATGTCCCACACACTCCACCTACTCCTCACACATACCCTGCCCTGCAGAGGCAGACCCACTCACCCAGCTGTAGAGGATTGAAACTCCAAGCCTATGCAGGCCCAAAAGTTGCCCAAGGACTTCCTATTGGGTGGGGCCAGTCCCTAGGGCAGGCTGCCCGCCCTGGCTGAGCTGGATTAAATTGGTGCTCTAGTGGGTGGGGCAGACCCTGGGCTAACAGACCAGGGGATGAACTTCAATGGCATCTGCCAGTGTCTGTATCAGTATGCCTGTACTAGGTCACAATAATGGCTGCCACCAATGTCTCAGTCCCTGGAGAGGTCTCATCTCTCACTGAGATGCACCCAGAGCCTATCAAGTGAGTTTCTTTTCACTAAAGGACTGTGCACCTTTCTTTCTGGTGACTTTAGGTTGCTTTCCAAACTGGGCAAGTTTGTGCATGGGTCCTTTAAGAATCAGCTTGTTTTCTCTTATATCTGACAGATTTTTGGGGGGTAATCCCTGTTGTTGTTAGTAGTCAGGAAAGCCAGATATTATGACACTCATCTTGGTTGTGCTGAGCCCAAAGGATGCTTATAGCAGTATTGTGCCCCTGCTCAGGTCCCCCACTCCTGCAGGGAAAGCTGCATACATTAGCATTACTCTCAGCTGGCCATGGAATGCTGTGGCTCAAGAAAGTGGGGTTTTTTTTCTTTCCAAAAAGGAATTTCTGCCTGTCCTACCTCAGTCAGCACTGTCCCTCGTTGTGGGGGTTCTTTTTATCTAGCTTTCAGTTCCTTCTGAGGGGTAATTGTCCCCAGAGTAGTTGTAAATTTGTTGTGTCCATGAGAGGAGGTAAGTTCAGAGTCCACCTATGCCCCTATCTTGAAACCTCTCCAGCACTGTTTATTCAAAAAGAAAATTTAGCTGTAAAGGACTTATTTAAGAGGTCAACACTAATCTACCTTCAAACGTTAGAAGTGGCTGGTCTGCAAGTAAGGACTTGAACTGTAATCATTCATACAGCCTCAAGAGCAAAAGCAGATCAGCTAAACTTACTCTGAACTGGGCTTGATTTAAAGTAGTAACACGTGCATGCACATGTGTATCTGCATACGTGTGTGTGTGTTTGCAAACAAGCAGCTGGAGGACTGAGGAGAATGCAGTGGGAGAAGAGTAAGTTGCGGAGATAAGAACACATTAATAGTGGAGAGGTCACTGTGTATTTAAAACAGCACTGCCTCTTCCAGATGTAAGGTTAACCTTGCTAGTGTAAGATGTTATTATGTTAATGAGAGTTTTGTTTTCTTAGAGCTCTGTGGGATTGTACTCCTAATTAAGCTGTATCTATTTATCTGATAAAATCCAAGTAAAGGGTTTATACCATCCTGAAACCTCTAGATGGAAGTGGATGGGATATATGGTTTTATACTAATAACAGATTTTTTTCCATCTGCAAAAGGCACAAAATGATGATTTCTCCAGAGCTTTAAACTTGCCATCTGAATGGTTTTCTCTCTTTAACATACCAGCTCCAACTGCTTTTCCCCATCTTCACCACCCCCCCCCCCAGCTACCCACCCTTAATTATTCTTCATCTACTCTGACAAAGTTATCCCAGGTAACTCACTGAACTCTAGGCTCAGTTTAAATATTGCTTTCTCAGGAAAGCCTTACTTTACTCCTCCTGTCTGTCATCACCCATTACCCCAACTAGCTTAAGACTCACACCTTTAGTTTTCATAACTGTGAAATGCTCTTGCTGTTCTTGTTGTTAGTGCCACCCATGATTCCAACTCCTAGCGACCCTGTGTACAGCAGAGCAGAACCCTGCCTGGTCTTTTTGCAGCATCCTCTCACCTTCTGGTGCTATATCATAGGGGTTTCAGTCCAATTTTTAGGAAGTGGGTGGCCATGTCCTCCTCCCTACCCTGTTTTAGTCTGGAAGCTCCACTGAAACCTGTCCACCATGGGTGACTCTGCTGGTATGTCAAATACCGGTGGCACAGCTTTCAGCATCACAGCAACACACAGCTGCTACAGTAGCAGAACTAACAGACAGAAGATATGGTTTCCTGAACAGAAATGAACCCTGGCTGTGGTGGTGAGATTGACAAATCTGAACCACAAGACCCTCAGGGCTGGCTGCTATTGCTATATCTATTAATACAAATAGAAATTCAAGTTCATAAAGAATACATTACCTTCCCAAATTCACTCTACTAATAATGAGTGAAGATTAAGAGACAAATATCTGAGTATAATGCTTGTAAACTTTCCTCTCCGTATACTTTTCTTTCTTTCTCATTCATGCAATTCACTTTGGGATTTGTCATTAATGCAGATAGCACCTTCCTCCTCCCCTTGATTCTTGTTTAAATAGTCCCTATTTCATCAACCTATATTCCTTTTTCTCTCCTTTTGCCAAACCGCTTTCCTTGTTTTTCTTCTTCTTCTGTCAGTCTTATAAAGCTTTGCCAAATTGCTGTCTGGGGAACTCACATCTTTTGTGTTTTAGGCTAAATTTTCTAAGTTATCTGTAGAAAGTCAATGTGTGATTTCTCAATAGCTAATTTTTTGAATTTGGAATACATTTTTAGAAAAGACGCAACATTAACATCTCTGAAAATTTGTAAGAAAATAAATGATAGCAATTCAGATAGTGCCACCTTTGCACAATTGTGCAGACTGTGAAATTGACTATGCAAGCTGAAATAATGCAAAGCAATCTTAACAATAAATGAGAAAAATTAAGATCATCTGATGACCTTTAAAAAATTTCTCTAAAAAAATTAAAAACTCTTTTATTGTCACTGAGTAAATATATGAGGATATAAAAAATGGTAAAACGAGTATTTATTTTGTACACTGTAAATTTAAACATTAGAAACAATGAAAATAAATGTGTTTTATTTGTATAAAACTTACCAAGAGTAGTTTGAACAGTTTGTCTTATTCTCATATGTAAATCATTATTCAGAGCGAGCATCTTTTCTATGCCTTAGTGAATTGTCATAAATCAGTGAATTGTCTTTCTAAACTTCGATCAGTTTATGACCGTAGAAGTCTTTTACTGTCGTGTAACTACTGATAAAAAACTAGCTGCTTAAAACAGTTCTCACTTAGAAGCTCACAGTGCTCTGGGTGAGAAGTCAGGCTTGTTTAACTGAGTGTCTGCTTAGGTCTCGCAAGCCAGAGTGTCAGCTGGGCTGGGCTCTCATCTGGAGGCTTTGAGGAAGAATCAGCTTCTGAGATCACTCACGTTGTTTGTAGAGTTCCATTTCTGTGGCTGTAGGTCTGAGACACCCATTTCCTTGCTAGCTGTCAGCTGAGGGCCACTCTCAGCTCCAGGATGCATCCACATTCCTTCTTACACGTCCCCCTTCAACTTCAAAGCCAGCGATGCTACCAGATGGAGAATACTCTCTGTTCTTAAAGTGTTCACACTCTGGGTGAAGTACAGCCAAATAATCTCCATATCTTAAGGTCAACTGACTTGGGACTTTATATCTGCAAAATCCCTTCACAGTAATATTTAGATTATTGTTTGATGGAGTAACCAGGAGACAAGAAGCTCCAGAGACCATCTTTAGAATTCTGCCTACAATACATTTTACCCTTTGCACTTTCATATTTTGAAATATCTGACAGATCTCTTAATGTCAAGTTTACTGGCAGCTTCACTTCCTCTGAAACATATTTATCCTTTTTGCCACAACCAGTTTTCTCATTTATATTGATAACCTCACCTTCAGTAAGATCCTCTGGCTGCATATCTTGGGTCCCTAGAATGTTGCCAGTGTCACCATTCCCATGGTCAGCCACCTTCCAATCACATCCTATCGCACTTTCCATATTATCACTTTTTTTCTTTACTGCACTTTCACATTTTGATTACTTATCAAAAAAATAAATAATGGTCTGTGGGTCTATCAATGAAGACAAGGAGGCAACACAAAAATACACACGTACTCTGCTGCCTGAGTAACTAAACATAGAGACTAGTGACCAGTAGACTATGCTTCATGCTGATTCTTTCTCTTTTTCCCAGTTGGAGCAAACTGAGGTTTTACCTATACATTGAGTTTTTAATTTTATTGAAATACTTTTTTTCATTTTCAAAAGTTCTATTACTTTTGTTTTTGTAAATGCATGACCATTCTTTCCTGTTTCTTGTTCATGTTTAAAATTCCATCTATTAACTCAAAGATTTAATTGATAGCTACTATATTCTGCAGCTAATCATTCTGTTTACAAGAAAGGAGTACTAATTCTGTAGAGAGTCAGCAGAAATACTAATCTACAGAATTAGAATTCCTTTCTTATAAATACAATGATTAGATGCAGACTATGATAGCTATAACTGAAATCTTTAAAGAAATAGATGTTTATTTGATTGCAAGCTCATATTTGTGAGAGTGTTGGGGGACCCAAGTTCTGCCAGGTACTCACGAAGTATACTATCATCTTGGACACATTGTATGATTTTCAGGTAGAGGTTTCTCTGAGTAGCAGGGTAGGGTAATCAAGTAAAAACAAAGGTATGGGTACAAATTCCCAAAGGGAAATTACAGTGATGATAACGATGATAATATTGGTATTATTTTAATTAATTACCTTGGGTCATGGCAGAGGCTTTCTCGTCTGTTCTCTCTGTAGTCAGGAAGGTCTCTGTTTGTCTGTCTCTCTCTCCTTTTACTCTGCCCATACTTTCATCAAGGATGTAAAGATTATTTCAGGTGTCTTGTATTTATGTGGTGAATAAGAGTTTCATTCTGTGATGATCAAGGCCTAATCTCCCATTCCCATCTGGAAGATTTTGGTATCTTTATTCCCCCCAGTGCAATCCCACTTTATGTTTTCACTTGTATCTCTGGTTTGTGCTTATTGTGTCTGTGCATCTGTGTGTGTGTGTGTCTATTTAGAAGAGAGAGCTGGGTATTCCCCTTACTTTCTTGAGAGGAGAGCAAGGCACTTAGTAGTATCTCTGTTGCAATTTATTCAGCATCCAATGTTTTCCATCGTTTTTTTCCAATGTCTAGACCACCATGCACACGGAAGTGGAAGTCTAGTTTAACGTGTTTGGTACACTTTTTATTACATATTCATATATCTCTAAACAATATATAGCATTGATTTGTATATTGTTAAGCTCCAAAGGTGAGGTAGCAAAGTATAAGAATACATGTTTTACTAAACATTTATTTTATTTGTGCAGCCCTGGTTATTTTCACCTCTGTATAGTTACTATATATTTTTTAATGGTTATTTATATGGCTTTCAATTTTTTCCCATTACAAATAATGCTGAAAGAGGTGCAAATATTGGAGTATTGGTTGTGCTTATCAACTGCCATAGATATTTCCAAATAGCTTTCCAAAATATTTTTATCAATTTACAGTGAACCGGCACTGTACAAGAGTTTTAATTGCTGTATATAACTGTCAGAGTCGATATCATCACCCATTTTTATTTTAGCCATACTGAGTGGTATAAATTGATGTTTCATTTGTTTCTAGTTTGCATTTCTCTGAACATAAGTGAACTTTTCACATCTTTTTTGGGGTGTGTGTGAGGAAGATTGGCCCTGAGCTAACATCTGTGCCAACCTTCCTCCATTTTGTATGTGGGACACTGCCATAGTATGGCCTAATGAGTGGAGCATAGGTCTGCACCCGGGATCTGAACCTGCGAACCTCGGGCTGCTGAAGCAGAGCACGTAAACTTAACCACTGTACCACCAGGCCAGCCCCTCACATCTTTTTGCATTTGAATTTCTTCTTCTCAGATAAGCTGTTCTTTTACTTTGTCCATTTGTCAATTGTGTAATTGTTAATAATCTTTTACTAAGAACTGCAACACTTCTACGAGCATATCCTGGGATTTTGTGGTGGCGGTGGTTTGTTTGTCTCTAGTATGACAAAGCACAGAAAGTTTTATTTTTATTATGGTCCAATATATCAATTTTTTTCTTTATGTTTGGTGCTTTTATTTCCTTAAGAATTTTTCCTTTGCCTACAATTATAAACATACCCTCCTATATTTCTCTATACAGGTTTGATGTTTTACTTTTCCCAATAAGTCTTAAATCCACATAGGAATTAACTTTTGTGTCTGGAGTAGTTTTATTACTTATTTATGGATAATCTATTCCAGAACAATATACTGGTTTATAATCTGCTGACTATAACACCAATTTAGTCATACATCAGGATGACATAAATTTGCGTGTTTTTCCACCTAATTCTAAACTGTTCTATTTCACTGTTTTTTCCTGCATCAAAACCACACTATGTAACATACATTCACCAAAAAGATCTTGTCTATTCTTGTATCTTGCTTTTCATATAAATCTTAAAATTAGCTTGTCAAGTTTCATGAAAACGTCCATTTGGACTTTAGTCAAGATTACTTCCAATTCATACATCTGGAGTGATGTTATTGAGCTTCCTATCCATGAACATCCTACCACTCTCCATTTATTTGAGTTTTCTTCAATATACCAGAAGAAAATTTTATCACTTTCTCCATAAAATCTTACACTGATATTGTTACATTAATTCATAGGAGCATTATAATTTTTGATGCATTACATTATAAATGCAACATTTAAAATATTTTAGTATTCTGATTTTGGATATTGACACAATATGCAGCAAATTGACTGTATTCTATCATTACTTCCAGTGGTATGTTCACAGATGTCATAAAGTTGTCGATTTAGATATCATCTGAGAATGAAGATTTTGTTTTTTCCTCTCTTGATTATAAAAGGCTTGCTTCCAAGTATTCAACATTAAGTACAGCATTTGTCATAGGTTTTTGATACATACTTTATTAGCATATGGAAGTTCTTTAGCCCTTGTTCCTATACGGTTAACAGGTATTTTCAAACCAATAATGGTATTGAATTTTATCAAACTATTTTTCTTTTATCTATGGAAATTTTCACATTTTTTCTCTAATAGTGATGCAATGATTCTCTGAGTCAAAATCTTAACTTTCCTGGTGTTAACCCAACTTGTTGATAATGTTTACTTTCGATATTTTAAAGGAGTTGGTTTGCTAAAATCTTCATTTTTTTCATCTATTTTCACAATAACCTATCATGATTTTTGTTTTTTGCTGTATTGTCTGTAAAATTCCAAGTGTCTAGTGCTTTTATGTGTATACTGGAGTAGAGATGGGATGAGGTTTTTTTTTTTAAGTTCTGGATATATTCATTTATTAAAAAAATAAGCCTTCCTGAATCATTTTTGATGTTACATTTTTAAATATATTTTCCATCTTTTTAATGGTTTCAAATTCATTGCCTTAAAATTTTCACTAGCATCACAATCTTTTCATTCTACTTTAACTGGTTTGTCTTTTTTAACATTAGTCCTTTCACTTATTAAAAATTCTGTTGTTTCAACAAAGAGCAGTGGCCTAGCACCAGCATTCTACTTCTGCACTTTGCTTTCTGAACTGTGGGCAAATCACTGCCACTGGACATACTTTGTCATCTCTAAAATGAATGTAGTATTTTCTTTTTAGCTCACATATTTTCGTGAGGCTCAAGTAATACATGATTGAAAATGTTTTCAAAATAAAAAACAAAAACACCCACCTAAGGATTTACAGGTTTATCTGCAATATCTTTCTCAATAAGTGCATCACTTGTAACAAATGTTTTCCTCCAAAGCATCATGGGCATCTTTTGGAACACAAACAAAACTCAAAGAGCTTGTGCCCTCCACAGCAGAGTAAACCTTCCAAAGTCTGATGCTAAAAGTCATCTCTAGCTAATCTGAGAACTGCAATTCACTAACCATGATAATTACTTTAGAGACTAATGTGAAAAGATGTTTAATGAAGTATAAACGTTCTTTTAGCATACAATATATTCCCTTCGTTTCATAAAACTTGTAAAAATCATAGAACTCTTTTAAAGTACCTCAGGTCCTAATGGAAGGCAAAACTGTGTGCAAAGAAAGTTCTTCCTAAATCCTTAACTACTTGAGCATACTGCATTTTCTCTGTCAACATCAAGTAAGCATTTATTAGGTTCCTGACCTCATACTATATACTGCAGTTAAAACGCAGTATCTAGGCAGTTATACAGTTAAAAGGTATGCAATGTTTTTTTTTTCTTTTTAAATATAAAGATTAATTAGAAAGCATGAAGAGAAATAATCTTTAAAAAAGTCCTAACATCTAGTGGGTTGAGTAAGGCACTGAGGTCTTGCAAATATCTCATTTCAGAAAACTCACTAGGTTAACCCTAAATATATTAATTCAAATCTAAACATACGAAAATAGCATTGAAAGTATTTGCTGCAGCTGGATTTGAGCGTTACGTGACTCAATACCATGTGACATGTCTATAAGGTTCCCTGAAGTATCCTACTGACTGTTTCCTCTGGCCCCCTTTCTATGATAATTTTTATTCATCTAAATATTATTTCCAATTTGGACTATTTCTTTAATGAACTAGAACATTTAGCAAACAAGTGATTTGGATCAGTACTAAGGAGCCATATGTACAATTTCCAAGGGAAGTGTTCTAACTCTGGATTAAGAAGGGGAAGAAATGAGAAATCTCAGAATTATTATAAAAACAAAATGAAAGACCAAGAGTTGAGGTAAATTAAAAAGTATTGGGAAAAAGCTATCTTTAGAAAGGCTGATTTGCCTTTTGAGAGCAAGAATATTGGCTTGAAATGGTTATATACATCAATACCTTGACTTCCATTCAAACTGAACTATCTTTCACATTGAACTTTTAGTAATAGGCTTGGGTTATACATATTTTACCACCTTCTTACCTCCTATGGAAACGGGAAGATTGTATACAGTTTGTTTCTTTTACTGGATGTTGCAGAACGCTAAATCTGCAGGACTAGATGGAAAAACAAAGTTGGGCAGAGCTTCTCCATCTAGTCTGATAAAACTTCCTATTCAAGAGAAAGTGACTAAGGGTCAACAGCAATTACTTCAAAACTTATTTTACTATGTCAATACCTGAAAAACATATATTTTAAAAGATGAACATACAAAGTCCAAATAAAGTCATTTTTTAAAACTTTATTATTGTTTACCAATGGGGAGATGCAGTTTATTTACACCAGCAGCCATAGGGGCAAGGGGAATACACAGTTAAGTCAGCAATCTGTATAGGATGGACTACTTATGCAAAAATAAGAATCTCCAAAACAAAGGACAGTGGTGGGCTTCACTACACTTCCCCAATGATCCCAGCATGCGACAATGCCAGGCAATGGCCCCAGGCATGCGGTGGTGGAAAGTAACGTATGGAAGAAAAAGCCACAAACCACAGAAATTTGTAAAGAACCCCTTTCCCCCCATACACACACACACTCAGATACATAATAGAATTACACGGTGATCAATACACTAATTGAACAGGGAGGGAGAGAAATTCTGCTGTTAGAGGGAAGATAGGTAGGCAAAGGGAGAGTTCCTAACCACTGTCAACTACATGGTAGGGAGTATTCTCTCCCCAAAAAGACTTTGTCCCCTCAGGGCACCTGTTGGACCTAGCACACCTTACACCCATCCAGGGCAGGAGGCTACTGCCCTAATAGTGGGGGGCAAAAAAATAAAAACTAAAACCAAGAGGGAGGTAACGTGAACCAACCATTACTCAAAACTACTCCCCACTTCTTCCTCCTCTAACAGGAGAAAAGGCCAGAAAGGAAACAGTAATGTCACAGTCTGCACTCCCTCTCTGAAGGAAGAGTGGACCATGGTCCTATCTTCAGCCTGTTTCTCAGACATTATTTAAAATTAGGCCAGTCTCACTTAAAACCTCCTTACTCTCTGTATCCCCTTAGAATGAGATGTTTACAAAAAGGGCAGATAACCCCAAAAAAGCAAGATATTTTAGCTCTTGCTTTTTTTTTTAAAGTTATCACAATTCTTGGATTGAAGACCAATCTGTAACTAGGTCCTGACCCTAAGCACGACAACTCTGGGGGAGAATGCAGTAACAGATAGTCTTGAGGCCTTATTACTATGGTTCCCTTAATCCTCTAAAGTATGTAACCCAAATCAGTCCACATGGTCCAAACGGTTCCTTCTGGGATAAGGAAGGATACATGCACAGCAAGGGTTAAAGAAAACGCATCAGGACCAACTCCATCCCTGTGTGTGTCAGCCAGCCTTGACTGCTCTTCTGCCTAAGTCCTAAGAGGCGGTATCCAAGTGGAGGCGGGGAGATATGACTCCTCAGGAAGTAAGACAGAGCAGGAAGGCATACTAGCAAGGCAGTCCTATAGGAGAAATGCTTAGGTGTGACACTGCCTTTCATATACAAAAACTTAGGTTCCTTTCTCATCCTAAGCCTAACACAGAAAGCCATAAGAAAGATTCTTCTGAGTCTCCCACACAAACAAGAAGAAAAAAACATAAGAAACTTAAAAGAAGCCAAGGAAAGGGAAACTGGGCAGGCTTCAGAAGGAGGAGCATCAAGAGATGAAATGAAACTGGTCAATGTGAAAGCAGGGTGGCAGGCAGCACCTGGGGTCATGAGCTGCACCAAATAGGCAGTGGAGCAGGGACGTGTGGCCAAGCCAGAGAGATGAGGCTGGGTCCCTTACTAGGGCACAGAATGAGGTAAGAAAACATTTCAAATAGAGCAGCACCGTTCCCGCTCACCTTGGGGCTCCCATCCCTCTACACTTCATAAACCCTCCATCAGGGAGTAAAGTGGAGGGTAATTCTGATATGCGGCTCACACTTCCCATCCTCCCCATCCCATTCCCTGAAACCAGGGCATTTCTGGAGGCCCTTTCCTGACTTCCAACAACAAAAGGACAGCTCTTGTAAAGAAGGTCCAAAGGGGACCCAGTGGAGAGGGCTGCCCCTTGTGAGAGGCAGAGAGTGACGTGTCTAGATGTTCACCACAGCAGAGCTTTGTGACTGCCCAACCCAAGGAACAGGGGCATTCAACAGGATACTGCACAGTCAGATGAGATGACCCAGTCCTGCTCCTTGGCTCCTAGCACTAACCCATTCACATTACTGAGGGCAGCTGGAAGAGGTCCTCTCCGGGCTTAGCTTTCAAACCACAACCTCCTGCACAGCCATGATGCTCTTCTACAGTTCAGTCTTGCCCCTGGGGTGGAAGGCAGTTAGTGACCTGGCATAAGGACCAAGTCAGGCTCACAAACTGGCTAGATAACTAGTAACAGAGTAGGAAAATGACTGCCCCACCAAACGCTTGTCCACAGCATAATGGATCCAGATATGAATCTTGCAGTTTGAGAGATCGTGCATAGTTGCAGAGGCCCCCACTACTTCCCCAAGAGATCATAACTAAATTCTCAGCCTGCCTGGATAACCAAGGGGTCCATTTGCCAAGCCTATGCCACAAGGTGGGGTGCCAGAAAGAGGGATCTGTTCAGCAGAAGGCTAGACTTTGTCCCCAAGACCGCTGTAGTCACTGTAAATGCTGGACCTCTGGGAAACTGGTGGCTTTGACCTTTTCTCTCGTTGGAGCCAAGACCACAGAGCTTCGCCTACCAGATTCAGCCGGGAATTCTCTCTCTTGGTTTTCCCAAATTGTAATTGTTAACATCCAGACCTCATACCTGACCTTCATTTGTCTCGGCGAAGGCCAAATCAGAGGCTCAGAACTCAGAGGAGCAGTGCCACTGAGGCCCAACCATCGAGGCCTGACCATCAGTTCTGTCCACACTGTCAGTTATCCAGGAAGCCCTTGACATCGGGCAGACAAAGGCTGAGGAACCAAAGGATTTTATATGCTGGGCACACAGCCACACACCTGTGCACTGGGGACAGTACTGGGATCTTGCGCACTTCCTGGTGTGTTTACAGATCAACCTGTATTGCATGGCGCGCGGGACGCACAGCTCCTCCTGCCCGGGATTTCAAAGCCGACCCCAAGTAACAGACTTATAAAAGGATCCTAATTCCTAAATTCTCCACTTTGGGTTTATAAAGGCTAGGATCTTCAATGGGAATTGGGACTGTTGTCTGAGTTTTTTTTCCTACTCAGCTACCTAAATTCTCCAATCCACAAGACCAGTCTGCGTCCCTGTCCTGGTCACCCCCAGACTCGCTCATGCTGCAGCTACTGGAATTCTGGGGGTGAGCGCTGCAGCTGCTGATCCGGCCCGCTCCCGGCCTCCGCGGGGAGGGAGCACAGCGGGAGGCGGCACGCTCCCTTCTCCTCCACGGGCTGGATGCCAAAATCCTTCACGTTCCCGGTCTCCGCGAACTCCAGGTAGAAGTAGCCACACTTGACGGCCCGGTGCACCTCAAAGCAGAAGCCCAAGCAGGAATCCTCTATCAGGTCTACGTATATCTCCTGCGCGATGGCCTCCAGCTTGTTGGTGTCCAGGTTGGCCAGGGAGATCTCCTCCATCTTAACCCGGGGGCGGCGGCGGGTCCCGGCGGGAGGGTCTGGAACGCGGAGGCCCGGCTGGGGGGCTCGGCCGCGGGGCCCGGCCGGGGGGTGCGGCTCGGCCGCGGGCGCTCTCAGTACTCACGGCGGGCTCCGCGGGCCGCGCTAGGCCTCAGGCCTCCGGGCCGCACCTCGGGCAGGCGGGCGGGGGCGTCCGCGGCGGCGGCGGGGCAGCAACAGCCAGCGGCGCCGGCTCCGGACCCCCGAGTCCTTCCGTGACTTTCTGCGTCTCCGGGACCTGTGCTCTGCGCTCGGGCCGGCCCGGACTCACCGCCGACGGCCGCGCCTCACCCAGCACCCGGTCGCTTCCGCTCCTGTCTGGTTTAGCCCCGCCTCCCTGCTTCCGCTCCCAGCCCGCATGCGCACTGGCCTCCGCAGACTCCAGGGCAGTTCCTGGCGCGCAGCTGCCGGGAAAGCCTCGGAGTGTGTGAAACTGGGAAGAGCTACAGTGTATGCGGCTTTCATTATCTCTAATTGTGAAAAGATTGCGGGGATGCTATTTTATATTACTTTATTTGTAGATGTAAACGTTCACTAATGAATTCAGCACCTATGCCTAATTGATTCCCTCATGAAGAAGGAAAAAATAGTTATGTGCAAGTTTGTGATATGATCTGAAATACAGTTTTAGGAACAGTTCTCCTGTTAATCCATTTTGACTTGTACAATTGACTTGTAATCATTTGTAGTACTGCTGCAGTTGTCATTTAAATCCACTAGATGGTGCAAGGGAACAAATTACAGTATAGTTTATCTTTCAGTCCTTTTTTGAGTGAAAGACTAGGCGCTAAAGGCATAGTTCATATATATTGATCACATGAACCTAAGGCATTTGTCTCATGTATAAGACCGTTAAGTTGGAGTGACTATAACTAGATCATCATATACATCTCTGAAATAATTCAAGGAGAAATTTATATGTGTTTTCTCTATTGCAGAGCAAGGAATTCTGAAATGTGTTAACTATACTGGAAGAAAAAGGAAGCTTTTCCTACAATTGTGCAGCATGAATTGAGAGAGCGAAAGCCAGTCTACCTGGGTTTAAATCCTAGATCCAACATTTAGTAGTTCTGTGGTTCCTCATCTGCATAAAGCTAGTCCGTGTTTCACAGTTCAGATTAAATGTTTCAAAAAAGTTCTCTTGTGACAGGGCCTTACATGTAAGCAAGCATTCAATAACTGTCAAGCTTTTAAAATCATATTAGTTATGGACTTGAATATAAGAAAATCACTGTAGTATTCTCTTTAGTTCTTTGCCAGTTTTTTAGTCCCCACAGTCAGCACCATGAAATAGAGAACACTTTGTATCTTTATAATTTATCAAAAAATAGATGTAACCAGAGAAAGGAAATTGAAAGAAACCACATATTTATATCTGTATCTTTCCAGAATAGAGGAAATTATAGATGTGTATCTTTCCAGACAGATACAAATAAGAATTTTCTAATGTATGTGATCATTAGAGCACTCAAATAGTTTTAGAATTCATTCTCAATATCTCACTCTATATTTTTATGGGTAGAGGGTTAAGGACCAATTAAACTTATTTGGTTTATGAGTAATTAGCCAATACTTGTACCCATGCAAATTTTTTTATTTTGTATTTTGTTGTCTTAAAAACCACACAGTGGCCGATATGGAGGATTTTGAAAGCCTACGCTGTTTGACTCATATACAATAAGAATTTTTTTATCTGGGCAGAATTTTTTTTCCATTGCAGACTTCGTATAATTTATATGTTCTCCATTTGAAAATCGGCATCATGTTTTGATATAAGTTGGAATCTGCAGATAGCCATACGCTAATTCATAAAATATGATTAAGTGCACACATTCTTGCGTCAGAGTGGCTCCTCCCAGTTATTATCTGTGTGAACTTGCCCTATCTACTTGTGTAAATGTCAGTTTTCTCATCGTATAATGTTAATAACAGTTCCCATCACATAGGTTTGTTGTGATATTTAAACATGACAGTGTATATAAAAGTCTTCACAAATTATCTGACAAATAGTATATAATATTGTATCGTATACCTACTGGTGTAAAATGTCCGGTTGGATAAGAAAATGCAAATATAAATATAATCGTTTCCATTAACTCCTTCTCTCCCATGCTTTCTATAAATTTAATTTAAAGCAATGCTTCTCAAACCTTAACGTGCATGTGAATCACTCAGAGTTCCTTTCAAAATGTACATTATGATTCAGTAGGTCTAGAGTAGGACCTGGATTTCTGCATTTCTAACCTATTTTTATGCAGCTGGTTCATGGACCACACTTTGAGTAGCAAGGAACTTGAAGGGCTTGTTAATGGACAACTGTTCTTCATAGTGATTGTCTCCCATGTAATGTGTTCTGGCCAAATTATCATGAGAACCTTTGCATACTTGATTTTGACAAAAGAGAATAAGAGATTGTTTTCCTTCCACTTAAATCCTCCTTATATTGTGAGAGTTGGAACTCAAATCCTCAATTTATTTAATGAATAGAGGCCTTCAGTAAAATTTACTTCAAAATATATACGGGTAGACCATCATATTGATTGAAATTCAAATAATCAGGACCATCACGAGGTTTAGATTTCCTGTCAATATTTTATCTCATTCACTCTTATAAAAGGATCATGATGTCAAAAATTTGCACTGATGCCCATTGTCAGCTTGTCACCCTTCTTCTACTTGTATCATTTAACTAGATTGCCTTACATTTTTCTTTCTTCTTCTCCCCAAAGCCCTCCCCGCCCAGTACATAGTTGTATATTCTTGTTGTACGTGCATGTGGGATGCCGCCTCAGCATGGCTTTATGAGTGGTGCCATGTCCGTGCCCAGGGTCGCAACTGGAAAAACCCTGGGACACTGAAGCGGAGCTCGCAAACTTAGCCACTTGGCCCCGGCTTACTTCTTATTAAAGTGTACCAAAACTCTTTATGTTAAATCAACGATATGCCACAAAAAGAAGTTAGAAAGAATTCCTTAGTTCTGTTGCAATTAGTAGGGTTGAAGATATTTAAGCCTTTGGTATAAAAATAAAATAAAAAATAGAAATTTCATTATCTAAATCATTTTCTCAATACAAAGCAAATAACAGGGATTAGTTCTTCATAAATAAGTGATCTTCAAAGTATATGCACACCATATAGGCTTAAAATATTTAGTGCGTAAATTAAGGTAAGTAAAAGGAATGTATTGTGAAATTTTAATAGTCTGTCGTTATTCTCCTCCTATTCAATAATTGTAATATATGCACTGGGAGAATCAACTCTTTCAAAGAGGAATTTGTTTAAGTTGTTATTTAAAGGTTTTTAGTAAAGACTGAAATTCCATAAAACAGATATTTTTAAGAGTCGTACACTTTTTGCGTTCACATAAAGAAGAAGAGTGAGACAGTAGAGTGCATGAGGGAGAGACCCGGGAGCCAGAAGACCTGAGTTGCTGTCTTGTTTCTGCTGCTAACTTACCAGGTGACCTTGGTCAAGAAGGGAAATTCATATTTGTAAAAACACAGACAGCTGAGCTCATGGTTTCTGAGTGTTTCTTTTAAAGCTAGATTTCTGGGGGCTGGCTCGTGGCTGAGTGGCTAAGTTTGCGCTCGGCTTCGGCAGCCCAGGGTTTTGCTGGTTCAGATCCCAGGCGTGGACATGGCACTGCTCATCAAGCCAATCTGAGGCAGCATCCACATGGAACAACCAGCAGGACCCACAACTAAAATATACACCTATGTATCCGGGGAACTTTGGGGAGAAGGAGAAAAAAAAAAAAAACAACTAAATTTCTATGAATTGAGGAATCTGAGGACATAGGTTTCACCAAGTTAAGGATCAAGTAAATTGTTATGTATTGGGCCACAGAGTTCAAATGTTGGATCTTAAACTGGACACCTGAGGGTTTTCTTATCACAAACTAATCTGTTTTACTTCCTAGGGCATCTTGCCGCTTCTCCACATTTTACAGTTAAGGAAGGACCTTATCATCGACTGAATACCAGCTGGGTTTGGTGGTTATCTTGCCTCACATCTGAAGATCTTGCTTGTAGATAGTCATTTTTAGTTGAGAATTTTAATTTGTCTAGTGATTTTTGACTCCTATGAAATCCATTTTCACTTATAAAGTATTCATTAAAATGTTACCTGTTTTTCTTCACTTACCCAGGTATTTTAAGATGTCAATAGTAAATCAAAGGGAGGGAACATTTGGCCATATTTTTTCCTCTTATAAATAGTACTTTCATTGGACCATGATTTATGTCAAAAATAAGATATGTAGTATTACGCCTTTTTGTCAATAATTTTCTAAAAGAAATATATATGTCTCATCTCTCAACAGTAAACAGCCACGTGTCCTCCCGGGCTTGGCCAGCTTGAAGTTTCAAATTCATCCTCTGCTGAAATCCATTTTTAAGATTTGCATTTAAAAACTGATTGTCATGCCTTGCTTGAGACTCTGAGATGGCACAATTTGATATTAAATAGGGATGTCATGCTAAAATTACAATGCCTAAAATAAATTTACGATTTTAATCTGCCCTACTAAACTGTGAAATTAAGGTGATTTAGTGAATTTTGGCATTTATGACAACTCTAGCTTATGACCTACTGAAAAGAAAGACACTGTAATCCTGAGCTAACTATAGTTTGTGAGCAGTGTGGTACACTAATCTAAAGGAACAATTTTAGTACTTCGTATAAGATGGCCTTTTTTAGAAAGTTGATCTTTCGATATATCCGTTGTTCCGAACCACTTGATTTATGCAAGGGCCGCAGAGGGTCTTGGGAACTCTTCTGCATATTGTATATACAGGTATATAGTTTTAAAAATAGTTTTTAAAGTGTTTGTGACACTGCCCTTGAAGGTTATAAGATACTCGTAAATAAAAATAGAGTAATTATTGTTGGCCCCTCCGTTTGTGAGACAGTCTACGTGGGGTGCTTCCCTTATGTGGATAGAAGGACGCACCCAGAAAAATGCAAACTCGAACACTGGAAACAATTTGTGATTAGGCAATATGAATGTGGCAACAGATTATTTTTTTTAAAAAAAAATACTTATTTTAAAGGAATTTCAAACTTATAGAAGAATTGCAGGAATATTACAAATATCTTCTATATTTCTACCCTTCACCCCAATTTACTCATTAACATTTTGCTGCCTTTACTTTATCTCTTTCCCCCAAGTTTCATTACCACAAACTAATCTGATCTATTGTTTTTCCTAATCTATTTGACAGTAAATTACAAACATCATGCCCTGTTATCCCTAAATATTTCGGGGTGTGTGTGCCTAATGAACAGAGTATTCTCTTATATCACCACAGTACACTGATTCAATTTAGGATTTTGACTAGTTTAGGGTTTGGCTAATACTATTGTCTAATGCATAGTCCATATTAAAATATTTCCAATTAAAATATTACCTAACAATGTCCTTTTTGACATTTTTTTTACCCTGGATCCAACCAGGACCACATATTGCATTTACTTGTCGTGTCTATTTAGTCTGTTTTAATCTGGAACAGTTTCATAGCAGAGAATTTTGAAAATAAAACAATGATGTACACGACTTCAAAGACATTCAATTTCAATGTAATATGGGCGGAATAAAAAATATGTTAATGACATGCAATTTCCCTAATTAAAGCCTTAATTATGGGAAAAATTTATCTTGGCAGATCAGGAGGCTACAACAATGTTGCTTAAAAATGAAGATGATTCTGAAGAAAGCTTATCTACCAGAGTCAGTTTACAACGCTGACAGCCAGTTTTCTTTTAGACATGGATGCCTTTCTGGAGTTTGTACTGCATCAGTTTTTAATATGTTTAATGGCAGTAGCATTGATTCGTTTTCGTCCCCTGCTAGCCCTGTATTTAAGAGATCTTGGTCTTGCTGACTCTGGTTTTGCCAAGCACAATACTTTTCAGAAATCTAGCCCTCAAAGTTGGCGAGGAGTTTCTATGACATGTAAACTGTTGCGTGAGCCTGGCCTGTTTAGTCAACATGCCTTTTGATTGCTAGTCCACATCAGAGTAAACCAGTGGCAAGGGGCATCTGCACACAGAGTCGCTGAGGAAAGGTCATGGCCTTTTTTACATAACCAGTCTAACAGAAAAAGTAGGAAACTGAAATAATATCTTCATTTCTGATATAAAAAAAAAAACAACTAGGGCCCAAAAGGTTAAATGCAGAGTTAGGACTACACATCAGGGCTTCTGACTCCTAATTTTCTTTCTGTTACACAATGGCGTCTCCTATATTTACTTTTTTATTGCAAAATCATCAGTAATGACTACTTCCTAGAATGCATTTCATAAAAATGCTTTGGAATCAGCATTAATATGTAGTACATCAAAATCTTACTGCCAATGTAGCTTTTTATGTTAGAGCTTCAAAAGGAGCATTTTTCATATTAACAAACCATGCATTCCACAAAAAGATGATCAACAACTTAGAAATGTATTTTGAGAGAGTTTTAAGAATCAGTTCTTCACACAAAAGATCTTACTGCCTAAAAGCAGTATCATTTTTAGAACTTCTCCACCAAATTGCTTTTAAATTGTTTGGTGCAAAATTAAATTTCTATCTTTCTTTTTTTCTTTCTTTTTCCATAGTTCTTTGCTTTGAGGTTATAAAGAAGTTTTCATGTAATTAATTGAACATACTTTTTTTTTCGTAACTTGACTAATGTCCATTAGGTTTGTTTTTGTTTGTCTTCTCCCATCAAGAGCTGTCTCATATTTTCTTAAGTCAATCTGTTAAACTGGTGGGTGGGATGCTTTTCCTTCTTGTGTTCCACAGACAGGCATCTGGCAGTTGCCACCAAGTGAGAGATTAATTTTCTTGCAAAAATCTTGGTAAATGTAAAACTAAGAGCAAATTTAGGTACTAACATAGGGTATCTCAGAATCTCTCACAGAGTAATTACGGATTTTTTTTAATTAAAGTAACTCTGGTTTCTCTTTTTGGACTTCACCTCATAAGGTGCTATCTCTTCTTTTCCTTCGTTTACCTGAAACTGCTTTTTGTTTTTCAATTCCCAAAGGAATTCCAGATCCTTGATTTGTCCCCATATTCAGAGATTGTTAGTTGTCTCCTTGTCTCACTTTTTTTTATATTTCCTAAAACTCCCTTCTTAGTTTTCTTACTCCAACTTTACCAGTCCTCACTCTTTATGAGCATCAATACGTACTTTTGCCACTCATTTTCTTAGCCAACCCCCTGCTATTAAAAATTTATTTTAGTCAACTATAATTAAATCCCTAACATAACCCTCAGATGTTTTTCTCCTATTTCCTGATTTGTGTGATTCTCATTTGCTTCAGGTGCCTAGGCCTTGTAGTCTGAGGACAAATACACATAAATGAGTGCACCATCACTGGCATTTAGCACAGTGCCATGCACCTAGGGGATCTTTAATACCTGATATACCGTCAGGATCTATTGCATCAAGTTATAGAATTGAATTTCATTTTTGAGTATTACCAACTATTGGTAAAATTAATATGTAAAACTTATGTTTTTTTCTTTGGACTCCTCAAAGAACAAAGTAAAAATTTAATTATTTTAACATAGAATAAAGTTCGTTCAATCTTCTGGGTCCACTGGACATATCTCTAAGTCTAAGCTACATTATAGAATCTTGGTGATCTTATTGTTTTTGTATCTTGAAACATTTTGCTAATTCATCATTATAGAAACTGTTTCATCAATAATCATGAATTATTCCTAGTTGTATTTTAAAAGACAAAAATAATAAGAAAACAGGTGAATGATGGACTCATCTACATTCATAGAGCTAGCTAGACCTCAGGCCAAATCTGGGTCACTGCCTGTGTTTGTAAATAAAATTGTGTTGGAACAAAGTCACATTTATGTATGTGTTGTCCACGGCCGCTTTTGCATCAGAAGCAGAGTTGAGTAGTTGCATCTGAGACCATATGGCTCACGAGTCTATAATATTTACTATATGGTCCTTTAAGAAAAAGTTTACCTGTTCTATGGTTCTGCTAGAAGGATAAAATAATAGTGAAAAAATTATCATCCTTCACTTTTCTTATTCTGTTGCTTAAAATATTGCATCATCTTTCATAAAGGTATAAAAGAAGCCTGGAGACACTATCTCTATAGTCTGCTTTTGGCTTTTATTGAATACAATTGAGAATTCAGAATTTTTCATTTTCTGCCCTTATGGCACAGAGAAGAAAATTGACAGAAGATGTTTTACAATTATTCGATGAAGTGAAAGATATATTTAAAGCGACAGATAACAGTGCTCTAATGATGGTGGTGAACTGGATCATGGATGTGAAATGGAACATGTAAGTAGAATCTCAGAAAATCAGACAATGCGTCTTGAGATGACAATATCTAGATGAATTTCCAGAATCTATAAGAGAACAATGAATTTCCGAGAAAAAATGGAAATATAGTTATTTCATCCAGTTAGTCATTAAACAGGAAAGACATCATTGGGCACTGTTTTGCTGCAGCAAGGACCTTGACTATTCTATTTTGCTGAAAGAAAATGTGTACTTATGTTTTTAATCATTTATGATGTTCGTGTACCAAAATTTACTTGTTATGAAAAGGTTTATAAAGTTTAAATTTATTTAAAAATTTATGATATAGTTGTTTACCATTATCTCTTTATTCTACCTCTGTGAATTATTTATTAAATGACAAAATTATTTTTAAAAGGATCCATTGCACCCAGGTATCAAATGATGGTGAGAATTGTTTTGACACATTGAGGGTTAAATATTAATGACAAGAAATAAAAAAGAAACATATAGAAAGAATAGACTTGGGCAAGGTAGATTTAGTGGTTTAATTTACGGTTTTTAAAAATCAGTATAATATTTCTGTATTTTATGTTGTGTTTATTTTTGTCTGGCAAGTAGCCTGTTTGCATCCCACACAAAATCTCAAGCCTTCATATGTAAATTGGCTTGTATAAAGAGCTTTCTCTCAAAACATACAAGTGGCAAGTGCCCTTAAAACAGTTCTGTGCAGTGAAATTCTCTTCTGGTCAAACATAGACGCTCTTACCGTCCTTCTCTAGATCACATGTCAAGTTCCAGGAGTAATTTTGTTTTGTAGATTTTCCTTTGTGTGCCTGCCTTTTTCCTTTATTTTTAACTCAAGCGGATGTTTCTGCAGATATATTTTCACGTGCTTACTTTTGGTTCCTTATAAATTTTCCTTGGGAGTTCTAAGGAAATAACAAGGTAGTTTTTTATTTTTTAGCCCAAAAATACTTGTTCCCATAAATCCTACATACATAAACAAGGCACAGCTTAGAATGCAAACAAACAAAAAAACCCTGAATATTAGGATGAGCCAAGAGAAAAATAAACATTATTTTTTGAACTTCTCTCTAACACTTGAAATAATGAAGTTGATCTTTTCGCACTGTACATTTTGACACTTGGTGATATGGGGAGACAAGTCAGGTTAATGGTTTCAGGTTTAAATTAGGCAGTTTGCAAACTGACAGATTTACTCATTTTTTACCTACGTTTCTCTGCACAGAGCCAGTAATCATTCCATACAAATCTCACTATATAATGTGTTTTTTTTATTTTGCTCTTAACATGGAAGAGACAAGAAATGGGGGAAAGGTAGGAGAAATCTTGTTAGTTTCTGATTTGACAACAATTGCCACCTTGTATTAATGTCTCGAAAGAGTGCATTCCTTACATCTACCCTCTGGTGTCATTCATTTATAGCTTTTCCCATATCCACTTTTGTTATAGCAGTATGCATGATAGTTAAATCTAGGGACTCTGAAGGGAGAACGTGGATCCCTCACTATTTGTATGACCCTGGGCGATTCCTGTAACAGCTCATTCTTAGTCACATTATCTGTAAAATGGACATTAAAATAGTGCTTTTCTTATAAGGTTATAGTGAAAGTAAAATAAAATGTAAATTGCTTAAAGAATGTTGGACATTCAGTAAGTATTCAATAAACATAATCTTTTTATTTCTTATAATGATGTAGGAGAAATACTAGTCTTTCAACTCAAATGATCCTGGTTTTCAATTGCTTATTCCCATAATAAGTAAATATTGAAGGTTTCTTTCTTTCTTTTGTCTTTGGAACTTGAAGCACAGTGATAAAGGGGTCTAGCCCCTCTTTCAAAGAGCTACTTAGTGGAGGTAGAGGGGTAAACATAAACTCATACAATTCAGAATTATGAAAGTGATGATAAAAATGAGCATAAACTTCAGTAGACATGCCCAAAATGTAGCGGTCAGTTTTATGTGCAGGGGAGGGAAAATTTTGTGGGAATTTGACCCTTTATTTAGGACTGGGCAGAAAAATATTGCTTGTCAGTAGATACAGGTACAGTGAGGGACATTTTAGGTGGACAGAAGAGCATGATTAAGAGTATAGAGGTATGAAATAACATATTGTATTCATTATCTGTAAATTGTTCCTTATAGCTAGAGTGGAGGAAAACGTGTTTAGAAGCTGGGGATGGGATGGAGGAAAAACTGGAAAAAAAGACTTGTGGTCATTGAAGGGTTTGATTTTTGGAGATTTTATATGTATTGGAAAAGTTATCCGGCATCTATATGGAGGATGAAATGGAGTGTTATAAAAGCATGAGCAGGAAGACTAACTCATAGCCTATTGTTGTAGTCCAGGTGAGAGATCATAAATTCATGAACACAACAGCTTTGAAGATAGAGGGAAGGAAACGCTTATAGTGAATACATAAGGGATCAAATTGATAGCATCTGTTTGGGTTGCAGTAAGAAAAACCTCACAGAATGACAGAGACTATGAAATGAGATCATTTAAATAAAAGTACTTTGTAAGATACAAAGCTTTACATGATTTTTAGTTGTTATTCACATTCACAAATATATAGGGAATGATTTTAAAGACTCAATTAACATGCTGTCCTGCAAAGTGTATCTATTGTCTACTCTTAAACTTAGAGTTTTTAGGTTTTCAATTGTATTTTTAAATACAATCTTTCAATCTTTGGAGACTGTCCTAATAATTCGAATATAATTGTGGGAACATATTCCACCATTATAGGTGTTCCCATAGAATTGAAGTTTCCTGGGTACTCATAACATCTGATCAGATTGACCAAACCTTAAACCAAAGGAATTGTTGAGGTAGTATGGTTACAAACAGATTTTTATAGTGTTTTAGTTATAAGAATAAAATTGGAGGCATTCAAAATAGACTTACATGGTATTCCTGTTTGATTTGAGGCTCAGCGTGTTTTCATATGCAGAGGTTACTGGGAAGCAGCAAATTAATTTTTAAGTGATAATCGTTTTTTCACAGAGCTAGCTAAGGCCTTTACTGGCCAAAGTCCTATAAACCTTGACAGACAACTGCCCTACTTGTACCCTAGGTCTTTGACTCATTTATCGTTGGAGGAATCCAGCCATGCCTGGCATGAGTTTAAAAACAGTCAGAGATCTTGTTCTCATATTCCACATTTTGGGGCCATTTATCCATTGACGTTAGGTCTGCCACATCTGTTCATGCATTTAAATGAAAGTTAAAGACCTTCTTTTTTGATCAAGTGTTAGCGTTTTCATAATTTATATGCACCACACTATTCTGGAAGAGTTTATTCAGAACTATTTTCTCTCTTTTATTTGTCATTGGTATTTTTATGCCTTTTATTCTGCAGCCTTTAAGATGTGATGTGAATAAAAACAGCTTTCTAAATAAAGATTGATTGTCTGGTAACACTTACCAGATAAACAACAGTCTTCATATGAGACTAAGAAAAATACTGTATATGTTGGTTTAAATGATAGAATAGCACATATACACAAAGTTACATCCTCATATACATTTTAAAGTTAAATTGGGAATTTTTTTGAGAAAAACTATTTTGACAAATGCCTTATTCAAATTGCTGAAAACATCTGTATACAATGTTTTCTTAATATGGATATTGGAACCACCAGTTTTTCCCCAGGGAATTTGATTCTGTCCTACGGAAAGGAATGTCTCTGATTGAGACTGAATGGAGTCATTCCCAATCACATCCACAGGTCAGAAATCTCTCTTACTTAAATTTCCTTCCCTTAATCTTTAACAATCTTTAGTCTTTCGCAATCTTTCTAACATCTTTTCAATCTACTGGAAGAAAGTAGAATGTTTGGAAGAAAAGCTACAAGCTTTTCCCATACAAACAAGTGTGTTAGATTTCTATTCACATCACTTCATTAAAAAGTATGATGTGCATCAAAGGAGTTAGATTTTCTTATTGATCTTCAGTGGAGAATTGAGCTTCTGTCTATACAATAATAATGTAAAATACCTTTTAAAATTTCTGGTAAAGTGTGATAATATTAGGAAGAAGTATAAAGAGCACAATCATAAAATAAAATAGTGTGAATATACTGTAAATGGAATTGCATCAATTATCAGAAGAAATAAAATGTGTCCCAGAGATACTTTGGTGAAACAACTACCCTGTGTTTATTAAACACATAAACACATGCACACTACCTCTGACACACTGTTCTAGAATGTAGCCAAACATTTATTTTTTTAACTCAAGAGAGTTCTGAATAGGGGTTATACTTTTCCTCTCTAATTATTTCAATCTATATAGTTTAGCATATATTCAACTCTCATATGTGTGTCTAAAAGACATGGAGTATCTGATTTCTCTTATGTTCAAACAATTCCTAAATTAAATCTTGAGCTCCAATCACTATATTGAGTTCCAGACTTGAATGTCTACCTATCTGTCCCCATTTGGTTATCTATTGGGTATCTCAAACATCTTTACGTGTCTAAAACAAAGCTTTTGATTTTCCCCTCACCTTTCTCATAAAACTGCTTCTCCCCATTTTTCTTAGCCTAGTTCATTTACCGCTGTTTAACAAGATAGTCTAAAAACATGGGAGTCAATTTTGATCTCTATTTGTTATATCTATGTCCATCTGTTGGCATTCTGTGGGCTTGCAAATCAAAATATATCCCAAATTGTACCACTCTTCCCTCTCTGAATCACCACTGCCGTCATGACCATGCCACCATCATGTCCTACCTCAGTTGTAGCAATTGTCCCTTACCTGGCATTTCTGCCCTCGACTCTTTCATTTTGGCCTAGAGCTGCTGGAGTGACACACACACACATGCACACACATACACTCAAAAATCTAATATTTTACCTTTACATTTAGTGAAAAATTCCAACTCTTTACTTTGGCCCACAGTGTCTCATATAAATATGCTCATTGACTCCCTTTCCAACCCCATCTTCTGGACCCTTACTCACTATGTTCCATCCACAATGGCCTTTTTGCTGTTTCTTGACAAGCTCATTCTTATCTAAGACCATTTAAACTAATTATTCACTTAGTGTGAAATACTTTTCTCCCACATCTTTACAGGATTCTCTCTCAATATTCAGGTTTCTTTTCAATTATCCTATAAGAGAGGTCTTCTCCAATGAACTTATCTAAGATTGCGTCCTCATCATTTTCTCTACTCACTTGCTCTCACCTTATCTTCTTTAATTTCTTTGTATATCCAGTTTCTATCTGCAACTATATTATTTATTTGTTTGTATATTTATCATTTATCTCCCTCATTAGAATTCAAGTATAAGTATGTCAGACACTTTGTGTTGGTAATTGCTACATGTTCAGCACCTAGAACAATACACGGAACATACTTCATACTCAAGATAAAGTGCTGAATGCATTAATGAATGAATAATTCAAACTTTATCTGGAATTAATTTTTCAGGTTTATTATTATTATTTTTAAGATTAACACCTGAGCTACATCTGTTGCCAATCTTCTTTTTTTCTTCTTCTTCTTCTTTTTCTTCTCCCCAAAGCCCACCAGTACATACTTGTCTATTCCTGGTTGTAGGTCCCTCTGGTTGTGCTGTGTTGGATGCCACCTCACCATGGCCTGAAGAGCAGTGCCATGTCCATGCCCAGGATCCAAACTAGCGAAACCCTGGGCCGCTGAAGTGGAGCACTCGAACTTAACCACTGGGTCACGGGGCCAACCCCATCAGATTTGTTATTTTTATACCATAACATTTGAATTAGGTGTGGAGGACATGTGAAGTACGTATAGGTGTCATCGGTATTACTGCTTCTATATTTCTCTGTGAACTTAAGTTTGTCAATTACATCAATTTGCCTTAGTTTCTTCATTTTGAGTAGTGTAGATATAATTGTTTGAGATATGAGAAATTAACTTTTGTTTCAAAGTTACAGTAAGAGTAGTATCTCTGAAAAAGTTGAATTTATATGGGGAAAGTTTATTAGTAATATCATGGTTAAAAGTGTATTAAAAAACTTATCTTTTCTTAAAAAAACAGATCAAAGTCCAAAAATTTTACCATTTAATTTTATGTTTATGAGAAATGGAGAAAATGAGATACTACAATTTTTTTTAAGACTAAAACACTTTATCAGATAAATAACATGTCAGATCATATAGTCCAATGGCTACTTACTGAAAATGCCAGCAGCTCTGTAGGCTCACATTTTTCCTCCTAGTAGGAAGACTTGTTACAATTGTGAATTTTCAAGTATTTTATCAATCTTCAACTCCTACTCCCAATTTTAGTGTTTTCCTTCTGTTTTGAGAACTACTTTCATTGAGGAATTTTTTTTCATGAAAATAATTTGTGAAAGTGGGGCTGTGATCTTAGGCATCATTGCCTTAGCATGACATGACTGGACTCACAATTTAAAGAAGTCATTTTCCCTGTGGGTTAAAAATTGACCCATAGGGAAACATATGTACCAACACTTTATACACATAAGCCTGGGTTTCAAACTTTGAAGAGAAGGTTCATCTAGCTCTGTATCTCCTGATATTTGCTTCCTATAACCTTAAGATTCAAGTAAGGAACAACACAAATTGAAATGTGTTCTTCCTTTTGGAGAAAATACCAAAGAAATCATCATTTCTCACCATCTTCAGGAACTCCAGGGAGATGCTCTCATGACATGTTGGGGTAAATTTATTTTATTATATTTAAATATAGCTGGAAAGGCAACATAAACTTATGATATGCTAGTTGGAGCATTATCACGTAAGGGGCAATCTACACAAATGTCTTCACAGAGTGGCAATAATTTCATCTAAAATTTGATGTAGTTATGCCTTATTCATAGTGTTGTGGTAAATATTAAATGTAGAATATAGAACAATATTTACAGGTCTTAAGGTACGACATAAATGTTTTTATAATTAGAATACATTTCATCATTTCATTGTTTCTTAACAGATCTTTTCACTCATAGTTATTTCTTGAATTTGAATTTCAATGGTTTCTTCGGTATTCTCCATAATAGACAATCATTCCTTGGTCTAGTTAGGAACAAAGCAAAAACAAAGCTAATGGCTTGTTGGTTATGTAAGTTTGGGTTATATTTCTTCTCCCTCTTTCTTATTTTCTTGACATGTAGAAATGTGTGAGAAGGGAGAGATCACATGGCTGCTTATTGTGAATAGCTCATTCTTCATTGACCTGCTTATTGCTGTACCAACGAGTCTCACACGTGCATTAGTGCAAGCCCTGGGCTCCTAGCCATGAACGGAGAGAATGAGAGCTCTCCATGGGACTTCAGTGTGACACGGTTTGAAGAGATGCTCTGCCTTGTATTGTCTTGCCTGAAGATTTCATCAATTCAATTGAGAATAGATTTGACAGGGTAAGAAAGAACTAGAACCCGATGTCAGGCTTCTAGTTGAGAGTGGGTGGTTTTGTATTCCCTGTCTGCCCAAATACCCATCTACTGCGTACTTCTGTCTCCCTGTTGTGTTAGAAGCTTTTTATTTATTTTTAATGATGATTTCATGTGGGCAAAATCTCAACCCCTAATATACGCTTGATATTTCTCACCAATTTCCTTCAATATACTTCTCATATGTTGTGCCATTAACTAAACATTCTCTAAAGAATAATCTCATTTTTACTAGTGTTATTTGCAGTGATGATGTGCAAATTCTTATGCTCACTTGGTGAAATAATAGTAAGAGCTATTTTAATATCCTTATGTGCTACTTATACTATCGAGGCAAAATTGGGCTCTGTTTCTATTAACTGATTTTTTTCTTAATTATGGGTCACATTTTCCTGGGAATTTGTATGTCTGGATTATATTTTCTGTCTTTAGAGGGTGTTAATTTTATTTTGGCAGGCAGTTAAATATCTTGTGGATTCTTCTTGATTCTGTTAATCTTGATTTTAGTCTGTCAGAGTAAGTCTATTTTGATTTTATCCTTAATAAGAGAGTTTTGCCTTTCCTCCAAAGGAGTGTCCTTTCTGGGCTCTCAGTTGATATCTGAAATCCTCAGCAATGTCTCCTCTCTGAATGGGCTTTCATTGCAATCTTTTCTGTCCTTGTTTGACCTCTGTTGTCTCCATTTAGTCTTGGTCCCATGCCACCTGCTTTCTGCCAAGTCTAGTAGAGTCTTTCTGTGAGCATGTGTAGCTCAGCCCTCAGCCAGCAACCTAGAGTGAACCCTCACAGAGACTGCTTGGGCCCTTCCATGCAACTTCTTTCTTTCCAGGAACCTGCCCTGGAAATTCCATCAACTTAAGCAGTATAAATTTCTGATCTACACTTCCACAGCTCAGCAATGCCACAACTTCACTGGGGCTCCATTTCCTTAAGACAAGTAAAGAAAGTAGCACTGTTCTGTCCCTTCTCTTAAGAATTGCAGTACAATCATGCACCACATAGCGATATTTCTGTCAACAGTGAACCACATATATGACAGTGGTTCCATGAGACTATAATGGAGCTGAAAAATTCTTATTGCCTAGTGACATCACAGACATCATAACATCGTAGTGAAACATATTACTCCTACGTTTCTGGTGATGTTGGTATAAACAAATGTACTGTGCTGCCAGTCATATGAAAGTATAGCACATACAATTAAGGCCAGTACCAAATACTTGATAATGATAATAAACAACTGTGTTACTGGTTTATGTATTTACTGTATTTTTTAGCATTACTTTAGAGTGTACCCTTTCTACTTATAAAGGAAAGTTTACGGTGAGACAGTATGCCCTGTTAAAGCCACAGTAGCCTCAGACATCACATTTACCACATCTCTTGATTGCATCATTTTCTCTTGTGCTTGGTTTAGTCTCGTGTTGTTTGGTTCATCATGGCCCCTAAGTGTACAAACTCCACTGCTACTGTTGTAAGTAAGAGGCCATGTTGAGTGATCTACTGGGAAACAAAATTAAAAGTGATTAAGACTACGAAGGTGGAAAATCAATGATGGTTATTGCTCACCAGTCAGGCATGTCCCATTCTACCATAGCTGTGGTCTTGAAGAACAAGAGCAAAGTGATGGAAGCTGTTAAAGGATCTGTTTCATTGAAAGCAATAAGAGTAACACAAATTCGAGAAGGGCTTATATCAGACATGGAGGACTTCTTTTTTTTTTGTTTTTCTTGCTCAGGGAGATTCACCCTAAGATAACATTCATGCCAATATTCCTCTATTTTTTTTTTTTAATTATGTGGGCCACAGCACAGCATGGCCTCTAACAGAGCAGTGTAGGTCTGTTCCCGGGAGCCAAACCCAGGCTGTCGAAGTGGAGCATGCCCAACTTAACCACTAGGCCACCAGGGCTGTCTCTTGTGGAACATCTAATGACCTGGATTGAAGACCAGACACGGAAGCATATCCCTTTCAGCACCATGACAATCATAGCCAAAGTAAAAAGTTTGTTTGTGATGTTGAAAGAAAAGTCTGGACCTGACTACAATATTGAATTTACTGCTAATTCATTACATAAGGTGAGAGTGAGTGGTGAGTCTGCGAGTGCTGATGTGCAGGCAGCTGAAGAACTCTCAGAAACTCTAGATAAGCTGCTTGTGGAGGAAAATTACTTACCAGAGCAAATATTCAATATGGAAGAAACCTCCCTGTTCTGGAAATGGATGCCTACAAGCACTTCCCTCCACAAGAAGGTCAAGCCAATGCCAGCTTTCAAGGCTCTTAAGCACAGGATAACAGTGTTGCCTGGAGGCCGTTTTCAGGCTACAAATTGAAACCCTTTGTGATCTGGCACAGTGACAGCCCCAGGGCCTTCCAGCATATGAAAGACACACACTGCCAGTGTACCACAGGAGCAAGAAAAAGTCATGGATTGCCCAGCTCCTCTTCCAAGACGCCCTCCTGAATTGGTACACCAGTGAAATGGAGAAGTACTGTTTGGAGAATAACGTACCTTTCAAGATTTTGCTTATTGTTGATAATGCTCCTAGACATCCTCCTTTTATTGGTGATCTTCATCCCAATATCAAAGTGGTGTTTCTCCCTCCAAACATCACCTCTTTGATCCAACCAATGAATCAAGGAGCTATAGCAGCTTTTAAGGCCTGCTACCTGAGGAGGACATTTGCCCAGGGTGTTACTACCACTGAGAAGACACTGAAAAGACACTGATGCAATTCTGGAAGGATTACAATGTCTATGACTGCATCAAGAATCTTGCTGCGGCTTGAGGTGATGTCACCAAGGCGTGTATGAATGGCATCTGGAAGAAGACACTCAAGAAGTTCATCCATGACTTCAAAGGATTTGCCAAGGATGAGGAAGTTGCAAAAGTAAACAAGGCTGTGGTTGAGAGGACAAACAACTTTAAGCTGGCTACAAATGAAGATGCCAGGGAGGAGCTCCTAGAGAGATGGTTTCTGAGGAATTGACTAATGAGGAGTTGTTGGGACTGGAACAGGAACACAGAGCTGAAGAGGTAAGAGCAAAGGAAATTGCAGGAGAAGAAGAGCCCCAAAGAAAATTCACAGTGAAGGGTTTAGCAGAAGCTTCTGCAGACCTTAACATGCTCCTTAAAAAGTTTAAAAACATGGACCCCAACACCAAAAGGTACTCATTAATAGAGAGGAATGTTCATGGTGTGTTATCTGCTTACAAGCAAATCTATGGTGAAAACAAGAAACAAACCAAGCAAACCAGGATGGACATATTTCTGAAAAGAGTGACTCCTCCTCAAGAAGAGCCTCAGGCAGGTCCCTCAGGAGGGGTTCCAGAAGAAGGCATTGCTATCATAGGAGATGACAGCTCCATGCATGTCATTGCCCCTGATGACCTTCCAGTGGGACAAGAGGTGGAGGGGAAGACAGTGATATTGATAAGCCTGATCCTGTAGGCCTAGGCTAATTTGTGTCTTAGTTTTTAACAAAAATCTTAAAAAATAAAAAAAAGTAAATTTAAAACTAGACAAAAGTTTATAGAATAAGAGTATAAAGTAATTTTGTACAGCTGTACAATTTGTGTTTTAAGCTAAGTGTTATTACAAACTAGTCAAAAAGTTAAAAACCTTTAAAGTTTATAAAGTAAAAAAGTTACCGTAAGCTAAGGTTATTATTGAAGAAAGAAAAATAATTTTTTATCAATTTAGTGTAGCCTGTGAGCAGTGTCTGTAGAGTCTACAGCAGTGTACGTGGATGCCCCAGGCCTTCCATCACTCACCACTCACTCACTGACTCACCCAGAGCAACTTCCAGCGCTGCAAGCTCCATTCATGGTCAGTGCCCTATCCAGGTGTGCCACTTTTTTTTATCTTTTATACCGTATTTTTACTGTACCTTTTCTAGGTTTAGATATGTTTAGATACATAAATACTTGCTGTTGTGTTATCGTTGCCTGCAGTATTCAGTACAGTCACATGCTGTACAGGTTTGCAGCCTAGGAGCAGTAGGCTATACCACATGGCTCGATGTGTAGTAGGCTATACCATCCAGGTTTGTTTAAGTTCATTCTATGATTTTCAACAATGACAAAATCATCCAATGATGCATTTCTCAGAACATATCCCGATCATTAAGTGACACATGACTGCACCACTTTGCCTATTTTCTGTGCATTAAAAGACTAGCCTCTTATATTTTGTCCAATTTTATGGTTATTTATAGTTGCAGGGCAAGTAAGATATCAGTTATTTTTTGATGGTTGGAAATTGAATTGCCACATAAATAGATTTTTTTATTGTTATTTCAATGCTGGAAATTTTTGAATGGTTGAAAAAGTAAATTTGTATCACTATTTATTTATCATTCTAAAGATTTTATAGTCAATAATATTTCCCGGCACATTTATGACCCATTCTTGGAGTATAATTGTGCTGTTGCTAATGTTTTGGGAAGCTCTGGTTTATAGCATAAACTTTGTGCTATAATTTGTTGAAGATTTGCTTTTGATGTTCTAAGCCAAACTTTTGGAATCCCAAACAGCTATTATCTTTTCTAAGTACCTAATCCTGGAGAGAAAATGGTCACTCCTTACTGAACTAAAGTCTTTGAAGGTGAATATGTTTTCAAAACTGTTTTGGACCTTATGACCAAGAAATTAACACTATTTTTGTTATACTTTTTGATATTCCCTTTCCTTGGATAAAGGAGTATCACATCAAAGTCTAGTTTAAATACAAAAAGGAACATACAGCTAAAGGTATTATTGAGAAAGAAAAATACACAAAAGAAAAAATCAAAATATTATCCACTAAGCCAATCACTTCCCTAGACTCAGTATTCTGTGGGTGGAGACCATTATTTCATGTTCTCGTTTTAAATAAACATACCATCTGAACGTCACGTTAATTCTTCTTAGAGTCCTGGAATACACTGCAGGAATACACTTTTCTGTGTATCTTCTTTAGACAGGAAAAAGTCAGATTGGGAAAGTAAAACTAATTTAATATCTGTCATGCTAACTTCCATCTCTATATATCACCAGAAATATATACTTAGGGAAATTTTAGTATAAGAAGGAAGAAACCTAAGGATTCGATTAATATAGTAATAAAAACGTATCTCAGAAGAAAACAAGCAACAGTCCTTAAAGTATTAATTTTCTAGAAGGTTAAAGCTTTATCCTTTAGTGAAGATTGTGCTAGTTACTCTGTAAAGCAGTGTCCTGCTGACCCACTGATCCACCTTCCTCCCCAATTTCAGTTGGTGTTGTGTGGTTATTTCTGAAGATATATTAGGTTCTGACATGGCTTTTCTTTTCTGATAAATACATTTCATAAAAAATGAGTTTTGTATTGACTTCCTTTTCTAAATATTATTTTCTAAGCATCACTTTTAAGAAATGCACCATAATATAACACACTGAAAGGAGATAAAATTCCTAATGTTGACACATTGCACATCTGACCTAATTCGTCATAGGTTGTGATGTACATTTGTGTGTTTTGATGACAACTTCTTTTAACTAGAGGTGAAAAGGAGGCCTGATTTCCCAATGTGATGCTGGCCCTGCCATCGTTATGATTCATATTTCTAGGGTTTTGAGAAGATAGAGATGCAAATATTATCAGAATCTTGTAACAAACTAGGCATTGATTTATTTTTGCTTTATTACAAGCTGACTTCGCCGAATAACTAACACTCTGTTTACTATTGAGGACAGTTTTGTGAGGTTCTACAGGTCAGTGCAGCTCGTTGCATTTTGAAATGAAATGAAATTGATCATTATGTAGTTATCACATATTATCTTACATTACTAATGTGTTTATTAATACTTTCATGTGCTAATGATAAGCAGTAGATCAGATAACTAAGTAAAGTAGTGGAAATAGGACTGCTAGTGTTTGTTAGGGATATGAGGAAAAATTAATATATACAAATGGAATATCTAGTCTAAGTATGAAGTAAAAGAAAACAGGAGCTTCCTTATGAATACTGAACCTCACATCCCGAACGTCACATATTTGTGGAAACCTACTACATCTGTGAGGTTTACCTGGACTTACACTGGAAGTATTTGTCTCCTCTATCAAAAATTCAGGGCTCAATAGTCCTGGGATTGTTTTTCAGTTGAGCAGTGACATCTGGGACTCGGTATCTTTCTACCATCCTGCCCTGCCATTATTTGTGTATGGCTTTCATCTTTGTAGAATCAGTTGAGGTTGTACCTCCAGATACTGCATTTGCTTTTCAAGCAGGAAGAAGAGTGAAGGGTGAGAGAGCTGATGGCTAATGTGCCTTCCATCCCCTTACTAAGCTTTCCAGGAAGAAGCTCCACTATGTACTTATGTTTTCATTCACAGCAAAAACTGGGTCATATCGTCACCCCCAACTGCATGAAAGTCCGGGAAGGTTAGTATTTACTTCTTCACCTACGTAAGGAAGGCACAAGAGAAAGGAGCGTGTCTGGTGTTGGGGTAGCAAGTCCACACTGTCTGCCATTGCTAGTCTAAGCAAGCCATGGGATTAGAATTTGTTTGAGCTGGGCCACCTATTGCCAGAAATTATAAGTTAGGAAACATTTAATAAACGTTGCATCTGGTAGAATAATTGCTCTTACACGGAAACTATTTTTGGAGGTAGGTTTTTTCCTAGCTGTGGATGAATCTGTTTGGGGAATGGATAATGACTGGCTCCCAGATGTCGAAGAAGGAAAGAAAAAAAAAAACCACTCAGCCTGAGAGGAAGTTTTTAACTCTTTAAAGAAGTGAAAGTCAGAGATTTATCGGAGATTTATCAGGGTACAAACACTGAAAAAGGTGAGCTCTTTGCATAAACCTTCTAGACTTGATTAACGTTACTAAATTCACAAAATGCTTGTTGCAATTTAATTTTTTGAAAACTGCTGAATGCTTTCATTTTACATCCTGCTTGCAGGTGAAATGCAGACCTATAGAAAATCTGCCTGCAGGACTTTACGTGTGTTATAGCGGGAAATGTGGACTGTCTCTAAGGCATGGGAGGTTTCCTGCAAGTCAGGTTTTCTTTAAAGCCCGCAGGGCAGGGAAATCCCAGCTGACATATATGCGGCCTGAGCTGGTAAATAACTAACAAGTCAGAATGTTTGCAGAAATTCATGCATATGTCATTATGTAGTAAATGAATAAGAACGTGTGGGTGTGCGCGTGCGCGCATGCCTGTATGTGTGGTTTACAAACCTTCAGTGCTAGATTTTCTTTTCATGTTATCAGTTATCATCATTGTTATTGAAAGTTAAAAGGCAAACTTCTCCAGAGGGAATTTTTCTCTCAGCCATTTCTTTATTACAGTGTACAGATAATTTAAACTGAAGCCAATTTTTCATTAATTCCTTAAAAATGGTTTCTTGATTTTGTTTTTCAGTAGGATTGTGAATTCTTGCATAGGCACTATTTTAAATGGTTACATAGAAGCCATTGTATCCTTATATCATAATTTGTTTAATCAATTCTTTGTTCATACACATTAGGTTCTTTCCAGCTTTTTATGACAAGAAACTATACTTTATGACACGTATCTTTTTGTATTAATGCAATTATTCTCCTTAGGAATATACTCTTAGAGTGAGATCACAGAGTCAAAAAGTATCTGCAGTTTACATTTTGAGGTAAGCTGCCAAAATGCCTACCAGTAAGATTGTAGTAATTTACCTTTCTACTAACAAATTTTACTTTCTTTTATTTGAATGTCAGCAACAATAAATATCTTTTCATGTTTCTTGACAAATTGATTTAATTTAGAAGTTTCCTATTCTTACCTTTGCACATTTTTCTCACATATCTAAATTCGTAATTTATTTGTGAAAACTCTGCTTATGAGGATTTTTAATGTTTTCTTCAATATTTATATATGTTGTAATTGTTTTACTACTTTGTTATTTGCATTTTAGTTCTATTTATTTTGTTTATTGTGTCAATCAGAATCTTTCAATTTAGATTATCAAATATATCAGCTTTCAACTATATTGCTTCTGTCTTCATCTTGGAGTTTTTACTCTCCATTGATATAAACACGTTCACCACATTTTCTTGTTGTATTTCCATATTTCAGTTGTGGAGGATCAGAATTGTCCACCCCAAAATGTGTCTCTTTGCCTTGCCTTGATTACTTTTAAGAACAGAAGACTCTGAAAGAAACTTTGACCTTCCTCCTAGCTGCCTAAAAGAAATTTAAAATAAAGGTCTGTCCCCAGGACAGGCCATCACCATAGATAACGCTTGGTATCAGTAGACTGAGAGGGTCCTTGCTAAGCCCACTCTCACCAAAGTTCTATTTACCAAACATTTGCTTTCCCATCTCCATGTGAGTTGCCTTCCTCCCCTTTGAAGTCCTAAACCACTACCCCCAACATCCTCCTTTGTCTTTAGCTGAAGATGGTATTTAAGATGAGACCTCTGCCATTTTGGGGAGTTGTTCAGTTTTCCTGAGTCTCTCCCATGTATACATGTTATAAAGCTTTGTTTAATGTTCTCCTATTATTCCGTCTCACATCAATTTAATTTGCAGCCCGGCCAGAACAACCTAGAGTGGGTAGAGGAAATGTATTCCTCCCCTACACAGTATTATTTTCATTTTTGTGATTGTGAAATTTATTTTGAACTCAGCAGTGAACCAGGAATCCAGCTATTATTTTCAAAATAGCTAATCCATTGTCTTAACACTAGTTATTGAGTAATTAATCATATCCCTAAGATTTAAATATACCTCCATTATATCTAAGATATCCACAAAAACTTGTGTTAATTTCTGGGCTTTCTATTCTGATCATTTAATATGCATCATGGGTGGCCCAACTAACTTTTCACTAGTAGCAGAAGTGGTCCCCTGGCTATGAGGAACAGTTAAAGTATATTACACAATGTATATTTAATTATACAATTAAAGTCTATTATACTGCAAGAGAGTTATAATAGTTCAAAGCAAGGACACTCATGCCATCATCAGCCTATTTTACATTTTAGTCCTGGTAATGGAATCATTTCATACTAGGATTCTTTGTTTAGGAGTTTAAATGTGGAGACCAGGTTGAACTGGTTCTCCAGCACAGGACTTCATGGGGAAGGTCTGAGAGTTAAACCAAGTCTTTTGTGCATCTCACCTGCAGCCTTGAAACAAGTTTGTTACCTGAACTTAAAGTTTCCCACACCATTTTCAAATAGGAGGACTTTGTTTTTCCAAATTTATATTCCCTAAGACTTTTGTGTCATACCTGCAAATATTTCTTATTACTTAACATTTTGAAAGTATCTCTTATTACATCAAAATATAACAAGATTTGTATTGTTTGAGTTAATTGATATTCTTAATTTCTTCTGCTTGTGCATACACATATTTGATGCTTGTCTTTTATTAGGGCAAGACAATCCCACAAAGAATTTTTTAAGATCTTGCTCATATATTCTTACTGTATATTTCTATTTAGAGCCACACAATTTAATTACAATAGTGTTACTTCTGTTTCTGAGGACTTTTGTATCATTGCTCATTTATTCTTTCCACAGAATTTGAAAATACATTCTTCCAAGAAAAATGAAAACTTTTCTCAGTACTTTAGATTCGTTAGTTTGATTTTTTGTTTAATTTTGGAGGAACTTACATCTTTCCAGGACTGAGTCTTTCTCTCCAAGAAAAAACCATATCTTTCTATTAAAAATCAATTTTTATATCCATCAGCAAAGTTTTATAATTTTCACCTCATATAAGCCCTATACAAGTCTTATTAAATTAATAACTAAGAATTTTATTTGTTATGCTTTTCTTTTTAATAGGCATTTTCTCATTTATACCTATGTCTATTAACAGATTATTTTTATGGTAAATTTATTATATTTTTTCTTAAGCTGATATTTTAACCAATATTTTCATTTTTAATATTTTTTCAGTTGATTCTCTGATATTTTTAATGTAAACATATTGTCTGCAAATAATGATTATTTCTTCTTCGGATTATCTGTAATAAATCATTGAGGAACTGTGGTTATCCAGTCATGCCATTATGAGTAGCAAATGGTTTTACTCATTGTCAAAGGCTATGTCACAACTACTCACTGACTACCATTGATATTAAGATGCCTTTGATTAAAATATATAGAGAGATTTCTGAGATGTTAAAACATTAAATAAATAGGCATCTTAAAATCATTGAGTACATGGTTAGGTTAAATGTCTATGTGCAATTTTTTATATAATGATGATTTAAATCAAACATTATTTTTAAAGAATCAGTTTTTTACACGTAGAATTTTTGGTTCATAGTATTTTTCTTTCAGCACTTTGCATATTTCATTTCACTTCTTTCTGATCTACATTATTTCTGCTAAGTTACCCATTTACTATTGTTCCCACGAATATGATGAGTAATTTTTTCTTGCTGGTTTCATGTTGTTCTATGTCTTTGGTTTTCAATAGTTTATTGTGATATCTTTGCTTTTATCCTACTTAGGGTATTCTGAGCTTCTTGGATTTGTAGATTAATGTTTTATTGAATTTGAGAGTTTTAAGTCTTTATTCTTATAATAAATTTTATAGCCTTCTCTCTCTCTTCTTTCTATGACTGACGTTACATGTTTGTTGGCACACTGTTTGTCCCAAAGTTCTCTGATAATATGAATAACTGGAATGCTCATACATTGCTGATGGGAATGTATAATTGTGCAGCTATTTTTCAAAATATTTTTTCAGTTTAATTGTAAAGTTATTATACAGCTCAACAATTTAATTCCCAGAATTCTACTCAAAAGAAATGGAAACATATTCACACAAACTTGAATGTGACTGTCCATAGAAACATTATTCTGTGATAATAAAAGTTGCAAACAATCCAAATGGCCATCAGCTGGGGAATGGATAACAAAAAGTGTATATTCACACAATGGAATCTTATTCAGCAAGAAAAAAGAACAAAATAATATTTCATTTTACAACGTGGAAGACTCTCAAAAACAGTGTGACAAGTGAAAGTAGCCACATTCAAAAGACTGCATATTGTATGATTCCAGTTTCATGAAATGTCCAGAAAATGCAGGTTTATAGAGGCATAAAACAGACCAGTGTTTGCATGGAGCTGGGGGTGAGAGTGGGGATTGGCCACAAACAAGCTCAAGGGAATTTTTTGGGGGGATGGAGATGTTAAAAAATTGGATTGCCCTGGTGTTTGCACAACTCTGTACATTTACTAAATATCATTAAATTGTGTGTTCACTTACAATGGATGGAATTTATGGTATGTAAATTATACATTAAAAAGTTGTAAATTAAAAGAAAGAGAAAAAAGAAAAGATAGGAAAAGAAAACAATTGAATTTTTAATTTTTGTAGATAGTGCCAAATTACTTCCTGTATGAATTGTAGCAATTTCCACTCCCACCAGTAAAATCTAAGAATACCTGATTCCCCAAACTCTGACCATGTTTTACATGATCAAACTTGGATCTTTATCATTCTAGTAGTCTGTGCATACTTTTAATTTTCACATACCTTACTATGAGTGAAAATGAGAACCTTTCCATATATTTAAAAACTATTTGTTAATTTGTTTTCTGTGCATATTCTATTGATATCTCTTATTTTCATATTATGTGTTTTTGTCTTTTATTGATTTCTAAGAACTCTGTAAATATTAGAAACTTTAGCCCTTTGCCTGCTCTTTATTTAAGTTTATTTATTTATTTATTTTTAAAGATTGGCACCTCAGCTAACAACTGTTGCCAATCTTCTTCTTTTTTTAATTGCTTTTTCTCCCCAAATCCCCTCAGTACCTAGTTCTATATTTTAGTTGTGGGTCCTTCTAGTTGTGGCATGTGGGATGCCGACTCACCATGGCCTGATGAGTGGTGCCATGTCCACGCCCAGGATCCGAACCTGTGAAACCCAGGGCCTCGGAAGCGGAGCACACGAACCCAACCACTTGGCCACGGGACCGGCCCCCCTTTGCCTGCTCATTAGTTGCAAATATTTTTCCTATTTTGAACTGATAATATCTTTGACTTTGGACTAAATGACTTTCCTTGTGTCCAGTTTTCTTTTCATCTCACCCTGATCTTTTAACTGTGTAATCTAGTCTCCTGCAGTTTGTTTGCAAATGGAAAACAATTACCATAGAAATCTGTCATCTGTTTCTTGGAGCATACAAGGGCTTTTCAATCTATTGTCACTGTTATAGTATTTTTTTGTAATATTTTGATACAATTTATGCTATGATTTTGTGCTGGTGCATTTTGGTCTGGGAACACACATCTGGCAGTGCCTTTGCCTTCATATCGTATAGGCAGAGCTCCTTATCCCGCTCCCTCTTAGTTTCTGTTTATTTGGTTTTCCTTAGTCCTCCATAAAAAACCTTGATTTTGCTGACTTATTTTAAATTGGTAGGCAGAAATTTTGCCTTCGTTGTGCTATAATTTGAGAGCTTTTCTTCTCAATTTCTTTCTCATTTTCTTGAATCTCCATTATTTATGCTTGCTTTGGAGTTTGTCCTCTTCCATAGAAAAATATTCCTTTGCTACTGGTTAATCCAAAACTAGGAGGGGAAGGATCCCCTTTTGATAAGCTGATTGAATGATATACCTATAGGCTTATTGGGTGTTATGGGTCATTTTGTATTGCCCTCCTTCTAATTACTGACTGGATCTGAGAATTAGGTTTACTTGCCTTACCTTTCCTGTAAGGAATCCTGGTTATAGGAGAAAAATGATGCTGCTTGGCCAAGCCTTACTCCATTACTGCTACCCCCAGCCATCTGTGGAGCAGAGCTGTGCACAAACCAGGAGCTTTCCCTGCCTCCTGCCAGTCGCCACTTCAGGTGATCCCTGACACTACTGTGACTGTGCTCGAGAGAAAGTTTCATGTCCATTCCTGAAGGCCCTTTTTAATTTGATCAATGGTGCCTCATTTTTGGCTGACATTCCTGCATCATAAATTTTTTGAGATTCTCTTTCTCCTTCTCCTGTCTTCTCCTCTCCTTGAGTTTCTGCTCTCACTTGGTAGACAACCTAGTTATTTCCCTTAGGAAACTGCATCACTTCACTAGAAAAGGCCTGACTTCCCAGCAGGCTTCAAGAATGACAAACCCTCCAAGACATAAACTCTCTGGGTACCAGTGTATGTCATCACGTTAAACATTTTTGACTGCAACTACAGAGCTGGGATCAAAGGGAAATTACAATACAACATAGACTGCCAGCTGTCAATGGATCAAGAACTCTCTGCAGAAATTGGAAGAAATGCTCTTTATACTTATAAGCTACTTTTAGTCTACCAATCTCCACTAACTGTGTGCTATATAAGCAACTATAAGGTGCTTTGAAAGAAACAAGAAAGATCTGAATGGGGGAAATATGATGAATTATAAGAAAGAAATATCTGAACTGTTAAGAAAAAATTGAAAAAACAAAAGTAGAGATAGTATCCAAAAAGATACCGAAGAAACTTTCCATGTTATAATTTTAGGATCAATATTTATTTAACATCAACCACAATTCTATGCTATATGGAGATTGAGACTACAACTAACTGTAAGGAATTCAAATTTGTGAAAATGATGGACACGAGAGATGCCTATGCTTTGAATCTCACTGGTCTTGCTGTTGATTGTGCCACTGGACATGACTGTGATCTCAGGCGGGGCTGGAAGGGAAGAAGTTTTGTGAAATCAGGAAGTCACATTCTCCTCTGGCTTCCTACCTCAAACAGAGTCAATCATTAAAAAATGACATTAAATCGAAGAAAGTTAATTTCTGTTAAGTGTCTCCTGCTCAGAGAACCGTTCCTTAAATCTTCCACTGGCAGATTTCCTTTCACTCACATTCTCTGTCGTAACACCGTAAAAACCTCCTTAGGACCACTGATTATACTCTTGAACTCAGGAATTTAACGCAATGACGTGTTGTTGTTGCTGCTGTCATCGTGAATTAGACTTCAAGGTCCTGAGATGAGTGAGGTGTTTTACACTTTAACATCTGAAGTTGCTCATCTTTCTCCCTGTGGACATGCATAAACATTTATTAAATGAAGGAAAGAACACAGCATTTATTCCTCCACTCTTGTAAACCCAGAAATAAGTACCCAAGTTATAGCTGGACGAACATAAGGGCAACTATTGGGCAATGGATATTTGTTGTTTTCACAACCTGTGACATGCGTTGCTCTCATTCTGGATAATGCCCTGATTCCCCCAATGAATTTCTTCTCCTCTTCGATGTTAGATCTGGGAGAGGCTCTCACTGAAAATCCCCTGCTCTCACACACAAAAAAGAGGTAGACACAAGAATGGAGAAAAACAAAATATGTGCACATAAAAGAGTCAATTAGCTTCAGCTACGTGAAACTCTGAGGCAGCTCTATTTTTGAACCTAGTTTTTAAGCTGCTTCTTTGATTGCATGAGCCAGGACCATATCCTTCTCATAGATTTCTTTTTCGCTAAGTTAGACACAGTTGATTTCTATTGCTTGCAACAAAGTATCTCAATTTACATACCTGGAGGTGTCCTTAGTCTTAATATAACACAAAGAAAAGTTATTCCATTTATCAACAGCTTGACTAAAAAGCTGGAGAGAAATTAAAAAGGGAAACTAATAATTATAATAAAGGATGAGAATAATGTGTCAGTGACATCTGAGTTAGTTATTTTTGTCCTTGGAGTGCAGTCCCAAATATCAAATTATAATCACATTCAACTGTAAATATTAAAATATACTTTCTTCTAAGGCTCAATTACTTTAAGTTACATTGAACACAATAATATTACCTCCTTTGTAGTTTTGTTGGGAGAATTACAAGGGATTGTGTAAAACACATAAATTAGACAAATTTTAAAAAGTGCTTCGTACATACTACGGCCTTAGCCTGAGTTACTGTTATAAGGGGAGGTGATTTTTCTGGCCCTACTCGTACTACCACTCTGCCTCTTCCATCCTCTACCCTTACTAGCTTCTCCCTTCAAGAAGAGAATGGTCACTACTCAGTTGATGAGAGTCTATTGCATTAATGAGGCCTGCTTTCTCTGGTGAGACAGGTCACTGCATTGAAACATGATATGCATCTCAGGCTTTCCCATCTACTTCCTCCTCCATTGTCTATTGTCAGGAGGGTATTGGCCAGGAGAGTTAGTATGCCAAATTTATCATATTAGAAAAAAGTTAAAAGTAGGAAGCAAGAAGACTTGCTTAAAACTGATAGTCTCAGCCAGTTCTCAAATTTTAGCATTCATCAGAATTACCTGAAGGTTTTGTCAAAATATAGATGGCTGGGCTTCCACTCCCATTTTTCAGATGCAGGAGGTCTGAGATGGGGGCTGGGAATTTGCATTTCTAATGAGTTACCAGGTGATGGCAATCATTGCTGGTCCAGGGATTCCTTCAAGGTCTCTGGACTTTTGAGAACCACTGATGCCATTTATTAAAATTCTGCATCTGCATTGGAACTTATCAGGTACATGCCAAAATATCAAGAAATTGACATTTGTCATTTTTTTAATATTTGCCCTTCAAATATATATTCTCTCTGAAGTCATAGAGAGGAGTTATAATGAATGACTACTAATAAATGCTAAAAATGACAAAAATATTGCATTACATATGAAAATGTGCTGCCATATTTTTTGTATCTAAATGCCACTGATTGGAAGATAACACCATTATTACTTGAAGAAAAAATTATCTGCCAATCACCATATGATACAATGCTTTCTTATATCTTAAAGTTTTAATTTTATTCTTATTCAAAGAATAGCTTTTTTGATCTCATATTTTTATCATATATTATTCTCACGTAATCATAAAAAGCAAAATACAAATGAAACAATTATTTATGGTATTCTTAAAACTATCCAAATTCAGAGTTTGATCTTCAGTTTACTTTTCAGCTCATATAAGCCTAAGTGTAAGTTTTTTCTGCATGATGTCATCCTGTATGCCCTCAGAGCACTGGGCTACACCCTGTTGGTAGAGGCTGCAGCCACAATGCAGCATTTCTTAAAAGAGTGATCCACTATTTTCTGGAAGATTTTGTTTTCAAGTATTGACACCCATTCTGAAAGTTTAATATTGAGGTGTTCTTAACTTTAAGCATTGATTGGCTTTCTGGCATCAACCAGGAATCATATTCCTTCTTCAAATAGTACACAAATATTCTGTTAACTAAAATGTGAAGAAATTGCAGTGGTCTCTTCATGCAATCACAAAAAAGAACCAAGTTTCTGCATGAAAAAGCAATGGAAATTAGCTCAGAACTGCTACCTAACTGACAGTGATTGTAAGATGCCATGAATTATAAGACAAATCCCAATTTCAAAGATGCTAAAATATGAAAGAGAAAATGTATGTCTTACTGCTGATGAAATAACAATTTCCCTAATTTTCAGGGTTTTAGTAAATCAGCAAGACAAAACCACCCATTCTCTTCCTTATTGTAGTCATCTACAAAGCACTGGGTCACTCCTTTGAATTTTTTAGAATTTTAGCACAAATTCTCCCATAAATTCTGGTTATTTCAGTATCCATATAGTGTCCCTCTTGTCTGTCTACACTTCTTCTTCAGCAATGATCTTATGCTATAACCCACCTCTTAGACTAACTGCCAAGTTAATACTAATAATTGCACCACCTCCATAATCTTAACTTCAAGTATTCTACTCCCAACTTCACCTGCTATCTTTCCTGGTCATTCACGTTTTACAGCACCATATCTCCACAAATCCTTTGTCAATACTTGGAGTAACGACCCCTTGTTTCTACAACATGCTTCGTCATTGCTTCTGTTATCCCTCATAAACTTTATACCATTCCACCCTCACCCAATTTACGTTCCATTGTGTATCATCAAACTCACTCCCTCAGCTTACTTTCCCCTCCTCCTGTGCTTTACTCAGTGTGTTTGCTGAGTAATTATGCTACTAAGTAAACTAACTTATTGCCTACTCTGAACCTGTGCCTGAATAGCTGAAAGTTGCTGAAGAAAAATGTACGATTCTGTTGAATGGTCTCATTTTAATTTCATGGCTACTCACCTCAAGTTGGTTCTTGGTGCTGCTTTACACTTGTTTCCTTTTTATTTCCTCCTTGTTTTTTTCTTCTTCCTTTTTCTTATGAATTATTCTCATTGGCATAAACAATTGCTACGGCATTTCCCATTAAAAAATAACTTGTCTTGATCCACATTCCTCAGAGCTACTGTTCCATTTCTCTGCTCTCTTTTACAGCTGTACTCCTAAAAAAGTTGTGAATATTTAATATCTCTGCTTACTTTCATCCAGTTCTCTCGGACTCTACTCCTTTTATGCTTTTATTCTTACCATTCTACCTAAACAGACATCAGGGTTACCAGTGACTTCCCTCTTTTCAAACGTTTCATTTTCATCCTATTCACCTACTGATGTGGTTGATCACTTGCTCCTCATTAAAATATATTCTTCATTGTACTCTTCCAACGTTTAATTCTCATCATTTCCCTCATGCATCTTTTCCCACTTTTTCTAAATATTCTTTGATCTCTCCCATTTTTCTGATCTTTAAACATAGATTGTTTCAGTTCTATGTCCGAGATATTTAATCTAGAATCATTATTACAAAGATTGCTTCCCTTCTGTTGATTTCCAAATTCATATCTCCATCTTAGACTTCTCTCCTGAACTGCGGAGATGTATATTCAACTTTCTACTCAATATATTCTATTGCATGTATCTAATATGCAACTCAATATTAACACCCTAAAAATCTTTTTCTGAAGCCCTGCTTCTCCCAACCTGTTTCTCTTACAGACTTTGTATCTCAGTTAATGGCAAACTTATTCTTCCTGTTAGTCAGGTCCAAAACCACAGAGCCATTCTTGACTTCACAAATTTTATCATAGTCTATATCCAGTCTAAAAGCAAATATCTGTAAAGTCTATATTTAGAATATATACAGAATCTGACATTTCCACCCTTTTACTTCTAACACTTTTGTCTAAATTCACTGTTATTCTTCACAGAGATTATTGCAAAATTCTGAGTGACAATTCTACTTTCATCCTTGTTCTTATATTTTATTCTCTACAATGTAGAAGGATTTAAAAATTAAAAACTGATCATGCTATCCCTGTCCCCAAACTCTTCAAAGCTTTCCCATCTCATTCAAAATTGGGGAAAAAAAATTTACAATCACCTGCAAAAACTGCATAATCTCTTGTCCTACTTCTCAACTATTCTAAGCTATTTTCTACTATTCTTTTTCTTGGAAAAACAAGAAACTTCTGATCATCTGTAACTTCAAAGCCACCTAGACCGCCACGATGTTTCCCATTAAAAAAATAATTTCCCTTGACCCGCATACCTTAAATGTGTTGGCAGAATTCACAAAATATGTAAGTCTTGAGAAACCTCAAACTGGGATTTATTTCAGAGAAGCCCCAGGTTGGCAGTGCCCTGAGATGCCTGGAAGAAGGAAGTGTAAGTCTTCTCTGGAGAAACTACGTTTAGACAGGCCTCAAAGAATTTTCACAGATAAAGTTCCATTGAACTTTAGATCAAAGATCACTACTAGAAAAAGGCACCATGAGAAAGAGCCAGCAGAAAAAATAGACAACGAAATCTTACCTGAAACAATTCAGATATTGAAAGCATCAGATGCAGAATGTGAAATTTTCATCTAAAAAGAGAAAAGGGGCTGATGAAATTATGAGTTCAAAATAGGTGACTATAAAAAAAAGGGCTACGTAGTTTTGACTAAGCACAAAAGAGCTCTTAGAAAGAAACAATAAAGCTAACTAGGGATAAATTCCTTTCAAAGATGAAATATTAGATTATACAAAGCCTAAAAGGGAATTCACAAATTGGAAGATAGATTTAAAGAAATTATAAAATCTAACAGGAGACAAAGTGTTAAAGATATCAAAGAAGGGTTAAAATACATAGGGGAGGAAGAAGTGTTAGCTCTCCTCTACCAGAAGCTCTAGAAGGAGAGAGCAGAATGTGGGGAGGGAGCATTTAAGCATACCATTTTTATAGCTGAAAATAGGCAAATTGTTAGATAAAGGAAACAATATATTTCTAGAAGGAGAAATAAAAAGAAATCTTTTCAAATGCATCTCAAAGAGAAAAGGCATATGATTAAAAGAGTTTATCTCTGAAGTAGAAAAAGAGAAGAAATTGCTAAGGTATTAGGCTGAACCATATCAAATTGACCTTTTCTGTAGATCAAAAATGGTCAAATAGCTGCAACTTCATATATGGTTCAACCCAGTATAAAGAAAAACCAGTTACGACTGTTGGGAATTTAGGAGACAAAACTAACGATCTTTGCCATACAGATAAAGATGAAAAAAAAGAAAAAAGAATCTAATAATGTGTAACTTCAAAAGCACCTGCGCATGTGTCCGTGGGAAGAATTCACAAAACAAGTATGCCTGATGGAACCTTAAGGTCAAAAGCCACAATGAAGTGTTTGCAAAGCAAAATCAGATCTTCAAATTGATCAAAGAAAGTGTCAACCTAGAATTGTAAACCTGGTGAAATTAAGGCCTGGATAAAGAAATGTTCCAGTAAACACTGGCAAATTGTACCACCGTCCTAAAGGAACTTGAAAGCAATCTACGTTTATATGTCTACCACCATGCGAAAACCTTAGTTCATTTCTCTCTAAAAATGTCAAACTTTACTGCTGAATAATATCAGAGAAATATAAATATATTATTCTTGATCTAGTTTACATATCTGGAGCATTGTATCCAAAATATAGAGAATACATTTTCTTTTAAAAGCCCCTAAGGTATTTTCAAAGGATAATTATACAGTCATAATTACATTTTTCTTTCAAGTTTTAGTAAAATGTGAATTGGGGAGGAAGATAGTCACCTAATCAAGCCTTTAAATGGAATAAAATTAGAAGATTTATAGACACTTCATAAAAAAAGAAATTTAAATTACCAATAAGTATTTTTTTAATTCTTAAATTCATTCATACGTAAGAAATAAACTGGAGAACCACAATGAAAGACACTTTTCTTTAGGAGATTGGGAGTGAATGTTAAATTTGAAAAATACTCGGTGCTGACTTGAAAGAAGGGAAACAGGCAATTCAGCTATTGGTAGGATGCTAAATTATTACAATTTTGTGCTAGAGTATTTGGGAAATATTTGGCAAAAATTACATATCCTTTGACATAGCAATTTCACCAGTGGGAATTTATTCTAAGGATATTCTTGTAAAAGTATATATCCCTCTGGAAAAAAAGATTATAGTGTTATTTTGATAGGAAAAAATAAGGAGAAATCTAGCTGACTTTGGGTTTGGCAATGATTTTTTAGATATAACACCAAATGCACGATCCATGAAAGAAAAAAATGGATAAATTGATGTATTAGTTTGCTAGGGCTGCTATCACAAGGTACCACATACTGGGTTACTTAAACAACAGAAATTTACTTCTCACAGTTTTGGAGGTTAGATGTTTGAGATCCAAGTGTCAACAGACTGGTTCCTTCTGCAGTCTGTGAGGGAAGGATCTGTTCCAGGCCTCTCTCCTTGGCTTATAGATGGCCATCTTCTGCCAGTGTCTTCTCATCATCTTCCTTCTGTACATGTCTGTGTACAAACTTTCTCTTCGTTTAAGAATGCCAGTCATATTGGATTAGGGTCCACTCTAATGATCTGGGTTTAACATAATTACCTCTGTAAAGAGATTGCCTCCAAATATGGTCACATTTTGAGGCATTTGGGCATTAGGACTTCAACTTATGAATTTGGGAGGGGGCAAATGCTCACTATAACAATTGGAGTTTGTTAAAATTAAAAACTACATTGCAAAAGACACCATTAAGAGAATGAAAAGACAAGACACAGACTGGAGGAAATCTGTGCAAAACATATATCTAAAAAAGGAGTAGTATCCAAAATATACAAAGAATTCTTAAAACTCAAAAACAAGAAAACAAACAACCTACTTAAAATTAGGTAAAAGATCTGAAAAGACACTTTACCAAGAAAGTATACAGACAGCAAATGAGCATCTGAAAAGATACTCAACATCATATGTCATCAGCAAACTGCAAATTAAAAGAACAATAAGATATCATCACATGCCTATTAGAATGGCCAAAATCCAGAACACTGACACACCAAAGGCCGGCAAGGGTGTGGAGCAACAGGAGCTCTCATTCATTGTTGGTGGGAATGGAAAATAGTACAACCACTTTGGAAGACTGACAGGTTCATTGAAGACTACACATACTCTTACCATAGGATCCATCAGTCGAGTTCCTTGGTATTTACTCAAATGAGCTGAATACTTATGTTTACACAGAAACTTGCTTGCAAATATTCATAGCAACTTTATTCATAATTGCTAAAACTTGGAAGCAACCAAGATGTCCTTCAGTAGGTGAATAGATAAACACACTGAGGTAGTTTCCTACAATGGAGTATTAAACATTGATGAAGAGAAATGTTCTATCAAGCCATGAAAAGATGTGAAGTAACTTTAAATATATATTTCTAAGTGAAAAGAGCCAGTCTAAAAAGCTATATTTTGGGTGATTCCAACTATGTAACATTCTGGAAAAGGCAAAACTACGGAGACAGTAAAATGATCAGTGGTTGCCAGAGGCTCAAGAGGAGAGAGGGAGGAATGAACAGGAGGAACACAAGAGATTTTTAGGGTGGTGAAACTGTTCTGTAAGGTACTGTAATGGTGGATACATGTCATTACACATTTATTAAAGCCCATACAATGTACAATACAAAGAGCGATTCCTAACATAAACTATGAACTTTCGTTAACAATAATTTATCAATATTGGCCCATCAACTGTAAAAAATGTACCGCACTAATGCAAGATGTTAATAACTGGGGAAACTGGAGGGAGGGCATAAGGTAGTATATGGGAACTCTGTGCTTTCTGCTCATTTTTTTCTGTAAACCTAAAACTGCTAAAAAGAAATCTAACTAGAAAAAACAGGGGAAATAATCAAAAAACTATTTAATAAATAATTATATTATATAATGGAACACTATACAGCTATTTTGTGGTCTAGTGGTTGAGATTCATCACTCTCACAGCCACAGCCTGGGTTCATGTCCTGGTCAGGGAACTACACCACCCTTCTGTCAGTTGTCATGCTGTGGCAGCTGCATGTTGCTGTAATGCTGAAAGCTATGCCACCAATATTTCACATACCAGCAGGGTCACCCATGGTGGACAGGTTTCGGTGGAGCTCCAGGTTAAGACAGACTAGGAAGAAAGACCTGGCCACTTGATTCTGAAAAAAATTGGCCATGAAACCCCTATGAATAGCAACAGAGCATTGTCTGACAGAGCGCCGGAAGGCGAAAGGATGGCACTCTGCTATAGACAGAGGGTTTGCTGTGCTGTACACAGGGTTGCTAGGAGTTTAAATTGACTTGATAACACTAATAACAACAAAAATACAGCTGTTAAAAACATAAAGGACAATTTGGAAGATGGCTGCATAGGAGGATCCTCAACTCGCCTCCTCCCAAAGACACAACTTGTGGACAATTTCCTCTAAGAGAGATCTGGAAACTGGATGAAAAGAACCTCCACAACAATGGACGACACAAATGGGGGTGGAAGAGGCATAGATGCAGTCCTGATGAGGAGAAAACCACAGCCCAACCACAGCACTTCACAGGGGGGGAGTGATCTCAAAGGTGTGAAGCTTTTCCTGGAAGAGTAGGGGGTTCGAGCTCCACATCAGGACCCAGCCATTAGATTCAGCACAAGAGAGACCAGATCCCAAAACACCTGGCTTTGAAAAAGGAAATATGACCCGGAAAATTATAGAACTTCAAGGAAAGGAAAATCTTCTCTAAAATGGCCCACACACAGACTCACTGAACCTGGAAACCAGCACAAAAACACCAGATAGAAAAGTGCATAATCCATTGGTAAAAAAGACTTACTTAATAAGCTCAGAACACATCCCAGAGAGGCAGGAGGTGGCTGAGCTCCCCTCCTCCCTGGACGGAGACACTGGTGGCAGCCATTTGTGTGACCTAGTTCAGCCATGCTGACATGGACACTTTCGGGCACCATTGGAATCTTTCCTCTAACGTGTTAGCACAGAGGTCTGCTCAGCCCACTAGAGTACCTGCAGCAATTGAGCACAGCCAAGTAGTGCAGGCAGCCCACCTCAGCGACCTGCCCTAACCACAACGAGCCTGCTGCACATTTGTGCCTCTGGGCCTCACAAACAGCAACACGGGATGGGCTTCACTCACTAATACACCTGAGGTAATTGCTTGCCACAAGGCCACACAGCCAGCACTTGCCAGGGAGCTAGCCCCACCCAAGAGCCAGCAAGTAACAGCCTTGTGCCATGTAGCCAGTCACACCAGGGGCCTGCCCTGCCCACTAGTGGTCTCACAGCAGTCCTGTGCCACTGGACCGCAAAACCAGCCACCCCAGGGCCAGTGAACCCATAGTAGTGTGCACTGCCCACCTTGCAGCCAGCCACATCAGGGACTGGTCCTGCTCAATAATGTACACATAGCAGCCACACATGGTTGGGGCTTGCAGTCAGCCAGCCCAGGGGCCACCCTAGCCTACCCACATGCCTGCAGCAATAGTAGCCTCACCACAAAAGAAGGCACACACAGCCCATACAGGGAACAGCCCTGGAGCATTTGGCACAGGTGAAAAGAGGGGAGCATGCTGCTGGGCCCTATAAGACATCTCTTACATAAGACCACAATTACAAGATCAGGAGATGTAGCTGATCTACGTAATACACAGAAATCAATACAGAGAATTAGGCAAAGTGAGGAGACAAAGGAATATATTTCAAATAAAAGAACAGGACAAATCCTCAGAAACAGAACTAAACAAAACAGAGATAAACAGTCTACCTGATAAAGTGTACAAACTAATGGTCATAAGGATGCTCACTGATCTGGGGAGAAGAATAGATGAGTACAGTGAGAACTTCAACAAATAACTGGAAAATATAAAAAAGAGCCAATCAGAGCTGAAGAATCAATGGCAGAAATGAAAAATTCACTACAGGGAATCAACAGCAGAGTAGATGACACAGAACAGATGAGCAATCTGGATGACAGGGGAGAGGCAATCACCCAAACTGAACAGAAAAAAGAAAAAAGAATGCAAAAGAAGAAGAACAGTCTAAGGGAACTCTGGGACAACATCAAGCGTACTAACATTCATATTATAGTTGTCTCAGAAGGAGAGGAGAGAGACAAAGAGGTAGAGGATATATTTGAAGAAATAACAGCTGAAAACTTCCCTAACCTAAGGAGGGAAATCGACGTCTAGGTATGGGAAGAACAGAGAGCACAAAACAAGATGAATCCAAAGAGATCCACACCGTGAAACATAATTAAAATGGAAAGAATTAAGATAAAGAGAGAAACTTAAAAACTGCAAGAGGAAAGCAACAAGTTATATAGAAGGGAAACCCCATAAGGCTATCAGCTGACTTCTCAGCAGAAACCTTACAGGAAAGAAGGGAGTGGCATGATATATTCAAAGTGCTGAAAAAAAAAACAAAAAACAAAAAACCTACAACCAAGAATGCTGTGCCCAGTAAGGTTATCATTCAGAATGGAAGGAGAGATAAAGAGTTTTCCAAAAGAGCAAAAACCACAGGAATTCATCACCACTAAACTGGCCTTACAAGAAGTGTTAAAGGAGCTTCTTTAAATGAAAAAGAAAAAGTCACACACACAAATAAGAAAATTATCAAAGAAAAAATACTACTATTAAAGGCAAATATATAGTAAAAGTAGTGGATCAACTACCTATTAAGCTATATGAAGATGAAAAGACAAAAATACAAAATCATCTATATCTGCAATAAGAGGTTAAGGGATACACAAAATTAAAAATGGTAAAATATAATTTCAAAAACATAAAATGTTGGGGAGGTAGAAGTGTAGGGCTTTTAGTGTAAGGTTGAACTTAAGAGAAAATCAACTTGAAATACATAGCTATACACATGGGTTATTATATATATACCTCATGGTAACCTCAAACACTATATCTATGATAAATACACAAAAAATAAAGAGAAAGAAACCCAAACAAAACACTACAAAATTCATCAAATGACAAGGGAAGAAAGTAAGAGAAGACATGAACAGAGGAAAACTAAATATCCAGAAAATAAGTAACAAAATGACAATATGTACATACTTATTAATAATTACCTTAAATGTAAATGGAAAAAATGCTCCAACCAAAAGATATAGGGTGACAGAATGGATAAAACAACAAGACCCATATATATGCTGTCACAAGAGGCACATTTCAGCTCTAAGGATCCACACAGAGTGAAAGCAAAGGTATGGAAAAAGATACTCCATGAAAATGCATATGAAAAGAAAGCTCGGGTAGCAATACTTATATCAGACAAAATAGACTCTAAAAAAAAAAGCTGTAACAAGAGAAAAGAAGGACATTACATGATGATAAAGGGAATAATCCAACAAGAGGATATAGCACTTGTAAATGTCTATGCCCCCAACATAGGAACACATAATACGTAAAGCGAATATTAACAGACATAAAAGGAGAAATTGAGGGTAACGCAATAATAGTAGGAGGCCTTAACACTCCAGTTATATCAATGGATAGATCACTCAGACAGAAGATCAAGAAGGAAATATTGGCCTTAAATAATGCTTTAGACCAGATGGGCTTAATAGATATATCAGAACATTCCATCCAAACCAGGAGAATACACATTCTTTTTGAATGCACATGGAATATTCTACAGGATAGATCGTATACTAGGCCACAAAACAAGTCTCAATAAGTTTAAAAAGATTGAAATCATATCAAGAATCTTTTCTAGCAACAACAGTATAAAACTAGAAATCAACTACAAGGGGAAAACCGGAAAAGTTACAAATATGTGGAGATTAAACAAAATTCTACTGAACAGCTAGCTATTGGATCAATGAAAAACTCAAAAGAAAAGTAAAAAATACCTGGAGAGAAATGAAAATGAAAATACAACATACCAAAACCAATGGAATACAGCAAAAGTGGTACTTAGAGAGAAGTTTACAGCAATACAGGCCTACCTAAAGAAAGAAGAAAAATATCAAATAAACAATGTAACATTGCACATAAAGGAACTGGAAAAAAGAACAGAGCCCCAAATCACTAGAAAAGGAAATAGTAAAAATCAGAGCAGAAATAAATGAAATAGAGGCTAAAAAGAAAAATAGAGAACATCAATGAAACTAAGAACTGGTTCTTTGAAAAGGTTAAAAATAATGACAAATCTTTAGCTAGGCTCACCATGAAAAAAGAGAGGAAGTTCAAATAAGTAAAATTATAAATGAAAGAGGAGACATTAAAATGCATACCACAGAAATACAAAGGGTTATAAAAGAATACTATGAAAAATTATACACCAACAAATTAGATAACCTAGAAGAAATGGACAAATTCTTAGGATCATGCAATCATCCAAAACTGAATCAAAAAGAGAGAATTTGAATAGACCAATCACTAGTAAGGAGATCAAAACAGTAATCAAAAACTTCCCAGGAAACAAACATCCAGGAGCAGACAGCTTCCCTGGTGAATTCTATCAATCAAAGAAGATTTAATTCCCATACTTCTCAAAATCTTCCAAAATTAAAGAGGAGGGGATGCTTCCTAATTCATTTTACACGGCCAACAGTACCCTGATAACAAAAGCAGACAAGAATAACAACAAAAAATAAAATTACTTTTAAGCCAGTATTGCTGATGAAGATAAATGTAAATATACTCAACAAAATATTAGCAAATTGAATACAATACATTAAAAAGATCATACACCACAATCAAGTGGCACTTATTGTTGGGATGCAAGGATGGCTCAACATCTGCAAATCAATCAACGTGATACACGATGTAAACGGAATGAAGAATAAAAATCACACAATCATCTTAATAGATGCAGAGAAAGCATTCAACAAGATTCAATATCCATTGATAATAAAAATGCTAAATAAAATGGATATAGAAGGAAAGTACCTTGACATAATAAAGGCCATATGTGATGAACCCACAGCTAACATCATACTCTACAGTGGAAAACTGAAAGCTATCCCTCTAATAACAAAAACAAGACAAGGATGCCCACTTTCACTACTCTTATTCAACACAGTATTGGAAGTCCCAGCCAGAGCAATCAGAAAAACAAAAGTAAAACGGGTCCAAATTGGTAAGAAAGAAGTAAAACTGTCACTATCTGTGGATGACATGATTTTATATAAGTATAACGCTAAAGAATCCACTAAAAAACTATTAGAAATAATGAATACAATAAAGTGGCAGGATACAAAATCAACATAAAAATCAGTTGTATTTCTATTCACTAACAACAAACTAGCAGAAAGAGAAATCAAGAAAACAATCCTATTTTCACTTGTAACAAAAAGAAAAGAATACCTAGGAATACATTTAACCAAGGAGATAAAATAGCTGTACACTAAAAACTATAAGACATTATTGAAAGAATTGAAGAAGGCACAAAGAAATGGAAAGGCATTCCATGTTTAGGTATTGGAAGAACTATCATAGTTAAAATGTTCATACCTCCTAAAGCAATCTACAGGTTCAGTGCAATCTCTATCAAAGTCCCAATGACATTTTTCACATAAATAGAGCAAAGAATCTTAAAATTTCTATGGAACAACAAAAGACCCTGAATAGACAAAGCAATCCTGAGACAACAGAACAAAGCTGGAGGCGTCACACTCCCTGATTTCAACGTATGCTACAAAGATGTAGTAATCAAAACAGCATGATACCACTACAAAAAACAGACACGCAGATAAATAGAACAAAATAGAGAGTGCAGAAATAAAACTACACATCTCTGGACAGCTAATTTTCAACAAGGAAGCCAGGAACATAAAATGGCAAAAGGAAAGTATCTTCAATAAACGGTGTTGGAAAAACTTAACAGCCACATGAAAAGAATGAAAGTAGACCATTATCTTGCACCATACACAAAAGTTAACTCAAAATGGCTTAAAGACTTGAATGTAAGACCTGTAGCCATGTAACTCCTAGAAGAAAATATAGGCAATATGTTCTTTTGATATTGGTCTTGGCACTATCTTTTTGAATATGTCTCCTCAAGCAAAGGAAACAAAAGAAGAAATGAACAGATGGGACTACATCAAACTAAAAAGCTTCTACATGGGAAAAGAAACTAGCAGCAAAACAAAAAGATAGCCTACCAATTAGGAGAGGATGTTTTCAAACCATATATCTGATAAGGGGTTAGTATCCAAAATACATAGAACTCATAAACTCGATGACAAAGAAACAACTCACTTAAAAACCGTGCAAAGGACCTGAACAGACATTTTTCCAAAGAAGATACACAGAGGGCAAACAGGCACATGAAAATCTTCAACATCACCAATTATTATGGAAATGTGAATCAATGAGACTCGCAATGAGATATCACCTCATGCCTGTCAGAATGGCTATTATTAACAGGACAAGAAAGACGTTTTGAGGAGTATGTGGAGAAAAGGGAACTCTCATATACTGCTGGTGGGAATTTAAACTGGTGCAGTCACTATGGAAAAGAGTATGGAGGTTCCTCAGAAAATTAAAAATAAAACTACCATATGACCCAGCTATTCTACTTTTGGGTATTTATCCAAAGAACATGAGAACATGAATGCGTAAAGATATATGCACCCCTCTGTTCATTGCAGCATTAGTCACAATAGCTAAGACTTGGAAACAACCTTAGTGCTCATTAATGGATGGACAGATAAAGATGTGGTATATATGTATACAATGGGATAATGCTCAGCAACAAAAAAAAATGAAACCTTGCCATTTGTGACAACATGGATACACCTTGAGGGTATTATGCTAAGTGAATTAAGTCAGATGGAGAAGGTCTAAAACCATGTGATTTCACTCATATGTGGAAGATAAAACAACAAACACGTAGAACACAGAGAGCAGTTTGGTGGTTACTAGAGGGAAGGGGGAAGGAGGAGGGCAAAAGAGGTAAAGGGGCACATTCAAACAGTGACAGATGAAAACTAGACTTTTGGTGGTGAACATGAGGTAGTCTACACACAAGTCGAAATATAATGATGTGCATCTGAAATTTATATAATATTATAAACCAATGTTACTTCATTAAAAATTAAATCAAAAAATCAAAAGGAATGAAGGAGATCTGAATACACTGATATGGGAAAGATTTGAGAGAAAAAATATTGTATAGAGCGGGTTTTATATTATTGTATTTGTATAAATACAATTTATATTAAATGGATATATATTATGGTGACATTCTTTTTTATGAACAGATAGGAAAGAATTGTTTATAGTTCTTACCTTTGGAAAAGTAACTTGGGGTTTGAATTAAGCGGATGGCGGGAGGGAGACATAGGCATGCTATTGCATCTCTTATTTTTTGAGTATTTTGCTCATGCAAAAGTAAAAGTTTAAAGTTAAAAATACTCTATGTACTTAAATTATATACATTTTCCAAAATTCACTTTGAAATAAAAGTGATATATACTAGATACTAAGTAAACAGCACATATTGAGAAACTTCCCTTTGCTACCAACTTAAATGGATGATTTAATAGTTAAATACTTACCTATGGATTACTTGTTTGACAGCTTCAGCTCTCTAAAACATGAATTCTGTAGGCACGGGACACACCTGAGTTGAGGTAGAAAAATGCGTCAAGGAAGAAGCCTTAAATTGAATTGGATGTGAGAACGAATCTTTTATTTACTTTGTTTGGATCTTTTGATCCAGAAAGTGCTGAAATGTGCTTTTACTTCTACATAGACATGATCAAGATGGAAAAAAAGGAGGGATGGAAAGCAGCAAAGAATACTATGGAAAATGAGGAAAAGAGAGCTAACAGATTGCACACAGCTCCTTTGAAAGCAGTGGCAGCAGAAACATAACCATTTCCTTATTTAGAACTTACTGGATTTTAAGTGTAAGTAAGTTTATTAAGAAACAGTAACAGTATTATAAATTCTAAATTGTAGCAGGAGTTCAATCCAACAAATGGCTGAATATTATCTATCACATGGCATGATATTCTCTAAAAGCCAGATTAAGAAAGGACAGATGTTTTTTCTCTTTTGCTCTGTTTTCTTATGGAAATCACTAATGTTCTCTGATATATATTAAATTTCATGACTTAAAGTTACTGTGATGCATTGTGGCAACCTCTGCTAATTGCTATGAACTGGGAAGAAGAGGCTGTTTTTTATTCATAGTGGAAGAAAGTTACCATCAAAGAATTTAAGTTTTGGATGTTCCCTATGTGCATAGGTACGTTAATAGGTCTTTTTGAACCTACATCATCTGTAAGACATGTTTGTTCTTTTCTAACCGATAGAAAGAATCTATTTACTAGGCTTCTTCTATAGCTCCATTTTTGAGGTTGATGATAAAGAACAATTAGGGTGTTCATCTGTCCATATCCCACACAGCAGGTGACCCACCGCCAGGGACCATCACTCCAGTGGGGATGCTTGTACCCAGCTAGGTGTGTTTGTATTTTGTGTTACTTCCTTGGGGATGGATGGAGGAAGAAATCTGACCTTTTTTTCAGGCAATGATACCAGCATTAGGAGTCCCAGCTTAATATCAAAGTCAACTTGAGGGTAATGTATACAAGTAATAATACTTTAGTTTGTGACTCTGATGAACCCTGGGGTAATGAACAAGGAAATGATGCTGCCTAAGAGAAGAGCGAATCAGGAAACTAGTGTTGATGAGTTGTTCCAAGCACTGGTCTCTGGCCCTGCTTCTGAGGTTTTATGCATATATAACTGAAGGAGGCCTGTTACACTTTTAGTTCTTAAGATTTTTTTCAGTTAATGTAGCAACCTATATATTACATCTTGTGGACTGTAGATAATCACTCAAGCTCTCTGCTTTACTGACTCTTTTCAGACAGACCTGCAGGACTTCCCAACTTTAGTACTGGACCACCAGAACTTGGTATCTATAAAGAGACCTTGAAGTCCTAGCATTTCAAGCTATAAATTAAGAAAGTGAGATAAGAGTGTTTATGTGACTTGCCTAAAAATCAGTGGTGTGTGTCGTCAATCTGCACTAGACTCAAAAGGATGCGTGACCTTTGCAGCTCTGCTAGGTACCTAGATGGGCAGAATGAAAGTCCTTTATTTCTTTCTCATTGTAAATTAATTTCCCCAGTCTAGGCCAAAGGATCTGAGAGCAGAATGGCACTCTTCACTAGCGTAGTAGACTAGCCCGTCAAATATTGCCGTCTGTTGCCATGTGGTGCATTGTGGAGCTGACACAAAATTAGCCTTTGAAGAAAGGGCATGTAATTGCATCAGTGTGCCATGAAATCCATTTAAATCTGGCAAATGTACTGCAATTCTTTCTTAGCAATTATAAATTCACAGTGGTAGGTGATAGGAACAGAGACAGAAATGGGATGTCAGGAAAAATGAGGATCACTTGCTGGCAACTGTCTGTTCAGTTGCCAAAAAATTAAACAGTTTGAGTTTCATTGTGGTATTAGTGCTACTGCTGAGAAACTACCAGTTAATTTTTATACCCTCTGCCGTCCCTACCTTTGTTCTCATCAAGCAAACAGATTTAGTTTCCAATGCACAGAGTGATGCCATAATGAAAAAGGGTGTTTCTCTAAAGGAAGATAAATAAAAAAGGAAATATTTCTTTCTAAGATTATAGCATTTTAAACTACACCAACAGGAACATAATTAGGAGAGTAAAAGTAGGGGATTTTTTCAAACCTAAATGTAACTGTCCAGTATAGAGCCTAGTGTGTTATTCTTGTTGGAAATTATGGAATTCTCATAAAGGCTTTGGCAGGGCACATATGTGCAGAGCTCCCAAGTTGTTGAAAGTGAAAATCGTAAGGCTAATACAATGAAAACATTTAGTTTTATGCCGCATTTAATTCATAAACAGCATTTTTGTTTGGGTTTTTTTTGGTGACAAAGATTGGTCCTGAGTTATCATCCATTGTCAATCTTCCTCTTTTTGCTTGAGGAAGATTGGCCCTGAGCTAACATCTGTGCCAGTCTTCCTCTATTTTGTATGTGGGATGACACCACAGCGTGGCTTGATGAGCAGTGTGTAGGTCTGCACCTGGGATCCAAACCCATAAACCCTGGGCCACCGAAGCAGAGTGTGCCAACCTAACTACTACTGGGCCAGCCCTGCATTCTTGTTTTTTAAAGTCAAATATTGGGATGCAGTCAAAATACATGTCTCAAAAACATGGATCATTTTGCCCGTCCTGACATGGACAAATCCCATGATTGCTACTCAAGCGGGTAGTGGCAAGTGAGTTTAATAGGTGAGGTAACATAATACACTTTATGCAAATCTCCTAAACACATTTTAAAGGCCAACTATTTTATATGTAAATATAATTCATAGTGCAAAACCTAGGGAGTACAAGAGGAAAGTTCTTCAACATCATTTTGTTTTCTCTTTTTTTCCTCACCCCTAACTCTTAAACAGCTCTCTGACTTTCCTAAGCACCTTGAGGCAGTGCCCACTCATCCTCCAAACGCCGCCCTCAGAAATACATCACTATCTAAAATCACCTCGACTTATTCTGTGCCACTGCAAATATCCAACCCTTATTCTTTTTTTAATTTCCTGTTTCAAAATACCTCCTCCTTTCCAGTTCTCTCTCTACATATTTTTCCATATTTCTTCCTCAAGAATCTGCAGATGATGGCGATAATTGCTAAATTAATAATATATGGAGTCAAATGTGATTAGGTAAAATGCCAGTCTTATTTTTATTGCAAATCAGCAGCTTAAATTATATTGAAATAGACCATTTTCTTATTTCCAGATTTGGAGAAAGTGCATATTTATTTGGAACTCTAATGAGAAAATGAGAGTTAGATATCTTATTATCTAATTTTGAGAATACATTAAAACTAAATTAGGTATTTTCTCAGTATAGTGACATCATATTTCAATTTATACACCTGTGGGACTAGAGTTGGTCATTGAGCTTACATATAAACATTCTTTTGTAGAATTTTTAGTAATCTTAATAGCAATCCATGATGATGAATTAAAGCTCATGGTGAACTGAACAGCAGGATGAGCTCATTAATCAATTCAGTACAGTGTCTGTTACGGGCAACTTTAGAATTATCTATTTCCTTCTCACATCTGGAAGAACCTAGTTGCCAAATGACTATTGATAAAATGTCATAGTGAAAAAATATCTGAAATTGAAGTATACCTGCTTTGATATAAAGTGCTTGATTTATAGAAGAAGAGCAATATTTGGTATTACATTAATTCTCAAAGATATCAGTCAGAATTTTACATGAAATTAGAATGAAGACTTGAAAACATCAGATGTTAATTACCTCACTTTTAACTGCATAGTGGAGCTACAGCATAGGCACTGAATTAATCTGCTGATGACTCCCGAATCTGAATAGTGAGCCTGGTTTTGCTTCCAAAATCTGTATCTTAAACACTGAATTCTCATCAGAACTCCAGCCTCATAGTCTGTCGATACTATCTCCACATGGAGGTGTGCTAAGTATCTCAAATTTAATGTTACCAAAAGGGAACTCTTACGTTTAGTCCTCAAACCTGCTTCTGCCTCAGCCCTCCATTTCAGTAAGGATATCACAGTCCGCCGTACAGCTTAAAGCACAATCATAAGTCTAACCTTGATCATACTCGTTTACTCACTTCTCATATCTAACCCATGAGCAAGTTATTAGACCCACCTTCAGTATACGCCAATGCACTTCTTACCGTTCCCTCTATTGTCACCCTAATTCAAGTCATCGTGACTTCTTGGCAAGATCACGATAATAGTCAGTTTACTAGTCTTCCTGCTTTCCTTCTTGCTCTCCCCTTCCTTTTTCCACGGTGCGATCTGAATAATGGCCTAAAAGTTAAATCAAATCATGCTAGTCCCTGCTTAAAATTTCTTTTAGTTTTTTTCACTTAGAATGATTGTCAAAATCTTTATAGATTTAAAATCATGGCTCCTGCTAAACATTCAGACTTCAATTTGAATCACTCTCTCCTTTACTTATTTGTTCCAAAATTATTGAAATTCTTATGATTTCTTGACTATGACAAGTTTGTTTCCCAATTCTGGGTCTTTGCAAAAATTATTCTCTTTGATTAAAATATACTTCTGCTTGACTCTTAAGTCTGGCTCCTTCTAGCCATTCAGATCTCTGTTAAATGTCAGGTTATGTATCAGATTTCTTCCCTGGAATCTCAAACTATGGTAGCCACCAGATCATCTCTATCTCGTTACTCTATTTTAATTCTCTATATAGCACTTACCACTACCTGGGGATTCTTAAATGTTCATGTATTTTATTTCTACTGACTGCCTCTCCCTACTGGAATATAAGCTCCATCAGAGCGCGAAACTTATCTGTTTTGTTCACCCTGCTATTCTCAAGGTGTGTAATAGTGATTGGTGTATGTAGGCATTCTATAAGTATTTTCTAAATAAGTTGATAAATGAATTACATATTTTCAACTGCATAATTACCATGACGTGGTGAGTGTGGGCCAGGCAGGAAACCATCTGGAAAAACATTAAAAATGTTGAATTTACATGCCAGCGTGGTATTTTAGAAATTAGATTTATTTTGTATCCCATGTTTGGATTGGGTTGGAATATTTGCAACTTTACTTCATCCTTTTTGATTATAAAACTTTAACATAACAGCAGTTAGTGCATCCATATGTGGTCATGTAAAGCATATTATATTCCATACAATGATTTAAGTGCTTTACATGTTAACTCATGTAACCTTTATAATACCTTAATAATATACATTTTACTTTATAGATGAGGAAACTAAGGCACAGAAAGATTACACAACTACCAAAGATTATATGACTAGTAGGTAGCAGAGTTGGGAGTCAAACCTAGCAGCCCAGACTGTCTTTGGTCATAACCACTAAACGATATTGCCTCTTGAAATGCAACTTAATTCATTCAGTCAATATTCAACAATCGTCTATTGATAGCTTACTATGCTAATGGCAAAGTATTAAATATTTTAGGTAGAATGACAAATATTACAGTTATACTCTTCAGGAAACTTTTATTTTGACAGGCTAGCGTAAAAGTTAACATTTAGTAAAATGTCAGTTATAATGAGTTTGGAAAATATTTGATAAATAAAAGTAGCAAGGGCTAAGTAAACTCATAGAAACACCTAGGAAGGGCATCTGACATATATTGAGGAAGGAAATTTGTCAGCTAAGGGATTCTGGAGGAGCTTATGTTTAAGCTAAATCCAAAAGCATCAGTAGAAGTTACCTAGGAAAAGAATAAGCATGTTTACAGCAGAAGAACAAAGCAGATAGTAAAGTCTAAAGTCAAGGTCTAACCTAGCATATATTTTGTGTTACAGGGTTACACTGACATATTAAAATTCTCAGCGTAACTGGCTCTCTCTTGCCGGCTGTCAGTAACATGCGTTCTCATGTGAATCAGTTTTCTAATTCCCACATTTAGTGGCCTTCCTGACCTACTGATTACAAAGTCAACCATAGGTCATTGCCACAGAACTAATTTTTCTCATCCTATACCAGAGAAGAAATGAAGGATGTGAAAATGACCTAAATAAGGAATTTAAAAACTTGTGCAAATAAAAAACTTTAAAATACTTAAATAATAGAATGAATTCTGAAATGCTACAAAACATAAACATCATTATTTTTAAAGGAATTGTTTATGAGAAACATTTTTATGATTAACAGTGACCAGTAAAATGATAGTTAATATGTTTAAGGTAATTTTAATTAAGGTGGGTTGCAGTAGCTCCTCCCCCAAAGAACCTTAAACTATTTCTTAACAATTATAATAACCAATGTTGAAAGAATAAATATCAAATAGTCCATAGACTTGAGTTTCTATTTGTTTTTTAAAAAAAATTTTAGTCAGTAATATCTGAGGATTATGACTCTATAACATCGTTCCTAGAAAAAGTAATTCTACCCATCCCAAATTGTCTTTGTGTGTGTGTGGGTGCGCGTGTGTGTTCTTTTCCTTTGCAGAACACTTTTGGAGTCAAGAGAGGTAGAGAGATTCAAAATGTTTGCTTGTATCCCTGTCATCGCAAAGGAACTCTCAATGGCTACATTAATCAATTAGAGAAAAATAAAGATGATTTTGGAATAAATTCTATCATCAGATTTCAGGAAATCATCAGAATATTAAAGACTCTAATGTAACAAAAATCTTTAGAAAATGTAATTTCTTTATTCTATGTTAGCTTATTTTTTATACATTACTATGTGGCTGAAGAAGAAAATGGAGCACTTCATCTCTCTACTACTTATTGGTTCATTTCTTTTCAAGATATGAGGATCTATCTCATGATTAATTGTACAACTTTTCAGTAGCAGTAGTTGTTGCTAAAGAACATTCCATCAGAAACTTCAGAGAAAATTTAAAGACATTCATCAAAGTTCCCATTTGGAGTCTAAAGAAACAATAAAGTAGATATTGACTTCTCTTGAGGGATGGAGCATGATTTATTGACCCAAAAGTAGAGTCAATATTTACCTTCAGTGAAAATAATTCTTGATGGTCAATTAAATGTAAAATTTAATACATTATTTCTAATTAGAAATATCTTGAAATCCGTTAAATGATGACACTGTTTAAATAGCGTCTATATTTTTCAATTTATAAAAACATATGTACATTATAAGAAATTCTGTAACATATGAAATATTAAAAGTAGGAAAATCACGAATAATGTCCCATTAAAACAAAAACAGTTGCTAATATTTTGGTATATTTTATACTAGTCATTTTCCTATAAAATATTTGGATGTGTTTATAAATGTAAAGTTTGATTTCAAATAGTATAAAAATAAAATATGTAGTTTGTGTTATTCTTCCCAAATATGCATTCCTGCTTCCTGTAAAAGGATTATACATCCCCACCTATTGACCTGTGACTTGCTAAACCTTATATGCAATGAGTGTACATCTCCAATCCATTGGCATTGTGTTTGTCCATGAAAATTGCTTTGGTCAGTGTCATGGGGCATACGCACACTATCACAACCAAGCCGTAAGACCATTACATCTTTCCACGAGCTCTCTGCTGTTTCCTCTTTGTCACAACACCAACATATGTCATATAGGGGCTTCTCTTTCCAGAGTTAGAAGGTGTATAGAAGAGGGAGGCATCACCTCCTCACAGACGCTGACGTGTAATGTGTGCAAGAAGCAAATATTTATTGTTTTATACACTGAGATTTTGGGCTATTGTTACTGTGCAAAGGTGACAAATACACTCAAATGTATTAATAAATATACTGTTTTTAGACATAGCAAATTTTACTAATCATAAAGGAAATGATAAATTCTTCTACTTCAAAATTAAAATTGTTTATTAATCAAAAGACACCGTAAAGGAAGTGAAAATAAAAGCCACATTCTCAGAGAATATATTTTCCACATATGTAATTGAAAAAGAATAAGTAAATTCGAAAAATTTGCAGATATTATATATAATATATAATATTTATAATGTGTAAATAATTAAATTAATATAAAGATCAATAAGAAATAAGGATGGCATCAATTGGTCAATAGGAATGCTTACTCTTCAGGTTAGAGTGTATTAGCACAATCACTTAAGTAAACAAAGTGTTTCTATCTTTTCAAGCTGAAAGTGTACATATGGTATTATCAGAAAGTTCTCTCTATGTCCTAGAGAGCTTTGTCCTTCTGTGCTAGCAGACTGTGAGATAGCAGCACCATCCTTTGGAGAAAACACCTGGAACACTTCCAACTGTGCTTCGGTAGGAAAATGGGTAGTTAGGCTGTTGAGCAGGGCTACCAAACTATTATGCAGCTACATACAAAAGTGTAGACAAATCTTTGACATAATGATTAATGAAAAAACAGAAAGAAAGAAAAAGGAAAAGAAAAGGAAGGGAAAAGAAGCAACCTATGGACAATTACTTACAGGAGGATGCTTATTTATGGAGCTCATACACATATGCAAAAACACCACATTTTTAGGGAATATGCATGTTTTATATATGGTAAAAAACATTCAGGTAGGTATTTTCTGTAGGGGAAGGAGGCATATAATTGAAGTGTGGAGCACACAGATAGTGGGTTAATAGCAGTTCATACTATTATGTTTTGTAACTTACACAAGCGTTATCGCCTCATCCTTAGTGCATCTCAATAAATTTTTATAAAGTTTAACTCTTTCATCTCTATGGAAATATTAATAATATTAATAATACCATGCTGAATATTTACTTATAATTTTTGTCACATTTTGAATTACTTCCTAAAGACAGAATACCCAAGAATGGACTTAGTGGATTTGAATATCTTATCATTTTTGATATACATTACCAAATATTTACTCAATAGTTGTGCCAATATTTTTCCTACCTAAAGTATATGATTTATGCATCAACATTGTATATTTTCATTTAACAGTATATTGTACTATTTAACTTATGAAAATCATATTCAACGTAAAATACTTACCTCTTTGCTTATTAGCGAGACTGATCATTTTCCATTTATAGTAAGTATTGGTTTCAGTTTCTTTATTATTAATTTATGTGAAGATTTTACAATGGAAATAACAAACTCTTAAAGTCATAGTGATTGCAAGCAACCTCCATATTGTTGCCTTTTATTTATTTTTATGTTTTTATTTTATTTTTATTTTTTATTTTTTTAAAGATTGGCACCTGAGCTAACAACCGTTGCCAAACTTTTTTTCTTCCGAAATCCCCCCAGTATATGGTTGCACACTTTAGTTGTGGGTCCCTCTAGTTGTGGCATGTGGATGCCACCTCAACATGGCCTAATGATCTGTGCCATGTCTGTGCCCAGGATCTCAAAGGGTGAAACCCTGGGCCGCCAAAGCAGAGCACGCAAGCTTAACCACTCGGGCATGGGGCGGGACCTATTTTATTTTTTTATTGAACCAATTCTGTGTTTTTTTTTTATTGAGTTAACACTGGTTTATAACATTATATAAATTTCAAGTATACATCGTTATATTTCAACTTCTATGTAGACTACCTTGTGTTCACCAGCAAAAGTCTAGTTTTCATTGTCACTGTATACATGTCCCCCTTAACCCCATTTGCCCTCCTGCCATCCCCCTTCTCCTCTGGTAACCACCAATCTGTTCTCCAGATCTATATGTTTGTTTATCTTCCACATATGAGTGAAATCATACCGTATTTGTCTATCTCCGTCAGACTTATTTCACTTGGCATAATACCCTCCAGCTCCATCCATTCTGGCACTAATATACTTAACGGTATCTAGAATGGTGTATGTTTTCCAGTGGGTTTTTCCATTTACTTTGCCAAGATCCATCAGAAGAATCACTATGGCAGTTATAGCCTTACGAAATGTATTTTTTTAAATAATAAGATTGAATGTTGAAATTGCTCCTTGATCCTTGGGCTGCAGAATGAATGTTGTGTTAGTAGGCATGCAAACAACATTACTCTTGTTGTAGATTTCCAGTGGAGCTCCTGAGTGACCAAGAGCACTGTCGGTGAGCAGTAATATTTTCAGAGGAAGCAGTAGCTCTCAACCGTGGGCTTACACTATTCACTAAACCATGTTGTAAACAGATGGGCTGTCATCCAGGCTTTGTTGTTCCATTTATAGAGCACAGGAAGTGTAGATTTAGCAAAATTCTCAAGGGCCCTAGGGTTTTCAGAAAGATAAATGAGCATTGGCTTTAACTTAAAGTCATCATCTGCCTTAGCCCCTAACAAGAGTGTGAGCCTGTCCTTTGAAGCTTTGGAGCCAGGCACTGACTTCTCCTCTCTTGCTATGAAAGTCCTAGATGGCATCCTCTTCCAATAGAAGGCTGTTTCATCTACATTGAAAATCTGTTTTTTGTGTAGCCACCTTCATGAATTATCTTAGCTACATCTTCTGGATAACTTTCTGGAGCTTCTCCATCAGCACTTGCTGCTTCACCTCGCACTTTTATGTTGTAGAGATGGTTTCTTTCCTTAAATCTCATGATCCAACCTCTGTTAGCTTCAAACTTTTCTTCTGCAGCTTCCTCACCTCTCTCAGCCTTCACAGAATTGAAGAGAGTTAGGGTCTTACTCTGGGTCAGTCTTTGGTTTAGCGAATGTTGTGGCTGGTTTGATCTTCTGTCTAGACCACTAGAACTTTTGGTACATCAGTAATAAGGCTGTTTTGGCTTCTTATCATTTGTGTATTCACTGCAGTCATACTTTTCATTTTCTTTAACAACTTTTCCTTTGCATTCATAACTTGGCTAACTGTTTGGCACAAGAGGCCTGGCTTTCAGCTTATCTAGGCTTCTGACATATCTTCCTCACTAAGCTTAATCATTTCTAGCTTTTGATTTAAAGTGAGAGACATGCAACTCTTCCTTTCACTTGCACACTTAGAGGCCATTGTAGGGTTATTAAGTGGCCTAATTTCAATATGGTGTCTCAGGGAATAGGAGGGCATGAGGAGAGGGAGAGAGAAGAGGAACAGCCCGCTGGTGGAGCAGTCTGACCACACACAACATTTATTGAGTAAGTTCACTGTCTTATACGGCCATGCTTCATGGCACTCCAAAACAATTACAATAGTAACATCACAGATCACTGATCACAGATCACCATGACAAATAGAATAATAATGAAAAAGTTTGAGATATTGTGAGAATTGTCAAAATGTGACACAGAGACATGAAGTGAGAAAATGCTGCTAGGAAAATGGCACCAACAGACTTGTTCAACACGGGATTGCCACAAACCTTCAATTTGTAAAAAAGACAACTCCTGTGAAGTGCAATAAAGCAAAGTGTGATAAAACAAGGTATGCCTTCATTAGGAATTCAAACTGAAATGTAGAATATTTGGTAAAATTTCAAGAATAGTTATATTCAAATTATGCTCCATGGGAAACACAGCTGAGTCAAGAAAGAAGCAAGAGTCAGGGGTGAGGGGAGCAAAGGGGTGATGGTTCCATGTCGCACCTCTGTCAGAGCAGCACAGCTTCATCTTGGTTGTGCTTTGTGCCTCCAAATGAGACATGTAACCCTTTATTACAGTTCTATAATATTGTCCCTAAACAAAAGGAATGTTCAATAAATGCTAATTTTTCTTTCTAGAGTTTATAATATTCAATATTGACAATAATCAATATATGTGTATCTCAGGGAATACCTCTTCTCTCCACCCCCCAAAATATACAGCAGGTTTGGGTCCAGGGTTGATACCATCTAAAACTGAAGTCCAAACTTTAATAAACAGATAGGGCATCTTATAGATTTCTGAGAGTCCTTGAAGAGTTCTCAGACTGCCAATGTACAAGGAATAAGGAAACCTTACCAATATAGAATAGATTTTCATGGTGGCATAACAGGAGTAAGTGCCAAACGAGTTGTGAGCAGTCACCAGAGAAGCTCGTTCATGATGTTGACCAAGGCTCTCAGGTCAAAAGGGGCCCAAGCCATTTTCATGTTTCTTGAAAATCCCTGTATTGTAATAAAAGAGAAATGGCAATTTAGGATTACAAAAAATGGTGGTATGTTTTAAATACTTTCCATTAAGAAATTTCCATATTTCACACACACACATGCATGCACTACAGTGACTTTGTCAGTTAGAAGTCATTAGGCATAAATTTGAGGTCCTTTGAAACTCTGAGCTCTAGAATAAGTGTTCCACTCATCTTCCATAACAGATCCTGACTGAGGCTTTTCAGAAGGGGATATATCAGATCCCATCCTAACAGGGTCCACATTGTGCTGGGTTCTTGATTTATTTTATTTATAATGCTATGTTGTACAATCTTCTATTTTCAACTCATTTCATGGCTATTTTAAGGAAATATGGGTGAGGCAGTTCTCAACAGTTCCATTCATTTCACCTTTGACCTAGGCTCCTCTACTTTTGAAGAACGTATAATGGTATTCCATGAATTAAAAGAACCTTCTGTATGTTTTGGTTGTGATTCTTTCGTTCACAAGGGCCCACATATCTCAGTGTATGAATTCTGAGGCATAGGTGACTCTCTATAAAAGATCCACTCTAAGCAAATCCAAATATTTTAGATTTTAGAAAGCATAATTTAAATACGGACACAGATAAAGATTATAGTTCATTTCTTTTCTTTTCTCCATTTTGGCCCCAAATTTCACAAAGATAGAGTTTACCTTTCACAGTGGAGCTCTTTTCCCAGGAGAGTTCTCCAGTTAGTTGACAGCAGGGTAAGGGCCTGAGCTAGTTTTTGTTTTTGTTTTTGTTTTTGTTTTGGTGAGGAAGATTGACCCTGAGCTAACATCTGTGCCAATCTTCCTCTATTTTGTATGTCACAGGCTGCCACAGCATGGCCTGATGAGTGGTGTGTAAGTCCATGCCTAAGATCCAAACCCTGGGGCTGTGGAAGCAGAGTGCATGAACTCAACCTCTATGCTGCTCAGCTGGCCCCCTGAGCTGGATTTTTTATTGACAATCTGCATCCTTCTCATCCCCTTATTTGTAAGCCTTTTTCAGTATCATAGGGGCTAGAAGACAAGGAACTATTTTCCTTAGACTCACTTGCCTTTAGTGCTCTGGGTGCAATTTACCTTCTGCTAATGCCCAGCACTCACACAAGATTTGGAAAATAAAAAAGGAGAAAGAGGACATTCTTCCTCTGGCAACAGCAATGGATAATGCTTGTTGCAGGCTTCAGCTGACAAGAGTTTTTGTATGGCTAACTAGACTCTAAGTTTGAGTTTTTGTCACCAGGCGCAAGGCTGCCGGTTAGCTGTGACTTTCATGGTGGATTTTTGAACATCTCTGAATTCTGTGTGGCAGAAACACATTCTTCAGCTCTCCAACACAGTTTCTATGATATGTCTTAAAGCCCTTCTGACGTCCCCTTTATTTTCACAATTCCAGCCTTTCCAACAATTTTGTAAATGCCTGATTTCCATTAGTGATTTCTTCTGTGCCTGAAATACCAAAAACAGTTTCTATTGTCCTAAAATGAACACTGACTAGTGCAAGTCCTTCGTAGCATGGATCGTTATTGAGCGCTAACTCTGTGCCAGGCTCTGCTCTAAATGCTTTAAATATAGTAACATATTTGGTCCTAGCAACAAGCCAACAATGTAGGCAATACTATTATTCCCATTTAAAACATAAGGAAGTTGAGGCACAGAAATCTTTAGCAACTTTTTTCCTGATCACGCAGCAAGTAAATGGTGGAACCTGCAATCAAACCCAGGTGGTCCGGTGAAAGAGCCTGTGCTTTTAATTACTGTGCATCTCTGTCTCACTCAGAGAACATATACGGTGTTTATCCAAGTTACCTAAGGGGGATGTTAGACACAGGTCACATATGTAGGTGTTTGTCAACGTCCCTTGTGCCAGTTGCTCTGGAGCGCAGTGCTCGCTGCAATCCCAAGTGTCATGCTGGTCTTCTTTCCTAGCAATTCGATCAAGACTTACACTAAGTCAATCTTACTCTGACCCCTATAACAGAGGAGAAGTATTATTTCTTATGTATCGTCAGGTAATTGAAAATAGTGTGATAATAATTTTAAAATTTCATATAAAAATTAAACTTCATAGTTTTGTTACTGAATAACTATTTAAGTCACAAGCGATTTCAATGAGGAAATGCCATACTATTATAAAAATTTGCTTTATAAAATTATTGCAAATAATAGGTACTCGGATATTTATTGAATAAATGATTTTAAGAGGGTTACTAATAGCAAAAATACAAACTTTTATTATTTTTGAAACAAAAAAATGTTTTCTTTCAACTTGATTTGAATGTATTCCCTAACCAAAATGGCAGGATTTATTCTTATCAGCTGCCCTGAGATTCATTTTATTGTTTTGTTGCTAAACACCAGTATTATTCTTTAATAGTTATTACTTAATTTCTTTGAACACTCTGATTGCAAAGTATGTATTTTTAGCATCTCACTTTTCAAGAATTCTAGAGGCTGTGAGAAATATTCTAATTAAAAAATCATTTGCACATATAATTTTTCATGTCAGAGGTACTTTTAATTATGGTTATATCCATTATCATATTTATTTTATATCTTCCAAAATATATCCATTGCAGATTTTGACCCGTTTTTCATTTTTAACTTCTATTGCTTTTGATTTTCTTTTGACTATGTCTTTTTCACATCACCCAGATCTCCTGCCCAAATGCAGTTGTGCCAGCTAAAGGCAGACTTGCCTTGTTCCACTGGTTCCATAGGTTGCAAGCGAAAGCTAGTTACTGTGGACAGTACTTTGCAACTCCTTAGGTTGCAAATTAAATGGTCCATAAATTCCTTTGTTTTACAGGGCTAATCTACGACTTCAAAATCCCTTATTAGACAGTGTGTGTTTCTTCAACATGCCCCAATTTGGATTTATCCCCAAGTAAAGGAGAAAGAACTAGTCATTTATTCATAGATGGGTGAGTCCCCCCACCCCCGCTTTATTTTGTCACTTACCTCCATAAAAGCAGAGGCATAGCACATCGGTTTGTCAGTGTCCTTCTCAGGTGTACAGTGTACACAGGATTGGTGTGACACAATAGCTGCAAAGCCCCAGACTGTGGAGAGTGGATGCAGTGGTGATGAGGGAGCCAGTTGATGTTACTTATAGGGAGTGTTATGGAGTCCTTGAATTTTGTGTCATGTGGTATATTTTAGAGGTCACGTTAAACTTGAGAGCTGCCAAGAAAGCCAGAAGTTTACATAATTCTTCATAGTGTCACAGAAAGAGAGAGAATGAGCAAGGAAGTATACAGTATACAGAGGGCTAGGAGAGAATAATCTATTTGATATCTGTGTGATAAAAAGGGAGAAAGTAAAACCTACAGCAATAATGTAGACTGTCACTAGCTTTAAACATTGACCAATTACAGGCATAATCTGAAAATAGAATGCAATTTGTAATAAATTCTTGCAGCAGACAGCACAAACGCTGATTGGAGAAAAAGACATGAAAGGAATAGGGCTAGGGACATTTCCTCAGTGCTATCTGTAAGTGTAAAGGGCTTGGAAGGTAATAGAGAACCACATGGAGATTGTTTCTAATATGTTTGTATATAATTATGCTAAATGAACTCTTTATTCAAGTTATGCCTTTATTCCATTATGGTTCAACGATTCTCAACTAATCTTTTATTATAAAGTACTTAGCTAAAGAAAATCTTCATACAATTTATGCACAGGCATATGAATGTGATAACTACCAATCAATAGTTGATTTCTGGAATTCGTTTCCCGGGATGGACCGGACAACTAAGCTACACTTTGTATGGACTGCTAAAGGTACCAAGAAGATTCCTGTTGCTGATGTCGTATGCTGCCTCTATGTACATTAGCGGAGTGGTGATATGATTTGCGATGTCTCTGATAAGTTTCGTAAGCACTGATTATGTGGACAAGAGGCTCACAGCACCACAGCATGCATGTTTACACTCTAATGGATTCGTGCATTAGGAAATTGAGAACAACAGTCTTATTACCACTGAGGTACATTGGGGATGGAGAGGCCTCCAGATATGCCAACATGTTTCACTCCCACTTACCATGTGAAGGACAGAACTATCACTATATACAATCTGTTAACAAAGCTGCTGGAAGATGCTTGTTCTTGTCAAGAATATTGCTTTCTAAAGATAAGTGGCATTAATGTTACTCAGAAAACTTGAAGCTTCAATATACTCTTGGGAAAAATTAGGATTCTGTCACATAAGTGCTAGACTGTATCTACTTAAACTGGCTTTCTATATCAGGGAAAGTAAAAAGGTAATTATCAAAATGGATGTAAATGAAACATGCATTTTAGAAAATAGTTGAACCACTTATTCTCAAAGGATGTATAGGGCTGGAAAATCTTTCACCCAATTTACTCATTCATTCAAACTTTATTTCCAAAAGTAAGCAGAGATCATCCCATAAATATTTATTTATTAGACTTATAAAATATGGCTAGCTCAAGCTGCAGAAAATTCTTTGAGACTAAAATCATTTAACAACTAATGAAAGACCATTCTTTAGGGATATTTCTGTTACAGAAGTAGACGTTGGAAAAAATCTCTAATGCTATCTTACAAGATACTATTATAACAGCAGAGAGAATTTTTTGAGAGAAAATATACTCACACTAACTATCACAGTGCAGGGCTGAGAGAAATAAACGGAATCACCAGGCTCTCTGGAGAAGGGCAATAATATGCAAGTCTCTATTCTTGTTGAATAAATAGCAGTAAATTGCATGCCTAGTTATCTGGGGGCCACAGCAACATGATTATTTTACACTTGACACTCAAATTCCTCACTTATAGCCTGTATTTGATGCCTTATAATAAAACACTTTGCTTCTTGCAGGAGTAGTGGGAAACAAGGAGGTTATTGTCTTTTCATTCCCTTGGCCTTCTCTTCCTTCTCTTTTCCCTTTCATAACTTCATTAGCCTTACTGTCATCATCATGATCACTGTAAGTTAAAAGGCAAAATGTGAATAAATGGATGGTTGAATATTAAAATGATGATAAAAGGAAAAGTGAAAATGATAAAATAATGCTACTGTGCATTCTGTTTTCAACACTTTGAGTCATTTAGGTAGGAGTTGTTATATCCATTTCAGTTTATAACATCCTTGAGAAGTAAGAAAACTGAAGTTAAGATAGATTACCTAAAATTGTCCCACAGTTAGAGGTCAGTGTAGCAGTATTAAATGTATGTAGGACTTTGGTGTCTAAGAGTCACGGATTCAAGTCTCAGCTGCACTAATTTCTTTCTTGATGATAGCTGGTGGGTTGGTTAATCTCTATTCTTTAGAGAGTTTTATATACCAGTTCAAGCAATTTAGAGTTAAATCTCAAACTTTCCACTGACCCAGAGGTTTTCCCCCCATTAAATACTATATATCTGAAGCACTTAGATATGAAAAGAGGCTTTTGTCTATGTATGTGTGGTGACGGGAGTGTTGCGAACAAAGAAAAATGTGGCAGCAATAACTGTGTTCGTTTACACATGGCCCTAGGTTAAAATATTTTTACAATTCTGACATTCTTTCCCAAATGATGGATATCTCCTATGACATGTACAGTGTCAATGCTCCTCCTCAAGCATGATTGAGCTATGCTGGCTGATACTGTAGCATTGTGATTAAGAGCATGGGTTCTAAATTTACACTGTCTGAATTAGAGCCTCAGTGTACCACTTACTAGCTATATGACCTGGAGTAAACTACTTAATCTGTTTGCATCTTGATTTGTTCATCTGTAAAATGACTCTGATAGTAGTACCTACATCCCAGGGTTGGTATGAGTATTAAATTAACAGGAATATGAAAAGTACTCAAAATTGTTTGGCACATTGTAATTGCTATATACACGCTATCTCTTTTCATTATTGCCAGATCTGTCTTCAGCAGGTGATGGAAAAGCGATGCTACCCTAAGAGCATCGTCCAGTTAGCCTGTTCCACCAAATAACCTGCCTTAGCACATGGCCCGATTCCAAACTCTTTGCAGACCGTCCCACCCTCTCTGCCTCTAGTCCATCACAGTAGGCTTATTGAAGATGTTAACTCAGAATTGCTTGGTAGTGGATGTGGTGGTATTAGTATTCTAAGAACTAGGCAGAAGACTGGGAATCTCGTTTCTATTAGCTTAACTAATTTATCTTTCTGGTGTGAAAAGATGTCACAAGTCACGTTGTATACTTTCTATTCAAGACTGAAATATTTCCAAGAACTTGATTCTTTTGGTGGGAAATATTATTTAGAGACTGAAGTCTGAGCACTAGCATTGTTCATTTCTGGGTTGCTTGTTGTTTATTGCCTAGCCAGTATATATTAAGAGCAACAAATACATTATGAGTTTTATATTACTAATTCCTGGTAATTCCCATTCAGTTTTCATCCTATGGGATATTTACTTAATCACATTAATCTTACATCTGTTCCTCCATACTTCCACAAAGAAAATCATAGTTCTCAACATAATCAGTCATTTGCATTATCACGATACATACAACATTCTCAAAATGGCTTTAACAACCCTGTCACTAACAGAAGGTTACTATAAGCAGATAAAGCTTTTCTTTTCAGTTGTGTTTGTCCTTAGAATGTATCACATCCTATCAGTGATATACAGAAAATTACTTTGCTATAAATGTCTTTGCAGAGTTAAATCTAAAAGCGAGGTATATTCAGAGCGGTCTGGTGGTTATCCTCATTCCTCTTCCAATTTCTTCTCCTTTCACATATAGGCACTTATTTTGCTTTTATGTTATTGTTTGATTTTGATAAATAATAGCATAGTGTAGTACACAAGCTTTTCTCTCCTTGCTCTTTCGCTTAACAATACATCGTGGCGATCCCTCCCTAACAACATGGAGACATATGTGTCATTCCTTTCTTAGATGCATAGTACTCAGCTGTGCGAGTGTTTGCACATAACCTAATTTATTTAACTACAATGACGGACAGTTGTACTTTTGTCTATTGCTGTTACACATAATGTTGTAATTAATAGACTTGTAAACTGCAATTACATCTTTCTGGGTTTTTTTGTTGTTGTTGTTATTGTTATGTGTTATTTTGTTGGTGGTGGTGCTTTCTGCCAGTGTGCCTTTGGGATATATTCCTAGAAGCAAGATTACTGGACGAAAGGGTAAATTTTTATATAATTTTGTTAGACATTTCCAAATGTTGCACTCCCACCAGTGATGAGTGCCTGTGTTTCTATTAGTGTGTCAACAGAGTGTGTTGTCAAATTTTTTAATATTTGCCAAACAAATAGATGAGAAATGGTATCTCGTAGTTTTATTTCTTTCATTATGCATGAGAATGAGACTGTGTAGCTTATGGATGGTTGAGGACCATTTGCATTGTTTTTGGTTTTTTTAGTGAAATGAATGTTCGTTTATCTAGCCCAATCAGCACAGTAAAACATTCAGAACACTGCTAATGTATGACACATTTAGGACACAAGCTTCTTTCATGCGCTTGGTGTTTTGCCCATAGAGCTCCATCAGTGTGTTGTGTAACCCTCTGCTGGTGCTTCACTTTCACACTGTTTTCCCAAGGGGTCAAGCCAGGGCTTAACCTAACTGGAAGATTAGGAAGGAGAAGTTGGTCATGCACCGCTGGCTTCTGCTTTACTCTCTTCCTCTGAACCTGCTGCAGAGCATGAGTGTCCTTGAGGAATTTTTCCTCCATGTACGCGTGGTGCTAAAGACCTTCTCCCATATCTCGTAATGAGGCATGGACGTTTTCCAGTTCTGGGGCTCAGGAAATAGGAGCCCAGTTGTTACCTGTGAATAAAAGGGGGATTTATTTATTCCTAGGAAACACGTCCTAAAGTATTTAGGAGTGAAGGACCATGAAGTCTGCAACATTTTTTTTCAAATGGTTCCATAAAAAATAATAATAATAATAAAATGTACTATGATAGTTGTATTTACTTCTATGAGGGATAAGAAGTAAAAACGGTAAACTAATGACAATGACTGGACCCAGGTGAAGGACATATGGAAGTTCATTGCGTTATTATTGCAAGTATTCTGTGTATGTAAATGGTTTTCAATTTAAAATTTTTAAAAATCACAAAAAATAAGTTGGACATAAAAGAATAAAAATAGAAGAGGAAAATAGAAGTCAGAGATTTGAGAGAAGATGGGTGATAAAATAGCCTGATAGGTTATAAATTTCAGAGTATTATCAATACTCTGAAGTCACCAAATAAATCCTAGAATCATAAAATATTATGTTTGTATTAGAAAGTTTAACAAATACCATAAATGCTAACCATGCATTTCTTTTTCTGTAATTAATAAACTTAGAACTTTTTTATTATGTGATGAGATTAATTTTCAGAACTGACAGTCAGCAATCAATCAAAACTTTATTTTTTAAAAGTCTCTTATTTTCTGCTGAAGATAATATCAATGTTTCTCAGTTCTCAACCTGTGAGATTTCTTTCATTTTGTTTCAAATTCCCCCAAGGTCAAGCAGGAGAGACAAATACTTTTATTTCATGGTCAAGCTCTGTGGATGCAACCTTGTCACTGCTTTCAAAGAGATGAGATGATTGGACTCCATGATTTAAAACCTAAATGATTGTCATTGGATGATATCCAAGTGTTCTTTTCTTATTTGGGACCTTGACAGTTGGGATTTTTCTATGATTTAATGGAAATGTTAGAAAGTAGCAAATGTGCATAATTTGTTTCCTTCTTTTATAATATCTGATATAAATTATCTTTTGTGCTATGTGGTATCAAGACCTAGGAACATAGTTGCAGCTTATCAAGCACAACATTGTCACAAGTAAAGGAAGCATGATTATATAACAAATGTCTGTAAATCTTAGCCTGTAAACAGGATTTTTTAAGGGTTTTATTTTCTTCTATTTAATAATATGTTATCAGAAACACACTTTGTCATTTTCTCATTATTCCACTTGTAAATAAATTTGTAATTATTAAGAGTAAAAATATCTTGTGCAACATTAAGTCCATAGCAGTTCAAAAGGTGTAAGGCTCCTTCTAGTTCCAGGATCTAAGTTACTTTGTTTCTAACCTTGCCCCTCCTGGCCGTTCTTTGCAACAATTCCTTTTGAGCTACTCCAGGGTTGGCACCCTTCCTCAGACACTCCTCTGGTTCATGGAAGGCATGCACCTTTGCCTTCCTTCTGTGGAAATGAAGAATCTCCCAATATAACTCTCTTTACTCTGCACTCAAGCCAAGTCAGCTTCAGCCACCATCCTGGCCTCAGACACCCACGCGTGAGTCAGTCACAGGCGCCCGGGTTCCTCAGCCTTAAGGAAACTCTTGTCGAGGCCTCTGAATGGTCCCCTTGAAGCTCATCTCTTTCATCGTGGAGAGGAGACATACTCCCTGTACTGGGGAGGTTGCACATCACTCTGGCAACTCACTTCAAAGGAATGCTGTCTAGGGTTTGTTCCACCTCCTTTTTTTACAGCCTAGCACGGAAAATAAAATTAAGGGCAGAAGAAGCAGTTGTACATCTAGCATGTCTTTCACAAGTGATCCCATACCCCAGGCTATGGGTCTACTTGGCACCTGTTGTACTGTTCTTGTCCTTTGTACGTACTACCAAAACTCTATCAGAGTTCAGTTTAACATCCTGTAAATTTACTTCAACTAACCAAAGTCAGTTTCTATTGTTTATGCTTCAGAGAACGTTAATTAATAGAAGCAACAGCACAGAATATAATTTTGCTATGCAGCCAAGAGGTGTATTTGGGGTACACACATATGATATGTTCTCTCAGTGCGCATGGAATCTAGGGGAGAAACAGAATTTGAATTTTACTGGATGTAAAAGTAAAATATGAAATTTAAAAAATCTAACAAAACAGGGGCTGGCCCCATGACTTAGTGGTTAAAGATCTGTGCTCTCTGCTTCGGCAGCCTGGGTTCACAGGTTCGGATCCCAGGTGCAGACCTACTCCTCTCATCAGCCATGCTGTGGAGGCATTCCACATACAGAGTGGAGGAAGATTGGCATGGATGTTAGTTCAGGGCTAATCTTCCTTAAGCAAAAAAAAAAAAAAAAAAAGGGAGGATTGCCTTGCTGATGGATGTTAGCTCAGGGTGAATCTTCCTCACCAAAAACAAAATAAAACAAAACAAACAAACAAACAAACAAAAACCTAACTAAGCAAAACTGAAAGAAACTATAGGACTAAAGGCTAAAGACATGAAATGCTGGAGAACAATCCAGATAGAAATGTGCTCACTTATGCTTTAATAGGCTGGGTTGTGTTATTTCAATGAACACACAGGATTGTGATTTGGTGAGGCATTTCAGGGAATGGGACGCTTCCTGAACACCCAGACCAAAAGCTTGTGGATTTTTAGGAGTCAGTTAATGTCACAAGGTCTGATGCTTCCACTGCAAAATGAGCAAGTGGTAACTGCAGGCACATTCGACTGACGCATTCTAAACTTTCTAGTATTGTGTGACTTATTTTAAGATGTGCTCCTATTGTAGTTTTGAGTCTAACTAGATAAATGTCTATAATTTAATTAATTCATTCAATAAATATTTTTGAACTTTCATTATGTTCTTCTAGGAACTTGGGATACATTAGGTAGATATATCAAAGAGACAATGTAGACATATCCAATAAAAATAAAAACAATAAAATAATTTCTATTTAGCTAGAATGTGGGGAGGGCTATGGAAGAAAATATAGAGTAGGACAAGAGGGCTCCGGAGTGGAGGGAGATGGGGAAGTTATGGGTTCAGTGGGATTGTCAGAGTAGCTTCCTTGAGAAAGGGACATTTGAGCAGACTTGAAAGTGAGATAGTTAACTGCTGAAATGTGGAGAGGACTTTCTGGACTGAAGCCGTCGTTCAAAGTTTGGAGGCCTGAGGCAAGCTGCCCTAGCTGTCCTTCTAGGCTGAGTAGGAAGCAGGAAGGACAGCTGGAGCCTGAGAGTGAGGAGGGCAGGAGCCGCAGACACAGTTGGCGATTAGAGAGAGGACAGAACAATGGAAGAGAGAGGATCAAGGTGAAGCAACATGTAACGAGCCACAGCGTTTGGTAGAAATGTGAAGATATGCTACTTTGTGGGTAGTAAGAACAGAAGATAAGATATGAAATTCTGAAAATGCCTGAGAGCCTTACTTTTGGCTCTGTTCAGGGTGCATTTTCTTTCTCAAGGAACAAGTATGTTCAGAAAATAACACAAGTGCCGAGGTCTGACAATTGTTCCTGCTCAGCCCAGATTGTCCCTCAGAAGTTGAAGTAAGGAAAGAGGTGAAGAATAAAATATTGGCAAAAAGAATGAATGCAAATTAAAACCATTCTTTTAGCACCAAAAGTGTTTGGAGAATCTATTACTTCTCTCTTTTTTGTGTAGTAACTGTTTCAATTTTCTTATTTTAGAGAAATTAGTCAATTTTTCAAATTTATAACTATTGATAAATTATCAATTATTGATAATTACAAAACTAACAATTTTAATGAGTTTTAGTGACAACCATTGTGTATATGAAAGATCAGAGACCTCTAACAGGACCCCTCACCTGCTCGTCTATCCAGGTGACAGGTAATGCTTAAATCCTATTGGATTACTAGTTCTGATATGGCATTCAGGTTATTTTTGAGAAAATTTCTAGAAACCTCAGGTAGATTGTTTCCCAGAAGCCAGGCAAGGGACATTTCACTTATAAGTTTCATCTTGATATTTAGGATAATGGTGCTATTGGAAAACAGAGGAGAGAACGTTAGTGTTTCTCATTGTGGGAGGTGTGGAGATGAGGACAGGGAATGCATCTTGCTCCATTTAGGGAAAAAAACAGTGCTTAAGGTAGCTTCTCATTCCTCACAATTTCCTTGGGTCATTTCAGGAGGATTTTTTTTTCTTTGAAGAGAGAATTATGTTTTTCAGCTAGACAATACATATAGAGCTCTTTGTTTAAAAACAATGTTTTGTTCCAATTTGGTGGAAACTAATAAGCAAATACAATCAATAAAGTAATGAAGTTAATTATTACATGAAATGTACTGGGATCTCTGTTTTATAGATTCAGAAATTGAAATAGAGTAAGGTTTAGTCTCTATTTATTGACTGGAATGAAGTGGTTGTGGAATAAGGATACAACTAAACATCTGAACCAAGGGGAATATTTTTCCTTACTTTATCACAGGTAACCTCTGATAATTTAAGATTATTTAAAATATTTGAAGTATTTGCCCACAATGCACAAAAAATTAAATGTGTTTATTGTCTTAGAACAATTTTATGGTAATGAGATTTTTATGTCAACTTGAAAAAATTTTAAGAAAATATTATTATATTTCATTTAAATCTGTTTTCATCCTATGTTAAATGGTAAAATATCTATAGCAAAAATGTTACCTAAAATAGGACATACCTAAATTTGATATAATATTTTGACCTAGAAAAAATAAATACAACTTAATGAAAAGCTGATTTAATGCTTCAATTATGCTATTTAAATTACAACTACCTCTGATGGAGACACATCTTTTAGCTGGAGGGAAAATATTTTCCATTTTACAATTATCATCAACATCTAAAGCATGGCCATTGCTTTCCTATACCACTCTTATGGAATTAAAAACTCTGAATGATCCAACCGCATTTTTTGTGCGTCTGAATAAGAAGATTTTGTTAACAGCACAGTTCTAATGTATGTACAGCTACCAGCCAACTAATAAACTTGGGACTAGAGGCAAAGGCTCTTGAATTCTGGACAGTGCTGTTCTGTGTAAGAACAAGGAATTTATCAAACTGTCTTCCAGACATCCTGTTAATCTAAAGGTGTCTGGATTAAAGCACCAGCAATTTATTTCAGCATTTCATCACTTGTGAAGTTTGAAGCATTAGTATTTAATCATTTCAAATGCATAATTATCATTATCCTTTGCTCCATGCCTTACCGTGGGTCCTCTGAAGGACAGTAAAGTATTGAAGTCATATTTTTCATACCTATTTCTATTCCCAGTCTTTCACACTGATGATATACTAGGAATGCAGCATGTTAGAGCACATGAAAGAGGAGATCAATTCTGTCTATAAATATTTAGAATGAATGCTTCTGTTTTAGTAATATATGAAATTAACTTCATTTCAAGTTGTCCTGCCATCTCCTTTGTAGATTTATACTCTTTCTGGTTGTGTCTTAGAGTAATGCTGAGAACTTCAATCCATACCTATCAATGCAAGCTGTGCTTTTTTTTTTTCTCAGTTACAATCCATGTAACAACTTATAAAATATTGGTAAAGATTAACCTTTTAGAACAGCTCTGTACATTGGGTACATTAAGATGGGTACATTGCTAAATCATTAGATAATATTATTAAATATTGCATTAGCTATACAGACAATATGGTAGCCTTGAAATACTGGTTTAATATGCTTATGAGAACAAACACATTGCCTGCTTCTATGCTATGTTAAATATTCATATTTTCTTTACCTGGGAGCCAGTCATCTCTACATGTATTGGCAACCCTAGTAAAGAAACACCAAGATTCTCATCCTGAGTTCATTTGATGCCCTGACATCAATAAGTTTTATTACTTTTTTTGCTAAGGGAGATTTACCCAGAGCTAACATCTGTGCCAATCTGTGCAAATCTTCCTATTTTTTAGTATGTGAGCCACCAGCACAGCATGGCCGCTGACAGAGTGGTACAGGTCCACATCCAGGAATTGAACCCAGGCCACTGAAGTGGAGTGCGCTGAACTTAACCACTAGGCCACCAGGGCTAGCCCTATTCTGATTTTTAAGAAACATACATGTATAAAATTCCTACTAATATTAGCAGATTAAAATACCCTGAAAATATTTCAAAAGGGACTACTTATTAGTTTTCTTGGCATATCTAACCGTCTTTAGGTTTCCTCTTTCTAGATAGACTAAAGGTTTATAGTATATTCCTTAGAATGTCCTTTTCACATTATTTCCCCCAACTCCTTGTAATGGAGGATTTGTTTTAATTATGGTTTGCATCCCTTTAAGCAAATGCCATATTCTTTTTTGCATAAGGAGGGAGAATTATAAAATTAACTAAATAGCTGAGTTTAGTGTAAAACAAGCTCTTTAAGCAAAAATAAATTAGATGAACTCTGGTGTAGGGTAGAAGGCTTTGGTTCACTTTTTGCGTCCAAACTTTTTGCTTCCAAAAGAATGTACCCCGTAAGTAATTCAGTTCCCCAAACTTAATGTCCCAGTACAGTCCCTTTGTTTTCATAATGACTTGTTTAACATCAAAGGAAAGGGAGAAAATTAAAGATCCATCTCTTATATATCTGTATTATAAAGGAGTGCATGTATTCCTGTGGGTTGAAATGGAAAAGCCAAAGAATGCCTGTTCCACATATCTATTATAATAAAATCTGTATTTCTGAGAATTTTCTGAGGATCTGGCTTCATTCCTTTCATCTTTGACAACATATATATTTATTGAGAAGCTATTTATACCAAGCATTGTTCCAGGTTCTGGAGAGTAAAATTGATGAAGTTCCTAATTCATGGAGTTTACTTTTCAGTGGGGTTCGATGTTGTGACAAACGAGAATCCATCCTCTAGCTGTTCTGCCTCCACCGCCATCCTGAATGCACACATTCCCTAGACGTCCACCCGTAGCCCTATGCTCTTGCTTCAAATTTATTACTGACCAATCAGCCTTTCCCATGGTAGTAATTATCCACTCTGCCTTAATGCTTTCAAACCTACAATTAAAATTGGCACCACTCTAATAAGCCTCAAGATGGATTACTGAACAGTCGACTTGAACGCCCCTCAGATATTATAAGTACAAAATAAGAACTCAATATCTTTATCCCCATTCCTTCTCCTCTATTGTCAACCTGCTTTTGTCAGTGTCTTTGGTATCCACCCATTTATTAAACCAACTGGTCTCCTAGTCTCTCCCCTACTCATTCTCACTGTCCTTGCTCTAATTTTGGCCATCCACCAGGAAAACTAGTATAATATATAATAATAATAATATTATAATGTAATAGTACACAACACAGTACGATTTTATAATACAATGTAACATAACATAATATATTGAGTTTTTAACTCTAATCTTACTCTAACCTCTCCCACTAAAATTCAAATTCATCCTGATTACTGAAATAATTACCATTTTTACATATCTACACCATTACAATTCATTTCTACTTAAATCTTTCCAAGGCTTCAGGTGAAAACCAAAATTGTTTTAGCATGGCATAAAAGGCACTTCATATCTGTCATCTACTTGTATCATAGCCTGCCACCTCCTTATGTTCCCTGAAGGAACTAATTTGTTGTTTAGCATGATTTTATAATTCTTCCATTTTCTGCATCTCTCATCTATCCGTTTTGTCTAGAAATTTAGTTCTGGACTATTCTGAACATATTTCGTGCATATATATATGGTTACTTGATGATTTAGACAGCAATATACTTTATAAAATTACTTAATCATTTTTACTTTTCATATTCTCTTCAGTATTTTTCTGGATTTATTTATTTTCTTATTCTTTCAAAAGTGTTCTCAAAGTGGGTCTTTGAGTGCTCATTTTCTGAACTTTCATATATCTATAACTTGAATTGTTTTCAGCTGTATATATAATTTTAGCTTCAAAGTTACTTTCAACTTTGAAATTTTGACTTTGAGATTCTAACTACTTTAGAATTATTACTCAATTTATTTTATTATTTATTTTACCTCTGGTTTTGCTGTTGAGAACTCTGGTGCCAGTCTGAGTCTTACGGCTACGTAGGGAATCTGTTTTTTCTGGAAGCTTTCATTTCATTTTAAGTTTATAATTGTAGGTTAATTTTTCTTTATATAAAATGCTTTTCACTCTATGGAACAGTGCCACTGGGAATGCAGTGGCAAAAAACAGACATTTTCTGCTTGCATGGAGGTTAAATCCTTTTAAAAAAAAACAGCTTATTGAGGTATGATGGGCATACCTAAAACTATACATATCTAATGTATACAATTGATGAGTTTGGATAAATACACATCTGAAACCATCACAACAATCAATGACATAAACATATAATTTGTCTTCAGAGAATGTAGCCTTCAGAGGAAATTCAGACTTTCAGGCACCAGAAATTCTGTGAGAAGGGAATATGCAAACTTGCAATAATCTATGAAAATAATTTTGTAGTGAAATAATGTAGTGGATGACACAGTATTAGTGTTGATAAGTTATTTAAAATGGGTTTTGAAGACACATATTTCAGGCAAAAATAGCTAAGTTCAATGATAGCTAGTGTTATGTTATGAACATTTAGAATATTTTGGTTAAGTTTTTACAAATCAAATCATCCTTTCCTGGGGATTTTCAGTCTCTAGTCAGTGGGAAAAGTTTTGGCGTAATTTCAATATATTCATTCCTCACAGAAATCTTAATAAGGACAATTTAGTTTATTTATTCTTCACCCTGTATAATATTGGGATTTTGCATGAACCTGTTCACTTGTCACAAGACGTTATTTTGATTCTTTATGGAGATTGCTTCTGAAATGGTTTGATATTCCTAGCTGGAAGTCAAACAAGGTTTAAAATGCAAGAGTGAGTTTGGCAAATTTTAATAGCTTCAGATGAAAAAGGATTATACCAATCTGTATAAAACATGCTGCTCCAGTTATAGTTAGAATTTTACTATGGGAAGTTGTAAATGTCCCCAAGGGATAAAACTGTGAGAGTAATGCCACCATTATTGTACAAAGGTTGCTTGGGTTTTACTCCCTTGAGAAGGTTTCGATTGTGTGTATAGGTGTTGCAGAAGCAGGCACACAGAAAAAATAAAATCTGTCTTTTTAATAGGGAAAGCTAGGACAGTGGAATATACAGGTGCTACACACACACACACACACACACACACACACATGCACATATCAGAAGTAGTGGGTATTGTCCAGTGCTGCCCAGAACCATCACCTGCTAGGCTGGAGGCATCATCCAAAGGCTCACAGCTGAGTCCCTTCCTAGGATTGGGAGCAGCCTCACCCAAGGTCATACGCCTTTCCTGGCAGTAGCCCACATAAAATGATTGGTCCATGCTGGAATGCAAAGTTCCCACCCTCATCTTTCTATTCATTACATCTCTGTTTAGGACGCTTCCTATTTCAGAGTGACCATGGGATTGCCTCAGACTTCTGTCTCAATTGCATCAGCAGTTCAGTTTTTCCATCTGCTCAATTCTGTTCTCTCCTCTCTAGGTAGTATTCCTGAGAGTACATCCCCCAAATTCCTTCATTCAGGTCTCCATCTCATCAGAGTTTGCTTTGGAAGAATCTGACCTATAACACACTGAGTGACAGTTCCCACTGGAACTCACTGGGTTTCTACCTGTGGAAGTCTTGGGCTTTCTTCTGTGGTTACAGTACTTCTTAGCCCTCATATCCTTCTGCAGTACTGAAGGTTGTTGAAATCTATCCAATAGACAATGAGAACTATCTTCTATTACAGGGGAAAGCGCACTCAGATATATGAAATAACTTTTTATGACTATCCTCTCTTGTCATTCATATTTGCTCCTGTTATTACATCTACCTTTCACTTCATACCACAAATACTTTTGGGGGGCTAGAGGAGTCTGTTGAACAATAATTTCACTGGTTATATGGAAATTTACAGCTCAACACTGTGACACTGAAAAGGGTGTCAGGGGTTCCTATATGTAAAACCATACCCACAGAGGTGAGTACGCTGAGATTGGTTCTTGCTCTCAGAAAAAATAATTTAAATTATTTTCCAGTCTGGATGGGATATTTTCAAGATTTCTGAGCCTGGTACCTAGGCCATCTACCTGGATTCTACCAGCTTCTGAGTCCTGTTCTATCTGTCTTCTCTATTGTGGAAATGCTGTCTAGTTCTGAGCTACTTAGCTGTGTGTTTTATAATTACAGGTGTTCATTGGGTCTAGACCATACAACTTGATTACCAAGCTTCAAGAATAGCCCCAGGGTGATTTTATTTCTGTATTTGATTTCTTTGCTCCCCAAACTTTGCACAGTGCTTTCAGCTCCAGCTCCAGTTTCAGTAGTCGTTGCTACATTGTTGCCTGTAGTCTTGGCCTTAATAGGTTTTTATACTCACGTATACTCCTCAAAATGTTGTTTCATTGAATCATTCATTCATTCATTTATCCATTTCTCTATCCTAGGGAAGGTTCTCTAGAAGTAGAACCAGACATGAGAAGTTCTTGTTCAAATGATTTCTTGTGAGAGTACTCTCAGGAAAAGGGAGGTAAGAGAATCAGGTCCAGCAGGGAGAAATCTAAGCACGGTGTGGCTCTCGGGAGATTTGCCTTAGTCTGACGCGTCAGGAATGCTCTGTAGCATGAATTGCACCATAGAGTTAGTCTTTTTTTTTTTTTTTTTTTTTTTTTTTAGATTTTATTTTTTCCTTTTTCTCCCCAACGCCCCCCGGTACATAGTTGTGTATTCTTCGTTGTGGGTTCTTCTAGTTGTGGCATGTGGGACGCTGCCTCAGCGTGGTCTGATGAGCAGTGCCATGTCCGCGCCCAGGATTCGAACCAACGAAACACTGGGCCGCCTGCAGCGGAGCACGCGAACTTAACCACTCGGCCACGGGGCCAGCCCCGAGTTAGTCTTACTTTGAGGCAATGATTCCACCCTAGTCAATCATTGGCCAAAGTCTGAGATTTGAAGGGCATGGAAACAAATACAAGTCTCAAGAGAAGGAGGTAGCTATGAATTCTTATCGGGGCCAACACTTACAATGGCTTGGAGTGGAAGCACTGTGACACAGCTGGTAAAGAGAGGCAAGGTGGGCAATATAGCATCCACTGTATTGTCAGTCTGTCCCTCCTCCATCATCCATCCATCCTTTCATTGATCCACCCAAAAGACTTATCGAGTATACATTTTGCAAGGTCCTGGGAATAAAAGAAGGGGCCCTTGATCTGAAAGAACAGGTAGTATAGTGGAAGAGATAGATATAAATGGCAATTAAAACCAAGAAAAAATATTCTTTTGTGGAAGTCTAAACTAAGAATTCTCTGCTAAGTTAGGATACTCCTAATTCTTCCTGGAGGAATGGAGTTACAGGAAGCTTTCTAAAAGAGGCAATTGTTAATAGTAATGATAAAAGGAGGTTATTAGTTCTAAGAAGGGTGAAGGGAGTTACAATAAATAGCAGAACAGAAGTTATGTTATTACTGCTCCTTCTTGACATGGGAACACATAGTCAAATTAAATACTTTTTGGATCCGTTTTCTTGTTTGGGGTGAGGTGAAGCGAGTGTCTGTGTGTTTGTCAAGGGCTTGATGAACTAGACCAGAGTTCTGTTGTATTCCCTTGGCTTGGAGTTAGTTGGTTAGACCTAAAGCTATATCACAAATGAAGGGAACATCAGAGTTTGAAAAAGGCTACTATGATGAGAGATTCTCTCCTTAGTCCCTAGACTTAGTAATGTTTAACAGATTTCCTAGCATTTTTCCTATTAAACCCTTATAAGTCTCAGGTTTGATATAACTACATTGGGCTGGGACATTAAGAGTGACATTAGATTGGCTAGCCAAGTAGAAAAGAGAGAGAGAATGCAATTAAGAAGAATAGTATGGTACGGAACTGTTAAAAAACAAAATAAAAAGCATTCGTTTGAAACCTCAACCCATTTTTGCTAAAAGAATTTGGGCTAGGGTCATGTTGAGACTCAGTCACAAGAGGACATGTATATCATTAGAATATGTTAAGTATAGGAATGATGTGATCAGTCTTTGTTTTATAACACAGCTCTGCTTGAGGAGAGGGCTTCTTAGGTAGAATAACTTAAAGAAAGGGAGATTAGTTAGCTGTCCATTTCATTTCCAGGACCTGACTACCTCTAAATTATCTGGATACCTTTCTACCTATGACTAGAGGGGAAAAAAAGAACAAAGTTATTATTGCTTCACCAATGGTGGATTTATTATGCCTTTTTGTAGTGAACTCAAGTAAACTTTGCTTGTCTAGACTTCCTTTTACTGATAAAAGCACCTCCATATTTCTCATTGAGTATCCACTCCTCCTTCACTCACAATTCACGTATTGCAGGTCAGGCTGGCAGATTTGGTCAGTTAGATCCACGGTAGCTCATTCAAGGATGGACATGTGACCCAATCCAAGCCGAGAACAACCAGCCTCAGGAATTTTGCATGGCTCTGTCAGGAAGGAAACGTGCTCCTTTACTCTGAGGTGGATAAATCGTAGAATGCAAGCTTTTATTTGTTGTTGGTCATCTTTGACACTTTGTGGGGGAAAGCCTTCTCAGATTAAAGCCAATATAGAAGAAAACAGAGAAAAGAGATGAGGAGAAATCATTTCTTGAAGACATAACTTTACAACCTCAATAGAGCCATGTCTGAAGTCCGTCAAGTTATGGGCTAGAAAGTATGTGAAAATTCCTTTTCATAAATGAACCAAATTGATTTGTGTCTCAATTTCTTGGACTCAAGACAGTTTTGACTCATAGACTTACTTTCCTTTCAAAGCTCCAAACTGCGTCATGTCTGTCCACTCGACTCAGAACATGGTTGGCTTCTTAGCTCTTCAATATTAAGTTTTCTTTTTTGGATTGAATAAAACTATTTTGGGTTGATTACTTCAGCTCAGATTTAGAATTATTAGTGGGAAGTGCTGCTCCCACCATGCAAAGCTCCCACCAAGCAAGATCATTTGAGGAATTGCTCAGTTCTCTTGCAAACCCTGCTTTCCTCCACAAGCTTCATTTCTGTCTGAAGATACACAGTTAGAGGAAGCTCACAGCAAACCAGGTGATTTCCTGAAGAAGGAATGAACAGAGGTGATTTGAGAGCTCTTTAAGAGGCCAGTGGATATTAGAAATGAGGGAGAGGACAGAGTCAGCATTGACTTTGGCTTTCTTTGGTACCCGGGTGAATAACAGCACCATTAGGAAAAAGACTTAGAGGAAGGCAGTATAATTCTGGGTGTATGTCTCTTATCTCATCTGCCCCAAACCAGTTAATTTACTTCTCCACGGATTGTAATAATCACCTCACTGATCTCCTCACATCTATCCTTGTTCCTTGCTACCTAAAGGCCAGGGAGAATTTGCAAAATCCACTGTGAACATGTAATCTCTTTGGCTTAAAATGCTTGAAAGGATTTTAACTTTTTTCAGCAGCAGTAAAAAAAATTCCTTAACATGAATTTCACTTGCTGGGAGAACACTGTCCCAAAGGCACTGCAGAGTTCACCATCATCAGAGGCATATTTAATTCCACTGAGGAAATGATATAAATAGCAACTAACTGCAGCGCTGCTGCCTGCCCGTCTGTCAGCCTCAGTCAGCCCTCAGTTGCCCTTTGGTAACTCACTGTGCCCGGCAGTCCCAGGGCCTCGGCACCCCAACTCCCTCCACCCCCAGGGCTGTTGATCAGCCCCTTCACTCTGCTGGAGCAACCTAGCCTCCCGCAGCCATTTCTTAAGTTAATTTTCCCTTAAGTCTCTAATATCCTTCACTAGAGCAAATCCCTCTATTAAATCTACTTTGTACTTTTTACTAAATCTGCAATTTTGCGACCATTTGTGTGATTATTTGATTCCTCAATGCCATTCTCACTGGACTGTGTGTTCCATGAGGATAGAGACCATACAAGTTTCAGCTCACCCTTAAAGTTAGTGTCTGGCAAGTGCCTGGCTCATTATAAATCCCCCATATATATTTGTTTCTTAAAGGAATGAATATTTTTTGAGTCTATATATTTTTGTTAGAAAGTCGTCTCCTTTTGCTTACTGTTGCATGTTTGAGTCCATAAGGAACAATATTTTTCAAAAAATATTCTTCTCCCTCCTGTGGCTCTGCCTCAGTTTCATTTTTATATGTCACTGAGATGAAACCCCTTCCTTTCTCCTTTGACGATAAATGCTTGCGCCAAATATTACTTGGTAGGATTCTGAATCGTAAATGTATTATGTAATGCTTGTCATAGTTCCATGGATGGCATTGCTCTCAATTTAGGCAGGATTACTGATAACATTCCTTTGATAGAGGAAGTTAATTTTTCTTATTGCAATTTATTTACTCTGGAAATATCAGAAAACTCATTATTCAGAGGTTTCTTAATCTCTTGCCATTTAAAATGACAATTTATATGGTAGGAATGGTGGCACAAGGGAATGTCATTTATTTCGGCAAGGTTTCTGTAATGGAAAGAGTGCAGACAGCAGATAAAGCTGAATATTTGTGCCTGGGAGAAGGAACATTTTAATTGCAAATTCACCAGTAGAGGAATTCTTGTCACTATCTTAGAGGAGAATGAACAGATGATCCCCCTCTTACCCCTGCGTGCTTAGGATCCCCCTCTTGCCTCTGCATGCCTAGAATGCCCCTCTTACCCCTGCGTGCCTAGGATGCCCCTCTTGCCTCTGCTTGCGTGCGATCCCCCTCTTACCTCTGCATGCATACTTATGAACTTTATCAGGGAATCAGGCTAGATATTGTGTGCTCTGTTTAACTATTTCTGTCCCTGGAAGTGTTTTGGCTAACTTATTGGCTCCAGTATATCTGCTTTGGGGAAGTCCCTGGAGAATTTGCTACTGATGACAACTTTGCCAAATCAGGATGCCCAGTTTGTACTACTGGAAAGTGATTTTCATAGAGAAAATAAACAGCTAGTACATTAAAATACAATCACTATTAGAGTTTTGCTGCCTAGATTTAAAGGTGTTAATGTAAGGTTTTTAAGTCTCCAGATTATAGTGTTTATAATTTCTCAGGCACTATTCTATACAACATTAACTGATTGAATCCCCATGAGTTATCAGACATTATCATAACGCCGCAGAGGAGGAAACTGAGGCACAGAGAGCATGACTTGCGTAAGGTCATACAGCTAGTGGGTGTTGGTGCCAGGACTGGAACTCAGCAATCTCGTGTCAGAGTCCTGCCCTTCGCCACTATCTGGCGTCGCCTCTCAAGTTTGTTAGAGAGTCATTTGTTTTGATTTGGGCTGATCGCTAAAACTCACCCTGGTTTCAACTCAGGTTACATATGCAATCCTTAAGAAAAGTACAATCCAGTGAATGTTCATTATCTACATTCATCTACTGTGAAAAACTGCTCCGAAATGCACGGCCTGTGGCCTGTCATCTATGAGTAAATCGGGCAGAGTGCGTTGCTAAGATGGATGCAGCTCCATCTTCCCTTTCACACACTCCTCCTCCAATATGACGTTGACAGTCTGTCCATGAGGGGTATGGCCGATGTTGTTTCCCTGTGAATCTGAGCGGACCTATGCCTACAGTGGAAGTGACCAAGAAGAGGCCACTAAAGGTGATACACCATCTGCCTGGTGATCTTTGCGTGCCTGCTCTTGGAACCAAATTGTTGTGCTGGGATGGAGCCTAGGCCGCATGCAGTGGTACTGGTCATCGTCCTCAGCTGAGATCTGGGCCACAGACAGCATCAGCCACCAGGCGTATATCTAAAGATGACCCACTTCCCCAGTTTTTCAGTCTTTCCAGCTGAGACCTCAGACATGGCAGATCAGAGACAAACTATCCGTTTGTGCCCTGCCTAAATTCCTGACCATGAAGTCTGGAGAATAAGTTATTCATTTATGCCACTAAGGTTTTGGGTCGGCTTGTTATTCAGCAAGAGATAACTGGAAAAATGAAATAAGGCTAATACCTCTGGCCTTTTATAAGGCATATAATTAATTCATTTTTGAATCAATAGTAGTGTAATTAGAATTATTTATTATAGTTAAATCCTAGAGGAACTTTAAAATCACTTTAGATCAAGGCATCTAATTTTTTAAAAAGTCAAAGAGAGAATTTAATTTTGAATCTTAGTGATGTTTTTCACTTTTTGCTGCTATTGATTACTTAGCTAAATTTTATATTATCTCTTATTAAATGTTTTGTGTTTCATTTTATTTCTTTCAAATTCTTAACTGCTAATATCATGATGTTTTTATTATGATTACTTAAAACTTTTGCAGAAAACACTTGTTTGCATAGCTGTGTGAGTTTATTTGAGTGTGAAGGTTTAACCATAAGGTCTGATATATCTACCAAATTTTGCTATGAAGTAGATTCAAGGTACTAACATCTAAGACAGAAACTCATTTTATTTCAAACATTGCCATTGGAAACTGCACCTCAATAAATTTTTGTTTTCAGCAATGGGGAATATTCACTAGTCACTTTAGATGCCTTTGATCTAAAGTTATTTTAAAGTTCTTCTAGGATTTAACTATAATAAATAATTCTAATTACTCTACTGATTCAAAAATTAGTTAATTATACTCCTTATAAAGGCCAGAGGTATTAGTCCTATTTTATTTTTCCAGTTATCTCTTGCTGAACAACAATATTCTGGGAAGGTGGGAGAGAAGTATCAGAGAAAATTTCTCCGAGTAATTTTCCACTGAAGAAAACCCCAGCAAATCATGACAGTAGTGTGAGCGTGAGTGTGAGTGTGTGAGTGTGTGTGTGTGTGTGTTAGGGTGGTGGGTGGTTGAGGCCTGCTCTTCTTGGGTAGAGTGTCTAAATCTGAGATTGTCCATGACTTAAAATATTGGGTTAATTTAAGTTTACCGGACCTGAGTCTTAGTGCAACTGGTAAGGTTTTACTTGAATATATGAAGTACTGATTAAAGACACATAAGTATTTTATTTTAATATATAAGACATTAGTTATTCCTCAAGGACCCTAAAGTTTTTCAGTCTGTTGACAATGTTATGTGATATACTCATGTGCCTTAATCTCTTAAACGTATAACACTCAACATTTTAAAAAATGTGAGATTTAAAAAAGAAAAACGCAAATATATTTAAATAGTTATAATTATATATTATTTCAGCTCATCACTTCGCCATGGCAGGCACTATCCTAAAACAAAAGCCTGCAAGAGAAAGAAAAATAGAAGTGAGAAATCTGGGTTGTAAAACACACAAGAAAAAAACTCCATTAGTTCATATGCTCAGGTCGGTCTCCAAATAAATGGGCATATTAATTAAAAACCAACAACAATATAAAACAAGCAGTAAGAGTTTAAAGAGAAGTAGAAAATAGTCTGTTTTCAACCCTTCAGTTAAATAAAGAGTACTAGCACTTACTTTGATTCAGTGATTGGTATAAGATTTAGGGACTCAAAGAGACCCTGACCCTCAAAAAGTTTAAGTTCTGGAGAGGGACACATTTGACATAAGCACATGATGGCAATGCAATGTGTAAATATACAAGTAGTAGGTACAACGGCGGTGAGCACAGGTGTCCATGGAAACAAAGGTTCTCTCTATGGGGATCTCGCAAACAATTTTGGGGGAGGGGATCCCTCATGAAAATTTTGAAGCTTGAGATTATAAAAGGATGAAAAAAAGAACATTCCAGAAAGAAGAAGCAGCCTCATGAAATATAGTCCAGACAAAGAATCTTTTATGGAGGAACTAGAAACAATTTAGCATGGCTGGAGCATAAACTATGAGTCAAGCTGCATTGAGTGGTAAAGTTCGAGCCCTGTCGGGCCAGGTCTTGTACACTATAAGGAGCTGTCTTCTCATGCGGTATGGGGACTGAGGAGATTGGAGAATTCATGAGAAGGGAAGTGATAGGGTTAGATAGCCCTTGTAGGTAGATTGCTGAAGCTTTGTAGAAAATGGTTATAAACAGGGAGAGATTCTTTCGGTAATCAAAGACAGAGACTGAGGGTGTAGCTGGAGCAAGGGAGGCCAGAGGGGAGCAGAGACTCAAGATACAGTGATTTGGTAAAGTTATCAGAGTCTGATTGGAAACCTTGTGGGTGGGGAATGAAAAAGAAGGAAAGAATAGCTTTCTGTTTTAAATCTTAAAGTATAAAATATGAACCAAAGCAAGCCTCACGGAGTGATGAGGCTGGAGCCATTTCAGAGAAGTTTTATGTACCATGTAAACTATAAAGCTTTAATGATTGCTAAACGATGTTGTCACTGACTGAAGAATAGAATGTTGGAAAAGGACCAATTTAGGGAAACAGTTTTGTTATTAGCAATGGGAAATTAATCATTGTGAGCTCAGATTTTTGAGTTTTTGATTTAGGTTCTTATGTAGCAATAGTGTGAAGAGTCAGATATGCACCAAAATTCAGGGAAGAAACTGAGATTGACTCAAAATGCCTCAGGCTCAATAATTTGCAGGAATGACCCACAGAACTCACTGAGAGCTGGTATACTTGCAGTTTTGGTTTATTACAGGGAAAAGATACAGATTAGGTCAGCCTAGGGAAGAAGTGCACAAGGCAGAATCCAGAACTATATCATTTGAGGAGCTTCTGGTTGTCTTCTCTTCATGAAGTCTGGACAGACTTACCCTCCTAGCATCACTGTATGACGGTACACAGGAAATATCATCAAACAGGGAAGCTCTGAGCCTTGAGATACAGACTTCATCAGGACTCTCTCTCACATGAATGGTTGACTGCAGAAGGGGCTGATATTAGTTTTCAGTCCCTGGGTGGTCAAGCTGGGTGATCAAAGCCTCCAGGCTGTAGCTATGTTGGTGTGACTCAGGACCCACAAGATCAGTCATATTGTTCATGTGGCTTGGAGCCCCCAGACTAAATCACATTGCCCCAGGCAAACAAAGACACTTCTGTCTGGAGTGGCATTCCCCAGGCACAGTGATTATCTCCCAGATGCCAAGGGCAAAGGCCAGACTTCTTTTTGGACAAGGTTAAATTCTTTACTACACAAATATAATTTATTTAATTATGTTTATATAATTTGCTTTTTAATAATGACTGTATTTAACATCTGACTTGCAAAATTCCCCAGTGTTTTATAGTTGACTGTCGTGAACTGGTGTAAATTGTTTCCAGCACGGTACTCATTAAAATGGAAACAGAGAAGAGAGACCCTTGAAAGGAACAGAAGGTATGAAACAATACAATTAGAGAGTATATTTGCAGGCAGAAAATCAAGAGGAGATGAGATACTTAAGGAGAACAAAATAATCAATATTAATTCCAGTAAATAAGGTCTCAAAACTGTTTTGTCTTGGCGAATTTTTCTCATTAAAGAACAAAAAGATTCAGCAAGACTGTTGTGAGGGAGTGGTAAAAATAATGTAGACATAAAGGTTTTTTCTTCAATGCTTTTCTCTCTAGTTTTCATGGGAAAACCTTAGTAGCTTGAGAAGGAGCTGTATGGGGAGTAGGTAATCTTGGTCACTTGTCAGGAATTCTAACGTAAATTTGACACATGAAATAAATCTATCGTAATCATGATTTTAGAGAACTGTTACCATGTACCGTATAAAGACCAGAAGTTACCAACTGGAGTTGATAACATTTAACTCCTTATGCAAAGACACATCATGAGATAAACTAGATAATGTGAGGGGCAAAGAAAGATGCTAGGGCTCACATCTGTGTTCTCCAAGGTAAGAAATTCTGCTATCAGGTGTTTATTCTTTCAGTATGCTTTTCCTTTAAAAGTAAATCCTTTTTATGGGAATAAATCAACCTTTATAATGTTGACCTCTAGAAGCAGAAATTATAGAAAATGAAGGTGCTAAATGAAGGGAACAGTGTCCCAGAAAGGAAAGAGAGAAATGGATACTCAAACAAAACTTTCTGAACTTTCTGATAAAGGGTGATGGGAGTCTTCATTTGTACACAGTTTTGCATATAGGAGATTATTATTTCAATCACACATAAAATATACATTATCAAAGACACATTCGTCCATTGATTCTTGTCAAAAACCAGTTAAGTCATATGTCGCATCTTTTATGTTTTAGTCTTTTTTTGCACTTTAGACTATATTTTTGATAAAAATGAGTTATTAAATCCTTTGGCAATTAAAAATGTTGTTTTTATTATTTATTTACAGAAATATGACCTATGGAGTCACACAGAGTGGGGTTGATAAGAGATTAACTTTTAATTGGTGAATCACTTAGTTTTGGGTCTCTGATACTTCACTCTGCAAAGAAGATATTAAGATTTGCATTACATCACTCAATATGATCCTGTACGTGAAAGCATTTTGACATTATTTCGACAGATACATGGCAGGTATGTGGATACATTAATGTAGACTATTATCTGGCTTTTCTTTTATTTAATAGTTTATTATGGTTTCTCTGTTGGTGAGTCTTCCTTCTTTGCTGGCATGACAACTGAGGCACACCTTTCTTCCACGTAATTATCAAGGAATGTCTACATGTCTGCTGGCATAAACTTAGCTAAAACCACATATGACAGGATCACTAAAGCCTCCTGTGACAGAGCAGAGGATGTGGTCTTGAACATTTGAATATGTCCAGAGGTTTCTTAGCAGCAAGTTTGTGAATGCTCGCTACTGTGAATTGATATAGAAGAGGTGAGTATGTTCATTGAAGCTAAGGACTCTGCTGTACATCCTATTTATAATCCCAGCATCATCTAACATGTATTTAAGCATGGAGTTGTCAGTTAATATTTGTTTTAAGATGATACAGTATTTTATGATTAGGATTTGGGGTAACAGTATATTTGTGTTCTGTTGCAAAATTGCATCATGGGTTGTGGTATAATGATGAATGACGCCTCAGGCCCAACTTGGCCATTTAGTAGCCATATGACCTGATCTACTTATGCAGGCTGTCTGGGCCACTGTTTTCTCATCTTTAAAATAGAGATAATGCCTATTTTATGCAGCTCTAAAGATTTAATAAGACATTGCACATAAAATGCTCAGCACAACTCCTGAATTAAAGTTAGCTCTCAATAAATATTAATTCTTTTCTGGTCCATCATTCTCCAGAAGTTGAATTATATGCACATATTATAGGCAAAGTAATTAATGGCTGGTGCTGCTAACATCTTAAATTGTTAGTTACAGGAACATCTTATATTCTATAAGTGCCAGAGGATAGCAACAACATCTTTAAGGCAAATGTGCTCAGATAACTTTTGACAGCAATCTTAGTATTAGGAAATAAATTATAATTGTAGTAATTTCCCTATGAAATTAGAAAACTTTTCATAAAAGAACAGTTCTTGTATCTTCATAACTTCATAAATCATAACATAAAATGTGCTCACAACTTGAAAATAAAGACTTTTTTACTAGATGTTGAAATTGATAACATTGTTACTCGTCGCAATAGAAAGAATACCACTTTAAAGAAATCTGACTGCATTTTTTCAGTGGAACTAACTACTTTTGTCTACATAAAAGAGAATTGTGAAAATTATATTATGAAATCTTCTCTCTAGTATTTTGTTCTCGGGGAACTTTCTGACCTCAGTCGATTGTGGTGATGTCAATAGTGTTTTACTGCCTGTACGTTGCATATTTCTAAATAAATGAATAGTCCTCATGTTGCTTTTGTTTATGCCATTCTTTTAAGTAACTAGATCCCATAGGTGTCACTGGCTCCAGAAACTCTGTTCTGCCAGGAATAAAATGTGACATTGTGTTCCACAGGTTAAAAGGACTCTTTCCTCTGGGTGGGCCTTTGGTAGACTGCTTGTTATATGGTCATGAAGAGGAATTTTTAAATGGTGATTTGGGAAAATACATACAGTTTATTTTTTGAATTTCACATTTTTTTTCTATTTTTCCACTTCTTGGATAACTTGAAAATAATAATATTTTCCTAAAAATATATTCATGAGTGTCTTCTTATTTGGTAGCAATATCTTTCATATTTTAGATTATTCTATATATTTTTATGCCCTTATCGCATATCTTTTTATAGAATTGTCACTATATTAAAACATGCCCCTTCTTTCTTAACATAACCTTGTAACACAATTATATTAGCCATTCACAACTATTATTGTAGAATCTCATTTTTTTCTGATCCTAAATCTATGGCATTTAATCAGCTATTCCTGCCAACTTTCCTTGTATATTATTTTTTTTATCAGTTAGAATAGACTTCTGCTGCACAATTGAGACACTCCTAGCTATATTTCAAATACAGTTTAATTCTATTTCCCTGGAAAAAAAAAAAAAGGTCTTCTCTGAATATACAGATAAAGGTTGTGGCAGTCATGGAAGTGCATCACTTGATCTCCCACCAAGGGAGTGACACGGCGCCCATGGCTGATTGACAGCTGCTGCCCCTTTAGAGCCCCGACTGCATTTGCACTGAAACCATGCTTCTCCAGGCTGCTCCTGTCAATAACTGAGCATGGCCGGGGGACCCATGCTGGCCCATTCTTGCCCAATATAGATGCTCTCTAATGGGCAACTTTCACGTGGGGACTCTGGCTGAGAATTTTCTTTTTTTTTATATATATGTAAGTATACTACACTCTAAGGCTATTCTTAGCAGTTCTTACTTCTCTATTTTTATGGCTCTCAGACCTGAATCGTGGTCTAAAGTCTACCCTTGCCTACTCCAGCTCCCATCCCTTTATTCTTCATAAATGTGTCCCCAATAAATTTCTTGTCAGCATCTGTTTTTCAGAGGCCCCAAACAGATACAGGTGGGGCCAAGGGTGGCCCAAGAAAACAGGCAGTAAGTTGGGGTTTGGGGAATGGCAAAGGGGTCCAATCTTGAGGGGAATAGGGGCACAAATAGTGCGCAGTACAAGATGGTAGCCTACTTGCTAAAGATTTCACCAGTGGTGAGCTTGGTGACTATTCTGGTAGAGGGAAAAACCTTGTTGGTATGGTGATTCGGGCATTTGAAGGATGTGGGGATGAACAGTGACTCCGAGGATGATGGAGTTGCCAGGTTATTACTAAGTTACGACACCACCCTGAAGAGATAATGAAAAACTAAGCGCTGTCAAAAATCAATTAAAGCCCAAGTGTGAGACCAGAGAACATCTCTGGTAAAAAGAAGCCCTTATCTACTGCAGAGAAAAACCTAAGGAGCAGTCACAGGATTTGATAATGTTGCAAAACTCCAGTGACATTTAAATGCTCAGCAAAGCAAGTCTGTTTTATTAAAGTCAGGTTCCTGGTTGAAAACACCTGTGACCCTGAAAAATAAGATGGCTGCCCTTGAGGATTTAGGCTGTGCTGGTTCCCTTAAGCTCTCAGAATTGGTAGAGGCAGACCACCCTTTCCTAACAAGAGGTAGCACTTCACTGTTCAGGAATATACTGCTGAGGACTCATTCTCTCTACCCTAAGGCAAAATGTGCTCCCTCAGGAACTACCCTTCACCTGACTGCTAGGCCAAGAGCTAGTACTAAATTCCAGCATGTGTCAGCTAGGGACATGTTGGGACTGATAAGGAAACAAAGAAATTATGTATCAAGATAAGTACAAGAATTATTTCTCATGTACCAACAGGAGCGAGAGGGATTGTATTTTGACAATGTTTCATCAGAAAATAAGATTGGATAAGCATGAATTTGTTGAATTATGGGGACTTTTTTGGAACTCAAGACGGAACAACCCGTCAAGGACCCCAGCGATTGGGGCAAACTCTTTGTTGGAATGATGGCCAATGCTGAGTGAAGTGGAAGAGGCACCAAGTAGACAAAATGACTCAGCCAGTTGACTTCAGCCAGCTTTTGGAATAAGCCACTCTGGAACTTGCATCCTGAGCACACAAATTGAGTGGCCAGTGATGACAGACATAGAGGCTGTGCATAGGCTCAGTGTAATGGACTCCCACTTGCCAAAGGCAATGAGGGCATAAATGACTGAACATCTGATCTTCTAAGTAACAGAGGTAAGTGCTGAGCCCCCAACTGGGTACTTTTCCATGAGGGGAGAAACCAACCCCTCAGTCACAATTCCACCACATCATGTCGCTTCCGTTCTAGAATGCCAGTGATTTGTCCTCATAGGAATAGATACCTACTCTGAGGATGAGTTTGGCTTTCCTGCTCACAGCCAGCCACACAATCTGAAAGATGATGAAATGCCTTATCCACAGAGGTGGAATCCCACTGCCTAGTATATGATCAAGGGACTCACTTTACAGTGAAAGAAGTATGGGAATGTGACCTGTGACAGTGATAATGGAGTTCACTGATCCTGTCACAAACAACCCCATCTAGAAGCAGTCAATCTCATAGAGGGCTGGAATGGCTTGCCTAGGGCACAGCTGAACCACTGTCATGGAAGCAATGGGATTAGTGCCTTATAGAAGAGGCTTCAGAGACATCTTTAGACCCTTCCACCATGTGAGGGTAAAATGAGAAGTGTGCATCCTAGAATAGGGCCCTCATCTGACCCTGATCTCAGACTTCCAGTCTCTAGAACTGTGAGCAATAAATATCTGCTGTTTGTAAGCTACTCAGTGTGTGGTATTTTCTTATAGCAGCCCAAACAGACTAAAACAGAATGGAAGCAAGAGTAGTCCTACTAATTGGCACTCCCTATGACTCCCTGAGGGATCGCTGATTCCCATCCCCCAAACTCAACCTCTGAAGATGTGAAGTCTCAGTCCCAAAGGAGGCACACAGAAGACGGGTGACACAGAAAGAGAATCATTGAACTTTAAGTTAGAACAGCTACCAGGCCACTTTGGACTCTTTGTGTCCAGGGAAATGGAGTCACCATGTTGGTGGGGGTAATTGACCCTGATCAGCACAAGTTAGTGGGTTCCTTTTCACCCAATGGGGGCAGCGAAAAGTACATGTGGAAGCCAGGTGATCCACTTGGACACTTCTAGGCACTCCCTTGCCTAATTAACAGAGAATTGACACATTTGACAACCTGCACGAAGAAGCATGTTATCTTCAAGGGTTCAGACCCCTCAGGAATGAGGGATTGTTTTACGCCACCAAATATTCCATCAGGACGATCCAAATAATCCATTGTGAAGTGATGGCAGAGGGTGAGGGAAGTTTAAATGGCTAGTGGATAAAGGAGAAGATGAGTGTTAGCTTCATTCCCAAGACTAACTGCAGTGGCAGAAGTTATAATTCGTCTCCCTAATGTCCACTTCCACATTTCCTCCCAGGAAGAGAAGCCAACAGGAACCATGGAGAAACTGTTCCACATCTGAAAGAAAAAGCAGTTCCCCACAGTGGCGCCACTCAGACTTCTTTCAAGAGAATCTGCTGCTTTGGCCACGGTTGATTGGCAGCCCAGTTCCCGTTCTGTGATCCATCATTTTGTTTACGCTGAGTCACACTTTCCCTGGATGTGAAATGGGACTCATGGGATGCCAGCCCATGATGAAGCATGGCAGTGCATTAGTGCCAGACGCTTCTTGGTGAGACATTTCTCTAATGAGAACTTTTGCTTTGGGTTCGTCAACAGCCTGGCCAAGACTTTCTTAGAACTCTGCTTCAATAAAGCCCTTTCTACCTAAACATTACTTTCCTCTCTCCTTTTACAAATGAAGACCTGCATTGAAGTCTGAAGACTCTCTCCACCTAATCCTCTTCCCTGTATCTTTATCTTTCATAAGTGGTTCTCCCAAATAAATTTCTTGCTCATCTAATCCCATCTTGGCCTTTGCTTCTTGGAGGACTCAAACTGACACAGAGGTATTCTGCCCCTCTCGAATGCTACTTCTGTTTACTCTATTTTTGCATCTACCACAGGACATTAAAATGTATTTGTTTATATGTCTGTGGACTAGGAGGTCTTAGACTGTCTGATAAAATGAGAATGGACCTAATATACAATCTAACACATACTGAGTGAGTGGTATATGGTTGTTGAATAGAGTTTTATTAAATTTATATGCTCTTAACATGAAATACCTATATTAAATTTAGCATTTGTCATATTGCATTATCTTATTGTGTAATTATTGATGACCCTCTCTCCAATGACCACACTAAGCTAGGAGCCATTTACAGTAAAGATTATTCTCATTCATCTTTGTATTCCTGGTACATAATGCTACCTAGTAGCGGCTATATAAATGCTAAAAATGCTAATTTTACTTATTTTAAATGGTACTAGTCCATGGGAAAAATATAGAAGATGTACAGCATAAACTAACGGTAAACAGTCATTATTTCATAATACTTGGGTATGTCAAGCATAAAAAGCAAGATTCTAGAACTACTTAAATTGCATCTACTGACATTTTAGGAAAAATTCATGAGAAGATAAAAGCAAGCATCCCGAACCGAGTGGAATAAGAATAAAAGTACAATCGTGGTTCTCAAAAGTTGGCTTATAGTCACTGGATGCTCTAGAGGGCTGCTTTAGGTAAAGGAAATCATTTGTTCATTGATTCAATTCATTCATCATATTCATATTGAGTATCTCCTAATTGCCAGCTGCTGTATTAAACAGCATAATATTTTCTTAAAGTAGAATATAATTGTTTATAATGGACTACATTTAAACATTTCTTTATGATACTTCTTAATTTATTATGTATTATTTATTGATACTTCTTAGTAATTATTTATCAATATTTATTGATATATAATTTTTTTCAAGATTGGCACCTGAGCTAACAACTGTTGCCAATATTTTTTTCCTTCTTTTTCTCCCCAAATCCCTGCAGTACATAGTTGTATATTTTCAGATGTAAGTCCCTCTAGTTGTGGTATGTGGGACACTGCCTCAGCGTGGCCTGATGGGTAGTGCCATGTCCACGCTCAGGATCCAAACCAGTGAAAACCTGGGCTGCCCAAGAAAAGCACGTGAACTTAACCACTCAGCCACAGGGCTGGCCACTGACACATAATTTAAAAAGACAAAAATCTCATGGATGTTAAAGATATACCACTTTACATATTAATATTTATTCTCTCTCTCTCATTCTCTATTGGTTTCTCTTTTCACTTTGAAAAATAAAAAAAACACAAACAGAGAGATCTCATCAAGATGGCAGCATAAGTAGACTCCGAACTCGTCTCCTCCCACAAACACAACCAGGTTGCAACTATTTTTGGAAAAATTACTCTGCACAGAAAACTGAAAACTGGATAAAAAGAACCCTCACAATAAAGGACAGTCCTGACTAAGGTGGAAGAGGCAGAAATTCCTGCTGGAGAGGAAAAAAGCCACCGTCAGGAAGCAGAATTGCTCAGCCAGCCAGGTGGGAGCCCCCTAAGATACGCAGCCCTCCCTGGAGGAGTGAGGTCCAGAGTGGGGAGATAATGCCATAAGCATCCATCAGACTCAGCCCAACTGAGATGGGGGTCTTACTTTCTGGCTTCACTGGCTATTAACTGTAGCGAAGATATCCCAGAAAAGCTATCAGACAAAAGCTGAAAAGACTCAGGTCTTAAAGGGCCCACACACAAATTCACCAATCTCAGTAACCTATAATCACAGAAAGAAGGCTGATAGTTCTTTAGGGAAAAGAGACTCATCTGGAGGGCTCTAGGGGCATCTCAGTAAGAGGAGGGACCTCTCAGGAGACTGAGACATTGGTGGGGGCCATTGTTCTGACCTGGTCCAGGTATGCTGACACAGATCCCGGTGGGCACTATTGAGGTTCATCCCTTGGCCTGTTAGCCCAGGGGTATGCCACTCCCACTAGATTACAGATTTAATACAGTTCAACCAGGACAGGCAGCCCACCCTAGGGACTGTCCCCACCCAAAAGCAAGCCCTCAGGCTACTTGTCAGCTTGCCTTGACTGGGTACCTTGATCCTCTATAGGCAGGTGAGTGTGTCCATCTCTGTGGGGCAGGGCCTGTGTGAGGACCGGGTGAAATGTGGGGGCATTGGTGGAGAGGTCGGGGCCTCTGCAGTGGGACATCGGGGTACGCTCCAGGGGGTTGGGAAGTGTGCATGGACCAGGACGGTGTTGATGGTGTGTGGTCCTATGGGGGGGTGAGGCTTATCAACAGCAGAAGACCTGTTCTTCACAAATAGCCATGAAAAGGATCAGCCCCACCTTCCAAGGCCTGAAACAATTTAGTGTTCCCATGCCTAGGGTCAGCCCCACTCAGCTGCACTCCTAAGAGAACTGACCACAGCCTTGTAGGCCTCAGGCCTATAACAACTGTAAGCCCCTGAGCCTAGCAACCAGCTACCCAAGTAACAGGAAAACTGCAACAGCAGTGCACTGTTAGACCTTGTAACCAATGGTGCTGAGGCTCCCCAAACCTGATTTATAAACAGCTGGCCAGGGAAGGAAAGACTAGACTCCCTGGGTACCTGCATTAAGAGCAACCCTACCACAGAAGGACACAATTAGCCCACACAGGGGCCACTCCTGGATCTTTTGGACTAGTGATGAGAGGGAAGCACACTGCTGGGTCTCAAAAGGCATCTCTTACATAGGCCACTTCTCCAAAATCAGGAGACATAGCCGACTCACCTAATACATAGAAATAAGCACAGAGAAAGAAGCATAATGAGGAGACAAAAGAATACATCCCAAGCCCAAAAAAAGGACTAAATGAAACAGAAATAAGTGACCTACCTGACAAAGAGTTCAAACAAAATCTCATAAGGATGCTCACAGATATTAGGAAAAGACTGGATGAACACAGTGAGTTCATCAGCAAAGAAATGGAAAAATATAAAGAGGAACCAATCAGAAATGAAGAATACAATACTGGACATGAAAAGTTCACTAGAGGAACTCAATAGCAGAGTAGAGGATATGGAAGAACCAATCAGCGAGCTAGACAAAAGACTAGAGGAAATCACCCAAGCTGACCAGAAAAAAGAAAAAAAGAATTAAATAGAATGAGAACAGTCTAAGGGAACTCTGGGACAATACCAAGCACACTAACATTCATATTATAGGTGTCCAAGAAGGAAAAGAGAGAGACAAAGGGGCAGAAAATTTATTTGAAGAAATAATAGCAGAAAATTTTCCTAACCTAAGGCAGGAAACAGATATCAAAGTACAGGAAGCACAGTGAGTTCCAAACAAGATAAGCCCAAAGAGGCCCACATCAAGACACATTGTAATTAAAATGTCCAAAATTAAAGATAAAGAGAGAATCCTAAAAGCAGCAAGAGAAAGGCAACAAGTGGCATACAAAGGAAAGCCCATAAGGCTATCAGCGGACTTCTCAGCTGAAATCTTATGGGCAAGAAGAGAATGGCATGACGTATTTAAAGTGCTAAAAGTAAAATAGACTTTAAAACAAAAACTGTAACAAGAGACAAAGAAGGGCACTACACAATGATAAAGGGAACAATCCACCAAGAAAATATAACACTTGTAAATATCTATGCACCCAACATAGGAGCACCTAATGATATAAAGCAATTATTAACAGACATAAAAGGAGAAATAGAGAGTAACACAACAATAGTAGGGGACTTTAACACTCCACTTACAACAATGGATAGATCATCCAAACAGAAGATCAATAAGGAAACACTTGCCTTAAATGAGACATTTGACCAGATGGAATTAGTGGTTATATATAGAACATTCCATCCAAAAACAACAGAATACACATTATTTTCAAATGCACATGGAACATTCTCCAGGACTGATCACGTAGTAGGCCACAAAACAAGTCTCAATAAATTTAAGAAGATCGAAATAATACCATGCATCTTTTCTGACCACAAAGGTATGAAGCTAGAAATCAACTACAGGAAGAAAACCAGAAAAGCCACAAAAATGTGGAGATTAAACAAAATGTTACTGAACAACGATTGAGTCAATGAAGAAATCAAGAGGAGAAATCAAAAAATTCCTGGAGGCAAATGAAAATGAAAATACAACATGCCAAAATCTATGGGATACAGCAAATGCGGTTCTAAGAAGGAAGTTTAGAGCAATTCAGGCCTACCTCAAAAAAGAAGAAAAATCCCAAATAAACAATCTAACAACACATCCAAAGGAACTAGAAAAAGAAGAACAAGCAAAGTCCCAAATCAGCAGAAGAATGGAAATAATAAAAGTCAGAGGAGAAATAAATGAAATAGAGACTAAAAAAAGTACAAAAGGGCCGGCTCCGTGGCCGAGGGGTTAAGTTCGCAAGCTCCGCTGCGGCGGCCCAGGGTTCGGATCCTGGGTGTGGACATGGCACCACTCATCAGGCCACGTTGAGGCAGCGTCCCACATCCCACAATTAGAAGGACCTGCAACTAAGATATACAACTGTGTACAGGGGGAGTTGGGGGAGATAAAGCAGAAAAAAAAAAAGATTGGCAACAGTTGTTATCCCAGGTGCCAATCCTTAAAAAAAAAGAAGATTGGCAACAGTTGTTAGCCTAGGTGCCAATCTTTTTTTTTTAAAAAAAAAAGGTAGACAAAATTAATGAAACCAAGAGCTGGATCTTTGAGAAGATAAACAAAATTGACAAACCCTTAACTAGACTCACCAAGAAAAAGAGAAAGAAGGATCAAATAAATAAAATAAGAAATGAAAGAGGAGAAATTACAATGAACACCTCAAAAATACAAAAGATAATAAGAGAATACTATGAAAAGCTATATGCCAAAAAATTGGATAATCTAGAAGAAATGGATAAATTCTTAGAAACATACAACCTTCCAATACTGGACCAAGAAGAAGTAGAGAATTTGAATAGACCAACTACAGGTAAGGAGATTGAAACAGCAATCAAAAACCTCCCAAAAACTAAAAGTCCAGGCCCAGATGGCTTCCCTGGTGAAGTCTACCAAATATTCAAAGATGACTTAATACCTATCCTTCTCAAACGCTTCCAAAAAATTGAAGAGGAGGGGAGACTTCCTAACTCATTCTACAATCCAACATTATGCTGATACCAAAACCAGACAAGGACAACACAATAAAAGAAAGTTATAGGCCAATATCACTGGTGAACATCGATGCAAAAATCTTCAACAAAATACTTGCAAATCGAATATAGCAATACATTAAAAAGATCATAGATCATGATCAAGTGGGTTTCATTCCAGGGATGAAGGGATGACTCAGTCTCTGCAAATCTATCAACATGATACACCACATTAAGAAAATGAAGAATAAAAATCACGTGATCATCACAATAGCTGCAGAGAAAGCATTTGACAAGATACAGTATCCATTTATGATAAAAACTCTAAATAAAATGGGTATAGAAGGAAAATACCTCAACATAATAAAGGCCATACATGACAAACCCACAGCAAATATCATTCTCAATGGAGAAAAACTGAAAGTTATCCCTCTAAAAGCAGGAACCACACAAGGATGCCCACTGTCACCACTCTTATTTAACATAGTATTGGAAGTCCTAGCCAGAGCAATCAGGCAAGAAAAATAAATAAAAGGGATCCACACTGGAAAAGAAGAAGTGAGACTGTCATTCTTTGCAGATGACATGATTTTATACATAGAAAACCCTAAAGAATCCTCTAAAAAACTTTTACAAACAATAAAGGAATACAGTCAAGTCACAGGGTACAAAATCAACATAAAAATCAGTTGCATTTCTATACAATAACAACAAAGGAGCAGAAAGAGAAATTAAGAATACAATCCCATTTACATTTGCAACAAAAAGAATAAAATACCTAGGAATAAACTTAACCAAAGAGGTGAAAGATCTGTACATCAAAAACTATAAAACATTGTTGAAAGAAATCGAAGAAGATACAGAGAAATGGAAAGATATTCCGTGCTCTTGGATTGGAAGAATTAATATCGTTAAAATGTCCATTCTACCTAAAGCAGTATATAGATTCAATGTAATCTCTATCAAAGTTCCGACAACAGTTTTCACAGAAATAGAACAAAGAATCCTAAAATTTATATGGAACAACAAAAGACTCCGAATAGCCAAATGATTCCTCAGAGAAAAGAATAAAGCTGGAGGTATCACACTCCCTGATTTCAAAATATAGTACAAAGCCATAGTAACCAAAACAGCACGGTACTGGCACAAAAACAGATGCACAGATCAATGTAACAGAATAGAGAGCCCAGAAATAAACACACACATTTATGGACAGCTAATATTTGACAAGGGAGCCAAGAGCATACAATGGAGAACGGAGAGTCTCTTCAATAAATGATGTTGGGAAAACTGGACAGCCACATGGAAAAGAATGAAAGTAGACCATTCCCTTACACCATACACAAAAATCAACTCAAAATGGATTAAAGACTTGAATGTAAGACCCCAAACCATGAAACTTCTAGAAGAAAACATAGGCAGTATGCTCTTGACATCAGTCTTAGCAACATATTTTCAAGTACCATGTCTGACCGAGCAAGGGAAACAAAAGAAAAAATGAACAAACGGGACTACATGAAACTAAAAATCTTCTGCACAGCAAAGGAAACCATCAACAAAACAAAAAGACAGCCTAACAGTTGGGAGAAGATATTTGCAAACCATATATCAAATAAGGGGTTAATATCCAAAATTTACAAAGCACTCATATATCTCAACAACAAAAAAACCAACAATCCATTTAAAAAATGGGCAAAAGATCTGAACAGAGATTTCTCCAAAGAAAATATACAGATGGCCACCAGGCATATGAAAAGATGCTCAACATCATTAACGACCAGGGAAATGCAAATCAAAACTACAATGAAATATCACCTCACTCCTGTCAGAATGGCTATAATTAACAAGACAGGAAACAAGTGTTGGAGAGGATGTGGAGAGAAGGGAACCCTCGTACACTGCTGGTGGGAGTGCAAACTGGTGTAGCCACTATGGAAAGCAGTATGGAGTATCCTCAGAAAATTAAGAATAGATCTACCATATTATCCAGCTATCCCACTGCTGGGTATTTATCCAAATAACTTGAAAACACAAATACTTAAAGATACATGCACCCTTAAGTTCATTGCAGCATTATTCACAATAGGCAAGACTTGGAAGCAACCTAGATGTCCATCGAGGGACGAATGGATAAAGAAGCTGTGGTATATATACACAATGGACTACTACTCAGCCATAAGAAATGATGAAATTTGACCATTTGTGATAACATGGATATAATTTAAGGGTATTATGCTGAGTGAAATAAGTTAGTGGGAGAAGGTCAAATACCATATAATCTCACTCATAATTAGAAGATAAAAACGACAAAGAACCACATAGCAATGGAGATTGGATTGGTGGTTATCATAGGGGAAGGGGGAGGGGAGAGGGCAAAAGGGGTGATTAGGCTCACATGTGTGGTGATGGACTATAATTAGTTTTTGGATGGTGAACATGATGTAATCTACACAGAATTCAAAATATGTCATGATGTACATCTGAAAGCTATATGATGTTATAATCCAATGTTACTGCAGTAAAAAGAAAAGAAAAAACCAAGCAACACAAATCAACAGCAATTAAACAAAGAAACCCAAAAATAAAAAGATTGTATTGCCTTTATATGCAAAAGGACCAAATGTTATCTTTTATTCCTACAAGAAATTGCCACCTCACTGCTCTCTTTACTGCCACAATTAAATATTTTACATTTCTGGCCTTCATTTCTCCTATTCCCTTACTGAGGAATTGTGGATTGAGCAGCTATATTTTACTGAAGCTATTCTTTTGAAGATCAAAAATAGCTGCTAATATTATTCCCCAAAAAGTGTTACAAATTTCCCACTCTGAGAATCTGTGACATTGGAACATGTGAACTGTGGAGTAGGAAGGGGGATAATAATTAAATAAAATATGTGAATAAAAGAATATCACAAAATGAAGTAAAAATCTTGAGAATAAAATGGATCAGATTAAAGAAGCTAGTAAATAATTAAATTAGGGAAGGTGACAATAGAAGTAAACATCAGTCTGGGAAACCCAATCCAGTTACTAGCTGTCAACTTATGTACTTATTTATTTTAAAGTTTGTTTATTTCTTTTTTTTTTTTAAGATTGGCCCTGAGCTAACATGTTGCCAATCTTCTTTTCTTTTTTCTTCCCCCCAAAGCCCCCCAAGGACATAGTCATATATTCTCCTTCTAGGTCCTTCTAGTTGTGGCATGTGGGACACCACCTCAGCACGGCTTGATGAGTGGTGCTAGGTCTGCACCCAGAATCCGAACTGGTGAGACCCTGGCCACCAAAGCAGAGAATGTGAACTTAATTGCTCGGCCATGGGGCCAGTCCCCAGCCATCAATTTAAACAATAAATAAATAGCAAAAACATTTTTAAAACAGCTGTCTCTGTGAGCAGGGTATGTTTCACTAATACAGTGTAGAAATAGTGGGGGCCCCAGATGTCATCCATCTACCACCTTCTCACCACCCAAACTGGAAAGCTTCTCAGCTTTGCCTGTTGTCATTTTCATCCCCCCGGCTTAAGTCCAATACCTCTTCTTTGTGGGACATAATTCATTACCTCCTAACCAGCCTTTCTGGTCCCAGATTTTTCCTCATCTAACCCATTTTCAACCATGTCATACGAGTTGACTTTCTAAATTTGACTATGTTATTTCTCCTATCAAAAGTGTCTTTTTCCCCCTCCTTCGGGGTAAAAATATCCAAATTCCCTAATATGGCATTCAAGGGATTTAGAATTCATTTCTCACATGCATTTTCATCTTCACCTCGGGTCATATTTCTTACTACTTGACATGCTGTGCTTGCTGTTTCTCCCCAAATTCTCATTAATTCCTTCTTACCTTTGCTTAACCTATTCCATCTATACGAACTATCCTTCATTTTCTCTGATGATTATTCTTCAATAGCAGCTAGAATGCTGCTCCTCAGTGAAGACTGTCTAGAATGAATGCCACTGTAATAACTAATCGCGCTCTAGTAACACAAGTACTGGTTAACAGTCTCAGTACCCCCAGGAAATGGTTCAGTCCTAGGGCAAATGGTTATGTTTAAGTCTCTCTTTGCAGCTTATTGCCTGACATAGAATGAGCAACAGCAAATATATACTAAACTGTTTGAACGGATGAAGTCTTTGTCTCATGACATTTTCAACATTTGAGCATAGGATAAATAAATGCGTAGCTCTGATTTTGTGAAACTCAAGTTGAAGATTGAGTTAAGGGAGTGTTTAGACCCACCATAGGCGTCAGGGCATTCTGTGGGGCAGGCTAAGTACAAATGAGGTCTCCAGGGTTGGATCTGGGGAGGACAGGGCAGAATCATGTTAGATTCTGGAAGGTTCTGAACAATTGTGTCTTTCTATTTATACAAAGAAGTTGACTCAAACATGTCATGAAGTGCCCACAATGACAGGAAGATTGAAAATGATAGAAATACAGATACTATGGTTACATAAGCCCAGAAAAGCAGTCAGCTTTGAGAACCTTGGAGTAAATAAATGTATGGCATGGAATCCAGAAACTATGATTTTAGTCAGGACTAAGAGTTGAAATAAAAGGAATGTCTTGGTATAAGCAAACAAAAGCTGTTCTTTCCTAAAAATCAGACAGAATCCAGTCAGGAAAAAAAATGTTCTAAGAGTATCTGCCCTGTGTTCCCCAGGGCTTTGTGTGCCCTGCACTCTGTGGGGCCTTCCTAAGGGAGCAGGACAAATGCTGATGACTCCCACAGAATGAAAGCTAAGAAAACTTTCCATATGTTTGGAATAAGAGTTTCCTTCCTTCCTCCCTACCAGAGAAATCGAGCACTTCAAAAAATGTAAATGATCAGCATGATTTTGTGAAAGACTTTTATTCCGCCTCCATAAAAATAACATAATAAATCTTTTTTCTTAAATGTAAGAAGATAAATGAGCACAGAGTAAACTCATATCATTTTAGAGCAGAGTAACTTTAGAAAAGGTAAGTTTGGCTCTCTCATTTTACAGATGTAAAAATTTTGCTAGTTAGGCAAATATTTTCCCTGGATAACTAGTGTCAGAGATGGATCTTGAACCCATGACTCTTATTCTGTTTCTATAACATAATTACATCAAACATGAATTATTATCGAATACAGGGGTTGGCAAACTATGGCTCATGGACCAGATCTGGCTTGCTGACTGTTTTGGTAAAGTTTATTAGAAACAGCTATGCTCATTTGTTTGAATGTCATCTATGAGTGCTTCCAAGTGACAGTGGTAGAGTTAAGCAGCTGCAATAGAGACCTTGTGGGCCTCAGAACCTAAAATATTTACTATCTGGCTCTTCATAGAAAGCGTTCGCCAATTTCTGATCCAAACCGTTAGTCCTCTCATGATGACTTTACACATTTTCCTCATTCCTCTCCCACTTTAATTTCTTTACAACTGCCCACTCTCCAGCAGCATCCATACTGTCCTATAGAACGTGCACATGGGAAGGAGGAGACAGAGACCTTTATATTCCAGCAAAGACTGTCTGCTTGTATCTGTTATTATTTACTTTTTATCCACAAACTAAATTTTGCTAAAGGAGATTGTTTTCATTCCTTTTCTAAGGAGCCATTAAGAAAACACAATATACATCCTAAATTGGACAATAAGTAAACATTGTAGACATCATTGCTATTGACCCTAGTATAAACAAGCAGTGGAAAGAATAATTGATAATTGGAATCTGCTGTGGAGATTGGCTTCAAATATTTTGTGAAGGGTCTGCAGTCTAAGGCAGATATCTTCAAGATCAATTTTGTATTGACTTCAGATTACCTTTGTGATCACAGTTTACAACCACAATTCTCGTCTTTGTTCTAAGAATTTTGCCTGGGAGTGCTCTGCTGAAGACCCTTTCATCATCTGAGTTGATAACAATGAACACATTGGCTAAGAAACAAAATGATGCCGTCACTGAAAAGACAACCCAGAAATCCTACTTGAAGGGGTACTCTGAAAGAGCAGAGTAACACTCATAGTTTACTGGTTGTATTTCATCAGGAAAAGAAATCAGAGACTGAAATGAACAAGATGATCAGATAGCAAGAAATGTGGGAATGAGGAAGGCATGTTAGCTTTTCAGGTTGTAGAGATAAAGATGAGATTGGCAAGGCAAAGAAAAATAACATGGAAAAGACCAACTGGAATTATATGATAGGAGGCAACGGAAAAGATTATGTTCATCTGAACCTCAAACTCTGATGACAGAGACAGGAAGAAGATGGAGAATTCAACTGTGGCTCACGAGAGTGAGAAAAGAACTTAATGTTCAGGACTGTTCTGTGGGGTCCGGCCTTCACTGAGGATATTGCTGGCCACCTCCTGCTGGACTAACTTTGACGCTTTTGCGGATAAGGAATAGATGAGCAACATCAAGGTGTATCTGCAGCAGCAAGGAAGTTATTCCTGACAATCTCAACTTTTACCATGGTGGAACAGAATCCCAGGGGCCTCCTCTTAGTATTTTCTGACAGATGCTTCAGCAGAGCAGATGCATAGGAATGTGGTCAAGAAGTGCTGTGAAATTCTTTCAGCTGACAAAAGGCCAGTGATGACAATGAATTTTGTCATGTGTATGTAAATCCTTGGAGCTTGGACTGTGGGTAGATTCCACCGATTTGCAACACTTCTCTGAGCTCCTGCTTGGAGTCAGATAATACAAAGACTTCCTGGACAGACAAGGGGCCCGTAAAAGAGGCCCATGTGATTCTGATGATCAGCCAGGTCTGGGGACCATCGAACACAGAGTTTAGATCGACAAAAGAGCCAAGATTTGAGAGCTCTCATATAATCTACAACTCACCTAATATGTCCAAGAAACTGCTTTTTATATTGTATCATATGTTAAAATTAAACCTCCATTGGCATTCACTTGGCAGCAAGCTCTTATCTAGACCCTATGTCTGGTGTTCATGGAGCCTGGGTTGGGTCCCAAAATATCTTTGCATTAAGCTTCCTCTTTCCTGTTCACACACTGGGAACCAAAACGTCTTGATCCCTTCATCCTTTCTGAAAGCATTTCTTTTTCTTTTACTAAAAGCCACAGATGTCTTTCTAATTCCTCTTCATTCATTCCCTAAGATGGTTGGGAGAGGCCTCCAACTCCTGAGTTCACGCTTCTCACACAAGTTCACAAAGAGGTCTTTGCTGGGTCATAGTCCTCTGGTTTGTCTTTCTGCTTAGTCTCCATATTAGCACAATTACTATAATTTTAAAATTAGATGTGTTTACTTCTAGCCACCTTTGAGCAACTTATCAGTCTATGCAGAATTTGGAATGAAGAAGTGAAATGTAAAATAAACTGATAAGGCAGAAATAGCAAGAGACAGAATAATGTAAGAACTAATCTTTTCTGAATGTCTGAAATCTGACTGCAGGTTTGCTTTAACAACTCTGTTACATTGCCAATGAAAGAAATCTTATGTTATGCCTGATTAATAATATGCACTATAAAAAATAAGAGCTTTAAGCTCTTAAAAAAGTATTATAATAGAATTTAATATTTAATCCCCTGCCTTTTATTTATACAGTGAAATGCTTTCCTCTTGACTAAATTTAAGTTATGAATCCTTTTCCTGGAACTGAGGTTTTCTGGCTCTTGCAACATGTGATGTAATGAACCTGGGCTTCCCTAAGGTGGCATCAACCCACAGAGTGAGCAGAGCCACCACCGGCCATATTTCAAGTGACCTTGGACCTTTGGCTTTCATATTTTCTAAAGTCATTTTACGCAAAGGAGAAATTCAAAGACATTTTAAAAGGATCCTTCAGATCTAATATCTACTGACTTACAAAAAGAAAATCTCAGATGAATCCAAATTTGTCTTCTAAAGAGCCTGAAGTTCAACTGCGCGGCTGAAGCTTACCTGGATCTCGTCTTCCCTGCCCTGAGACTCGGGCTTGAATGCCTGTAGGGAACTCTGTGCCTCTGGGATTTCTGACATTTCAATTTTGGGGTTATAGTCAAACTTACCACGAATATAGTCAATTTCTTAGTTTTCTTATGCAACAAGGAAAGGTGGGGAGTGGAGAAACGTAAGATATTTAATGTTTGCTTTTTCCACATTTTTACAGGTTGAGTTAAATCTTATTTAAAAATACAAATAACAGGAAAAAAATGATGGTGCTCTTTGAATTCGTAGGAATATCAAAAACTAAAACATACATGACTAAAATAATTAAATAAAATTGAGATCGAGCTGCTTAATCCTCATAAGGTAAAGGGGAGAGATTAAATTTAGTTTATTAATAATACTAAATCAAAGGGAAAAATGCATTTTGTTCCACATTCACTTGTTAATGAATGTTATTATTGTCATTTTTTAATGGATCTTAACTAGCTTAAATAACTTGAAAAACAAAACTAGTTTTACTCCATATATCATTAAAATATCATGCATTATGTTCTGCCAATATAAACGCATTTATATTACGAGCTATTATTTCAAAAAGCCATCTTAGAGAACATTGTTACAGTTAAATACGAAGAAACCTGTACCTAGTACCAGTTATTTCTGAAAAGCTTCTTGTAATATGAAAAATAATGACCCAATATTGCAATAAAGGCAAGCCTGAGGCAGCTTTCTTAACTCTGCTTTTTACTAGCTTGGTGACATAATATAAGTCATTTGATCTCCCTCCATGTAGATTGGGAATTTACTCCCCACCCTTACTTTACAGCAATGTTAGGAGGATTAATTGGATAATGAATCTAAAAGTTCTGGGCTCAGGAAAGAAAGACACAAATGCAGTGCATTCTTTGCCAGTGGAAGAAGACAATGAGAAAGCACTTTACCTACTAATCAGAATTATTCCTATTGAGAGAGTGAAGGTTAGCAAGTAAATTGACTATTTTTGGTAGAGTTTCTAGTCTCACATGGCCTAGGGCAGCAATCAAGGACGGCAAACTTGGTTCTCAGACAGTTTAAATGTATTTCTTCCATTAAAAAAATGAGACCACTTCAAAAAGTCATAAAGGAAAAGATTTCATAAAGTCGCTAAAGCACAAATTTTCAGATAGTTGGACCAGACCTAAATGAAAGAAATGTTCAATAAATAAAGAATAGTAATTCAACTAACGGTTTCTTCTTGCATTCTTTTCCCACTGTTTTCTTAGAACAAAGACCACACTGTGGCAAATGATTTAAAAAATAACATAATGAAAAACTATCCTGTATGGTAGCAGGTACAAAATATAATCCCCAGAATTTATGACAAATGTCAGTACCTGTAAGGGTCCATAAGAATGCAGGCATCAAGGGGTTGTTGAAATAAAACTGAATTGGGAGTAAGATGACCTGAGGCTGTCTTAGGAACTAGGAATCTTAGGAATCTCTTAAGAATTTTTGCCCTTAAATTAAATTTTCTTGATGAGAGGTCTGCATTTATATCTAGGTTGTTTTCTAGCTGAAAGATAAAAAAATTACAATTCATCTGAGCTTAAATCTCAACAAGGGTCATTTTCCTGATCAAGAGGAAAAGAACATGACTCTGACTTTGGTCTAGGCGTGGACTCTCTCACTCGAGCCAGGTTTCCCTAGACTGAGGACCATGAGGTTGAATAGGTCCACAATCACAGGAGACTGGCGCCCCACCCAGACTAGGGTTGAACTTGGCCACTCTCCAGGCATGAAAACAGATTTGAGGCATGATTTCTAAATTTGTTCTATGAAACCCACCCCTCTCATTTTGGCAGTCTTGGTAGTCTGTGGTCTCGGTAGTCTAATGGTTAATGCATTAAAACACAGAGTTCTTAAGACCCAATACTGTTTAACTTTACGTTCAAATAGATCATCTGGTTTATGAATTTGAAGGGTTAGCAATCCTTTGTCAACCTCCTTCCATGGGAATGATTGACAGCATTGTAATTAACCCATGTTCCTTTTTCACTCTTTGTTATTGGACTGTAGTAATTATCTTGGTCTTTTAATTATAAGTCCCAATTGAACGATCTCATTTCTTCTGACGAAACTCAAAGACTTTTCTTAGACAAGTAATTAATTTAGTTTTAGGACATACTAAACAGATTCCCAGAGAGCAGATGCCCCATGATCCTCAAGACAAGGAAAACAACATACATGTTCATATTCTAATACTCTAATAAATCATACTATTTATCAACTAATAATTTATATTTGAATAGTAATCAAATTAGCTAATAACCTAATCAAGTATCATATCGTTCACAATAACTGCATACTTTAAAAAATCGATGATAAGCTGGAAGTTGTCTTATAATACACGCAATTTCTTATTATATTAATATTGTTCGGCAGCTAAATCTAATTTTAAAGTTTTCAGAAAGTAATAAGTGAAACAGATAAATGTTTTGAATTTATTTCATGATGTCACATGTACTTTATAGGGACTGAGGTAATATTTTTCCCGTTTTTCCCCTAGTTTAATGTGTCAAACTACTTATAGAAATAATGGAACCATCTGCCTCAGATTTATCGTAAATGCTGATTTTAAATCAGGGATGATATTGTTAGGTCTCCGCTGACCTCTTGCAAAATGATCTATTATTCATATGTAAATTTATGGCCTTTATTTAATTCTCGTTTTAACAAAGTTCTAAACCGGTATTCGTTTCCACTGAATTTGTTACTTTGAAAAACTCACCACAAGGTGGCAGCCAAGAGAAGTTTATAAAATTTAATCTTGGAAGGTTATTTATGGAGCCCGAGCTCCAAGTCAGGTTCGTTTGAAGAGTTACTACGCATCTGACACCTCAGTGGTCAAACCAGTACATAGAGGTTGATGAACACTCAATTAACAATCCTAATTATCCAAACAGGAGGGCCTCAGGCCTGCAGCTCAACGCTCTAGAGCTCAGCCGGGAAGCTTAGACGGACGTCTTGGCGCCGACGTGCAAGGCTTGGCAATCGCGTTAACTCTTTGTTAAGACATTTTCATTTCTTCCTGCCGACCTAGCAGTGGTCTGGTATACAGTAATGAAAAATAGCTGTCCTCAGCATTTCTGCTCCCAGAGCTCCTGGAGTCTGCGGGAGTGCGCGTGCCGAAGGGAGCTTTCGCTTTAAAGCACATCAGTCCAGCTCGCCTCGCCTGCGCCCTGCTCTCCTGGAGGACGCTGGGGAGACGCCGTGCTGGGCACCCTGGGGTAGACACAGATAAGCGAAACAAGTCCCTGACCTCAAGGAAGCAAACAAACAGACAAAAACCTAGGACACAAAGAAAGGAAGTTTTCAGGAATCTCTCCACTAATAAAATTGACAACGTACACGTATGGTAAATACAAAGAAATACCCAAATTTATTAGACTAGCTAAAAGTCATCTTTATCATTTATATGTTTTGTATTTAAGACTGACACAGTATCTAATTGATTTGCTAATAATTTATTAAGGAGTCCACAAAATTGACCTGCTGCGCACCGTGTTTATCATGGGTCTAACATTCACTGAGAACATGGCAGTGTATGTTTCTTATTTTTACAACGTTAAGTTTCTGCAATAGTAAAACTGACAATATATTATTCATATTACTTTTGTAGAGAAAGTTAATTACCACAGCATTTATTAGTCCTCGCCAAATGGTTGCACATGGTGGGCTCCCTGACTGACGACTCACGGAGTTGAGTGTGTGCTGAACTCACAGCACATGGTCTCATTAACTGTCTGTTATCTCTATTATACTAATGAGAAAACTGGGACTTTAACAGTTTATTTGATTTTCTGAGTGCTGTATAATTTATAACGGGTGGGAACAGGATTCCAATCCAGGCCCACTTGACTCCAGAGTCAACAGTCCTAGCTGTCATAGGAAGATGTTGATACCAACCCTGATATCAGTTTCCCCACATTAAACCCAGCATATATGGGGTTAAAACCAAAACACTCATTCCCTGCTTACTCTCTGGCTTCCTGGCTCCAGAATCCACTATCCTCCATGGAGACAGACACCATCAAGGACAAGCACCTGGATCATCTCCTCCCCGCAAAGAGATACAGGCTGGTGGGAAAGCTGCTGACCAGCAAGGTCATGGGCTCACTCCTCTCTGCAAATGTCTCAAGGCCAAAGACAGGCTGGTGGGAAAGCTCCGACCAGCAAGGCCATATGCTCCCCCTCCCCTACCTAAAACCCCAAATAAAAAACCCTTCCTTTTAGCTTCGGGGAGTTTTGGGATTTCAGTATTAGCTGCCCTCTCTCCTTGCTCAGCGCTGTGCAAAAATAAAGTTCCTACTTTCTTCTACCACACCCAGTGTCAGAAATTGGCTTGCTGGAGCAACGGGTGAGCGAACTCACTTCAGGTTCCGTAACAAAGCTTCTTACATGATTTGATCAAACTGTCTTCGCAGAGATGTTACAATTCATCTTTTCTTTCTTCTGAAGTAAACTATTCTTTTTTTTTTTTTTGAGGAATATTAACCCTGTGCAAATCCTCCTCTGTTTGCTGAGGAAGACTGGCCCTGAGCTAACATCCGTGCCCATCTTCCTCTACTTTATATGTGGGATGCCTGCCACTGTGTGGATTGACAAGTGGTGCATAGGTCCATGCCCAGGACCCTGGCTGGCGAATCCTGGGCTGCTGAAGCAGAATGTGCAAACTTAATGCTGTGCCACGGGGTGGCCTCTGAAGTAAAGTGTTCTTGAGCCAAGCCGAGCCCTTTTAACTTTAATATTAGGGAGCTCATGTGAATAAGTGTTTTGTGCCTCACAATGATTGCTTAGAAAGTAAATTAATCCAGAACTAACCTTTAAATTCTGGTCCTGAAAATATCAGCGCACAATGGTTTATTTGAAAACAAAGACCATGTCTTCCCGTTAGTTTTTAGGACTTCCTCGTAGCTCCAAGTGTCCTGCAAATAGTGGATGCCTGCTCAACGCTCATTATTTATGTACAGTCATGCCACGTAATGACGGGGATATGTTCTGAGAAATGTGTCTTTAGGCAATTTTCTCATTGTGCAAACAGTATAGAGTGTACCAAAGGGGAACAAAATTTGCCAACCCAAAATGTGTCTGTTTAACATAAGGATTATTTTAGGCTGATTATTTTTAAGAAACAAAAGACTCAGAAAGTTTTTCTTGTTACCTTCCCCCTTAACTGCCCAAAGAATTCAGATAAAAAGAAACCTGTCTCAGGAAGGGCGCTATTGCCTTAGGGTAACAAGAACTAGGGGGCAGACAGGGAGGAACCTACAAAAGCCTGTTCCATGGGCTCCCCTCTGTGTTCTTCTGTTTCTGTGGCCAAACGCTTGTTTTCCAAATGTTAGCTCCTGTACATGCACCTGTGAATTGCCTTCCTTCCCTTTGAAGCCCCTGACTCTCCCCACCCCCAACATCTTCTTTTGTCTTTAGCTGAGGATGGTGTTTAAGGTGAGGCTTCAGCTGTTTCGGTGAGTTACATAGTTTCCCTGGGTTTCTCCGATATATACATGTTGTTAAATTTTTGTTTGTGTTTCTCTTGTTAATCTGTCTCATGTCAATTTAATTCTTATACCAGCCAGAAGAACCTAGAAGAGTGGAGGAAAATTTCTTCCTCCCCTACAGTACTTAGGCAAACCTAGATGGTACAGCCTACTCTACACCTAGGCTGAATGGTACTAATCTTACTGGGCCACTAATGTATATTCAGTCTGTCATTGATCAAAACCTCATTATGTGGTATGTGACTATACTCTAGAGAGATTTAGTAACGTGGATCAGTGACTGGGTAAGTAGTAAACAGCTTTATGAGTTATATTTTTAGTTTTATAGGAAATTTCTGTTACTAATTCAATATCTCACTGCATTTTCTCAAGGAATAATTTTAAAATATACACTTGAAATACTAATTTGTAAATTAAATGAAAGGCTGGGGGAAAATGTCAAATTTTTATGTCAGATTGACAACTAAAAACTTCTCTGAATCATTAATTACTTGTTTCATACATGCTAGAAAAACTGTAGTAAACGTATGTTCAACATTTACCAAAACTGTCAGCTATATTTGATAAATTCCTTTTTATGCATAATCATGTTATCCTTTTGTCATCTTTCTCTTCTTTCTCATTTAAAATTTATCAAAATGGACCCCCCCCATTAGTATTATCTTGAAATCAATTTTTATACTCATGCAGACTTTCCTAGCTGTGGTCTGGTGAAGATATCTTTAGAAATTCTCAACCAGGGGCAGTTTGCCACATAGGGAACATTTGGCAATGTCTGGAGGCATTTTTATTGTCATTGTAGGGGAGGGAATTGCTCCTGGCTTCTAGTAAATAGAGGCTGAGAATGCTGCTAGCGATCCTAGAAGGTCCCAGACAGCCCCTCACAAGAAAGAGTGTCAATAGTGCTGCAGGTGAGAGATCCTGCTATTTCCACCCTCATATTCAAAGGTGGATGTGTATACATGTATTTGCATTTTCTTTCTGAAGACAGTCTGTGACTTTCATTATGTTCTTAGAAGTGTCCTGGATATCAAAAACTATAGTAAGAGTAAGGTATACATGATTTTACTACCCAATTTACATTCTGTTTAATGTAGTTTTAAAACTGGCATTTATTGAATATCTTTGCCTAGCACTGAATATTATAGTCTTTTCACTAAAGAGCTCATAAACAATTAGGAAAAATAATAATAAAAAATGGCACAATAAAGCAAGGCACAATGATAGAGAAAACTGTGTACAGGAGGAGAGAGAGAGACAAGAACTTTATATTTTCTGCTCAATTTTTCTGTGAACTGCTCTAAAAAAGAAAGTCTATTAATTTCTTTAAAATGAGGTGTGGTGTGTACAATAACAGCAATGAGACAAGCAAGGTCCGACAGGAGTGGGACTTTAGCACTTGGGCAAGCCCAATATGAAGGAGAGGTGTTTCCAGGCAGAGGGGAGAGCCCGGAGATGTGTTCTACAATATGAATAACTCATTAGAAAGTGAACGTTTTCCGCGGGCTTTTCACTGCTCTAATCAATAGATACTTTAAGTCACAGCCTGCCTAGCATTTGCATACCCTGGGTTTCTTTCCAATTTCTGCAGCTCGATTGATCCCATATTCCTTGTCCTGTGCACACTTGTGGTTCCTCACTGGCTTGCTTCCATATATCTCTTTTTCTTTGGTAACTTCTATCTTATCTGTTTTTCTAATTTTTTATTTTAGCAAGACTTCCTGTTCCTTCTTCTCTCAATTCTTCCCCCTCCCAACTTCATTTATAATGTTGGTTTGGATAGTCTAATCCAGAGGTGGGTGGGGGAGAATCTCAAAGGACCTGAAAAATCTCAGTTACTCTTTTCTCTCACTTTGACAAATTAAGCAAGTCTTCTTGGAGTGTTTCTTTGGATGGTCTCCTCACTCAATACTACCTGAGACAGGCTCAGGGCGAGAAATTTAAATCTGCCGACGCCAGCTTCTAACAAATGCTCCTGTGGACTCCCACGTCTTCTTCTTGCTGGTCTATTTACGATTGGCTTTTTCTGTTACTGGAGTATAAACGTTTATCATTTTAGTTTTGGGCTTTCAGATGAAAAGCAGGCAAAGCAGGTCTTTGTCTTGTTTTGTTCTGCTCAGCTAGGCCATTTTGGAGGGAAAAGTAGCCCTACGTCGATTCTAACCTTGCCGCATGGAGTGAAGTCCCAGATAGCGATACACTGCGTCGCTTGCATTGCTTCCTTCAGGTATTGTTGGGGAAATATAATTAAAAACAAAAATACCTTCCAACCCAGAAAACTTCTCCAAAAAGGGAGAAGAGAAAAATACCAGTTGTGCTATTGAATGAGTGTTAAAGCAGAATGCAATGCACATCAGAGGCAGTCCTCTAAAGAGGCTGCAAAGACAGAAGACCTGTGTCTTCAACATCTGAAGTATCATTCTGAGGGATTATTATCAGCTGATTCGAATGGTGTTCAAATACACCCAGATATTTATATTTATTTATTATCTTCAATCACATGCAAATTTGACAAATTTTATGACTGTTTGTAAAGAGATTTCTATCAGTTTTATTTGTTTTTTTATCTTCATACACTCTAAGGAATCATTAGAAAAATATTTTGAACAAAGTTCATATTAAATTCTCTGGATAAAATTTGAATGGTAGTTCTGAAACTGAAAAATTAAAGAAGGAAGGGATCAAACTAGTGTCAAAATTAGACTCTTCGCCTATACATAAATTGCTGTAAAAATGATATTTTCTTTTTTTTTTTTTTTGCTTGTTTAGTAAGCGCTCTTCTAAGCAGGTACTTTTTAAAGGCTTGCTGCTCAAAGTGTGGTCAATGGATCAACAGCATTGCTATCGCCTGAAATACTGATGTTAGAAATGGTCTCAGTGTCTACTCCTAGCCTGTGGAATCTGAATGTAGTTTTTAGTATGCTTTTTACTCATACTTAAGAGTCTAAACAAAAAGAGAAATACAAAATTATGCCTGTTCCCTACATACCACATCTAATCTTATGTGCAAATGAAAATCTGCCCACTGTCCTCCAATATTGGGAGTCTCAAAGTACCATTAGTTACTGTTTCAATCTCTGGATGCCATTTATTTCTTCTCTAGTTTAGTCATAATCTCATGTTAATATTCTGTAACTTATAAGTTAAATTATGTTTTAACATTAAGTACCAATCCTTTGTATTATATAGAAAGGGGAAGAAAAGGAAGAGGATAATTGGTTAATATTAAGAACACATACACACACACACACACATACACATGAGAGAGAACAGTAATACCCCTTCCATATTCCCTTTGTCTTCAGTCAGCACCTCAGCTGGATGCTGTTCTTTTCTTGATGGAATGATTCAAACTTTCATTCCTGGAGATTCGAACCCTTTGGTGATCCTGATCCTATATGCATTCCTTTCCTGTAGTGTTTCATTAAATTTACCACTGGAAATAACAATACCAGGGAGTGCTCCAGAGCCTCTCCCTGGATACAGGGGAGCATCTATCTGCTTCCATTGTTTAGCAGCAAACCTATTTCCCCATGGCAATTAGGATTATTCACACAGTCATTTTGCTGTCAGTAAAGCAGCAATATGGGGTCTCAAATGATCAGATGGCAAATTAAATTCTTATTTAGTGGAATTTTTGCATCCCCTGGTAGAAGCATTCTTTTCTTAAGAAATAAAGACCTCCCAATCGGTAGAATCCAAAAACACAGGAATGGGAAACCAGATTATTTTTAAGTATGTCCCTCATTTCCTAGACGAATGCATCCTGGCTGTAAGAGAAATAACAGTGGATCCAAATGTGGATCACTGTTAAGAAGATATATTATGTGCTATAGGGCAATGTCCCAGTGTCCTAAGCAACAATCTGCTAGCTAGTACTATCTTCAATAAGCCACTCCAAAATTGCTGCTAGGCTGAAGGGTACATATTAAGAGCAGTGAATCTGATGGGTGTCAATATATTGCCTCCTTTGTTTTTCTATAAGGTACATTCTTCAATAAGAAGTAATGTTGTGTAAACCAGAGGATGGTAAATAAAGCATTCGGTAACACCAAGAAATTCTGATTCTGATGGAAGCATTATATTCAGAACAGGCAAATTCCAATCACTCTTTCAAATCACTACCCACTCCATAGAAGGATGAAACTATTTTTATTCAACCAGCCATCAGATGACTATTAGTCTTTCCAGGTTATGGTGGCATATGAGAGCCCCAGCTCTGATCTTCAAGATGGGCACATTGGGTACACAACAGTGACTATAGCCAGGTTATTCTTGGAGCCGTAAAGTTTATGATTTTGAGACATTTGATAACTCCCTTCCCTATGAACATGGCTTCTTTCTTTGTGAGTCTCTCCAGTAACCCTAATATGTTCCATGTCCAACTTCCTTTTGACTTCAGATTTCCTCAAGTATAGTGTTACTTCAAAATGATGACGGAATGCTGCTCCACATTGCTTAACTGATGGCCTGGAAAATCAACTGACACCTGATTCATGATAAGTAGTTGAACTCTCCTGGTGACTGGGTGTCTGCTGAGAGATGTTCAATCTCTACCAGGACCCGGTAGCAACTTGGGGGATGGTTTTGCAAAGAAGAGTTTATTTTAATGGTAGCTATGGAGTTACTCAGATCCTGAGGGCCTGTTCTGTGATTCTCTTATTGTGTTACCGTAGACAAAAGAATATATTCAGAAAGTAAAGGGAGAGCCAGAAACCTTTTCATCCTAAAAATCATTGTTGAAGCTACTTATTCAAAGACAAATGCCCGTGAGGACACATATCCTAAGAAGACTTCTGTGTTCAATGTCCTCTCAACGTCCTGTTTTTAACTGCTACCAAAGTATTTATCATGTCAGAATATAATTTTCTATTTATTTCCCTTCATTTAACACTATACTTGGATGGCAAAAATTATATCTTTATCTTTTCAAATCATTAGTGTCCCCTGAGTGGTTAGCAGATAGCATATGATGAATAAATGAATTAATGAGTCACTTCTCACCCTATACCCATGAAGAAACTTTAGGAAATAATGGATTGAAGAATTGAGGTAGTTCCTGCAGGACTTTAATTGACCTTGTAACTCTGGATTCTTCTCTCGCTCTTGGAGTTTACATTTGTGATTTAGTCCTACATTGAAGGCAAAATTCCTTGATGAATTTTACAAAATTTCTATTTTCATACCTCACACGATTTTCCGTCTTTCCATGTTTAGGTCATCTTAGAAAAAAAGGCCTCCAGATTTGTATGAATTTAGTGAATTCCAGGATGTAGCCACTTGTCAATTTCCCTGGATGTTTGGGGACTTGGGTACCAATTCTGACAACCAAAATTGCAAAGCCTGGACATTACTTTTTCTTTTAAAGATCTGAAAAAAGATGGGCTCATGAGACTATGAACTATTATAATTTTCAAGAGAATAAAAGGTTTGTATTTTTTTGCAAGTGATAAGAGGTACTTCAGCTAAAATTTTTCATATCAGATTCAAGTGCAATAGTCAAGAAACTAATATAAATTACATGATTCTGGTGTTAGAAATAAAGGCCCAGTGAATATGATAAGTGGGTATTTTGAATGCTTTATGTTTACGTTTCTGGTGAACTACTTATATCACAATACATGGTCTATTTAAAGTACTCCATTCAAATAGAGGAACAAATATTTCCCCTATGCTATCTTTTTGTTTTGTTTTGTTTAATTTTCAGAATGTCTCAGCAAAGAAATTTCAATGGGTTGTAAAAAAATCAATCTCAATAGCAGGACATGTGAGGCCATAATACTAGGATTCTATGTAACAAATGTGAGCTGTCACCATGGTACATTTTCAAGAAGTAGATAACAGTGTTTGATCATATTAGAGGAGCCTATATTTCTGGACACTCCTTTTTCAAGTAAATGTGAATAAAAGCATGTATTTCATATTAAAACAGTTTAAATATTTGAGTGACGGGAGGGAGACTATATGAATGTATTTTTCACTGAAATTTGTAAACTTATAAATTTAGACATATGTTTAAGCATGTTACCACTGTTTACTTGCCTAACACTTAGGATTTCTGCACATTTGATAGCTTCTCTTTAGGTTGTTAAAAATAAATATGCCTATTCCCTTAAAAATTCAGCATACCAATTAATTGGTAGATGTCTTTTCAAAAGTTCATTGTATAAAGTATAACCTGAGTATCCATTATGTGGCATCAGGTTTATTTTAACTTTTGATATCAACTTAAATTTTAAACTTCAATCAAATCTAGTAATTCTAAAATTCCATTTATGTAGGGAGTATAAGAATTCCCCATTGCACACCACTTCTCTATTTGTGATAGTTTGAATAATTGGCCCCAACTTTTCACTCTTCCTTCTCAGATCCTTTGCCTGTGACTTTGTAATTCCTTCCAGGAACTGGGGCAGAGTATGTTTTCCTACTGCTTGACTTTAGGTTCACATGTGTGTTTTGCATTTGCCAATACAAGGAAACAGAAGTGACAAGTGCCAATTCCCTAAAGAGACCATGTGTATTTCCACTTGCTCCCTTGCTTTTCTACCACCATCATAAGAGGAGCTTCCCCTAGGAGCTACTGTTTCCTCAGACTTGACCCAAGAATAAACACATGGAGGACACATAGCACCAAGTCTCAGCGAGGAGAGTAGGTGTGCTCAGAGAGACCCATAGCTTGAAGCAAAGCCGTGTCCCAGCTGAACGTAACCAAGATCAGCTTGTGCCAAACATTGAACGAATTAAATGCTTATCCTTGTATGCCACTGAAATTTTGTCTTAATTTTAAATACAGTGTTACTCCTCCACATTCAGATAAATATGCTTAATGATTGGCAATTATGTATGTCCATCTATTCCAGACTGGAGCTATGCCATTTGATTTGTAGCCTATCAATTGACTCAGAAAATAGGATTTGTTGTAGCCCATAAAACTGACAATGTCTCCTTTCTTCAAGCTGCATTGATGTAAGATGATATGGATTTTAATAGAAAGATTTTTGCCTAATCACCGTCAAAGGAACCTTGTACACAACTCCCAGGTGAGGGATGGCTTTTTAGTTGAAGCTGTAAAGTAATTGTAAATGATAAGTCACCTATTACTTGAAAGAGAAATGATGGTACCACCACAAGATAAATGATTGTATTTTAATTCAACATAAGATTCTCTGTAAAATATAATGTAAAACAGAGTTCAGAATGACTCAAAAATTCAAATGATTTGTGTGTGTATGTGTGTGTATTGCTGAAGGATAGGGAAGAAGATGAAAAAAAAGAAAATAGCCTCTTTTGAATCCCTGAGTTTAACTTTGAAATTCTGTTCCTCCAGCACCACTCTCAGTGCTAAAGTCTGTATTAGTCAAGGTTCTCCAGAGAAATGAAACTAATAGAATATATAAATAGATATATAGAAAGCGCTTTAGTATGAGGGATTGGCTCACACGATTATGTAGGCTAAGAAGTGATACTATCTGCCTTCTGCAATCTGGAGGCCCAGGAAAGTCCGTGGTGTAATTCCAGGCCAAACCAGAAGGCCCAAGAGCCAGGGCAGCCAGTGTCCGAGGACAGGAGAAGATGGATGTCCCTGCTCGAGCAGAAAGAGCAAGTTTGCCCTTTTTCTGCCTCTTCGTTCTTTTCCCCCTGAGCTTTGTTGAGATATAATTGATGTATAACATTGTGTAAGTTTAAGGTGCACGATGTGAAAAGATTTAAGATCTACTCTCTTGGCAACTTCCAAGTATATAATACACTATTGTTAACTATAGTCACCATGCTGTATATTAGATACCCAGACAGACAGTGCATAGATCTCCATCTTTTTTTAGGGTCAGTCATTGGAGCTTTATTAGTTTCCTTTGGTTTTATCCTTCATTATCCATGATCTTTGTGGCCTTGCATTGGTGTATGTGCATTTGAGGAAGTAGGCACTTCTTCTAGTCTTTACAGACTGGCTTTGGCAGGGAAAGCCCTTTTCTAGTCAACCTGTCCAGCTTCTGTATAGGCCATCTGGTGGTATCAGTAGGCAGGCTTGCTGAATGAGTCCTCTGGTGGCAAGTCTGGTGCCTAGATTCATGGGGGCCTGGCTGGAGCCTGAGTCTGTGGGGGCAAACCTGGAGCCTGGGTTCATTGGGGTAGCCCTGGCACTTGGGTCTGTGGTGATGGATCTGGGACCTATGTCTACATGGGCAGGCCTGGATCCTGGGTTTGTGGGGACTGACCTCGCACTGGTGACTTCTAGGGTGTGCCTGGTATCTGGGTCCATGGAGGCTGGCCTTGTGTTAGACCTGGCCGGGAGCACGGGTTTGCGGGAGTTGGCATAGAGGCTGAGGTGAGAGGGTCCAGCCTTGTGCTAGGACAAGATTGGATCCTGGGACAATGGGAATTAGCCTGGCACATGGGGATTCACGGTCAGCCTGGGGGTTGGCCCTGCAGGGGCTGGCCTGTCAGTCTTTTTGTTCAAAGGATTGGATGATGCCCACCCACATTGGTGAGGGCAAGCTTCTTTACTCAGACTACTGATTTAATGCTTATCTCTTCCGGAAATACCCTTACAGTCACACCCAGAAATAACATTTTACTAGCTATCTGGCCATTCCTTAACCTAGTTAAGTTGACATATAAAATGAACCATCACAGTACTCCTAAAACCAAAGATGCAGCCTCTGGTAGTTGTGGACAATAACTAGAAGTATAATAAAAAGCTTGAATAATGATGGCATAAAAGTTTTCAGCTTTGTTTTAACATTCTTTCTGGCCATACCTTCATATTTTCTTTCATTCACAACATGTATTTAATAACAGTTTATATGAATGTGAGCTCTACTTGGATCTGTAGGAAATAGAAAAGTAGATATAGTCTCTGACCTAAGGGCTCTGAAATCTAATGTGGACATCAAAGCACTTACGTATGAGATAGCCAGTAAATGTTCTATTAGCTAGAGTTGAGATTCACATTTGCATAATGAAAGTTTAGTGGTCTTGAGTCAAAAAGGATCACAGAGATGAGTTGATGAACAATATCATTTGGATTATAGTTACAATAAAAGAGTATTTAAGACAACTAGGAAGCATAACAAAAGTAACACGTTTTTCTTCGTTTATAAGTCTAACAGAAACCCCTTCATCTTGCTGTTCATGAGTAGAAAGTAAATAATCCAATATTCCTACCAACTTGATAAAACTGCATTTTTAAAATTTTATCTACTGATTAAGCCAATGATAATGGGCTATCCTATTGCTTATACTGGAGCAAATGAGGGAAATGGTTTGGAATGGTTCTTCACACAAGAACAGACAGAGAGAATATACTAGATCAATTGTTCAATCTTAATATGCCCTGAGCTTACTTGACCACAATGTCTTTATGACTTTGGGCAGGATTTTAAACTCTCTCTGCCTTGTTTCTTCATTTGTGTAATAGGGATAGTAACAGAACTTTCCTCGTGGAACTGTTGTGAAGAATGAAGTCTGTGGGTGACATGCCCCGGTCAATCGTCCTTGGGGAGTGGAGATGCTTTGCTCATGGCACAGTCTGGGCAGTAAGTGCTGTGGACAATGGGCCTAAAAGGCAGAGCAGCTAGATAGTGGTAGGCATCTCTGAATATGCTCATGGATGGAGGGTTGACAATGGGAGAAACTACTTGCTTGTATCTGAAAAATTACAATTAGCAATTAGAAAGTTTCAAGAGAAAATATAGCAGGAGATAAACCAGAGAAGAGTTGGAGAGTATATGCCTGAAAATTGGAAGGCACACAAATGTTTACTATCTGTTAGCTTAAGCAGATAAGGATTGGCCACTCCAGCTGTAGAGTGTGCTGAGGATTTTTCAAAGAAAAAAACAAAAGACCTACTGAGATGTAAGAAATGAGCCTCATACTGCAGAGAATTATTTGTAGGAAACTACTGTAAGCTATTAGCCTACCACCAGAAAGGGCGTACAGTGAGAATTGCTCTCCAATTAGAGCGGGAATTTAGGCAGAAAACAATGAAAAGAGAATGCGTATTTAGAACTTACTTAAGATTTTCAGTGGAAATTAAATTGAAAAATCACTCTTTCACAAAGAAAACAAGGATGATGTTCACTAGGTTGGCAAATAATCCAAAAGATAAGAAGAATGCTGTTGCTGGGATATTCATGGGATTTTCATGTTTACTTCTTTTTCCTTTTTAAGAGAGAATTAAATTTATCAAGTTGAGAATTTTGTCTCTAGAAAAGAATACTTCTCTGAAATGGTCATGTTGATTTTAGAAAAATAATCTTGGGACTTTACAAACTACTCACTTAAAAACGTGTGCATTCTTCAATTTTATTGAAAAAATTTTATTAAAAAAATAAGCTCTACTTAGATGAGCTAAGGTATGTAAATATGACATACAATAAACATTGAATAAATATTAATGGGGTAAAACTATTATTGATTATGCCAATCAGTTTGTGCAATATTTTGTACATTTCCAAACTATTATTAGATTTATTATATGGTGTGTAGAAGGATTAATTTGTCTTATGCTCTAAAATAACATTTCTCATGCAATCAGGAATTACAGGGTTCCTTTTTCCACCATGGGAGGACACGGCGAGATGTCAGCAGTCTACAACCTGGAAGTGGGTCCTCACCCAAACTCAACTGTGTCCGCACTCAGATCTTGGATTTCCAGCCTCCAGAAGTGTAAGAAATGAATTTCTGTTGCTAATTGGAGTTTAAAAGATGGCAGCATAGGAGGATCCAGAGCTGGTCTCCGCCCACAGACACAACAAACCTACAACTCCCTGTGGAACAATCTCCTCTGAGACAGATCTGGAAACAGGATAAAAAGAGCCTCCACAGCAAGGCACAACACAGAGCGGTTGGAAGAGGCAGAGATACAGCCCTGCTGAGGAAATAACCACACCCCAGCCACAATGCTTCTCAGCCAGGAGTCATCTCAAAGGTATGGAGCTTTCCCCAGAGGAGTAGGAGATCTGAGCTCCACATTAGGCACTCCAGCCCTTAGATTCAGCGTAACAGAGAAGAGATCCCAAAACACCTGGCTTTGAAAACCAATGGAGAATATGCCCAGGAAAACTATAGAACTTCAGGAAAAGAAAAACCTGCTCTTAAAGGGCCCACACATTGACTTGCTCAACCAGAAACCAGCACAAAAACACCAGATAGAAAAGTACATGGCCCATTGATAAAATAAACTCACTTACTAAGCTCAGAGCACATCCCAGAGAGGCAGGAGGCAGCTGGGCCCACCCCTCAGGGACTGAGACACAGGCTGCAGCAATTATTGTGACCTAGTTCAGCTGTGCTGACACAGATGCTGGCAGGCAATGTTGGATTTATTCCCCTAGCCTGTTAACACAGGGGCCTGCCCCGCCCCCTACAGCACCCGAGGAGATCCAGCACAACCAGGCAGCACAGGCAGCCTGGCCCAGTGACGAGCCCTGTCCCCCAGGGAGCCCTCAACAGACTTATGGCACTGGGCCTCAGAAACAGGCAGACAGAGGATCTGCCCCACATACCAGCATGCTTGAAATGTTGTGCACTGCCTCACTCTCAGTGCACCTGAGGCAGCTTTGCACTGCTGAACTGCACAGACAGCCTGGCCAGAAGCCTGCCCCACCCAAGAACAACCAGTAACAGCTGCACACTGCACAGCTAGCCACACTGGAAGGCTGCCCCACTCACCAACACACCCAAGGCAGCCCAATGCTGCCAGACTGTGAAGCCAGCCACACGGGGGGCCTGTAGCAGTGGTGAGCCCCTGGGCTTAGTGACCAGCCATACTGGGGGCACGACTCACTCACCAGCAAACCCGCAATAGTTGTGCACCACCTGACCTCACAGGCAGCAGTGCCAGAAGCTTGCTCTTTCCAGTAATGTGCCTGTAGCACCTGAACATGGCTGAACCTTGCAACAAGCCACCGTGGGGGCCAGCCCAGCCTACATGCATGTCTGAAGTAATAGCAGCCTCACCACAAGTGAAGAGCACATGCAGCCCATATGGGAAAACTCTAAGGCATTGGCACAGGTAACTAGAGGGGAGCATGTTGCTGGGCCCCATAATACATCTCCTATATAAGACCACATTTCTAAGGTCAGGAGATTTAGTTGATCTACTTAATACATAGAAATAAGCACAAAGAGGTAGGCAAAATGAGGAGACAAAGGAATATTTTCCAAATAAAAGAGCAGGACAAATCTTCAGAAAAAAAGCTAAACAAAACAAAATCAGATAAAGAGTACAACCTAATGTCATAAGGATGCTCACTGAACTAGGGAGAAGAATAGAGGAACACAGTGAGAACTTCAACAAAGAATTGGAAAATATGAAAAAGAACTGATCAGAGCTGAAGAATACAATAACTGAAATGAAAAATTCACTGGAGGGAATCAACAGTAGAGTAGATGACAAAGAAGAATGAATCAGTGATCTAGATGATAGAGTAATCACCCACACTGAACAGTAAAAAGAAGAGAAAATTAAAAAGAGCAAGGACAACTCATTCCATGAGACCAACATCAGACTAGGACAAACACACAAAAAAGAAAATTACAGACCAATATCACTGATGAACATAGATGCAAAAATCCTCAACAAAATATTAGCAAATCGAATACAAGAGTCCATTAAAAATATCATACAGCAAGATCAAGAGGGATTTATCCCAGGAATTCAGGGATGGTTCAAGAGCTGTAAAGCAATCAATATGATACATCATGTTAAGAGAATGAAGAATAAAAATCACATGATCATCTCAATAAGATGCAGGAAAAGCGTTTGGCAAGAAACAGCATCCATTTATGATAAACCGTCTGAATAAAATAGGTAAAAAATGAAAGCACCTCAACATAATAAAGGCCATATATGACAAATCCACAGCCAATGTCATACTCAACAGTGAAAAACTGACAGCTATCCCTCTAAGAACAGGAAAAAGACAAGGATGCCCCCTTTTGCTACTCTTATTCAACATGGAATTGGAAGACCTAAACAGAGCAATTAGGCAAGCAAAAGAAGGAAAAGGGATCAAAATTGGAAAGGAAGACGTAAAACTGTCACTATTTGCAGATGACATGATTTCATCTATAGGAAACCCTTAAGAACCCATGAAATTATTAGAAATAATAAACAAGTACAGTAGTGTTTCAGGGTACAAAATCAACATTCAAAAATCAGTTGTGTTTCTATACATTAACAATGACATAGCAGAAAGAGAAATTGAGAATACAATTCCATTTATAATTGTGACAAAAAGAATAAAATACCTAGGAATAAATTTAACCAAGGAAGTGAAAGACCTGTACACTGAAAACCGTAAGATACTGTTGAAAGAAATCAAAGATTGCAAAGAAATGAAAAGATATTCCATGCACATGGATTGGAAGAATTAACATAGTTAAAATGTCCGTACTACCTAAAGCAATCTACAGGTTTAATGAAATCTCTATCAAAATCCCAATGACATTTTTCACAGAAACAGAACAAAGTATCTTAAAATTTAAATGGAAAAACAAAAGACCCTGAATAGCCAACACAACCTTGAGAAAAAAGAACAAAGCTGTAGGTAGCACACCCTGATGTCAAAACAGCATGGAACTGGCAGAAAAAGACACACAGAAAAACGGAACAGATTTAAGAGCCCCAAAATGAGCCCACAAATTTATAGAGAGCTAATTTGTGACAAAGGAGCCAAGAATATACAGTGGAGAAAGGAAAGTTTCTTTAATAAATGGTGTGGGAAAAACTGGACAGCCACATGCAAAAGAGTGAAAGTAAACCACTATCTTCCACCATACACAAAAATTAAATAAAAATGTCTAAAGACTTGAATGTAAGACCTGAAATCATAAAACTCTTAGAAGAAAACATAGGCAGTATGCGCTTTGACACTGGTCCTAGCAGTATCTTTTTGAATATGTCTGCTCAGGCAAGAGAAACAAAAGAAAAAATAAAAAAATGGGACTACATCAAACTAAAAAGCTTCTGCATGGCAAAGGAAACCATCAAAAAACTGGAAAGATAACCTACCAATTGGAAGAAAATATTTGCAAGTCATGTATTTGACAAGGGATTAAGATCCAAAACATATGAAAAACTCAACAAATAAAAATAAACAACCTGATTAAAAAAATGGGCAGAGGATCTGAACAGACATTTTTCCAAAGAAGATGTACAGATGGCCAACAGGCACATGAAAAGGTGTTCAACATCGGTAATTCTTAGAGAAATGCAAATCAAAACCACCATGAGATATTATCTCATGCCCGTCAGAATGGCTATTACTAAAAGGAAAAGAAATAAGTGTTGGAGAGGATGTGGAAAAAAGGGAATCCTCGTACCCTGCTGGTGGGAATGTAAACTGGTGCAGCCATTACAAAAAACAGTATGGAGATTCCTGAAAAAATTAAAAGTTGGAACTACCATATGATCCAGCTATTCTGCTTTTGGGTATTTATCCAAAGAACACAAAAATACTAATTCATAAAGATATATGCACCCCTATGTTCATCACAGCATTACTCACAGCATCCAGGACTTGGAAACAACCTAAACATCCATTGACAGATGAATCAATAAAGAAGATGTGAGATATATATACAACAGAATACTACTGAGCCATAAAAAAGATGAAACCAGTCCTTTTGTGACAACATGGCTGGACCTTGGGGGCATTGTGCTAAGTGAAATAAGTCAGAGGGAGAAAGAAAATACTGTATGATTTCACTCATTTGTGGAAGATAAAAAAAACAACAACAGCAAACACATAGATATAGACAATAGATTTGCGGTTACCAGAGGGGAAACAGGCAAGGGCAGAAGGAGTGAAAGGGCACATGTGCATCGTGACAGATGACAACTAGACTTCTGGTGGTGAGCATGATGTACTCTACACAGAAGCTGAAATATAGTGATGCACACTTGATATTCATGTAATGGTATAAAACAATGTGACCTCAATAAAAAAAAATTACAGACCTCAATAAAAAAAGAAATTAATTCAACGGTTTTAGCTACAGGTGTGAAGAGGCTGTGCCTTTCAAAAAGCATTTATCACTAATAGAGGTAAGAGCCTATGAGATTACACAAACAGCAAATTCTAATATTAAAAGATACCAATTGTAATGGGCTAATTTCTACATTTTGTATTTAATATAATGTTCCTTTTCACTCCTTTGTAAAAGAAGAATCTAGGGGCTGCCTCTCCCTGCCTCCTCATTCACACAATTTCTGGAGAAGGAACTTGTGATAAATCCTTTAGCCACAAATTGGAAGCTGAGCTGGATATCCAGTGGGCTGATGAACTAGAGAAAATTAGCTAGCTTCAGGCTGACTCCTTCTGATGTATTTTTGGAGGGGAGAGGGCATTGGGAATTGGGATACCGTTTAGATAGAAGATAAGTTTACTGAGTTGAAAATATTTTTCATAAATTTATAAAAATGTTTCTTATGCAGATTTGGTCAATATTTAACCTTAAAGGCAGAACACTGTCATGGATGGGAGAGTTGTGTTAAAGTTAGAATAAAATAGCATTAGATGCAGTTGTACTTTTAGAGAAATTATGAGTTAGTAGATATTTAACTTTTGTTTTATGCATTTTAAATAGGCATTATAGATCTAGTTAAGTTAGGAACTTTAATCAATAAACTGGAGAGAAAATTGAGATCTAGAATTCTTTGATCAGACACATTTCTCAGAGTGAAAGGAGTTGATTACTGGTGATGCTAATTTGAACGAAGAAAATGTTTTTTATCACCAAAATAGCTTTTAAAATTTAAACTTTGGAAATAATAATATTTACACTCAAATAGAAATGAGAAAGTTTAAACAAAATGATTAAAATTAAAATATTTATTATTGTCTCATTGTCTATGTTTTCCATGAAAATGTTTGTGATTTTGCTAAAGGCAAATGGACATTTCTTGGAACGCTATTGGTGGGTATCTGGTCTGCTGAAATGTATCTGGGCTGTGTTTGCCTCATTCAGTCAGCAAAGAGGCGGTGCTTATATAACTAGTTTTCAATTTGACTTTTAACTCTTTTGTTAATTGACGCTCAGTTTCCAGATTATAGTCTGAAGTTTACATGAGTTTGAAGAAAATATTAAGCTTTAACTGTTTGGGTAAGCAAGACCCAACTGCAATTATTTTAATTGTTTATTTTGAAATTTTAAATTATTTAATTAAAAATTAAGTTCAAAAATAGAACATTAATTAAATGGAAATTTTATTGGAAATTTGCTACAGAAATTCTAAATCTCTATCATTAGCTTTATCTAGGCTACTTTATCATCTCTCAAAAGCAAGAACTCTTTTTGGTCTGAGGCTGTCATAATTGAGGCTGTACATTTTTTATAGTAGAGAACTACCAGAAAAAAAACTCTTTTTGGCATGGGAAAAGGACCATAGCCTGAAATAGCCACAGTTAAATCCGAATTTGAAAAGGGGATTTTGAATGAGGCATGTTTAGAAGATGCAAGGATAAATGGAAATGAGAAAGAGGATAAAGAGCAGGATTGCAATGGAGCAGTGGAGCCTTTTGGCTCATGTGGAAAGAGAAGTGCTAGTATGGGATTTTCAATATCCTAAAGCCATTATCTCTGCTTCCCTTTTTTTGATTTTTAATTAATCTGCTTTAAATATATGGGGCTTCAAGATATGATGCTTCACACACATTTCCACAGCATTCTTCCAGGGAGGAGAGAGGAATTTTCACTTTGCTCACTTTGTTTTTCCTTTCCAGATTGTCTGTTCTTTTATATCTGCCTAATGCTATAAGTGACATCACCAATCCTGGATACTAGGCAGTCAATTTTTAAATATTTGTGCCAAGTTTAGAAGGAAAAAAGAATGTAAAATCACATTCTGTCCAATGCTTTTGGGGTACTGTGTACCTTGCTATTAGATAAGTCATTTAAATCTTCTCTGAAGCCTAAACTAGGCTGTGAGAAACATACAAGTTGGGAATTTTGTAGGTTTCATTATAAATAGTGTCAAACTTATGAGAGAAGAAATCTTTTATATATGAAATCAAAATACTTAATCTCTTATATGGCTGGGACTTAATTAATAGAAGTGACTAATTAATGGAAAGAACAAAAGAATAAAAAGTGAGGAGGTATAATGAGTTGTGAAGAATTAGGGTTCAAGAAATATTAGGAATTCTTATATATAGTTTTTGAAATGTATTTTGAGGTTATCATATTCTGTTGTGAGAAAAGAGGGACAAATACATGTATAGAAGAAAACATGTCTGTTCCAATGGCTTAAGAGAATCTGATGGACTTTTTGTAGGAGATACATTGTGAAATCAGTGACATAAGAGGAAACTGGCTTAGAGTTGTAGATCTTTGTGTTGTCAAAGGAGAAAGACTGGAGGAATTGAAAGTAAATGTTTGATTTTTTTTTTTGCTCCCAATTTACACAAGTCGTGACTCCAATTTTCACCTAAGGGCAAAATGCTAGGTAATGAAATTAAGTTAAAAATTTACTAAAATAATTCTCATTTCTTGGGGGCTGGCCTGGTGGTGCAGCAGTTAAGTTCGCACTTCTGCTTCGGTGGCCTGGGGTTCACCAGTTCAGATCCCAGGAGTTGACCTACCACTGCTCATCAAGCCATGCTGTGACAGGTGTCCCACATATAAAGTAGAGGAAGATGGACGGGGATGTTAGCTTAAAATGAGTCTTCTTGAGCAAAAAGAGGAGGATTGGCAGCAGATGTTAGCTCAGGGCTAACCTTCCTCAAAAAGAAGATTTTTTTAATTACTTGGCTTGGCTCTAACTTTTATGTGTGGCACAAGATGCTGAATGATTATATTAATATTGTTAAATTATGAATTTACCAAAAAAAAAATCTAACTAGATGGTATGGGGTTTTGGTCTTTGTGTATTTTCTATCATGACTAAAATATCAGTCCAAATGCTGTTGGAACATACTAGACATGTGTGTCTTCATTTTACATTTGAAACTGAAACAAGCAACTTGTGTAAGATAACATCTTAGGTAAATTGCGGGGCAAAAATTGAGATTATATGATCCAAAACCAGAGCTCTTCCTACTCTACAAAGGTTTCCTGGAGTTCAGTCAGGGAGGAGAGCTACATTCGAAATATGCACGCCATATTTATCTTATTAATGAACTTGAGAATGAGGGGGATAGAAGTGAGGTAGACTGGCTGATGTATTTTAGGTTGGTTAGGGAAAGCCCTCTCAAATGAAGTGATAATGTAAAGAGCTCCACGCAACGGTAAGCAAAACTTCCCTGAATATAAGGAGAGTAAAGAGGGGAGCATTCCAGGCAGAGAGAGGAAATGCAAATGCCCTGAGGTGGAAGGTTGCATGGTATGCACAACTACTTGCAAGGAGGTCAGTGTGGCTGGAGCTCAGTTAGCAAATATCAGTGCTTGTTCAAAAGTCAAGTGGCAGCAATAGGGGAGGGTTGGAGCTGGGAAAATACTGAGAGATGTCAACATGCCAATGACGTTCCCAATGAGGGAAGTATTTCAGGAAGGAGTGGTCACCTCTGTCAAATGCTGGTGTCATAAGATGACAAGTAATTATTGACCATTGAATTTGGCAATGTAGAGCTCATTGGTGATAGATGAAATTTGGATAGAGTAGTGGAGAGGAAACTGTTTAGAGTGGATTAAGAAAGAAAAATGAGTCAGTGGTAATAAAGAGCAGAGGTAAATCTTTTTAAGTGCTTTGTAGAAAAAGAGAGTAGGTGAAAAGTTGGTAGTTGGAGGAGTAACATATCAAAAGAAAGTTTATTTGCTATGATAGGAGATATTACAGTATGTCCATATGATAATTAAAAATCCATTAGAGAAAAATTCTGATAAATAAAAGGGGGGAATGGAGAATAGTCTGAGTGAAATCCTTAGGCAGGTGGGAAGGCTGCCAGTAAATGGATAAGTGTATAGGAGTTTTTTGTTTTTTGGGTTTTTTGGTGAGGAAGATTGGCCTAAGCTAACATCTGTTTCCAATCATCCTCTTATGGCCTCAGGAAGATTGTCACTGAGCTAACATCTGTGCCAATCCTCCTCTATTTTATGTGAAGTGTTGTCACAGCATAGCCTGATGAGCAGTGCTGGGTCCGCCACTAGGATCCAAGCCTGTGACCCTCAGGCCGCCAAAGCTGAGTGTGCAAACCCAACCACCATGCCATCAGCCCAGCCCCTGTAAAGGTCTTTTAATTCGGTTTCTCCTAAAAGCACAGCATGAGACAAAAACTTGGCTGTACCTAATTTATCTGGAAGATATTTCCTGTAAGGAGAAGTCAGTCAGTATGGAGAATGGAATCGGAAAATTAAAAGGCCAGTAAAGATTGTGTTAGTGAAGATATACTCCCCAGAGGGATCTCAGAGAAGCATATAGAATTCATCAAGAGTTTTCTATTCACTGACTTTACTCCACTTTAGTTCACTGATTCTCATATCCCACTATTTAAGGGTTATCCTCAGGGGCATTCATGTTGATGTCGATGATGACAATGATGATGATGATATTTTTATACACAGAGTTGGACACAGCCTAGGGACTCATAACTGATGAATTAATTCAACCACTGATATAAAATGAATTTTGCCTTCCAAAAGTCCTAAATAATTACTATGAAATGGGAAACTCCATCTAGTCACTGAGAACACTAAGAAGAGTCGAAGAAGTATTTTTGTTTGGATACAGGTGCCCAAGGGGGCTCTATATATTTGCACACTAAGGGAAACTTTTAATTCTGTGCACCTCTGTTAAAAGTGACTTGGGCATAGGCTTGCTTGTCTCTGGATATGCCTTACAAGAAAGGTAAAATGTATATATTTCCATATGTATTAGAAGCCATTTCAAATTGTTAGTATAGGAAGTGTATTTATGGCCTTGTGTGAAGACTCTTTAATAATGCCTATTATCCTTGGGGATGCACACAGATATTGACTCATTCTGAATTAGTTAGCATCATTAGTCATAGAATTTCACAATATGTCTGTGGATTTGCTTTTGTCCTCACTTTTACTGAAGTACAAGGAAGTTAAGTGACTTGCCAATGAACATCAAACATGTTGGCGAAGAAGCCACGAATAGATCCTTAAGATCTTGACTCCAAGTTATTTATGTCATTGTATTTATTGACTTTACCTTCTGCGTAGTCATCTGCTGGGCACATTTACGATGAATATAATGAAAAGTGGCACTCCAATGCCTTAAATAGAGGCTGTACCTTACATCCTTAGCAGCATGGAAACAGAATAAGTCTGTGAGGCACATGCAGTAGATTTTTGACTCAAGTCTCATAATAGCCAATTGGACCATTTGTTTCATTTATTAGAGTCTCACTTTCCACATGTGTAAAATTGATGCAATAGTTTCTTAAGTCCCACATTTTATCTATCTAGGAAATGACAATTGAGAATTTGATCATTTTAACTTCATCTATGTGGTGAGTGACTTTACCACGTAAGGTTCCTTAGTCTCCCTAATCTATTATCAGGAGCCCTTAAAGTACAGATTCTTAGGCATTCTGCCATTGCAAGGCTCCATCAGAAAGTCAATAGTTATCCATCTCTCTTACTCCTAGAATGTTATCCAATTTGTCTTCCTTAACATACACTCCAAGTATTAGCTTTCTATTACTCTTGAAAAAATGTATGCCTGCTTGTTGACATATGCCTACAGAAATATCACATCCACTCTGAGGATTACATCCCATGAGAAATTGTATCAATTTGGTCCCTACTATACGTGTCTCTAGTAACTGGAATAGTGCCTAGCATCTAGTAACTCAATAAAGACTTGTTTTATGAATGAATTTAGATGGAAACTAGACTTTCGGTCATGAACGTGATGTAGTCTACACAGGAGTTGAGGGGATTGCCTGGAGGCAGTGGCATAGGAGGACTCTAAACTCTCCTCCCACAGACACAATAAATTTACAACTAACTGTGTAACAATTGCCCCTTAGAAAGAACCAGAAACTGCATAAAAAGATCCCTCAAACAAAGGACAGTTCTGACCAAGGTGGAAAAGGCAGAAATTCCTTTCTGGAGAGAAACAAAGCCACATTCTAACCATGGAGCTTCACAGCCAGCAGCAATCTTAAGGTATGAAGCTCTTCGTGGAGGAGTGGGGGATCTGAGCAGGAGAGCTTTGCCACAATAAGCAGCTTTTGAACTCAGCACAAACGAGGTGTGTGTCATAATATCTGGCTTTGCTGGCTACTAACAACAACAGGGAATACCCCATAAAAACTACCAAACATAAGAGGAAAAAAGCCTGCTCCTTAAATGCCCATGCACAAATTCACGCATTCTGGAAAGCAACACAAAGTCACCAGAAAGAAAGGTGCATAGTCCTTTGGTGAAAGAACTCACTTGATAGGCTCTGAGCACATGTCAGAGAGTCAGGAGGTGCCTGGGACCACCTCCCCAGGGACTGAGACATTTGCAGAAGTCACTATTGTGACCTAGTACAGGCATGGCGGCAGATGCCATTGGAGTTCTTCCCCTGACCTGTTAGCACAGGGCTTTGTCCCATTCCCTAGGGCACCAATTTAATCCAGCTCAGCCCGACTAGGCAGCCTATCCCAGGAACTGGCCACACCCAACATCAAACCAGCAGGCAACTTGTGGGCACATGTGAGCTGAGTATGTGGGTCTTCTGCAGCAAGGTGAGTGGGTCTACCTCTGTGGGGCAGGGCATGCATGAGGGGTGGGCCTGCATTGGCAGAGTGTCTGGGCCTGCAGGCAGTGGGGCTTGTCAGCTGCAGCAGACTTGTGCTTCTCAAACAGCAACAAAGAGGATCTGCCTCACCTTACAACACCTGAAGTAATTGTGTACTGCCATGCATGGGGCCAGCCCCACCCACTGCACTCCTGAAAGAGCTGACAACAGCCTCACAGGCCAGAGGCAGACAGAAATCGTGACTCCCTAAGTCTAGCAACCAGCCACACTGGAGGCCTATTCACTTAACAGAAAAACAGCAGCAGTTGTGTGTTATTACACCTTGTAGCCAACTGTGCTGGGGTTCCCCACACTAACGAAGTGACTAAAAGGACCATAGCAGCCATGCACAGCTGAAACTTACAACCAGCTGGCCAGGGGGAAAGACTAGCCTCCCTGTGCAATGGCAGAAAGAGCAACCTTGCCATAACAGGACACACATAGCCCACACAAGGGACAATCTTGGAACATTTGGAACTGGTGATGAGAGGGAAGCACATTGCTGTCCCTCATAAGACATATCTTACATAAGAACACTTCTCCAAGATTGGGAGATGTAGCTGATTAACTTAATACATAGAAATAAACATGGTGAAAGAGGAGAAGTGAGGAGACAAAGGAATATGTTCCAAATAAGGGAATAGGATAAATCATCAGAAAAAGAACTAAACAAAACAGAAATAAACAATCTACCTGATAAAGAGCATAAACTAATACTTATGAGGATGCTCACTGGTCCTTGGAGAATAATAGATGAACACAGTGAGAATTTCAGCAAAGAACTGGAAAATATAAAAAAGAACCAATCAGAAGTGAAGAATATAATAATAGAAATGAAAAATTCACTAGAGGGACTCGACAGCACAGTAGATGATACAAAATAACGGATCAGCGAGCTGGATGAAAGACTAGAGGAAATCACCCAAGCTGAACAGATAAAAGAAAAAAGAATTAAAAAGAATGAGAACAGTCTAAGAGAACTGTGGGAAAACATCAAGTGGACTAATATTCATATTATAGGTGTCCCAGAAGAAGAAGAGAGAGACAAAGGGGCAGAGAATGTATTAGAAGAAATAATACCTGAAAATTTTCCTAACCTAAGGAAGGAAATAGACATCCAGGTACAGGAACCACAGGGAGCACCAAACAAGATAAACCCAAAGAGGTCCACACCAAGGCACATTATAATTACAATGTCAAGATTTAAAGATAAAGACAGAATCCTAAAAGTGGTAAGAGAAAGGCCACAAGTTACATAGAAAGGCAAGCCTTTAAGGCTATCAGCTGACTTCTTAGCAGAAACCTTAGAGGCTAGAAGGGAGTGGCAAGATATATTTAAAGTGCTGAAAGGAAAAAACCTAGAGCCAAGAATACCCTACACAGCAAGGTTATCATTCAGAATGGAAGGAGAGATAAAGAGTTTTCCAGACAAGCAAAAACAAAAGGAGTTTGTCACCAATAAACAAGCCTTACAAGAAACGTTAAAAGGACTTATTTAAGTGGAAAGAAATGACCACAAATAGCAATAAGAAAATTATCAAAAAATACACAATACAATCACTGGTAAATGTAAATATACAGTAAAGGTAGCAGATTAACCCCCTATGAAGCTAATATGAAGGTCAAAAGACAAAAGTAGTAAAATTATCTATTTCCATGATAAGAGGATAATGGATAAACATGCACAAAAATGATGTTAAATATAATATCAAAACCACAAAATATCGGGGGAGGGAAGTAAAAGAGTAGGGCTTTTGCAAGAGGTCAAACAAGATAGATTGCTATTTACACAGATTATTATATATGAACCTCATGGTAATCACAAACCAGAAACTTATAATATATGCAAAGAATTAAGAGAAAGGAACCAAAATATAACCCTAAGGAAAGCCATCAAACCATAAGGGAAAAGAGCAAGAGAAGAAGAAAGGAACAGAGAAAAACCACGAAAATATCCCCAAAAAAGTACCAAAATGAGAATAGTAAGTACTTATCAGTATCTACTTTAAATGTCAGTGGACTAAATGCTCCAATCAAAAGGCATAGGGTGGCTGATTGGATTAAAAAAAAAAAAAGACCCATATATATGCTACATAAAAGAGACACACTTCAGACATGAAAACACTGAAAAACTTAAAGTGAAGGGATGGAAAAAGATACTCCATGCAAATGACAATGAAAAGAAAGCTGGGGTAGCAGTCCTTGTATCAGACAAAATAGATGTTAAAATAAAATCTGTCACAAGAGACAAAGAATGGCACTAAATAATGATAAAGGGAACAATCCAACAAGAGGAAACAACACTTATAAATATCTGTGCAGCCAATATTGGAACACCTAAATACATAAAGCAATTATTAACAGGCATAAAAGGAAAAATAGTAACAAAATATGGTAGGGGACTTCAACCCTTTGCTCACATCAATGGATAGATCATCAAAACAGAAGATCAATAAGGAAAAATGGCATTAAATGACACATTAGCCAAATGGACTTGGTGGGTATATACAGAATATTCCATCCAAAAACTGCAGAAGACACATTCTTTTCAAATGCCTGTGGAACATTCTCCAGGATTGATCACATATTAGGCTACAAAACGTCTCAATAAATTTAAGAAGATCAAAATAATACCAAGTATCTTTACTGACCACAATGATGTGAAACTAAAAATCAAGTACAAGAAGAAAACTGGAAAAGCCATAAATATGTAGAGATTAAATGAAGTGCTACTGAACAACTCCTGGGTCAATGAGGAAATCAAATGAGAAATCAAAAATACCTAGAGATGAATGAAAATGAAAATATAACATGCCAAAATTTATGGGATACAGCAAAAGTGGTACTAAGAGGGAAGTTTATTAGCAATACACTCCTACCTCAACAAGCAAGAAAAATCTCAAACAATCTAACACTACACCTAAAGGAACTAGGAAAAGGAGAACAAAAAAAGCCTAAAATCAGTAGAAGGAAGAAAATAATAAAAAATCAGACTGGAAATAAATAAAATAGAGACTGAAAACACAATAGAAGAAACAAGATAAAACTATGAGCTAGTTCTTTGAAAAGATAAAAAAACATTGACTAGCTTTTAGTTAGAATCACCAAGAAAAAAAGAGAGACGGCTCAAATAAATGTAATCAGGAATGAAACAGGAGAAATTACAGCAGTCACCTCAGAAATAAAAAAGATTATAAGAGAATACTACCAAAAGCTATATGCCAACAAATTGGATAATCTAGAAGAAATGGATAAATTCTTAGAATCATACTACCTTCCAAAATTGAATCAAGAATAAATAGAGAATTTGAATAGACCAATCACCAATAAGGAGATTGAAAGAGTAATCAAAATCTCCAAAAATATAAAAGTCTAGTAATAGACAGCTTCCCTGCTGAATTCTGCCACTCATTCAAAGAAAATATAATACCTATTGTTCTCAAACTCTTCCAAAAAATTGAAGAGGAAGGAGAGCTTCCTAATTCATTCTACGAGCCCAACAGTACCCTAATACCAAAACCAGACAAGGACAACACAAAAAATGAAATTACAGGCCAATATCACTGATGGACATCAATGCAAAAATCCTCAACAAAATACTAGAAAATTGAATATACAATACATTGAAAAGATCATACAACAGGATCAAGTGAGATCTATCCCAGGGATTCAGGGATGGTTTAACATCCACAAATCAATCAACATGATACATCACATTAACTAAATGAAGAATAAAAATAACATCATCATCTCAATAGAGGGAGAGAAAGCATTTGACAAGCGACAGCATCCATTTATGACAAAAAGTCTGAATAAAATTGGTATAGGAGGAAAGTACCTCAACATAATAAAGGCCATATATGACAAACCCATAGCTATATCATACCCAATGGTGAAAAACTGCAAGCCATGCCTCTGAGAACAGGAACCACACAAGGATGCCCACTTTCACCACTCATTTAGCATAGTATTGGAAGTTCTAGGCAGAGCAGTAAGGCAAGGAAAAGAAATAAAAGGGATCCAAATTGGAAAGGAAGATGTACAACTGTTGCTATTTGCAGACAACATGATTTAAAAAAAATTTTTTTTTTTATTTTTCCTTTTTCTCCCCAAAGCCCCCTGGTACATAGTTGTGCATTTTTAGTTGTGTGTCCTTCTAGTTGTGGCATGTGGGATGCCACGTCAGCGTGGCTTGATGAGTGGTGCCATGTCTGCTCCCAGGATCCAAACCGGTGAAACCCTGGGCCGCTGAAGCGGAGCACGCGAACTTAACCACTTGGCCATTGGGCCAGCCCCCTGACATGATTTTATAAATAGAAAACTCTAAATAATCCACCAAAAACTTTTAGAAATGATAAGTGAATACAGTAAAGTTACGGGATACAAAATTAACATACAAACATCAGTTGCGTTTCCATACACTAACAACAAAGTAGCCAAAAGAGAGATGAAGAATATAATCACTTTTACAATTGCAACAAAAAGAATAAAATACCTAGGAATAAATTTAAGCAAGGACATGAAAGACCTGTACACTGAAAACTGTAATAACATTGTTGAAAGAAATTGAAGAAGACAAATATAAATGACCAGATTTTCCATGCCCTTAAGTTGGAAGAATTAACATAGTTAAATGTCCAAGGCCAGCCCCAGTGGCCTAATGGTTAAGTTTGGTGTGGTCTGCTTCAGCAGCCTGGATTCAGTTCCTAGGTGCAGACCTACACCACTCTATTAGCGGCCGTGTTATGTTGGTGGCCTGCATACTAAAAAATAGAGGAAGATTGGCACAGATGTTAGCTCAGGGTGAATCTTCCTCAGCAAAAAACAAAAAAAGTCCATACTTCCTAAAGCAATCTACAGATTCAATGAAATTCCTATGAAAGTTCCAATGACATTTTTCATGGAAATAGAACAAAGAATCCTAAAATATATATGGAACAATGAAAGACTATGAGTAGCAAAAGGAATCCTGAGAAAAAAGAACAAAGCTGCAGATACAACACTCCCTGATTTCAAAATATGCTACAAAGCTATAGTAATCAAAACAGCATGGTACTGGCACAAAAAAAGACACACAGATAAGTGGAACAGAACCGAGAGCTTGAAATAAACCCACACATCTATAGAAAGCTAATTTTTGACAAGTGAGCCAAGAACATACAATGGAGAAAGGAAAGTCTCTTAAAAAATTGGTGTTTGGAAAACTGGAGAACCACATGAAAAGGATAAAAGTAGACCATTGTCTTACATCAGACACAAAATTTGACTCAAGATGGATTAAAAACTTGAATGTAAGACTTGAAACCATAAAGCTTCTAGAAGAAAACATAGATAGTACACTCTGTTGTCAGTCTTAGCAGCATCCTTTTGAACAGCATGTCCCACCAGGCAAGGGAAACAAAAGAAAAAATACACAAGTGGGACTAAATCAAACTAAAAATCTTATGCACAACAAAGGAAACCATCCACAAAACAAAAAGACAACCTCACAATTGGGAGAAGATATTTGCTAACCATATATCTGATAAGGGGTTAATATCCAAAATATATAAAGAACTCATTCATCTCAACAACAACAAAAGAACAAACAGCCCAATTAAAAAATAGGAAAAATATCTAAACAGATATCTTTCCAAAGAAGATATATAGATGCCCAACAGGCGCATTAAAAGATGTTCAACATCATTCGTTGTTAGGGATATGCAAATCAAAACTGCAATGAGATAACAGCTCACACCTGTCAGAATGGCTATAATTAGCAAGAGAAGAAATAAGTGTTGGAGAGGATGTGGAGAAAAGGGAACTCTCATATACTGGTGGTGGGAATATAAACTGGTGCAGCCACAATGGAAAACAGTATGGAGACTGCTCAAAACATTAAGAATAGAGCGATCATATGATCCAGCTATTCCACTGCTGGGTATTTAGCCAAAGAACATGAAAACACAAATGCGTAAAGATACATGCACCCCTATGTTCATCACAGCATTACTCACAATAACCAAGGCTTGGAAACAACTTAAGTGCCCATCAAGGGACAAATGGATAAAGAACATGTGGTATTTATACACAATGGAATACTACTCAGCTATAAAAAAAGACAGACTCTTGCTATTTGCGACAACAATGATGGGCCTTGACAATATTATTCCAAGTGAAATAAGTCAGCTGGTGAAAGTCAAATACCGTATGATCTCACTTATAAATAGAAGATTAAACAAACAAACAAACACATAAACACAGAGGTTAGATTGGTGGTAGCCAGAGGGGATGGGGCTAGGGAGGAGGGCAAAAGGGCTGACTGGGCACATGTGTATAGTGATGGATTGTAATTAGTCTTTGGGTGGTGAACATGATGTAGTCTAAACAGAAATCAAAATATAATGATGTACCCCTGAAATTTATATCATATTATAAGCCAATGTTACCTTAATAAAAAAGCAAATATAAAATAAAATAAAAAAGGTAGTAATTAACAAAGTTGAAATATAACGATGTACATCTGAAATTTATATAATGTTATAAACCAATGTTATTTCAATAAAAATTAAATGAGCTTATTAGGAAAGAACAACAGCTAGGAATCTGCCTTATACAGTCTTAGCAATACCGCTGACATCATGCCTTTGATAAAAGTACAAGGCAAATAATAAAGTTATAGAAAAACAGTCAGTATTTCTCATCACCCCTCCTCCACTTCAATCTTCAGAAGTTCTTTTGATTTTTTGTTTGTTTTTAGTTCTTATGAACGTTACCAGAACAATTCTAATTAAAATTTATTCCCCTCCATCTTTGATGTCATCATTCTATATGCTTTGAATGATGGGGAAATTGGTCCACCTACACTAGTTTGTACATCTGTAGACTACGTGAAGTTTTGTTTCTTATGTTACCAAAATTTTCATTTGTTTGATGTTTATTTCTATTTATTCTTAGGTCTCTATTTTTTGTTATCCTAAATTTAAATAGATTTTTTATTATCTTTGCTTCATAAAATGAGGAAATTAGCACCATGATCGGCCCTTTGCCACTTTTAGTCCTCTACATCCAATCTTTTCTTTGCTATGTCATTCATTTGACAATATAAGAGTATGGTGACTCAGTTCCATTTTTGCCCTTACAAACATTTCTCTCTATTGCAATGATATTCTGGTTAGATTCTGCAGATGGAGGCAGTTGATGGCAGGAGGAAGGGACGAGATATACTTGTCTGCTTCTGATGGTCAGCATGGTATGTCCTTTTCCAACCTTTTATTTTTAACCTACTTATGTTTTTATTCAAAGTGCATTTTCTAGCTGAAAGCATACATTTGGATCTTGTTTTTTTATTCAGTATGACAAATTTTAGTAATTAATAACAATTTTAATAATAATTAGTCCTCTAATTACAGTATTTAGTCTATTTATATTTAGCATAATTATTGATATGATTGAGATTTAATGTACTACCTTCCTGTGTATTTAGTTTCTGTCCCATATTTATGTTTTTGTTCCTCTTTTACATGGATTAACTTTCTTTTGGAATTTCATTTCACCTCCCATGTTGGCTTTTTAGCTACTCCATTTTGTTTTACAATTTAAATGGTCACTCTAGAGTTTGTAATATACCTTTGTAACTTCCTGGTTTACCTTCAAATAATTTTATACCACCTCACATATAATGGAAAAATTTCACAATTGTGCACTTCCAGTTCCCCTTCCTGTCCTATATGCTAATGTTGATATGCATTTCACTTCTATGTATGTAATTAACACAAAAATAGGGTGCCAATTTTTATGATGAATGCAAATTGAATTCTTTCAAATGTTTTTTCCAAGTCTTTGGAGAGGGTCATATGATTTTGTCTTTAATTTTATTAATATTGCATATTAATTTATTTTTAAATATTAAATCAATTTTGCGTTCATAGGTAGACCTCTCTTCGTCATGTAGAGTTGTCCTTTGTATTGCTGCATTTGATTTGCTAAATTTTTGTTAAAGATGTTGTGACTGTTCATGAGCGATATTTTTCTGTAGTCTAACTTCTGATGATTTTCTTTGTCTTGTTTTAGTATAAGAGTAATGCAGACCTCATAGAATGCATCTTCTAAATTCTGAAAAAAGTTATGTAGAATTGATCTTATTTCTTCCTCAAGTTTTTGGTAGAACTAACCAATAAATCCATCTATGCTTGGAGTTTAATTTGTGTGAAGGTTTTTTTAGTAAAAATCTAATTTCTTTATTTTATTTAGTACTGATCCTACTTTTTTTCAGTTACCTTATTGAGGCCATAATAGATTACAACATTGTATAATTTCAGGTGTACATTATTATTTACTAGTTTCTCTATAGACTGCTTCATGTTCACTACCAATAGTCTAGTTTTTACCCATCACCTTGCTTATGAGTATGTTTACACCTTTCACCCACCTTCCTTTCCCTCTGGAAACCACTAATCTGTTCTCTTTATCCATGTGTGTGTTTATCTTTCACATATGAGTGAAATCATGCAGTGTTTGTCTTTCTCTGTCTGGCTTATTTTGCTTAACATCATACCCTTGTCGGTGTCGTGATCCAATGTACACACCAGGATAGATGCGGAGAGGGCTGATGGCCACTCTGAGTTTATTATAACCAGCATTTCAATGTATACATAGCTTACAGCTGTTAAACATACACAGGTGTTCTGGACAAAGTAATTAGCAGATGCCAAGAATTCTTAGTGATTTCTCAAGGGGCCCTCCCTTGACCTCTGTTTTGATATTATCATGTTACTGCTGTGCTCATATATTTTTATCTCAGAGGAGGCAAGGCCTCCTAGGCAGTGGCCTCTCCTGATCCCGATATCGTGTCTCCATCTGTGCCCCTGGGTGACCGTGCCTGGCTTAGGTTGCCTCCCCCGGATGTCTTACCTGTCATTGTCTAACCAGCCTTCTCACCTCCGAGTTACAGTTTGTTGGCAAGCCTTTTCCAGTGATTATTAACCCTTCCTGCTTCAGGGGCGCTTACAACCCTCAAGGTTCATCCGTGTTGTTGCAAATGGGACAATTTTGTGTTTTTTTTATGGCTGAGTAGTATTCCACTCTATATATGTACCACATCTTCTTTATCCATTCATTTGTAGAAGGGCACTTCAGTTCCTTCCATGTTTTGGCTATTGTGAATAATATTGCAATGAACTTAGGGGTGCATAAGTCTCTTTGAATTGTTGATTTCAAGTTCTTTGGATAAGTAGCCAGTAGTAAGATAGCTGGGTTGTGTGGTGTTTATACTTTTAACTTTTTTGAGAAATCTCCATACTGTTTTCCATAGTGATTACACCAGTTTGCATTCCTACCAACAGTGTATGAGAGTTTTCTTTTCTCTACATCCTCTTCAACATTTGTTATTTTTTTTCTTGGTAATTATAGCCATTCTGACAGGTGCAAAGTAATATCTCATTGTAGTTTTGATTTCCATTTCCCTGATAATTAGCGATGTTGAGTATCTTTTCATGTGTCTGTTGGCCATCTGTATATCTTCTTTGGAAAAATATCTGTATCCTCTGCCCATTTTTTGATCAGGTTGTTTGGTTTTTTATTGCTCAGTTGTGTGATTTCTTAATACGTTTTGTAAATTAACCCCTTGTTGAATATATGATTTGCAAATATTTTCTCTCAATTGGTAGGTTTTCTTTTTTTTCATGGTGACTTGCAGAAGCTTTTGAGTCTGATGTTGTCCCATTTGTTCATTTTTTCTTTCATTTCCCTTGCCTGGGTAGACACTGTATTTGAAAAGATACTGCTGAGACTGATGTCAAAGAGTCTACTGCCAATATTTTCTTCTAGGAGTTTTATGGTTTCAGATATTACATTCAAGTCTTTAAGCCATTTTTAGTTAATTTTTGTGTATGGTGTAAATGATGGTCTTCTTTCATTCTTTTGCATATGGCTGTCCAGTTTTCCCAACACCATTTGTTGAAAAAACCTTCCCTTCTCCATTGTATGTTCTTGGCACCTTTGTCAAAGATTAACTGTTCATAGATGTGTGATTTTACTTCTGGGTTTTCAATTCTCTTCCATTGATGTGTGTCTGTTTTTGTGCCAGTATCATGCTGTTTTGATTACTGTAGCTTTATAGTATAGTTTGGAGTCAGAGATTGTGATATCTCCAGCTTTGTTCTTTTTTCAGGGTCACCTTGGCTATTTTGGGTCTTTTGTTGTTCCATATAACCTTTAGAATCATTCATTTTATTTCCAGGAAGAATGTCATTAGGATCCTGACTGGGACTGCATTGAATCTGTTGATCACTTTAGGTAATAAGGGCATTACAACTATGTTTATTCTTCCAATCCATGAGCATGAAATATCTTTCCAATTTTTTTATGTCTTCTTCAATTTATTTCAATAATTTCTTATAGTTTTCAGTGAATAGGTCTTTCACCTCTTTGGGTAAATTTATTTCTAGATATTTTATTCTTTTTGTTGCAATTATAAATGTGATTGTATTCTAGACTTCTCTTTTTGCTAGTTCATTATTAGTGTATACAAATGCAACTGACTTTTTTTTTGAGGAAGATTAGCCCTGAGCTAACATCTGCCACCAATCCTCCTCTTTTTGCTGAAGAAGACTGGCCCTGAGCTAAAATCTGTGCCCATCTTCCTCTACTTTATATGTGGAACACCTGCCACAACATGGCTTGACAAGCAGTGTGTAGGTCTGCACCTGGGATCTGAATCAGGGAACCCCAGGCCACTGAAGCAGAATATGTGAACTTAACCACTGTACCACCAGGTTGGCCCTGAAATGCAACTACTTTTTGTAAGCTGATTTTGTATCCTGCAACTTTGCTGAGGTTGATTATTTCTAATAGTTTTTTGATGTATTCTTTAGAGGTTTCTATATATAGAATCATGTCATCAGCCAGCAGTGAGAGTTTCAGTTTTTCTTTTCCAATTTGAATACCTTTGATTTCTTTTTTTGCCTGATTGCTCTGGTCAAAATCTCCAGTGCTACCTTGAATGGGAGTCATGAGAGTGGGTGTCCTTATCTTGTTCGTGTTCTCAGAGGGATGGCTTTTACATTTTACTGTTAAGGATGATGCTGGCTGTCGGTTTGGCATATACGGCCTTTATTATGTTGATATACTTTTTCTATATACCCATTTTATTGAGAGTTTTTATCATAAATGGATGTTGGATCTTGTCAAATGCTTTCTCTGCATGTATTGAGATGATCATGTGATTTTTATTCCTCATTTTGTTAATGTTCTGTATCACATTAATTGATTTGTAGGTGCTGAACCATCCCCGCATCCCTAGTATAAATCCCACTTGATCATGCCGTAAGATCCTTTTAATGTATTGCTGTAGTTGGTTTGCCAGTATCTTGTTAAGGATTTTTGCATCTATGTTCAACAGTGATATTGACCTGTAATTTTTTTTCTTTGTGTTGTCCTTGTCTGTTTTTGGTATCAGTGTAAAGTTGGCCTCATACAATGAGTAAGAGAGCTCCCTCTTCTTCAATATTTCAGAATATTTTGAGAAGGATAGGTACCAAATCTTTGAATCTTTGGTAGAATTCTCCTGAGAAGCCATTTGGTCCTGTAATTTGTTTTTTGGGGAGATTTTGGATTACTGCATCAATCTCTTTATTTCTGATTGGTATATTCAGATTCTCTATTTCTTCTTGATTCAGTTTTGGAAAGTTGTATGATTCTAAGATGTTATCCATTCCTCTTGGCTATCCAATTTGTTGGCATATATCATTTCATAGTATAATCCTTTATATTTCTGTGATATTCATTGTAATTTCTCCTCTTTCTTTTTAAATTTTATTTATTTGAGCCTCCTCTCTTTTTTCCTTAGTGAGTCTGCCTAAGGGTTTTTCAATTTTATTTATCTTTTCAAATAACCAGCTTTTAGTTTCATTGATCCTTTCTATTGTTTATAGCCTCTATTTCATTTATTTCTACCTAATTTTTATTATTTCTCTCCTGTTGAATTTGGGCTTTGTTTGTTCTTCTTTTTCTAGTTCTGTTAAGTGTAGTTTAAGATTACTTATTGAGATTTTTCTTGTTTGTTGAAGTGGGCCTGTGTTGCTATGAATTTCCCACTTATGACCACTTTTGCTGCATCCCAGAAGGGTGGATATGTGGTATTTTTGTTTTCACTTATCTCCAAGTGTTTTTTAATTTCTCCTTTGATTTCTTCATTGATCCAATGGTTGTTCAGTAGTATGTTTAGTCTCCACATATTTGTGACTTTTGCAGCCTTTTTCTTCTGGTTGATTTCTAGTTTCACAGCATTTCGGTTGGAAAAGATGCTCAATATGATTTCAACCTTCTTAAATTTATGGAGGTTTGCCTTGTTTCCCAACATATGATCTATCTTTGAGCATTTTCTGTGTGCACTGCGAAGAGTGTGTATTCTGCTGTTTTTTGGTTGGAATGCTCTCTATATATCTGTTACGTCCTTCTGATTAAGTGTTTTATTTATGTCCACTATTTCCTTGTTGACTTTCTGTCTGGATGATCTATCCACTGATGTAAGTAGGGTTTTGAAGTCCCCTAGTATTATTCTGTTGCTGTTAATTTTTCTCTTTAGGTCTATTAATAGGTACTTTATATACTTTGGTGCTCCTGTGTTAGGTGCCTATATATCCATAAGTATTATATCCTCTTGGTGGAATGTCCCTTTTATCATTATATACTGCCCCTCTTTTTCTCTCATTGTTTTCTTTATCTTGAAGTCTGCTTTGTCTGATATAAGTATGGCAACACTTGATTTCTTTTGTTTCCCATTTGCTTGGAGTATTGTCTTCTATCCCTTCACTCTGAGCCTGTGTTTGTCTTTAGATCTGTGATGTATTTCTTGGAGGCAGCATATCATTGGTTCTTGCTTTTGAATTCATCATGCCACCCTGTGTCTTTTGATTGGAGAATTCAATCTATTTACATTTACAGTAATTATTGATATGTGAGGGCTTAACACTGCCACTTTATCTCTTGTTTTGCCGTTGTTCTGTATTTTCATTGTTTCTCTTTCCTTGTATTTCTGACTGCCATTTCAGTTTGGTGATTTTCTGTGCTGATGTTCTCAGTTTTCTTTTTATTAATGAATTGTAGCTCTGCTCTGATATTTCTTTTTAAGTGGGTATCATGAGGTTTGTGGAAGAGATCTCGTAGACAAAATAATCCATTTTCTGATAGCTTTTTATCTCCATTAACGTAAGCAAATTGTATCCCATTCCTCTTCCCCTTATGAGTTATTATCGTCACAAATTATTTTGTTTTGCATTGAGTTTGTGATTAAATTGGAGTGTTTATAGTTATTTTTGATTCTTTTCTTCTCTTTGTCTCTTATATTGTAATTGTTTGCTAACCCATTGTGATAGAGAGCTGCAGATTTCCAATTTTGTCTGTTGACTTATCTCCTTGCTCAAAGCTTTGTACAAATTTACCTTTTTGTTTTAGTTATGATGGCTTCCTTTATCATTTCTTGTAAGGGAGTTCAAGTGGTGATGAACTTCCACAACTTTTGTTTATCTGGGAAAGCTTTTATTTTTTCAGCATATCTGAAGTATGGTTTTGCTGGGCAGAGTATTCTTGGCTGAAAGTTTAGTCTTACATTACTTTGAACAAATCATTCCATTCTCTCCTAGTGTAAAAATTTTCTGCTGAGAAATCTGCTGAAAGCCTGATAGGGGCTCCTTTGTAGATAATTTTCATCTGTTTTACTGCCCTTAATATTTTTCTTTGTCATTGACTTTTGCCAGTTTTACTATTATGTGATTTGGAGAAGGTCTTTTGCATTGAGGTAATTAGGAATTCTATTGACTTCCTGTGTTTGTAAGTCCACTTCTTTCCCCAGGTTTAGGAAGTTATCAGCTGTAATTTCTTTAAACAATCTCTCTGCTCCTTTCTCCCTCTCTTCTTGCTCTGGAATATCTATAATCCTCATGTTTCTTTTCTAATTGAGTCAGATATTTCTTGACAAATTCCTTCATTTTTTTTAAAATCATATTTCTCTCTCCTCCTCCACCTGAAGTATCTCTATATTTCCATCCTCTAAATTGCTAATTCTGTCCTCTGTAATATCAGCTCTACTTTTTAAGGATTCTAGATAATATTTCATCTCATTGTGTTCTTCATCTCCTGATTTTTTTTTTTAGAGTTTTGACCTCTTTTGTGAAGTATTCCTTCTGCTCATTAATTTTATTCCTGAGCTCATTGAACTTTCTTTCTGAGTTTTCTTGTAACTTGGTAAGTTTCTTTATGACAGCTGTTTTGATTCTCTGTCATTTAGATGGTAAATTTCTGTGACTTCAGGGCTGGTTTATGAAGACATCATTTTCCTTCTCCTCTGAATTGTTACTGTAGTTTTTCATGGTGTTTCACGAGATAATCCTTTGCCAGTGCATTCGTGGTAGTATCAGGTTCCAGATTCCACCTGCTACTGCTGGGTGGAAGCAAGAGTTGTGTTTCTGATCCCATCTGTCTACCAGAAGTTGTGTGGGTATGATGGGCCCTCCCGCAGGCCAGGATGGTGTGCATGTGGGCGCTGGGTGGCTGCTGCCTCCACTTACAGTTGCACTGCTACTCTGTTTTGTGGGAGGGGCTTCTCCACGGGGTCCAAGCCAGGGTCACTCACTGGGGCTGTGATGTGTGGTGCTGTATCCCACAGGCTTGGGTACTATTCATGCATGTGTGCAGGATTCCTGCCACCTCCTCTTACAGTTGCTCCAAGGTGTTTGCTTACTGGCAGGGTGTTTTCCTACTGGGGTGTTATGGCAGCACCATGGGTGCTCCTACAGGCCAGGAAAGAGTTTGAGCACGCACGCCGGGCTGCTACCATCTCTTCTTACAGCCACACAGAGGCATGTTCTTAGTGGCAGGGCCATGGCAGCATGGTGGGCATACCCACAGGCTGGGAAAGCATTTGTGCACTCACAGGGCTGCCACTGCCTCTTTTTATAGTCATGCTGGGGTGCATTTCCATTGGTGGAGCTGCACCAGCATGATGTGTACTCCCATGGGCTGGGATAGCATTTACTTGAAGTCTGGGCCATCCATATCTCCTCTTTGAGTAGCAATGGCCACTGTGAGAGGACCCTCAACCTGGCTCGCTGCTGCTGGGGAGGGATAGGAGAGTGCTCACCTATCTCCACTGCTTCCTGGGGACCCAGTCCATCCGCCTTCAGATGTTTACCTGTGTGTCTCTCTCAGGCACACTGTTGTGCTGTGTGGGCATCCTCCATTGGCCAAAAAAAGTCTATTTAATTGTAAATCAGAGGAGGAGAGACAAAGGGAACAGATCATGCTGCCATGTTGTTAACATCACTCCTGTTCATACTTTCTATATTTTTCTTAAATGAGCTTTGGCAGTCTGTGTCTTTTAAGGACATTGTCTATTTTATCTAAGTTGTTGAATTTACTGTCATTAAGTTTTTTATAATATTTCCTTTTACTGGCCTCAGTATGTCTATTTTCCTTTACTGGCTTAGAATGTATAGTGATATTCTTTCTCTCATTCTAGATATTGTTAATCTTTTTTCTTGATCACTTTGCCAAGAATTTTGTCACTATTATTGATTTTTTTCTTTTTTTGCTGAAGAAGATTGGTCCTGAGCTAACGTCTGTTGCAAATCTTCCTCTTTTTGCTTGAAGAAGATTCAACCTGAGCTCATATCTTTGCCAATCTTCCTCTATTTTGTATGTGGGTTGCCACCACAGCATGGCCACTGACAAGTGGTGTAGGTCAGTACCCAGGAACTGAACCTGGGCTGCTATAATTGAGCATACCAAACTTAACCAGTAGGCTATGGGGCTGGTCCCTATTGCTGATTTTTTGTAAAGAAACTCTTCTTGGTTTTATTGACATTCCTTATTGATTTTCTGTTTTCTATTTTACTGATTCATATTCTTATGTTTATTATTTCTTTTTGTCTGTTTAATTTGGGTTTAATATTTTCTTACTTTCTTACCTTCTTGGGTGAAAGCTTAAACCAATGCTTTGAGACATTTCTTTTTTTTCCTATAATACCATGAAAATCTGTACATCTTCCTCTAAGCCTCTTTAGCTCCATCCTAAAATTTTGACTTCTTTCACTTTCAATTTCATTCAGTTAAAAATATTCTACACTTTCTTTTGAAGTAGATAAGCATGTTTATATTTACGTAAAATATTTACTGTGTAAACTGGTGTTTTTCGGTTTATTTTCTTAAAGGATCACTATATTTAAGTGCAAAATGAAGGCCAGCGATACAGAAATATGTTTTTAAATCCATCTTCCATTTAGAATGTGCTGCTTAATTTCTAGATATTTGGGGACTTCCAGATATCTTTGGTATTGATTTCTAGTTTAATCTTGTAGTCAAAGCACATACTTTCAATAATTTGAGCTTTTTTAAAATTAAGCACTTGAAAACAGCTTTGTTCATCTATTGTTTGGTGACATGTTCTGTAAATATCAATTAAGTCGATTTTCTTTTTAATGTCCATTACATCTTCTATAGTTTTCCTGATTTTCTATCTACTTGGTCAGTCTGAAACTAACAGGAGAGTGCTGAAACCTCAAAATATAACTGACCCCTTTCCTTTCCTTCTAATATTCCAGGTACACATATGTTAGACCACTTGACATTATGACAGCGATCACTGAGGCCCTGTTCCTCTTTATCCTGTCTTTTATCCACTATGCTTCATTGTGAATATTTTCTGTTTCTACCTCTATGTATAGTAAGCTTCTGTTCTACATTTTCTAATCTGCTGTCAAGCCTATTCAGTGAGTTTTCACTTCAGATATTGTAATTTCCATTTCTAGAAAGTCCACTTAGATCTTTTTTATGTCTTCCATTTTTCTCCTCAATATGTTCATGTTTTCCTTTAAATACTTTTACATAGTGATAGATATTTTAATGTCCTTTTTCTGCCAATTCCATTATCTCTCTCCTTTCTAGGTCTGTTTTTATTGACAACTTTTTTCCTTGTCACATTTTCTTGCTTCTAGCTATGGTTAGCATTCTTTTAAATTGTGTGTTGAACATTATGACTTTGTGTATGGATTTTGTTTACTTCTTTTAAAGAATTTTGGGTTATGGACCCCTACAAATTTAAATTATTATTGATGCTATTTGTGACTTTTGAGACTTGTTTTTAATATTCTTTTGGTGGATTTTGGCTAGCTTTTATTACATAAATAATTTAGTCTCCCTAGTAAGATGTGGTCTCTTAGTGGTCAGCAGGCACTCCCAAGTTTAGTCTGGCTCCAGTCTGGCTGGCTGGAATTTGAGTACTTCTTTGTGTTGGCTCTGCTTCAGCTCACAGCTCTCTGGTTGGTCAACCTTGTGGAGTTTCACCCTATGCATGTGAATTTTATTAGTTGCCATAGTTAATTTTACATGTCAACTTGGTTAGGCCATATTACCCACCTATTTAATCAAACACTAATTTAAGTGCTGCCATGAAGACATTTTGTAGATGTGCTTAACATCTACATTCAGTTGACCTTAAGTAAAAGGGATTAATTTTGATAATGTGAGGGGGTCTCATCCAATCAATTGGTGGCCATAAGAGCAAAAGCTGAGGTTTTCTGGAGAAGAAATTCTGCCTCAAGTCTGTAGTGTTAACTGTTGCTTTAGTTTCCAGCCTGCCAGACTGCCCTACAGGTTTTGAACTTGCCAGCCTCCAGAATTATATGAAACAATTCCTTAATTTCTTAAAATATCTATCTATCTATCTATCTGTCTGTCTGTCTATCTATCTATCTATCTATCTATCTATCATCTATCTATCTATCTGTCATCTATCTTTCTATTTCCTGTTGGTTCTGCTTCTCAGGATAGCCCTAACTGATAGAGTAATCAATAAAGACTCAAAGGGCTGGGGCATGGGAATTTCTGGATCTTTTTACCTATGGAGCTCTTTTCTCTCTGGAACTCTGCCCTGCAGCTTCCAGCTGACACAGAATCCAAGAAATCCAATCTCTGGCTCCTGAACTAAACAAGATAGCATGCTCTGCTTATTCTCCCTGCTCCTTGGTTTGTCCAGGCAGGGTTCTGGGCAAACATTGTGTTCACTCATTCATTCCCCTCTTTTCAGTGATCATAGTCCTGCACTGCCAGTTGTCCATGAAAGATGTTTCATACGTTTTGCCCATTTTTCTGGCTGTTTATGATAGGAGGCTAAATCCAATCCTTCTTGTTCCATGATGGCCAGCAGCTTGTCTCTTGATCTTCAACATTAGTAAGGCAAGAACTCAATCAATTAGGAATCTCCATTTAAAAATTATATTGGAAAAACTTTATTTTCATAAAGAAATAGTTATTCATTGTTCTGTTTTCATTAAACTAGAAATAGAAAAGTTTCATATATGGCACTCTCCTTATATGTTTGCTTTGCAATTTATTTTCACACTGAGGTAGCCTTTCATTTTGATCTCAGCAAGTGTATAATCAATCTTTTCTCTGTTCATATCTGTCTTCACAGGGAGTCTGTATAAATCATGGATCCACCAAAAGGTCACAATCAGTTATTTGTTTACATGTTATTTTATATTTGCTCAGAACCATGATCTTTGGGCATCCTTGACCCATGTAAGGAATAGAGCCCTCATCTCTGCACTGTGACTAGGACTGGTCAGATACCTTTTTTTTTTTTATAGAATTCTTTTATTGCTTTGGGGCATCAATTTGCCATAAGGTTGGAAAAAATCCCCTCTCGGAGTGTAATAGTATAATTCCCATTCCTTCCTCTTCTTACCACTTTTCTGGGCTAATGAGTTTATTCAGGAGTTTTTCTCCTGTGCTCACATACTGCTGCTCTTTTTCTTCTTTTATTGATTTATTTCAGGTCTAGTATAACTGGAAAATTACTCCTTTTGCAGCATTAAATTTTTGTGTTATTTTTTCCATTTCAGTAAGTATACGACAGATAGAAGACAGTTTCCTTTCTTATGTAATAATGATTGAGTTGCATATAATGGACAAATAGAAAATGCTTTATATAAAATGGCCTAATGGAAGCACTTTTTGTTGTTTAAAAAACATGGTGTCTTACATTTTTATGTCTATTTGATGCTATTTCTCAACTCTCAATTTAGCATTCCCTGGTGGGAGTCATCATTACTTGCTCTTGGCAAGCAGAAAGATTGCAGCAAAGTCATTTTGTTTCTTTTATTTCCTTTATCCCATATTTTTAAAGTCACTGCTGTAATGAGGTGGTTATAAAGCTATTTTGTTTGCATTCTCCAGTGCTATTTTTTCTCTTTTTGACGTGTTATCCTATGTACCTTGTACTCTCTTTGAATCCCAGGTTAAATTGTGTGTGTGTGTGTGTGTTAGCTATATGTGTTCTCTCTCAGTTATGACCAGAGCAGTCGTATTTTGAATAACATGTATGAATCCTGAAGAATGTGGTTATTGTATGACCCTGATTTGCATGACATTAATAACTTTGATAATTGTGTTAATATTCTTACAATATAAGTAAATTAATCTATAGGATTGGATGTCATCATTGTCTAATGTATTGTTTACCTTTAGCTTTGTGGTTATATTCCTAGAAAACTAAATTAATTGAGAACACTCAAAAAACATTACTCAGAAAATGTTTACTTCATTTTGTCCCCTCAGCACCTAGAACAGTGAAAGATAGTGACTACACAATAAGTAGTATCTGCAAACAACGGGATCACTTAAAGCATTTTTAATGCTGTGTTGTAAATAGTTCATTGTGATTTAACATAATATTCATATTAAGTAAGAAACATTTTATAGTTAGAATTTTGCCATTCCCATATTTTTTTCTTTATCACACAACATTTCACTTGGCTGACATTCTGTTTAATACAAAATCTGGAAGCATTTCTATTTTTCTCTCTCCATTTTTGTTTTTTTATTGCAGTAACATTGGATTATAACAAGATATAGATTTCAGATGTACATCGTAATATATTTCATCAATCCAAACTCTGTTGCTATGTGTTTGTTTGTCATTGTTTTTATCTTCTACTTATGAGTGAGATCATATGGTATTTGACTTTCTCCCTCTGACTTATTTCACTTAGCATAATACCCTCAAGGTCCATCTATGTTGTCACAAATGGCCCGATTTCATCATTTCTTATGGCTGAGTAGTATTCCATTGTGTATATATACCACACCTTCTTTATCCATTTGTCCCTTGATGGACACGAAGGTTGCTTTTTTGTGCCAGTATCATGCTGTTTTGGTTACAATGGCTTTGTAGTATATTTTGAAATCAGACAGTGTGATACCTCCAGCTGTGTTCTTTTTTCTCAGGAATCCATTGGCTGTTTGTGGTCTTTTGTTGTTCTATATAAATTTTAGGATTCTTTGTTCTATTTCTGTGAAAAATGTTTTTGGATCTTTGATATAGATTGCATTGAATCTATAGATTGCTTTAGGTAGAATGGACATTTTAATGATGTTAATTCTTCCAATCCAAGAGCATTGGATATCTTTCCATTTCTTTGTGCCATCTTCAATTTCTTTCAACAATGTTTTATATTTTTCAGTGTACACATCTTTCACCTCTTTGGTTAAGTTTATTCCTAGGTATTTTATTCTTTTTGTTGCAATTGTAAATGGGATTGTATTCTTAATTTCTTTTTCTACTACTTCGTTGTTAGTGTATAGAAACACATCTGATTTTTATATGTTTATATTGTATCCTGCGACTTTACTGTATTTATTTATTATTTCCAAAAGTTTTTTAGTGGATTTTCTAGGGTTTTCTATATATAAAATCATGTCATCTGCAAAGAGTGACAGTTTCACTTCTTTTCCAATTTGGATCCCTTTTGTTTCTTTTTCTTGCCTGATTGCTCTGGCTGGCACTTCCACTACTCTGTTAAATAAAAGTGGTGACAGTGGGCATCCTTGTCTGTTTCCTTTTCTTAAAGGGATAGCTTACAGATTTTCTCCATTGAGGATGATATTTGCTGTGTATTTGTCATATATAGCATTTATTATGTTGAGGTATTTTCCTTCTATACCCATTTTATTTAGAGTTTTTATCATAAATGGATGTTGTATCTTGTCAAATGCTTTCTCTGCAGCTATTGTGATGATCACGTGATTTTTATTCTTCATTTTGTTAATGTGGTGTATCATGTTGATAGATTTGCAGATACTGAACCATCCCTGCATCCCTGGAATGAAACCCACTTGATCATGATGTATGATCTTTTTAATGTATTGTTATATTTGATTTGCTAGTATTTTGTTGAGGATTTTTGCATTGATGTTCCTCAGCGATATTGGCCTATAACTTTCTTTTTGTGTGTTGTCCTTGTCTGGTTTTGGTATCAGCATAATGTTGGCGTCAAAGAATGAGTTAGGAAGCCTCCTCTCCTCTTCAATCTTTTGGAAGAGTTTGGGAAGGATAGGTATTAAGTACTATTTGAATGTTTGGTAGAATTCACCAGGGAAGCCATCTGGTCCTGGACTTTTATTTTTGGGGAGATTTTTTATTGCTGTTTCGATCTCCCTCCTGGTGATTGGTCTATTCAAATTTTCTACTTCTTCTTGGTCCACTCTTGGAAGGTTGTATGTTTCTAAGAATTTATCCATTTCTTCTGGATTATCCAATTTACTGGCGTATAGCTTTTCATAGTATTCTCTTATTATCATTTGTATTTCTGAGGTGTCCATCGTAATTTCTCCTCTTTCAGTTCTGATTTTATTTATTTGATCCTTCTCTCTTTTTTTCTTGGTGAGTCTAGCTAAGGGTTTGTCAATTTTGTTTATCTTTTCAAAGAACCTGCACTTGATTTCATTAATTTTTTCTATCTTTTTTTAGTATCTGTTCCATTTATTTCTGCTCTGATTTTCATTATTTCTTTCCTTCTGCTGATTTTGGGCTTTGTTTGTTCTTCTTTTTATAGTTCCTTTAGATGAACTGTTAGATTATCTATTTGAGATTTTTCTTCTTTGTTGAGGTAGGCCTGAATTGCTATAAACTTCCTTCTTAGAATCGCATTTGCTGTATCCCATAGGTTTTGGCATGTGTTATTTTCATTTTCATTTGTCTCCAAGAATTTTTTTATTTCTCCTTTGATTTCTTCATTGATCCAATTGTTGTTCAGTAACGTTTTGTTTAATCTCCACATTTTTGTGGCTTTTCTGGTTTTCTTCCTGTAGTTGATTTCTAATTTCATACCTTTGTGGTCAGAAAAGATGCATGGTAATATTTCGATCTTCTTAAATTTATTGAGACTTGTTTTGTGACCTAATATGTGATCAATCCTGGAGAATGTTCCATGTGCATTTGAAAAGAATGTGTCTTTTGTGGTTTTTGGATTGAATGTTCTGTATATCTCTACTAAGCCCATCTGGTCAATTGTGTCATTTAAGGCCAGTGTTTCCTTATTGATCTTCTGTGTGGATGATCTATCCGTTGGTGTAAGTGGAGTGTTAAAGTCCCCCAGTATTATTGTGTTACTGTCTAGCTCTCCTTTATGTCTGTTAATAATAGCTTTATATATTTAGGTGCTCCTATGATGGGTGTATAGATATTTACAAGTGTTATATCTTCTTGTTAGCTTTATCATTATGTGGTGCCCTTCTTTGTCTCTTGTTACAGTTTTTGTTTTAAAGTCTATTTTGTCTGATATAAGTATTGCCACCTCCGCTTTCTTTTCTTTGCCATTTTCATGGAATATCTTTTTATACAAAATCTGGAAGCATTTCTTTCTGAACCTCACCAACATTAAATCCAGGACTTTTACATATATTGCCCAAAGTAAATACCTCCCTCTTGTAGGTGATTTCATTTTGATTAGTCATTCTCTGACTATTGAGGTGACCAACAGCATTTTTCAACACCTAATCTAAATTATTTTGGTCAAGTAAAATGCTGGGCAACCATGAGGATCAATGTTACTATCCTTTTAAGTATAGAATATCCATTTTAGCTAGTTTAAAGTAAAATTTCCCCTTCTATAAAATGTAGTCATCTTTACTGCTTCCTACTTCCAGTTTTATAACAAGAGATTTAGATGCTTTTGTTTTAAATCTTGTGACCATTTTCGGAATATTTCAAATTATTTGTTAAAGAAATAATTGATTCTTATATTGTTTATCTGAAAATATTCATTGTATCAACAATCAAAATTCAGTTTTTGTTCTTAATGATGATTTTATAAGCATTTTTTCTTAAATGGTTAAAAAATGTTTTCCCCTATATCTCTTTCCTCTGTTCTAAAGATGATGAAAGCAAAGGTAGACAAGGAAATTTAATCTGAAAAGAGAAAATATGTATGAGAATGTTACAATAGTCAAAGTTTTAAGAGAAATCTGTATATCATATCTCTCAACTTTAATTACATAGAAATAGGCAGCCTCCACTTAGCCCTTGACAGCTATGATTATTCTACATCTGTTGTCTCATCTTTGACTTCCATAATCTTTTATAAATCATACTTATTAAGTATGAATAGTAAATACAGGCACCTATGGACCTTTGACTAGTATTAATTTCTATTCAATCAGATATCTAAGGTCATTTTCTCCTTTTGCACAGTCCTTTTTTGCATGCTTACTTTCTGACCTACCTCTCTCTGATATTATTTCCATAGTTAAAGTACTGATTTTATTTTTAAGAGCTTGATGATAAAGTACCACAGTTTATCATGTCTACATTTTCTAATGATGCTACTTACTGAGAAATTGTACCTTATTATTGATATTACATTTTTTTATTTAGAAGTCAGGTATATTTTTTCCTGTTAATTTTTTTCACTTGCTAAACCATCTGGAATGGAAACATAGCAGGCACAATAAGACAACTGGCTTATCCTTACTCTGTAAATTTAAACAAGCATTTAAACATTCCTGGTCTCTTTCTTTGATAAAATGAATTAGTAGACTGGATTGTCTCCAAGATTTTCAGCTTTGAATTTCTAAGAATTTAGTTTTCTATTTCACATATCTAATTAGGAAGAAATTGCATATAAGCAATTTTGGTTAGGTGAGAATGGATGCAATTAGACTAGACAGGTGATCACCAGCTGAGGTATAAAATGGAGCTCAGTGGTGTAAATTAACAATTGATGTACTGCTCTTCCACACTGGCTCTTTGTTGTTATACAGACCACCTGTGATGATGCTTCCTCTCCATCCCAGTTTGTCCATAATTTATGCCATGTGAAAGAGACATTGCTTAACATACTACCCCTTAAGTTCCTTAGGAAACTTTATTCTGAAAGATTTATCCTCCATTTCGTCAACTTTTCCTCTTGCCATAGTCGCACTCTAGAACACTCATCTGCTGTACTGCTTTACTCTGAAATCATAAAAAACATTATACCCCCTCAAACGATCTCCAATCTTCTCATTTTCCTTCTCAGTTATTACTATAGCAACTGTTCTCCTTATATCTTGTTTCTTACTATATTATCTCATTGGGACTTTTCTCCTCCCATCTATATACCTAAATTCTTCAGTGAAACCCAACGCCTGGAGGAATGTATGTTGGCTTTCTTCAGGCCTTCATTCAGATTGCTGAGCTTTGATGGATAAACATCACAATATCAGGCAGAATGATAGAGCTAATCATTTAAAATCTCCAGTGTCAGTGGCTCTCTTGGCCACCTAAGCAATCAATTATTTAAACAACTGTTTCAGCTTTGTGAAACTTCCCATTTCTCTCATCACGTGCTGTCCTCAGTGGAAGCCTAAACTTTCTCCTCAGACAAAAAAGAGGAAATATGCGTAAAGAATTATCTCAAATTCTCAATACCACTCTACCCACCAGTTTAAATTTTCACTCCTCTATTTTTTCCCTCTGTCACAATATCAGAGTTGTCACTCTTCCTTTCTAAAATCAATCTTCAAATTGTTCTTTAAGTTATTTCATTATTCTTCCTTTTATATCCAGCATCTTCAGCTTCCTCAGCTGTAGTATCTCTGCCCATATATCTTTATACATATTAAAGAAACTCCAATATGAACAAAAAAAGTCCTTTCTTGAAGACACCTCCAACTTCAGTATACTTCTTTTTCTTACCTTTTACAGTCTGACTCTCTAGGGAAGTTTCTAAAATATTTTGTTTGTATTTCATCATGTCTCATTTGCACACGTACAGCTCAACTGAAACCACCTTGGCAAATGGCACCAATAACTTTCAGGTCATTGTAATCAGTGGCCAATTCTCAGTCTTCTTGCTTAACCTCTCACTACCCTTCTGAATAAGTGACACTCACATTATAACACTATCTTTTCTTCAAATTTGATCACACTTTCTCTAAGTACTTTTCCTACTTTTTCAATTCTTCCCAATGGTGTATAACATTGTTAAATTGTTGGATTTCCTCATGCCTTCTTCTTCAACTCTATTTTCAATTTTCTCTTCCTCTTGTGTGTTCCAGTGGCTTGCCAAAGCCTGCAAATATGTATTTCTAGTACTCTTTCTTGAGCTTCAAATGTGTCTGTCTCTCTATCTTCTATCTACCTATCTTCCACACAATTTAAAATCAGAAAGCAAAATGTCTACTAATTTGGACATACTGTCCATTTCTCTAAGGTCCCCAGATGTGGGAACTTCTTCTAGAAGAGCACTCTTGTTCTCTCTCTAATCTCTCAGTCACTCCTTAATTGAAGAAGGAGTTATCTGATTCATTTTTGGAAAAAGAGCAGAGCATGCTTAGCTCAGTTTTCTTTAGTATACCATGCCTAGTCCTTCAATATGCTATCTTTTTATCTAGTCTTATGGCATATTTAGTTGCTCCAATCAGAAAGATAGAAGTTGATTTTGTGTTTTTTTTCCCTCATGCCCTCCATCCCCACATATTCAACTAACCCTCTACTTCTCTAAACTCTCACTATCACTCTTCTATATCGCCTTCCTGTCTCTCTCCTCTGGCTACTGCAGTGGCATTCTAACTGGTATTCCCTCATCACTTCTTGCATCCTCTACAGCTCCAGTTAATCTTTTAAAATGCATAGTTATTTATGTCACCACATCACTTTAAAAAACCTTTCAATATTTATAGCTATCTATGGAAAAACTTCAAAAGTTTCAATATGGCTTAAAATTGGTATATGATTGGATTCCTGTACTTGTCTCTCTTACTGGCTACCCACCAGCTTGTTCTTTGAGAATTAACAGTAGGATCCTTCTCTGAATTCTTTAATGCATTATGTATTTTTACCAACTCAAGATTTTTATGCATCCTTTTCTTTCTTTCAGGAACAATCTCCACCTTCTTCATCTGTAACTTTTCACCTAGACAATGTCCATTATTCTTTTAGATTTCAGTTCTCAGGTTAAAAGAACAATGGAATTTCTTTATTGGTCATCAAAATAGATTAGGTAAACCTCTTGCATGTTCTATTGCATTCTGTATTTTTCAAATCATGTAATGGAAATTATAATTCTAAATTACTTATTTGTAATAATTTGTGCAATGTCTGTCTTTCTTACCAGCTCATAAAGCCATAAGGGCAGGATCTATCTTTTTTTCAGGTCCACAACAGACTATCCAATATATTGAGATGCTCAGTAAGTATTTTATTAATAAATAAGTAGCCAAAAATGAAGTAGGAATTTCACAGAAAGCTATGGCAAGAGGAAGGTGATGGAGGAGAATATGGAAATAGGGATGGTTATTTTGCATCTGGTAGAATATAAGTAAGAGCAATTATGACTATCAATGGGCTTGAAATATCATAGAATTTTGTTTTGTGACTATTGAAGTCTTTAAATGATGTAAAATCATCATGTTACTTTCTTTTGAGACAATTGAAATTATGAAATTGAATATAACAATAATATGCCTTACTATTACAAAATAAAACCATCATCTAAAGTACCATCTTAAGCTCAATAGAATAACTATTATGTATATTATATAAAGGTGAATATTTGTAGTTGACTCTGAAAAATACCTGAGCTCTAAGGAAGAACAAAATGCAAGTTAATACACTGCTTTTTGTATTTATTTTGGAAGCATTTATAATGTCATTGTAGGTATTTATTTCTGACTTAGTTTTTGTGGTGAGTATATAAAAGCATTGATATATATCACTGTTGTGAAAGGCAAGAGTGGAAATGCCTTTTACTTTACTTTGTTATTTCACTCAGGCAGAACATCTCAAAATAAAACAGATTAAAGTGGAATATTTCGGCCGTCTTCCCTATATCATTTTAAATTTGTCTTTCCTTGCATGTTCCTAATGCTTTCTTACCTTGTGAATAATTACTACTACTACTACTATTGCTATTGAGACTGTTACTAATTATACATATAACTATTGAGCACCTATATCCTAGCACATTTTTACAGAAACATTAGGAGGTAGGTCTTGGGAGACAAGTGAAACACGGGGGACATTTTGCGACTTGACCAATATCTCACAGCCAGTAGAAGCAGCACTGGTTTACAAACTCAGTAATGTGGCTCCAGAGCCCATACCCTTTAGCACTATTTTATAATTCTCAGACCACTACAATCTAAACTATACTATCATCTGTTCCAGTCCCACTTCGGAGTCATTCCTGACAGACTGAGAGTAATGGCTATGTTCTGTGTAATAGGAAGAGCACTTGACTTGATTTCCAACAGACTTAGGTGCAAAGTAAATCCATTCTACCCTCTGTGTCTTCAGGAGACCATGGACTTCCCTGAGGCTTAGTCTCCCTATCTGACAAGAGAGGATAGTAATATCAAATCTATTTAGCTTTCAGCTTTTTCTTAAAGAAAAAATTTGAATTAATATAAAAGTCTTTGCAAATCAGTATACAAATTTAAGAAATATTAAGGTATAACTCATTTGCACTAGCATTTTGCTGTTACAATGTAGAGTAAGAGCTGTGCTAAATACCTGCTTTGAGTCATAACCTATAACCTTGTGATTGTTAATTACCTTGTAGAGGAGGAAGAAATTTTCCTCTACCCTTCTCAGTTCTTCTGGCTGGTCTAAGAATTAAACTGGTATGAGACAGATTAACAGGAGAAAAATGAGCAAAAATTCAATAACATGTATACATGGGACAGACCCAGGAAAACTGAGTAACTCACCAAAATGGCTGAAGCCCTCACCTTAAATACTATCCTCAGCTAAAGATAAAAGAAGGTGTTGGGGGTGGGAGACTCAGGGATGTCAAAGGGAAGGAAGGCAATTCATAGATAGGCGAAAAGCAGCAAACATTTGGAGAATAAGTGTTTCTTTGGCCTCAGAAACCGAACACAGAGGGGAGCCCATCAAACAGGCTTTTCTAGGTTCCTCTCTGTCTGCCACCTAGCTTGTGTTATGCCAAGGTGATAGGGCACCTCCTGAGACAAGCTTTTTTATCTGAATTCTTTGAGGCAATTAAAGGGGAGGTAACAAGAAAAACTTTGAGTGTTTTGTCTCTTAAAAATCATTAGCCTAAAATAATCCTCATGTTAAAGAGATACATTCTGGAGTGGCAAATTTTGTTCCCCTTCAACCCCCTCAATCTCAATTTCATCATTTGTGAAATGGAAATAAAAATTACTAGCCTCATAACTTATTTTCAGTTTTTGTAAGATGACGTATGCATGAGGTGAGGCATATATTAATTCCTCACATTTCTTGTGAGTTCCATAATGCCTTCCCTCACTGCCCTAGGATTCAGTGGCCCAAGACATAAGTTTTGTCTTCCTTTTTATGTTTACTTAGTTTTCCAAGTTCCTTTTTTTTCCCCCTTAGACCGTGGAGCCTGGACTCTTTTGGCCAAATTATTTCTCTTTTCCAGTTTTGGCATAATTGAACTGGACTGATTGTTTTTACGTGGTTCTTCCTACTTTGTTCTTCCTGATTAAACAACACTGCTTCATCAGTTCTCTTCTGGATTATGATTCAAGCCTGAATCTTTGCCCACTTACCAGGGGCTCTGCATTGCTCTTTCGTTTGCACGTGAGTATGTGCACCAATTTTAAATACTTTGTTTTCTTTTTAGGACCTGCATTTTATCTTATTTTTAACTCGTACATAGTAGTGACTTAGTGCAATGGTGTCACTACTCTTTCTTTACATAATTTAAGTATTTAGAGTGCCCCAAAATATTTTCTAAGACTGCCATTGACCTGGCTTGTCTACTAGTTTTAGGTCTTTAAATGTGGTGAGAAACTGGGTAATTTCTTTCCAGTTTACTCTTCACTCATTGCAATGGTAGCTCTGGAAAAGGCAACCTTGAATGGAGATGGGCCATTTCCTGGGGGCCACTACATGTTCCTCTTCATGTGCCCTCTTCACTCTGGCATAACTTTGTGATATGGATGTTGCAGAGCTTCCCAAGCTGTTTTTACTGATGAAAAAATCCTTCTTTTTTTAGAAATACAGTTTGTCATCTATCCAATTAATGATTTTGTTGCAATTGTAAAGAAATTTCTATCTTCTTTGTTTACCAAGACTTGAAGTTTCTCATATTTGTACACTTTGTTTTGAAGCCATAGGGTTTTATCAATTGGACTTCATCGTATGGAAGGTGTTTTTGGTGTCAAGTCTAAGAACTCTTTGCCTAGCTCTAGATCTCAGAGATTTTCTATTTCTGGACTCTCTATTTGGATCTACTGATATATGTGTCTATCCCTTACTCATACTGCACTGTCTTAATTATTTTAGCTGTATAGTAAGCCTTAGTATCAAGTAGAGTAATCCGTCCACTTTATTCTTTTTTGTCAAGATTATTTATAATCTTTTTTTAAGTTACCAAAGTAATATATAAAGGCATGCTTGTAAACTATGTCAAATGATAGTGGGTTCCTGTGTTTCGTGGGAGTATTTTTTGGTAACTTTTAGAGAAAAATCTCCTTTTTCATTCACAGAAGAGGGTATATTTTATTTTCCCAAAAGTGTGTCCTTTCTGATGGGTTTAAGGCTAATGCTTCTAGCTATGCATAATGGCTCAAAGGTCTAATGCTTTAAATCTTTTAACTAAAAAGTTTGAAGCAACATGTGGCCATGGGTGGAATTCTTCTTGTATTGTACTGGGAGATACTGACGGGATCGTGTTGCTTTGCTTCCATCACAGCAACTCAAGATGGCTCGAGGCGTAATCTTTTGTGTGGTATGACTAGGGAGAAACTTGGAACAATTTTGAAACAGCAGGCTTTTGTACAGAGTTATTCCCAGATTGTTAGAGAAGAGATTATCCTTATCCCCACATGTTTAGTCTCCTTGGTGCCAGAAAGGCTCATGTTAGGTTGATGTTGTCCACACAAATTTGGAGATAAAGTGATTAAGTAGAAATGTCCATGAGCTATTACTTCCAGGACCATATCAAATTATTCTACATAGGACATTCATTGTGCTGGGAAATAAGGCACCTGTCTTCAGCTGATTTCAAGCTGGAAGTGTTACTGCCTAAGGGGGATTAAAATGGCCCTTTACTGATCCATATTCGGAACTCTTTGGGAGGAAGATTGCTTCCTCAAGGGGTGCTGCATACTAGAGTAGGCAGTGTTTTGTGTAGCAGATGTTGGAGGAAAGTAGAAATTTGGGGAGGTTTTATTGAAAAGTAATAATTTCAATAAAAGTCCAAATACATTCCCTCTGCTAAGTCATTTGGCTTAACAAACAACGCATGAAAAGACAGAGAAATATGCAGTGGACAAGAAAGTGATATAAGAATGATATCAAGAAACTTAAATCATAATTATTTCTGCTAAATAATTTGTAGACAGAGGCTTGAGAAAGTATCAGCCTGACCCACAATGGAATACCTAAAATGGAATACTGATAGAAAAGATACTAATAGAATGGAATGTTAGGAGCCCGCCCCGTGGCCTAGTGGTTAAGTTTGTGCCTTCTGCTTCAGCAGCCCAGGGTTTCACCCATTCGAATCCTGGGCATGGACATGTCACCACTCATCAAGCCATGCTGAGGCAGCATACCACATTGCAGAACTAGGACTTACAACTAGAATATACAACCATGTACTGGGGGGACTTTGTGGATAAGAAGAAAAAAAGAAGATTGGCAACAGATGTTAGCTCAGGTCCCAGTCTTTATAAAAAGATCATTTTGCCACCCAGAATCCTTCCTCCACTATTTTATTTAGGGAGATAGTTTTCCCCTCATTCAATTCATAGGGTTCTGGTGGAGACTCTTGATCGCAATGCTCTTTTTCCTTGACCCCAGGGCTGATCATGTGACCCATTTAGGCAAACTATTACAGATCCTCAGCCCCTAGCCTTAGCAATTGTTTCTATTATGGACTCATGTCCCAAGCTGGATTGATAAAACTCATTTTGTAGGACTTCCACCTGGGACTGACAGACAAATATTTGACAGGTAAGTCTGAATATGTGGAGCCAATAGGCTAGACTCTTAGGGAAAGTAAGCCTGTAAAACGGTGGACAGAAACAAGATTTTTTGGATCCATTTTTCCCTAAGACCAGTCATACCCTATTTTTTCTTCATTTTGGTTATTTGAGCTATAAATCTTTTCAAATTTGTTTGTGTTGTAGCTTATCTATTCATTACTTCTTTTATAAAGACATTTTTTAGAGTAGTTTTAGACTTACAACAAAATTGAGAGAAAGATACTGAGATTTCCCATATATCTCCTGCCCCCACACATGCATAGCCTCCCCCATTATCAATATCATTCACTAGAACGGTACACGTTTTACCAATGATGAGCCTACACTGACACATCATAATCACTCAAAGTCTGTAGTTAACCTCAGGGTTCACTCTTAGTGTTGTACATTCTTTGGGTTTGGACAAATGTATAATGATATACATACATCGTTATAATATCATATAGAATATTTTCACTGCCCTAAACTCCTCCGTGCTCTGCCCCTTCACTTCTCTCTACCCCCCTTCACCTATCCCCAGTAACCACTGATCTTTTCATTGTCTCCATAGCTTTACCTTTTCCAGAATGTCATATAGTTGGAATCATGCAACATGTATCCTTTTCAGATTGGCTTGTTTCACTTAGTAATATGCATATGAGTTTCCTCTATGACTTTTCATGGCTTGACAGCTAATTTGTTTTTAGCACTGAAAAATATTCCATTGTGTTTATGTATCACAGCTTATGTAACTGGTCACCTACTGAAGGACTTCTTGGTTGCTTCCAAGTTTTGGCAATTATAAATAAAGCTACTTTATACATATGTATGCACGTTTTTATGTGGACATAAGTTTTCACCTCCTCTGGGTAAATACCAAGGAATGCAATTGCTGGATCCTATGGTAAGAGTACATTTAGTTTTGTAAGAAATGGCCAAACTGTCTTCCAATGTGGTTACGTCATTTTGCATTGCCACCAGCAATGAATGAGAGTAGCTGTTGCTGTACATCCTCACAGGGTTTGGTATTGTCAATGTTCCAGATTTTGGTCATTCTAATAAGTGTGTAGTTGTATCTCCTTGTTGCTTTGATTTGCATTTGCCCCATGAAACATGATATGGACCATCTTTTGGACCATATGGTTAGTCACCATATGTGTATCTTCTTTGGTAAGGTGTCTGTTCAGATCTTTCACCCAATCTTTAAAGAGATTGTTTGTTTCCTTATCGTTGAGTTTGAAGAGTTCTTTGTATATTTTGAATAACAGTCTTTTATCAGATGTGTTTTTCACAAAATTTTCTCCCAGTCTGTGGTTTGTCTTCTAATTCTCCTGACTTCGTTTTTTGCAGAGAAGAAGTTTTTAATTTCAATGACGTTCAGCTTATTGATTACCTCTTTCTTGGATCATATTTTTGGTGTTGTCTCTAAAAGGCATCACCATATCCAAGGTCATCTAATTTTTCTCCCATATTATCTTTTAGAAGTTTTACAGTTTTGCGTTTTACATTCAGGTCTATTATCCATTTTGAGTTAATTTTTGTGAAGAGTATAAAATCTGTGTCTAGATTCATCTTTTTTTCATGTGGTTGTCAAGTTGTTCCAGCACCATTTATAGAAGAGATTATCTTTTCTCCATTGTATTGTCTTTACTCCTTTATCAAAAACAGTTGATTATATTTATATTTATAATCGTTTGATTATATTTTATAACATGTTATATAATACCACAGGGTCTAATTCTTGGCTCTCAATTCTATTCCATTGATCTATTTGTCTATTCTTTCGCCAATACCACACTGTCTTGATTACTGCAGCTTTTTAGTAAGTCTTGAAGTCAGGCAGCATCAGTCCTCCAACTTTGCTCTTCTCCTTCAATATTGCATTAACTATTCTATGTCTTTTGCCTCTCCATATAAATTTTAGAATCAGTTTGTTGATGTCTATAGAACAACTTTCTGGGATTTTGATCGGGATTACACTGAATCCATAGATCAAGTTGGGAAGAACTGACACCATGACAATATTGAGTCTTCTTATCTACACACATGGAATATCTTGACAGTATTTAGTTATTCTTTGATTTATTTCATCGTAATTTTGAAGTTTTCCTCATAGATCTTGAACATATTTTGTTAGATTTGTACCTAAGTGTTTCATTTGTGAGGATGCTAATGTAAATGGTTTTGTGTTTCCAATTTCAAATTCCACTTGTTCATTGTGGTATATAGGAAAGTAATTGACATTTGTATATTAATTTTGTATTCTGTAAGCTTGATATTAGTTCCACAAGTTTTTTTGCTGACTCTTTTGGATTTTCTACATAGATTATAATATCATCTGTGAGCCAAGACAGTTTTATGTCTTCCTTCCTAATCTGTATAGCTTTTATTTCCTTTCCTCGCTTTACTGCATTAGTAAGGACTTCTGGTATAATGTTGCAAAAGATTGGTGAAAGGACATCCTTGCCATGTACCTAATCTTAGTAGGAAAGCTTCGAGTTTCTCACCATTAAGTATGATGTTTTTTTGTAGGTTTTTTTAATAAGTAGTCATCATCAAGTTAAGAATTTTCCTGTCTATTCCTAATTTATTATTAGTTTTTATGATGAAAGGGCGTTAGTTTGTGTCAAATGCTTTTCCTGCATCCACTGATGTGGTCATGTGTTTTTTCTTTTTTAGTCTGTTCTGATAAATTACATTAACTGATTTTTGAATGTTGAACTAATTTTGTATACCTAGGCTAAATCTCACTTGATTGTGGTGTATAATTTGTTTTATATGTTTTTGGATTTGATTTGCTAATATTTTGTTGAGATTTTAGCATCTCTGTTCATGAGCTTCATTTTGATAATAGGGTAACACTGGCCTCATAGTATGAGATAGGAAGTATTTCTTCTGTTTCTATCCTCTGAAAGAGATTGTAGAGAATTGGTGTAATTTCATCATCTTTAAGTGTTTGTTAGAATTCACCAGTGAGTCCATCTGGGCCTGGTGCTTTCTATTTGGGAAATTTATTAATATTGATTCAATTTCTTTAATAGATATATGCCTATTCAAATTGTCTATTTCTTCTTGCGTGAGTTCTGGCAAGTTATGTCTTTCAAGGAATTGTTCCATTTCATCTAGGTTATCATATTTGTAAATAGAGTTGTTCATAGTCTTCCTTTAATATACTTTTAAGGTTCACGTCATCTATAGTGATGTCCCCTCTTTCATTTCTGATATTAGTAATTTGTGTCGACTCTCTGTTTTTCTTAGTTAGCCTAGATAGAGGTTATGTATTTTATTGATTTTTACAAAGAACCAGCTTTTGGTTTTGTTGATTTTCTCTATTGATTTCTTGTTTTCCATTTGTTTGGTTTCTGCTCTAATTCCTACTTTGTTTCTCTTATTTTGCTTACTTTGAATTTAACTTGCTGCTCAATTTCTGGTTTCCTAAGGTGATTAGAGCAAGCCAGTTCACAGTGTCTGACCCATTCCTTGGACTAGGATCAGTTAAACATTAAAGTGGTGAAGAAATTATTATAAATGTAAAGGACAAGAGAATGACATACATACATACACGTATCCTCATATGTATGTAAATCTATACATATATTTGTTGAATATTGAACAAATGGATTTCCATTGTGAACAGCAAACTATTTCCTGCTTCCCTTTGAAATGAGAATATCAGAAATTCACTGAAGCATTTTTAAAAAGGAAATGTGGGGATTTCTGATTGTTTTCTTCAGTCCAGTCATCTTTGCTTGAAATTTACCTACCACAAAATGTCTTCTCTACTTCTGATTCTCTTCTTCTAGTAGATAAATGTTGGAAATTTTGATGTGCTTACCTTGTCCCAACTTTTACCATTTCATTCCGTATTATTCAGCACTGTATTTTGAGGTAATTCCTACGTTGGATTTCATAGCAATTTAATTCACTACTCAGACATGTAGTATCCAGAAATTCACCTAATCTGTTGAGATTTTTATTATTATTACCATTATTATTAATAGTGTTGTTTTACTTTCAGTGATGAAGCTTTAAAATTCTACATGGTTAACTTGATTATTTAATATTCTACCTTATCTTTGAAAATATCAATTATGTGTGGTCACTATATTGGCTTTCCTCAAATATTTGGCTATATCTGTATGTATATTTGTATTGTTTACCCCAGTTCTGATATTTAAACGAACTCACCAATCTCCACAAAGTACTCACATAGGCTTTTATTTAAAGATAAAAGATGCAGTAAAGTGAGATAAAGAGAATGCAGGTAGGTATGAGAGATCAAAGAGACGTTCCACAATGAGTTCCTATTTTTACATTCTCCTGGGCCATGCTGAATCTCTGGCTTGAACTGCCACGATTTGTATGAAAAATCTTGGCTTAAGGAGTGCTCCTCAAAAAAGCTCTCAGTAACCCTTTAAATAATCAAGCCAAATTTGTGAAAAGGGTTGGGCGTATTGCAAGCCAGTTTTAAAAAAACTGATCCTGTGGGTCACCAGGGAAGTTTAAGACCTTAAATATCACATCGTAAATCCCACTGCTCTAATCTTTCCAGGAGTCAAAAACCAGACATTCAGGAGTCTCAAGATATAAAGACTCAGCTTTCCCAGTCCAGCTGTAAATCAACTCTGGTTCCACATCACTAATATTTTATTTTGAAGCCTTTATCCTGTCTGTGCCTTTCATATCATTTTATGACAGTTTGTCTACAGATCTTGTGGAGGAAACGTGGGGTGGACTACTGGGCAGTTGGTTTCAGTGCTAGTGTTTTGGGTATGGGGCTTCTTATTTTTTTTTCTGGTCCTTGACATGCAGAGCACTGCCTAACATCTTATATCCAATAATTAGCATGTAATTGTCTTATTTGGAACCAGGCATCTCTGTGGTCAATATCTGTCTCAAGAATCAGGGATGCAGGTTGGGGATGAGAGTGGTTGAGGTAGGGATGAAGTTAATCTCCCTAGCTCATACTAGTGAGGCGACTTTATTGCTGTCTTGTTCCTCCTGCTCCTCATGCTCAGCACATCAAGATTCATAACCCTCCTGAAGTTTCCTAACCTTGCATCAGCTTTTTCATGAGCAGATTTAAAAATACATCTTCTTTCTCCAGATTTATTTCTGTCTCCACATCAAAAATTATTCAGAATTTTGGTCCTGCTAGTGCAATATTTTTGTTTGCCATGCTACTTCCTGCTTCAGGATTTTAATTCCTTATTATCTTTACAGTCAATACTTATTTTTCCATCTATCTTTTTCACCTTATGATAGCCCTGTAATTATTCACATCTTCCAGGGAAAACTTTCCTTGATTCGACATTCCAAGTTAGATTTTCCTCTTTTATTATCATACAGAACTTGCATTTGGCCTTCAGAGAGTTTCAGGAAATTCCTTTTTATCCTCCATAGGATTTGTAGAGTAATGTATAATTCAATGAATTTTGTCAATTTTGGAAAATTGTCAAGTGTTACCTCAAAATAGCTTCTGTGCCTGCTTTCCTTTGGAGAGATTCCATCTACATGTATCTTTTCATGGTTTTTCCACGACTCACATTCTTTTGCTCTATTTCTCATACCTTTTCCAATTCGTGCTTCAATCTTAAAATGTTATACTCACCTGAATTCCGGACCATCAATCTGCTTTTCTACTGTGTCTACTATGCCATTGAACTCACCTATTGAATTCTTATTTTCAGCTATCATATTATTTTAACAAACATTTTATTTTAAAAGTTTCATATTTACAGGGAAATTACAAAAATAGTACCAAGAGTTCCCATATAGTCTATACTTAGTTTCCCATTTTATTAACATATTATTAAAAGTATGGTGCTTTTGGTATAATTAATGAACCAAAATTATTATTAACTCAAGTCTCAAGTTTATTAAGATATCTTTAGTTTTTGTCTAATGTTCTTTTTCTGTTCCAAGATCCCAACCATGATAGCACATTACACTGAGTTGCCATGTCTCCTTAGGCATGACTTGACTGTGACAGTTTCTCAGGCTTCCCTTGTTTTTGATAATCTTGACAGTTTTGAGGAGTATTCGTCAGATATTTGTAGAATATCCCTTAAGAGGGATGTATCTGATGTTTTTCTTATGATAAGACTAAGTTTATGAGTTTTTGGGAGTAAGACCACAGAGTTATAGTGCCATTCTTATCACGTTATCCCAAGGATACAGACTATCAATATGACCCAGCACCGTTGATGTTAACCTTGATCACCTGGCTGAGGTAGAACTTGTCAGCTTCCTTCATTGTAATGTTAATCTTTTTTCCTCCCTTTCCATGCAGATAAATATAGACAACTTATTTTTGACAAATAAGCAATGGAGAAATTAGAGTCTTTACAATGAATGGTGAGATTTTGTTAATGGGGATAAGAGTTGGTCTTTTCTTGTTTAATGTTTGCATAGCTGTATGTCCCAGAGGCTTCAAATTACTTTGAGTGTCCTTCTTTCTGTATCCTCTTTGACTTTAGGTTTTCTTAAATACTCCTCCAGGGAGAGATTCTGAATCTTGTAAGATTTTCAGCTGTAATTCACTATTGTTCTAATACAGCCCTGTTGGTGTGGTGGAATGGTGTGGGAAGGGGAAGTATTCTATAATCTTCTGATTAAATCTCTGTATTTTTGTGAGCTTGTGCCTCTGGCTTGTAAACTTTATAAATGTTTCTCTAGTAATATAGCATTTTTTATCTGTCTTAGATGAGATAGGAAAGTTAGAGGAGGCTGGAGTTTGAGTAAATCACTTTCCTCGGCTGGGATAAGGGTCTGGTAATTATTGTTTCCTCTTGGAGAATAGGCAATACTTACAGAGAAAATTCTGGGAGTATTTGACAATATTACCCTCTCCCTTTCCCTGTCAGAGCCACAAGGGGATCTTGCTAAGATATTCGTCTTAAAAACACAGATGGCTTGCAAAAAGTATGGGGCTCTTTCCAAGACTGTGTCCCAGGTTTTCTTATTGTTGTGCTAGTCCACACTCGACTTCCTGGTATTCATTGAAATCATCACATAAGTATTCCCATACATCCGTGGTTCCTGTGGCTCCTGCTCCAAGCAAGCAGTCCTTGACTCTGACTCTTGATTTGCTTGTCTCTCTAAGTTTCAGGGTGGCAATTTGTTCTGTAATCTCAGTTATCTCATGGACTCAATAAAATCATTGATTTTCTTTTTGTTCTGCTTTTTCTTGTTCTGGGGATGGGAGTGACAACTTCAAACTCTTGGCATGTTGCAGCTGAAACTGGGAGTAGCCAGCCATTGGATTTTAACTTCTAGAATGTTAAATTGACTCCGTTTAAGGATAATGTGATGAGAATGGCGCTATAACTCTGTGGTCTTACTCCCAAAAACTCATAAACTTAGTCTTATCATAAGAAAAACATCAGATACATCCCACTTAAGGGATATTCTACAAATATCTGATGAGTACTCCTCAAAACTGTGGCTCTCTCCCTTCTGAGATTTTGTCCCACAAGTTCAATCTCTTTGAAATTTGAAAAATTCAATCTCTGAATTATCATAAATGTCAATTATATTAAGTAGACTCTTAAATGTTCCCATTGGTTTTTATTGCCCTGAACTATGTCAGTATACATCTATGTTTGAAAATATATTCAACCAAATTGAATAATATTTTAGGGTATTAGAAAAACATCATATGCAAGATATTGAAAGTGTAAATCAGTCTGTATAACAGAAATCAAGAGAAATGTTTGCTAATTTTAATTTTCTTAAATTTTTAAAACTTTTAAAATAGGAAATAAAGGATCTGTTAACATTTTAAGTAAATTCAGTTGCCTTGTGCTTTACATTAATTAGGATCTGCTTAAATCTCATGCTAGTTTGGATTTTCCATTTTTTAAAAATGTAGCACTAGTAAGCTGAGAAATAGTCACCCTGAAAGATCATCAGGATAGTAGCTATGAAATATGGGTTATAAATAAATAGAGAATTAAAAAAATTATTTTTGCTTTACCATTTTTCATGTGAGATTCAATAGTTAAGCGTAGTAAACGATATGCTATATGAAGGAGGCCAATGAGGGATAATGCCAGTGCAACAGTATGGACCATTGTGTAGCTGCTCACATGGTAAATGCATTTTATTTCATTTAATTCCTTCAAGGAAAAAAAAGAGCAGAACGCATGAACCCATTTGTTCTAATTGGGTTAATATTACATAGTAAGCTTCATTTAGAACCCAGTTCAGATTGTATATATCTCATGTAATAAGACAAATTTATTTGAGAAAGAATACACTTACTGAAATGGTTGTCGGGTTTATTGTAAGTATATATGTGGAGAAAGAGAGAAGAGAGAGATACAAAGAGAGAAAGAGAATTTAGGGTGCTATTCAGTCACAATAACATGGCTAAGAAAATTCTGTTTTACTTAAAATAGATTCTTAGATTATGTCTCCTCCATGGAAAACGTAAATTAAATCTCTTAGAATTCAGAGCTTGGTGCCCGACAACTTTTCCTTAATTTTAAGATTTTATCTGTACAAGGTATAGTATTGTTTATGTACCTTATATCACCATGAAATTTAAATCAAATAATTTATTTAAAGCAATAGGCTCTGATACTCACAGACAAAAAGGTGTTTACACACTCCACAGTCAATGTGTCCAAATGTTTAGTTTAAATAAATGTTAGTTTAAGTTTCTCATTTTACAGGTCTACAATGACTAGCTTATTATTGCATATTGTTCACAGACACACAGACACACAGACTAACTATTGCTTTTTTGTAACAGACATTTTCTGAAACAAAAGGGATCAGTATTTTGCCATAATTAGACTTTGTGAAGAATAGTATTCAATTCTGACAGTTTTAGGAGGCCTGTTTCTTTTTTTTTCCTTCCTAAACAGTTAATTGGAGCTAATTGAAGACAACCTAGGAATGTGCTTGCTGGGCAAGGGCTCATTGATCCTACCTGACGGGAATGAAGCCGTAACTAGGGCAACAGGAAACCTGCAAAAGAAGGATGATAAAAAACTTAAAAACATTCTTTAGAAGTTCAAAGTGGAAACTAAAATGATTAGATACTAACACTCTCTGCTATATCTTTCAGAAATATTCCTTATTTAGTAATAAGAAACTTAAAACAAATCTAATTAAGAGCTTACCTGTCTTTTTTCTTTTATTATGATTATTATTTTCTTTTTTAATTTTAATTACTAGATTTCAAATAATAAAACTTAGGAGTAGAAAATTGATTTGTCAATAAGGGATTTTCACACAGAACTAAACATACACACACAGACACACACATATACAGACAAAAACAATCAGCACCTTTTCACTCATCAACCAGAATCAACCATTTTACCATTATCATATTTTGTTCCTGTCCTTTATTTCTTGTTTTCTTTTTAAAGATATAAGACATTGTGTGTAGTTAACTCTCTATTTGAATAATGTTTTTACTGAATGCTGTCTTAAGTACTATGTAGCTTTCTGCTTCTCTAAAGATAACCAACATCATAAATTTAGCATATATGTTTTCAATCAGTTTGTCACTTTTTTATGTATGATGGATTATATTTGTATTATAAATTTATGTCAATATTATCAGAGTGTATCATTCTTCAACTTATTTTACTAAACAATATATTTTTAAGATCTAGCTGTACTGAGAGAGTGAGAAAGAGATAGGCAGACAGATGGATAGGTATAAATATATCTGATTTATTCCTTTTTCTGGTTCATATAGTTTTTACTCTTACATTTCTGACCTCTATATATTATATTGTGTGCTATGGGTCCTGCCTTAACAGAATACAGTTGGAATTTATTTCATTTAAATACTTGGTTTAACAGGCTTTATTTTTTTATTATTTTAAAGATTGGCACCTGAGCTAACAACTGCTGCCAATGTTTTTTTTTTTTGCTTTTTCTCCCCAAATCCCCCCAGTGCATAGTTGCATATTTTTTTCAGTTGTGGGTCCTTCTAGTTGTGGCATGTGGGATGCCGCCTCAGCATGGCCTGATGAACAGTGCCATGTCCACGCCCAGGATCCCAACCGGCAAAAGCCTTGGGCCGCTGAAGCAGAGCAGGCGAACTTAACCACTCTGCCACCGGGCAGCCCCCGATTTAACAGGCTTTAATTGGTGAGTTTATTCAGTTTACATGATTATTTATGTATATTTTTAATTTTCTTGTTCTGTGGGTTCTATTTACAAAATGTTTACTTTGGTTAATTGTCTTTATTCCCTTTACTGAAGGAATAAAATCCTCTTTAGTTCATTTTTTTTTTTCTTTTAAAGATTGGCACCTGGGCTAACAACTGTTGCCAATCTTCCTCTTTATTTTTTTAAGGATTGTCACCTGGGCTAACAGCTGTTGCCAATCTTTTTTTGTTTTTCCTGCTTTATCTCCCCAAACCCCCCGTACACAGTTGTATATCTTAGTTGCCATTCCTTCTAGTTGTGGGATGTGGGACGCTGCCTCAACGTGGCCTGAGGAGCCGTGCCATGTCCGCACCCAGGACTCGAACCCTGGGCTGCGCAGTGGAGCAAGCGAACTTAACCACTCGGCCGCGGAGCTGGCCCCTCTTTAGTTCATTTTATTTTCTCTCTGTAAGTTAAGAGTTTATTTAATCACTGCTTGTTTATTAAGGGCCTATGATAAAATATTTACTGTGTATTTTATACGTGTATATGCATCTGTTTACATATAAAATTAATTAATGTTTTTAGCCTCTTTCTGGACACTTCAAGGACATTACTGTTGCCTAAGTTTCCTGAAAATTGTCTTCTTCATCTTCATGTGACATTTTTTATTCATCTCTTTTAGCTTTGCCAGTATCTGAATCGTGTATAATCCTCTGACTCAAATTATTTACCTATTTCTTTGTTCATCATTATGGCTTGAATCTCAGTTCTTTTCCTTAGGTACTTTTGTTTTTCTTGCCAAGGCTTTTATTTTTCCTGCACACTTAAATTACAGTTTGGCATGGCATTGAATACTTGATTAATAATATTTTTAATATATGCTTTGATATTTTTAGTATATATTCATTTTTCTTCATATTATGATGAGAAATCTGCTTAATTTTGATTGGTGTCTTTTTGGAGACACTTAGATTTTTAAGCTAATAGCTTTTAACTTCTTAAACTTTGAGATTCCGTAGTTTCATACAAATACACTTGATTTAATTTTTCAATCTAAGGATTTAAGTATTTCTTTAATTCTGGGAAATTCTCAGCTGTAATTTCATTAAATATTGCCTCTTTCTCAATCTTCCGTTCCATTATTCTGCTATTCTTCTATTCACTATTATGCTAATCCAAATAGATCTATATTGGATCTTCTAAATCTATCATGTTATCTACCTTCTGATAATTGATCAAGTCTCTGGTATAATTTGTCTATTGAGGCTTATTATGTTATACTTTGGATTTTTTTGCATTTTTTATCAATTTGCTTCTCTTCAAATATACCTTTATTTTTACAAAATATTTCTCTTTTTCTGGATTTCCTCTCTTATTTTATCTTTTTGAATATTTCGAACATACTACATACTCAATTTAGGTTTCCTTCAAATTGTTCCAATATTTCTAGTTTCTTGGCTCACAATTCTCCCATTGTGGATCTGTCAGCAATCTCCTTCCTTTGGACTTTATTGTGAATATTGTAATTTCATGTCTTAGACCAATCTTAATGGGATAAATCCGGACTGCTAAAAGTTCCAGGAATTATAGAGACTATCCCATGGGCCAGTTTTTCATACTATTGCCATGTCCTTATTGATTTTGCTAGTTTTGGACATCTTACCATCAGTTTATATACTCAGGATTCTTGCCTTGCATAGGTAGTATAAATGTAGCCTCAAAATTCTGCCATGTGCAACTGCAGATATTTGTCTGCTTCTGCTCAGAATCTGGTGCAGAGAGCTTGTCTTGCAGTAACCCTGAGCAATCAGGTGAAGAATATTTTTGGACACAGTAAGTATCAGTGGCTCTTGGATCTATACATGGGGTCCAGTGACTTTGTTCTTGATTTTCAACCTTTTTTAGACAGGTCAAACTCTAGGTATAATTCCTTTAAACCGAGTCAAATTTCTCCCACCATCAATCCCGTGATTGATATGCCTTCAATCTCCTTTCAAAACCAAAAGCTATGGATTGTTATTTCATCCAGTAATTAATTACATTTCTCTGAACTAAGAAAGAATCATCCTTCAGTTCAGTCTGATAATTGAACAGAAGTAAGGATCATAAAAACTTACTTTTTATACTTTAATTTGAACTACATCTTTAGATTCAAATAATTACTTGGAAATTTCCCTATTCATAATGAACACATGAATTGTGAATTTCAGTTATATTTCCAATCTTTGTATATAATGGAGATGCATTTTCAGAAGATATTTTGGTAAAGAAAACTTTATGTCCTCATGAAATTCACGCAGCATAAAAAAATGTGGAAAGGGATTGAAGATGAGGACCCATATTGAAAACCAAATTTATTCATATGTCCGTATGACTTAGTATTAGATTTACTTCTAGCAGCAGTGAGATAAAATCTTACTGGTATTTGATAACTGGCTCTTACATTAATAGGCCCATTTAAACCATGAAGACTCTAAGTCTATTTTCTGCAGGATCAGCCAGATACATCATCTATCTTTTGAACCAAAAGCAGTGTTGGCCTTCTCATAGTTGTTGTGATGAGAGGGATCATAATCAGTTTATCCTTATCAAGGAATGGAGGAGAAATCAGAAAAATATGATATTCATGATAGCTGTCTAACAATTAAATTTTAGTCAGTTTTCAACGTACAAAAGTGTATGTGCTATGCTGTGTGTTCATCCCATTTCCCAATGCACCCTAAATCAATAGATTAATAAGGTAAATTTAGTTAGTTTTATCTGTTCAAGATCATATTGAAAACAGAATGAAATCAAATTTGTAACACAGCTTTATTGTTAATATATCTCACCTTGAATGGAGCTTTTTTGCATTTTCAAATTTTAGTCTCATGATTCATAGCAATGACCTTAAGGTACTGGTTCTGAAGTGAACTACATATCATTCCTCTTTTCTAACAGTTGAGCAATTAGCATGGCTTAAAGATAAAAATAAACATGAGATAAATTCACACAGTAAGAATATAGGAAAGAAGTGCATGAACTGCATCTAGAAGTTTTAAAGATGTAGCACTTCCAAAAAGTGTGTGGTTTTTTACTATGTAAATTTTATGAATTTAAGACTTTATATTTCTCCTATTGCATATTAAATAAGTGGTGAGATGTTAATTAGATATTATTTTGAATTATCTCAAATATTTGAGGATTGAGTTAAAATGGCTAAACCAATCAATGTAGTTAACAAATATTTTTTGAGGAACTAGGATATATGAGGTATGTGGCATTAAATTTTTTAAATACATAATTCCTACCCTCAGTGAAATTAAAGCTATTGAAACGGAGCTCTCTGGGAAAGTATTAGTTAATAAATACCTATTGTAAGTTAAAATAATTCTAAAATAAAATGAAGATACGAGAAAACTAATAAGGAGATGACATGGGAAATGAGAAGTGTACAGGGGCCTATGGACTGGAGAGAAGTAAAGAAAAGGGAAAGAATTATTACATAATTAAGAAAATGGGAAATCAAATGAAATAAAAGAGAAATGAGATAAAGTATAAGACAATAAAAGACAATAAAATAAGCAAAATTTTCCAGAGCTAGGCGTCTGGAGTCATGATTTATTCATTGAAATTTTAATTTTATTTATAATGTGAGGCTTTATTCTAATATGGAGATATCCTTAGCAAATTCATAAAGTGTTTTTTACTAATATTTTGGCAGAAAGAAGTCACTATTATTTTGCAATGCAACAGTGTATTTAGCATTGAGAATCTTGATGTGCTAAACTTTTACAGACGTCAAACTCTAGTCAAATAGTACCATCTCTTTTGTCCTTTATAAATACTTGAAGTTCAAAGTTGTAATTTGGGAGAAGCATACATATCAAAAAAAGCAATTCTTATACAAAAGCAGAAGAAAACTTTTTTATTAAGTTAAAAAAGTTAAGATATCTCAACAATCTAATACAGCTAAGGGGTTTTTTTTAGTCTTGATAAAAAATTATTTGTCACAATTTTTATTTCCTTTGATAAAATAACGTAGAATAATTTTGTCAATTCTCTACCCAATGGCAACTTAAAAATGAATGAAATATGTAATAAAAAGCATCTTAAAAATATCAAAAAGCTGTGAAGATGGTGAAGAAATTCAGTCAAAACTTAAAAGAATATAAGAACACAGAGAGGTAGGCCCAGAACTCAAAAGTGCTTCTTAAGAGGCATAAAGCTTCCTGATTTTTTTTTTTACATACAATGTTCAACAAAATAGTCAAAAATAAAAGCACTTGAAGAAAGAGCTGAGATAGCAAAACCTGTAGAGAATTCAGAAGTAGATCAATGATGACTTCAGTTTTAGGTTTATCAGCTACAAAGTAAACACACATATACCCACACATAAATTTTACCATGCTTATGGAGATAAAAGAAAGTTTAAAAATTTTAGCGTGAAATAATGAAACTATAAAATGTGAAATAGTAGATTTGTGTAAGAGTCAAATAGAAATTGTTAAAAAAAAAATACATGTCTATACATTAGCCAATAGTAACAGCAAAATTAAGATACTATTAAATAGTTTTCAAAAGCAGATTTTATATCTAAGAGTGGTTTAGACATACCCGGAGAAGGAACCAGAAAACCAGAAAATAGATCTGAAGAAGCACTCAAAATACAGTATTGAGAGATAAGAAGACTCAGAGAAGAGAGGATAAGAAAATAGCAAATACAGTGAGACCTTCCAAAATCCATATCATTGAAGTCCAGATGAAGTGGATAGAAGGAATAGTTCAAAAGTAATATTATAAGATAAAATTGTTGAGCATTTTCCAGAGCTAATGAAGTCAACAGTCTACAGATTCAAGAAACCCAGTAAAGTCTTGGCACAACAAATAAGGTAAAACATACTTGGAAAACTGTTTAGTATTTTCTCAAACTGAGCATTAGCATATTCTATGGTCTAGTGATTTTGTTTTTGATTTATACCGCAAACGTAAATGCTTGTGTACATAAAAAATATGAACAGGAATGCTCTTAGCAGCTTTATTTATACTAGCTCTAAACTGGAAACAACCCAAACGTCTATTACAGTACAAAATAAGAATTGCCTATTTTTTAATGAATTGAAGTAGAAAATTATACAGCAATGACAAAGAATACTGATATCTGCAATAGCGTGGATATCTTTCATGTATAATGTTGTACAAAAGAGGTGAGGTGGTATACATTGCATGATTTCATTTACACAAATTTTAAAAACACAGAAAACCAAAAATATGCTAAAGGTTAAAATAATCATATTTGGGGGAGTTTGGGAGCAAGGATAATACTTTTCTAGTATGATGTTAATGTTCTGTGTTTTTATCTGGATGGTGATTAAACAGATAAACTTGTTTGCAAAATTTTCTAAAACTATATACTAAAATTTGTGTATTATATTACAAGTATACTGTACTTCATAAAGTAAACCTTGTCGTTAAAAATGTTAAAGCTATTGAGAAGAGGAAAAAGATAACATATGACATTTCACCAAGAACGTGGGTAAGGAAAGTTTTCTTTTGAAACTTAGAGTACGTATGACATGGGAAGAGACTAATAAATTCATCTACATCCAAATCAAGGGCTTCTTCTTATACAATGTAATCTATGAACAATTCATATCCAGAATATACAGAACTTCTATTGATCAATAAGGAAAAAAAACCCAACAACCTATTTAAAAAATTAGCAAAACTCTTGAACAAGAACTTGAAAACAGAAAAAAATTCGTATGACAGCAATAGAATTGTATGAAAATTCAGGTGACATCTTTAATAATCATATAGAAAATCTGGCAATTTCAGGTGCTGGAAAATTTATGGAGCAATGGGGATTTTTATATACCTACTAGTTTGTGTACATATTTTTATAACCAATTTGGAAACTCTTTGGAATTATCTGCTGAAGTTGAAGATACGCACATCCAAAGAACAAACAATTTCACTCTTGAAAGAATTGTAAGAACAGGCACACCAGGACCCATGCATAGAGATGCTCATAGCAGCATTGCTCATAATTGTCCTAACTAGAAATGACTGAATGGTCATCTACATTAGAATGGATAAATGAATAGTGTTATATTTATAAAATGTGGGGTTATCTAGCAAAGAAGCTATCAAGCTAAGCTAAATCCAACACTATTGGTGAATCTTAAAGACTATTGAGCAAAAGAAGAACATTAAATAATACGTTTGGTATGATTTTATTGATATGAAGCACATTAACAGGACAAACTCTGCTCTATTGTGATGCACACATAAGAGTTAAAACTAGAAAGAAGATCATGGAAATGACTACCATAAAAGGCAAAATAATATTAACGTCAAGTGGGGAGAGAAGAAATGTAATTGTGAAGAGACACACAAGATTAACGGGAATGTTCTAGCTTAACCTGGATGCTGGTTACATTGATGATCACTTTATCTTTATTCATTGTTCTGTGCATTTATGTTGTGCTGGCATATCTGACGTGTGTTATATTTCACAAAAAACCCTTTTAAAAAGATCACCAACTTGTATACCTCATCAAATGCAAGAGGTATCTGATGAATGTTAGCATTGCCTAGGTAGTATACTAAATCCAGCAGGCAAAAAGTTTAGTTCTGTGCCATTGTAACAACTGCCTCCACTTGAGTCCAGCAGTGAATCTCATTGTGTTAAACCAGAAACATTCTGATGCTGAAGTCAGTTTGACATAAACAAGAGTGGATTCAATTTCTTTGTTAAGATTTCAAAGGGAAGGCATAAAGAGACAGATTGTTTTTTTCAATGTATTTAGGTAAAGATTGTGATTCTTTTGCTAAATATCATATAAAAGAACAATGTATACATCATATTTGAAAAGGAAAAGCTAGACACATGAAGCAGAATTAATTAGAGGGAAAATACTTATTCACCTCCAAGTTTCCCCTAAATTATTTATTTCATTATTTTAAACTCTGCTTTGTTTCTAAGTTTTTAAATTTCCCAAATGCTAAAACCATGGTTACATTAAAAAAAAAAGGTGAGCATTATGCATAGCAGATCCCTGAGAAAACGTTTCAGAATTGTTTTTAATCATTTTCAAAGTTTAAATTAGCATTATTTATTTTGTTTTAAATTTTGAAAATAGTTCATTTTATATGGTAAAAAATCAGTTGATTTATTAGTCATCTATATGAGTTTATTTTTGAAAACAATCTCTGTGTAATAGAAATTCGGTCTACGTAATTAGGACTCTAACAGGAAAATTTACAGTAAACTATCTCACATGAGATGCTCTAACATCATTATGTGTATCAGTGACTCATTTTACCTTTGTGTGCTTTATAAATAGGGCAAAATCCCAAAGACTTTCAATTTTGGGAAATAAATTAATAAATTACTGTGGAAGACAACGTCAGACTGTGAGACAGATTTCATTTTGTGCGTTTTACATGACCTTTTTCTTAACTAAAGGATAGATTAGACTTCTTAATGAAGCACTGGAGATACAATTTATCATTATTATTGTTATTATTATAATTAAACTATCATTTTATGACAAATCTACTACTGCTACTATATCTGCTAATATAACGATAAACGAATTCCCTTTCTGTATTGAAGCTACCAAAGTTTCTTTTGAGAATCACTTTAAGGTTTTGTTTGCAACTCTGTATGATTTATGTGCACGTGAAAAAACCAGCCTGCGCACAGGCTCACGTGAGACCTGGCGTCACCATCTCGGAACAATCTGGAGGCTCTTTTTACAGGAGCGAATCGCTCGTTGCGAGTGAGAGGATGGCAAGCAGCAAGAGTCTGGGTGGTGTGCTCAGCAGTGTCTTACATAGGTATTGGATTTGTTTAGGTCTGGTTAGTCAGTGATGTATTTTAATTTAGAGATGTAAATGCTGGCCAGAGTTCTGGGTTTTAAATGAATAGTGTCAAGGGATTGGTTACAGCACATTGATCCGTAACTGAAACTGCTATCTACTGAGCCACAGTTCCAGTAAGCTAGGCTACATTTTTAGTTCCATTCTGATTATAGTCCGTTATCAGGACAATGTGTAAGTTGCAATGTTGTTATTTGAGAGTAATGACAAATTGCCATTGATAAGACATCTTTCTCCTACTTCCACTCCATTAAGCTACCAGTTTGGAGAAACAAGAGTATTTAATTTTAGCTTCATATATTTTATGATGGCATCTCTGAGAATAAAGAGACAGCTTTGGTGAGACAATAGGCTTACTTAAAATAAATTTTTGAAAATTATTTCTAATAAAATGGGTAGATTTAACTACAAAATAATGTTTCTAGTCTCTCTTTCAAAGACAATGGTGGTCCTTCTTTTTCCTCAGTCATCATGGCTGTTTCCTATTCTCTAAACTACATCTACCCCACACAACAAAACTTACTTTCCAAAATATCATCATTTTTCACTTATCTGTGATCCCCACGTAGCTTCTAAGATGCGGTTCTGTGGTTTCTCTACATTGTTGGAGAGTTCAGCACCATCATCTAACCTTTTCCCCTTGCACCTTATGTGTAAATTTATATGGAATCTATTCCGTTTTGCGTCCTTTGTCCCTACTTAAGCAGTAGTCCTCTGCTTTTGTATTTATTATTTGATATAACATTAGCAAACATTACAAACTAACTTAAGAAAAGTATTAGAGAATTCTGACTCAGAGCCTGTGAGTTTTGGGATAAAAGAAAATGTCCCGAATCTCACTTTTCAAAGCATAGGATGATGGAGTCACATTACCTACCCATTTAGTGTGCACTAATTCAACTACAAACAGTAGATGAATTATGTAAGATGAAAAATAAGGAAGAAAGTAACCAATTTAAATAATGCAGACTCTTTCTCCTACCATCACTCAGTGGGCATAGTCTCTGGGGTGAGCATGAGATGAGACAAATTAATGAGCTGTTTTTCAGTCAGTTGAATTTTTTCGCGAGCCTTTTAGGGTAACAAATATCTTGCACCAAAGTGTTTTAAGATAAGCATTTTCCACAACCTGATCTTTAGTTTATGCACTTTTTGTTGTTGTTGTTCAACCCCTTTGCCTTTTGAACTGTGTCCTCCAAACGTATGTTCAAGTCTTGTTCCCTGGCATCCTGTGACAGTCATCTTATTTGGAAACAAGGCCTTCACAGATGCAAGCAAGTTAAGATGAGAACATACTGGGTTAAGGTGGGCCCAAAGCCAGCTGCTGGTGTCCATATAAGAAAGGGAAATTCAGAGACAGACACAGAGAGATACACAGGGAGAGCACTGTCTAATGATGAAGGTAGAGAATGAAGCTGTCTTGCCACAAGCCAAAGAACTCAAAGGTTTACAAACCACAAGACACTGGGAGAGGGTATGGGTAGGTTAGCTTCTGAGCCCCCAGAAGGAACCCATGCTGCCAACACTTTGATCTTGGCCATCTGGCCTCCTGGACTATGAGAGAATAAATTTCTGTTGTTGTAAGTCACGTGCTATGGTATTTTTTTTTAATGGCAGCCCCAGGAAACTAATACAAATCTCAAACAAAACAAACAAAAACAACAAAAATCTGCCCCTAATTACTTATTGAGAGACAGTCTCAGTGTGGATCCATCCTAAGAGATTTTTGAAGGTAATATTTGTGGGTAATACCATAGGTACAGGATCTTGGTTGAAATTAGCATGTAACTCATCTTGATACTTAGAAACTGTTCATTATTTTTGAAAGAATAATCTCAGTTGTAATATTGGTAACTTAATGCATATCATAACTACATAACATTTTATACACCTTTACATGGAGGCAATGGAGAATAGCAGTTAACTGCTAGAGTTCCTGAGTTGAGAAAGACCCAAATATTCATAGCTACCTCCTATACCTACCAACTGTGTTATGGGCAAATTATTAAGATGGTTTAAACCCAAGTTTTCTCACTATAAGATGGAGCCAATAATAGGATCTAACTTATTGTGCTGTTCTAAGGTTTAAATAAGACAATTTTCACTAGAATGCAAGCTACACTTGGACAGGGGCTTTTGTCTTTTTTACTCACTGCTAGAACCACATAGAAGAGATTCTATAAACACTAGTTGACTGGATATATGAGTGAATGAATGAATAATGAATGCCTGGCAAAACAAGTGCATGGCCTGGCACATGGCAAATATTCAAAAATATTATATATTAATGTTTTCCAGAGAAAACTATCAGATTAATTTATTTTGGACTTTTCTAAAGATCTATGCTGAACTAATTTTTTTTTTCTTTTTGAAATATACTTTCTCTCATTTTTTACCATTTACTTATAGTACACAAGCATTGTTCAATTTCATGTAACTTTCAGTATAAGACAAAAAGTTTATATATTGTTTGATAAATTTGGCACTGCATAAATAAATTAGTGGGTAGGAAATATTAGACCCTTTTGAAATGAATTATAATTTTCATGCAACTAGGGTGTTATTTATTAAAGCAATTTAGCAAATTATTGAAGAATGTCTTACTGACCAGAGATATGCTAATTTCAAGAATAGTTCTGTCTCCTCTGATCTGTCTAGTGACAAAAGATGATACATCAATTATTTACAAACTTATGCCATTGTCCACCCAGTGACTCATAGAGAAAGTATTAAATGGCTCAGAGTGAATCATCTCCTGTGTTCAAACAGCAGTTTAAAACGGGCATCATCCTTCCAATGGATGACTCACTAATGTATTCAGATCGAACTGTGACAAACCCTGGTCAACATAGAGACCTTTTAATTAAACAAAAATGCCCTGATTATAAGGGTTCCAAAAATTGTTAGATAGAAATTCATATCCTCAAGTTCTCTTTCTTTTTTTCCGTTTCTTTCTTATATATGCACATATGGTGACAGGTAAGATATATCAACACAATCAACTTGGTTCAACAAATATTTATATGAGATGAGGCTAGAAAGCTAGGGAGATGATTATAGAGGGGTGTATATTTCATATTAACTGCTGTTGGGGAAGTGGGAGAATCCCCCCCCCACCCTTTTCCTTAAAAGGGAAATAAAGGCTGGTCAAATAATTAAAAAGGCAGGTTAGCAGGAGAAAAATCAAAGTTTAATAGCATGTATACATGGGAGAAACCCAGGAGAAACTGAGCAACTCAGGCATCTGGCTGAGGCTGCCTGTTTAAATATCTTCAGCTACAGACAAGGAGGATGTTGGGGGTAGTGGTTTGGGATTTCAGAGGGGAAGACAATTTATATGGAGATGGAATGCAAATCTGTTAAACAGGTTTTTCTGGGCCAAAGAATGGGTTTGTTGGTGTCTTTTTATCACACCTATTTTACATCATACTACAGCTATCCTACAGGAGCTCCTTCCTGGAACAGGCCTTCTGTGGTCAAGTCTTTTAGGCAGTTTGTGAGGGGAAAGTTCAGATGCTCTTCCTGAGTCTTCTGAGCCTTTATTGTCTTCAGCTGGAAATAATCGACATAACAGACTGCACATCTTGGGGCGGCCAGCCCTCAACCCCATCAGTTCCCTCCTCTGCAACTTCCCTGGAGGTTTCAGATATTAAAAGCTGAGCTGGGGACTGTGGAGAGAAAAGTTGAGTTAGTAGGTAACTGGTAAGAAATCTGCAAAGAGAGAAAAGAACAAGATTAGAATGAGGATAAACAGGCAGAAAAGAACAAATCGTAGTACATTTCCCCACACTCCATTAAACCAGTCCCGCAATCCAGGAAATGTCAGTCCAATAAAATGTGTGAGCTTCATTTCTCTGATGGAAAATGTCAGTCTTCTCTTTTAATAGATGTAAGTTAGATACTACTTGCCCAGTTTGATTGACATAAAAGCAACATTTTTCACCGATGATTGCACAGGCTCCTCCTTGCTGGGCAGTTAGTGTATCCGGAGCACATCGATTTTGGAGGACCACAGAAGCTAGGCTGTTAATCTCTGACTGGAGTATTTTCAAAGTTTGCATGGTGGTGTTGAACTCTTGTTCCATCACCATGGAGAGATTTAAGATCGCCTTTTCCAACTCATAATCTCCAAAGCTGGGGAATAAGGCTCTCAATGCTGAAAGGAGCTTGGAGTTGTGATACACAAGCAGATTCTCCACAATTTCCCAACTGGCACATTTATGTGGCACAATCTTATGAACAAAGGAACCCAGGTTTGCAATTTGGCTGGCATTTAGGGTGGAGTATTTGGTGACAGAAGGGGCCATGTATCCGAATCCACAGCATCCTGACCAATTAGGTGGGAATCCTCTCTATACTTTGCCACATAAAATAAAAAGACCAGTGTGGTTTATGGACAAGGTTAGAAATAGTTCCCATGGTCTGGAGTATTCCATGACTATGCCACTGATACTGTAAAGCCTAAAAATCTCCATTTTCCATGGGCTCCTATCAATCTGTGAGAACAGAACAGATTGCAGAGTAGCTGGTACAGGAGGCCTGCAGTCTGGTTTCGGCAGCTATAAAGCCTGGCCCTGTCACCTGACCAAGTGAGTCCAGATTTTTGATCTACCCATAGGTAGTTTGTGGCACTGGGCAGCTTAACCATGTGGGCAGCAGCAATACTCCAAGTTGTACCCGGGTGATTTGTAAGCCATCCAGAACATTTGGTGATTTGACAGATGTTTGTGCCAAAAGGAATAGTGTGGAGTCACTTATAACTCCTTTTAAAGGTTTGAAGATGCCACCTGTGGAATCAAACCACAGGGTTGGATTACAGTATTGTCTTGGTATGTCACCCAGGAAAGGTCCAGTGTCATGTGTACTTTCAATGCAGAGGGACAAACTTTCACCTATTGTCTTTACCCAGGCAAGGGAGAGTCCTGGAGCTTCTATAGAGTCTTTCTGGGGCCCAAATGACTCACCAGGAGGAGAGGCAGAGTGAAGTTTTCCTTGTCGTGGACGCCATGCCCTGCTGTTCATCCATCTTCCATACTTAGTCCACCAGGTGTTCACTTCAGCAGGAACAAAGACCAGTTCAGGTTCTTTTATGCTATCTAGCTGTTGACATAACCAACAGTCAGACTGATTCCAAGGCTTGGTAAACTGGCATAAGGGGGTGTTTGGTCTGTGCTTGACCTGTTGAAAAAGAGTAGGTTAGTAAAAGCAAGACACACGTTGGAAAAGAGCCCATAGTGGAAACTTAGAGAGGAGAAGTGGACAGATAGAGATGAGTGCTCTCCAGTCAGCTTTTCAATAAATGCTTAAAGGAATACATGTATTTGCTAATAGGTTTTTTTATGTGTGTGTTTAGGGAGAAATGCAAGGGGGAGAAAATAGGTGAAAGCAAGTTTTCTTGGTCCTTGATCTTGGGAAAAGCTGTCTACTTCATGATGTCGGCTACTTCTGGGGACTTGGAATTGGCCCTGGAAATCCTTAGTTTAAGGTCACCTATGGGAACTGTCTCCCAGTTGTGTTGAGAGCAATGTTCTGGGTCTATTTTGGCGTGACTTGCATGGATCCAGGAAGATTTTTCCTTTATTTTAATGGCAGTGTAGGTGGTCAGTAAGACTTCATAAGGTCCTTCCCAGCGAGGTCACAGCGCATTTTTTTCTTCTAAAGACCTTGATGTACACCCAACCTGGTCAAGTGGGACGGCAAGGCTTGTCAGAAGGTGGGGGGACACCTCTTTCACCTGTTGACGATATGCTTCAAGTATGCTGGTTAATTTCTGTATATAGCTAGGTATAGCATAAAATTGTTCACTTATGTTCCCATAATATTCACGTAATCCAGGAATGGAGGGTTTAGAGATGCCAGTAGGCATTGGGTGCCCAAAAACTATTTTAAAAGGAGTTAATCTATACCTCCTATTTGGAATATTTTGAACCTTTATAAGGGCCAAGGGCAGAGCTTCTGGCCATTCAGGTCCAGTTTCTTGGCAGACCTTTCCTAAAGTCATTTTATGTCTAGATTTTTATGTTCCACTTGCCCTGATGACTGAGGGTGATATGCGGTATGAAATTTTAATGAGTACCCCAGAGTTTTTGCAGGCAAGTGGTTTATCTTTGCTGTAAAATGAGTTCCTTGGTCTGATTCAATCCAGAAAGGAATGGCAAAATGAGGAATAACTTCAGTTATTAATTTCTTTACCACTGTTGTGGCATCTGCATGTCTAGTTGGATAGCATTCAGTCCATCCACTAAATATGCAGATGATAATCAAACAGTGAGAGTAGCCTAAAGCTGGGGGCTAGTCCATAAAGTCCATTTGGAGTGCCACAAAGGGCAGTGTGGGCCTGGGAGGGCTTCCTGGGGTATGCTAATTTCTCCCAGAAACTTGGTAAGATTTGCAAGTAGTGCACTGGGAAATAATTTGATCAGAAATATTATGGATGCCAGGGCAAAACCAGTTGTCTTTTAGTTCCTTAAATACACCCCATTTATACATATGTCCTATTTGGTAGGAGATAAGTGCAAGCCAAAATGTCAAAGGAAATGGAGCCACAGGAAGTCCATTTGGCCCAATATCTAAAATATCCGATAGTTGTTTGGCACCCTTTTGTATCTAATTGTCTTTTTCAGATTTTGGGGCATTTGCCTGATAGTTAATAATAGCAGTCAGGGATAAAGGCAGGTTTAAAAATTGGATGGAAAAAGGGTAAGGGGGTCTGTTGTGAGCTGCATGTTTAGCAGCTCTGTCAGCCCTGTCATTTCCTAAAGATATGACATCAGTTTCCTTAGTACAGGCTGAACAATGAACAATGGCAACTTTAGAAGGGATGTGAATAGCTTGTAATAAGGCTGCAATTTCATGTCCATTAGCAATAGGAGTTCCTGCAGAAGTTAAGAATCCACAGGATTTCCAAATTGTGCCAACAGCATGGCAGACTCCAAAAGCATATCTGGAGTCTGTGTGCAAGCTCTAGTAAAAGCTATGAGTTCAGCAGCTTGGGCTGATTTTACAGTGGGTAAAAAATAAGCTTCAAGTGTTTCATGTGGGGAAACTATGGCATAACCAGTTATTATGTTTTGCAGGAAATTTTGCTTACAGGAGCCATCACAAAACAGAAGTAAGTCTGGATTGTCTAAAGGAATGTCCAAGAGATCCTCTCATGGCTTTGGCGCCATTTCTATAGTTGCAAGGCAATCATGTGGGATGGAGTGGGGCTTGCCCTCATCAGGGAGGGGCAGTAAAGTAACTGGATTTAAACTGTTACAATGAGGTAAGATAATGGAAGGGTTGGTTAAAAGAGCCTGCTCATAGGTGGTCTGTCGCCATGTAGAGAGGTGTTGGGTCTTATGTACTTGCAAAATAGTGGACACAGCATGGGGAACATAGAGATGAATGGGAGAGCCTAAGGTTAAAGTACTGGCTTTGTCAATCAAGGTGGCAGCTGCGGCCACCACATGTAAGCATGGGGGCATATCTGATGCCACAGGGTCTAGTTGGCATGAGGAATATGCTATAGGATATATTTGAGAGGCAAAAATTGTCCTAGAATGCCTGCAGCAATTCCATTATTTTCGTGACAGTATAGACGAAAAGGTTTATCAAAATTAGGCAAGCTGAGAGCTGGAGTTGTGGACAGAGCTAATTTTAAGGCTTCAAAGGAGTTTAATGCCACTGAAGCCCAGGAAATAGGCTCTGGAGCAATATCTTGGACAAGAGCATACAGGGGTTTAGCAAGGGCTGCAAAATTAGGAATCCATTGGCGGCAATAACCAGCTGCTCCTAGAAATTTACATATCTTTTTTCATTTTGGGGAGAGGAATGGACAAAATTGACTCGAGGTGTTTGGGGGTGAGCTTTGGAATGCCTTGAGATATCTCATGCCCTAAGTAGGTCACAGTCATTTGCACCCACTGAAGTTTAGATCTGGAGGCTTTATGGCCTCGTTCAGCGAGTGCCTTCAGGAGAGTGAGGGAGCCTGTAACGGCTCCCTGCTCAGTTTGTTTACAGAGTAGAAGATCATCCACAGACTGAAAAAGAGTGGAGCCTTGAGTAAAGGCTGCAGATTCCAAGTCGGTTTTAAGGACTTGGGAAAATATTGAGCGGACTCACAATCTCCCTGAGGTATGCAAGTCCATGTTAATTGTCTCCCTTTAAATGTAAACGCAAAAAGAAAGTGTGAGTCAGGGTGCAATGGGATTGAAAAGAAAGCAGAGCAGAGGTCAACTACTGTAAACCAGGCTGCAGCAGCAGGTATTGAGGTGAGGATGATAGCTGGGTTAGGGACCACAGGATGCTGAGGAATTACAAAAGAGTTTATGGCTCTGAGGTCTTGCAACAATCTACAGATTTGGTTTCCATCTGAGTCAAACTTGCCTTCTTTTTTCACTGGCAAGATTGGAGTGTTACAGGGTAAGGAAGTAAAAACTAGTACACCCTGTTGCAAAAGGGGGTCTATTATGGGTTCAGTTCCTCGCTCTGCATCTCTGGAGAGCAGGTATTGGGCTACTGATGGAAACGGTTTATTCTTTTCCCAAGTAATGTGCATGGGTTGTGCATTAAGCAACAATCCTACCTCATTTTCCTGTGTAGCCCAGAGACTAATTGGGACATCCTCTAAAGACTCATCCTGTTCAGAAGAATTTAAATCAGGACAAGTTTCTAGCAAGGAAAGTAGGAGACTTGGGGTTTGGTCAGAGGGCAAGGAGATAAAAACACCTTTTTCATTACAATTTATAGCGGCAATAACTTTACATAACAAATCTCTGCCAAAGAGGTTTGCTGGTGAACAGTCAGAGACCAGAAAGGCAAGATGAGTGTTAAGGGGGCATAAAGATACTGGAGTCGGCTAAGATATGGACAGTGAAATAGGCTGCCCAGAGACTCCCACAGCTTGAGTAGAATCAGAGGTGACAGGCAGAGATTAATCCTTCGAACAGATAGTAGAGAAAGTCGCACCAGTATCAACCAAAAGATCCAGTTCCTGATCCTCTATTTTAAGTTTAATGGCAGGCTCAGGGGTGAAACTGAGGATCACTTGACCCCATCATTTAAGGGGGAAATGCCCCTCAGGAGGAGAAAAAGGAGCCTTCTTGGGGTTCTGGAGCCAAGCAGGGATATTTTTTAAACTTTCTCTTCTCTTAGGAGCAGGACATTCTCTTTCCCAATGCCTTGGTTTCCTGCAATACCTGCAATTGTCTGGGGGCCAATAAGGAGGCCTCTGAGTGGGTTTTACTTTACTTTCAGAGTTGCGTTTTTGCTTCTCAAAACATTCAAATTGTAAAGAGAGAAGAGTTGCCTTTAGTTCTCCTTTTCTTTTGCTTTCCTGCTGACTATTTTCAAAGAGTTGTATAGCAGCCTCCATTAACATGCTTAATGGTTGCCCTGACCAGCCAACCACACTATTTTGAATTTGTTTTTTTATTTCAGGAAGAAAGTTTCCAACTAAAGCAGAAATTAGGAGACTCCTGTGTTCTGTGTTTAATGCAGTGTGCCTTTGAAAAGCTTGTATAAAATGTTCAACAAAGGCTTTTGGATGCTCCCCTTCATTCTGAGTACATAATTCAATTTTTGACCAATTAATTTTGGGGGGAAATGCCTCCAAAATCGCTCCTATTAAACTTTGAATATCAGCTTCTAGATGTGCCACTTCTTGGTCATTTGTAGGAGGACCTGGGAGAGGGTCTGGTGGCCATCTATTTCCCCTGTGAGAGAGGTTTTCTCCAGGGGTCATCTGGCCTGTCTGATACCTGCAGTATAATCATGGGCTGGAAGAATGCCCCTTAGCAGCCAGTCAGGACCTCTGTGGGTGGGGTTATGAATAGCCACCAAGCTTTCTAATTCCTCTCTAAATTTAGTAGGATCTTCTGATAATGGAGGCAGGAGCGTTTTATAACTTAATAGATGGGCTCCTGTCCAGGGGACATGAATTCTCTGCAGCAGGGGTCCAGGATACATCTGCAATGGAAACTGCATAGAAACCCCTGAAGCTGGCAGAGCCTGATGACAGAGCCCTGGAAAGTAGGAGGAGTTGTAAGGGACAGCAAAGCAAACTTTTCTGCTTTTCCTGGCCACTTCTACTAAATTCACTTCCTAGCTTTCAGCATTTACACAGGTAACCTGTATGCCTCTCACTTGGAGGTTAGGCCTGAGTGCCCCCTTTAAGTCTGCTAGAAAGAAAGAAGTTAAAACAGGCAGCTGAATGCCTTTTGGCAAAGTTGGTGTTCTAGGATCTAAGGGAATTAATTGGCTGCGGAGCCAGCTGAGGAGCTCCGTCCTGAGGGGGAGGGTTTGAACCAGGGGCCCGGAGATCCAACAGATCTGGGGAATCAGGGACAGGGAGCTGGGGACATAGGGGCGCATAGGAGGGAGGAGAAGGGGAATTTTCATTGAATTTGCTTTTCAATCTTTGCCCTAAGGCTGACTTCTCTTCTTTAAACTTATTAAGAAATTTCTTAAGGCTAGCCACTATATTTTGGGGGGTTTTCTTTTCAATTTGACCTTCCCATAAAAACCAATAAGGCAGCTGCTTGTTATGAGAGCTCTCTAAAATAGTTTTCAAATATAAAAGATTTTCCAGTTCGAAAGATCCATTGTCTGGCCATTGATGAGTAAGATCTTTGTTTGTATATTTATTCCAACAACAATTCAACACAATAAGCCTTTTTAAGGAAAGACCCAGAGGTAACTTTCCAGGCTCAGAATAAATCTTTACCATGGACACAAGAGGCATCCCTGGGGAGGGCGCAGATGATGTAGCCCCATGATCCACAAGTTCACTCCCAGAGCTAGGCAGAGAAAGGAAAGACCTTTGTTGCACAGGCGGTAAGGATGGTGTAGTGAAAACGGCGTCTCTGGTCTCCCATTAGAGCGTGGGACGCCTCCGGTCACAGACCTGCAACCTGTGACACTGGGCAGGCACTACTGGAATGGGATTTTTCCAGCACTAGCAAGCAACAAAAGTTGAGACGACAAAGGCCCTTATGGACTGGACCATTTATGACAACTTCCCTGAGACCTTGGCACAGCCGGACAGAGAGAGAGCTCGGAACCCCAGTCTATTTACCAAGGTGCACCCCAGTAAATGCACCTTCCATATAGTGGAGACGAAGAAGAATATACTCACTGGTCAGGAAGCCAAATTCTCAGGACACAGAACAAGACAGAAGGAAAAACCTCATCCAGGTTTTTTCTTACATGCACAACGACAGTTTTAGCTAAGCCTCGGGTCTCTTGGAGCCAGAATAATACCCAGGAGGGAGGTGACGCGGGGTTGGGGATTGTGTGTGCTTTGCAGAGTGCCTCGTCGTTGCACAGACATTTTCTTGAAGTTGGTGGCGGACCATGCGTCATCTACTCCGTTCCGTGACCAACTCATCCTTTCACGGGAGACTTCTTGAGGTGGCAAGCACCCAAATGGCTCTTAACTGCTTGACCCGCGCCCACTATGTTTGTGGCCTTTTTGGCTTCCAAGATGCCCTTAGCAACAGCTTTCACTTCATGTGCATATTAACCCAGAGCAAAGTTTCTCTTGTGAGACCGCAAACTCACCAGCCTGTGGGGCCGGCCCAGACAACAGGCTTTTAGGGCCTATGCCTGTGTCCTACCCTATGGTATTTCCTTCTTATGATACATGACACAAAAGACAGAGACAAAAGAAAAAACACAGTGATTATCTCTGGTGGAAAAGGATCAATAAAGCCAAGAGTACTCTGCCAAATTTACCAGAGTCACGCCAGACACTGGTTTCCCAAATGTTGTATCCTGCCAATCTAAATTTAGAAAGAGAAAAATTCTTACCACTTGCTTCCACCGGACCCCGCAGATAGAGATTCAGGGAGGCTGACGCGGTAAGAAATCCTACCCCTTGCCGGCTGTCGTCAGGTGACTCGGGATCTCCTCACCTGCAGTGGTCCCAGGTGGGAGGCAGTTCTTCCAGCCAGAGAAGGTGGTTTGCCAGCCAGTGAGGATCCTGCCGACGACGCCAAAACCGTTGGGGAAGTGGGAGAATTCCCCCCACCAAGCTTTTCCTTAAGGTTCTTCTGGCTGATGAAATAATCAGAGGTAGGTTAGCCCAGAAAATCAAACAAAGTTTAATAGCATATACACATGAGAGAAACCCAGGAGAACCTGAGTGACTCAGGCGTCTGGCTGAGGCTGCCTGTTTAAATATCTTCAGCTACAGACAAGGAGATGTGGAAGATAGTGGTTTGGGATTTCAGAGGGGAAGACAATTTATATGGAGATAGAATGCAAATCTTTGTTAAACAGGGTTTTCTGGGCCAAAAAATTGGGTTTGTTGGTGTCTTTTTATCACACCTATTTTACATCATACTATAGCTATCATATGGTATGAGCTCCTTCCTGGAACAGGCCTGTGGTCAAGTCTTTTAGGCAGTTTAGGGGAGGAGGGGAGGTCGGATGCTCTTCCTGAGTCTTCTGAGCCTTTATTGTCTTCAGCTGGAAATAATCCACATACCAGAGTACGCATCTTGGGGTGGCCTGCCTTTAACCCCATCACTGCCAAAGAGTTTTAACCAGAAAAGTGATAGGGCCAAATAATAAACAAAGAAAATAAGTACTCTACTGATAATATAAAATACTAACAATATATAAACTAGAATTGGTGAAACCACAGACAAAACGAGTTAGAAAGTTATTGGGGTAAGATAAGAAAGAACTAGTCAGTGCTGGAGCTAAGACCAAAGCCAGAGGAACAAATTAAAAATATATATGTATATTTAGGAGGGAAAAAGAAACATGATTTAACTTGATTGATAAAAGATAGGAATATGTAGAGGTAGGGTAAGAGGAAAGGAAAGGAATGACTCTGACCTTAATCCCAGGTTTCTACAGAGATGGACAATACATTAAATAGATGGGATGACAAATAAATACGTGTTTTTAAAATTCAAGGAAACAGTCTAGGCCAGACATGTTGACTTGAAATTGTGTAGTCATGACAATAGGTGAGAATGCAGCCAGGCAAATTGTATTGAGTGATAAAGGGAGAAGTTAATGAGGAAATAATGGAGAATACCAAATGGTAATCTTTTTAAAATTTACTTAATATGCTTTTTTTTCTATGCTTATTGACATACAATCTTGAGTAAGCTTAAGAGGTACAATGTAATGATTTGATGTATGTATATATTGCAAAATGATTATTACAATAAGATTAGTTAACACATCCGTTACCTCACATAGTTACAATTTTGTGTGTGTGTGCACATGAGAAATATAATATACAGTATTGTTAACTATATCTATCATGCTGTACATTAAATCCCCAGAACTTATTCATCTGATTACAGGAAGTTTATAACTTTTGGATACCTTTACCCATTTTCTCTCCAACTCTTTCAACCCTGGCAACTGCCAATCTGTTCTCTGTTTCCTTGAGAGCAGATTTTTTAGATTGAATATATAAGTGAGATCATACAGTATTTGTCTTCTCTTCTGACTTGTTTCACTTAGCATAATGACCTCAAGGTCCACGCATGGCAAAATTCCTCTCCTTTTCATGGCTGAATAATATTCCATTATATATTATATCATGTTACATACATATATGTTATCATTTTCTTTGTTTTCTTTTTTATTCATTTATCCATTGATGGACACTTAGGTTGTTTCCACGTCTTGTCTTTTGTGAGTAATGCTACAGTGAACATGAGAGTGCAGCTATCTCTTCGAGATAGTGATGTCATTTCCATCAGATATATATCCAGAAGTGGAATTGCTGGGTCATATTGTAATTGTATTTACAATTTTTTGAGGAACCTCCATACTGTTTTCTATAGTGGCTACACCAGTTTACAATCCCACCAACAGTATACAAGCGTTCCCCTTTAATCCACATCCTTGTCAGCACACAACATTTCTGTTTTTGATAATAGGCATTCTGACAGATGTGAAGTGATATCTCATTGTGGTTTTGATTTGCATCTCCCTGTTGATTAGTGATGTTGAGCATCTTTTCATGTACCTGTTGGCCATCTGCATGTCTTCTTTGGAAAAATGTCTCTTCAGGTCCTTTGCCTATTTTTTAATCAATTATTTATTTTTTTGCTATTGAGTTGTATGAGTTCCTTAAATATTTTGGATATTAACTCCTTATAAAATATGTGGTTTGCAAATATTTTCTTCCATTCCATAGATAGTCTTCTCATTTTGTTGATCATTTCTCTGGCTGTGCAGAGATTTTTAGTTTGATATAAGCCCATTTGTTGATTTTTGCTTTTGTTGTTTGTGCTTTTCGTGTCTTATCCAAAAAGTCATTGCCAAAAGTAATGTCAAGGAACATTTTCCCTATGTTTCCTACTAGGAGTTTTATGGCTTCAGGTCTTATATTAAAGTATTTAATCCATTTTGATTTAGTTTTTGTGAGTGGTGTAAGATAGGGGTCCAGTTTCATTCTTTTACATGTGAATATCCAGTTTTCCCAGAGCCATTTATTGAATAAACTGTTCTCCATTGAGTATTCTTGGCTCCCTTGTCAAATATTAGCTGACTGTATATGCATGAGTTTATTTCTAGGCTCTTGATTGTGTCCCATTGGTATACGTGTTTGTTTTGATAATCTTTTTTAAAGAGATAAAGATTTTAGTACACTTTCAAGGATATTGAGCTCACATCTTTTGAGAAATTGTCATGCGGAACTTTCTTTGTTTTCTTCCGTTTCTTTAAACGTATCAGTGGAGGCTACGTTCTCCAATTCCTAGATGAGAGTTCTAGCAGAACTGCAACTCTTTTGCTATCTTTCACATATAATATTTTCCTTGAATCAGAGTAACTTGAAAAAAATCCCTAAAAGATTATGAGAATACCCAGAGGATGATATTAAAGTATTAAACATAATTGGAATTGAATTTTATTTAACCTCAAAATAAATTGCTTTGTTCAGTTTGTCCTGCAGCTAATTAAAAGGAAAAATGGGGAAGGCGAGGAAGGCATTTATTTTTCTTCAATGCACATTCTACCCTGTATCTCTCCGCTATGAATACATAGTTTTGACATTGTGGATCTTCTGAAGGGCTTGTGGGGAAAGCTCAGGGTCGCCAGAACACGTTTTGATAACCACTGTAATACAGCAACAGATGGCTTTAAATTAGTATCTTTACTCTCCTCTTATTTTTATATTCTTGAAGCAACAGAGAAGATTCAAAATGGGGGAATATGAGGGAAATTTTTAGAATGATGAGAATGTTCTAAAACTGAATTATGGCAATGATTCCGTAACTGTAAATTTATTACAATTTGTTGAACTACAAACTTATACTTGGCAAATATTATGGTTTGTAAATTTTTAAGATAAATCTGTAAAACTGGTGGAATATATTCTCATTCCTTTCATCTGTAAAATCATCATGTGGTGATTTTGCTCTGCAACTTCACATTTATTTTAACTTGGTGACGTTTAAAACTTTGATTTTAGGAGAGATAGGATAATGTAGGGATTAGAAACATAGACTCTTGCTTGACCTTAAATTCCTGGATTTAATTCCAAACTCTCTCTCTAGCTGCTGTACAAAATTGTCTCTCTTTCCTTCTCTATTAAAAGGAGAAAATAATAGCACCTAACCTAATGATTTGTTCTAAATATTAACTGAGTTAATACATATGTCTAAATGTTCTTATTACCTGGTAAGCACTATGTAAGTGTTAGTTTATTATTACATATGCTGAATTGAGGAGCCTGTTAAATATCGAAACTGAGTATACAAAAATAAATAATAAAGAGAACGATATGAGAGAAGGGAAGTAAAAAGGACTGTGATTAATCTTCTTAAAGTAAAGAAACAAATTTTATCCCGGAGGTAAGACATAGATAAGTAATGACTAAAATTAATTTAGGAATATTTGTAAGTGTTGGACTGATGAATGATGGCATTAGTAACCAAGAAGATGAAAGCAATTCAATTATTTTGGTTATTTCTATTACTGTTTTATAGTGGGTAAAATCATTTGAAGGAAGAGATAATCTGAGATGACATGGGTTGGAGAGTTGAGATTATAAAAGACTTGCCATAACTTGATGAACTTGGAGGACTTGATCTAAGTGAAATAAGCCAAGACACTGAAGGACAAATACTACGTGATCCCACTTACGTGAGGAACCTGAAATAGTCAAACTCGTGGAACAGTGAGTAGAATAGTGTTGCTAGGGGCAGGGGAGTAGGAGAAGCAGGGAGGCATTAATCAAAGTCTACCAAATTTCAATTATGTAAGATGACTAAGTTCTGGAGCCCTACTGTACAGCACAGTGACTATAGTTAATAACACTGTATTGGATACTTAAAAACTTGCTAAGAGGGTAAACGTTATGTTACGTGTTCTTATCACAAATAATAATAATTATAAAGAGGTGGGAGGAAACTTTTGGAAGTGATAGATATGTTAATGGCATAGATTGGGGGCGTGTTTTCTCAGGTCCATACTTATCTCGAAACTCACCAAGTTGTATGTATTAAATATGTACAGCTTTTGTATATCAATCACACCTTAATAAAGTGGTTTAAAAAATATATAAAGATTTGCTATAGCTGTTGTTGGGAAATGGAAAAGATGCTAAATAGGAATGCATAAGAGGATAACCAAATTATCACGGGAATCCAGCTGACGTTGTAGACCATAGTTTGGTCTGAGCATTAATGGAAGTCTCTTCCTTTGACAATCTCCATAGACAAATGACAAAACTATTTCATTAAACCTTATCTTCTTCTTAGTTATTAGAACCAGTTTTAAGAGTGTACAGTAGCCAGTATGATTGACTATCATCTGTTTCCCATGAAATAATTAATCTAGGTCAATCATGATAATTTCTCCATTCTTGCCAGTGCTTAGTTTAGAGGTGGACAACTTTAACAACTTTAGGCAAATGAAATGCAGCCAAATATCTGCTTTGGACTTCTAAGGAAGTGAATTCAACCTTTGTTATTAGATATGGAAAAAGATGCTTGTCATCTCAGTTTCTGCTGGCAGACATCTCGTGTTCATGAGGAGAACCAGGCCCAGGATAAATCTAGTTTGTGTGGCAGAGCAGAGACACAGAAATAACCTCAGCTCTTCGTAAAATGCTTTAGAAACCAAATCAAACATCCCAGGCTTCTGGCCTAAGTCTGGACTGCCTATTATGTGAGCTCATATATTTTCTTATTTTTAAATACAATTTAGGTTGATATTTCCATTACTTGTAGCTGAATTAATTCAACCTAATACAGAGTAGGTATCTGGAAATATTCTTCAGACCCTCATTACAAAATGTAAAGAGCAAAAATAAATAAATGAAATTCAGAGAGTCTTTATTTAATGAATATTGGGTTAATATTATATTTCCATTTTAATTGAATTTACATTTAATCATCATCATATAGTTAATCACTTTATCTGGGAATTATAATCTTCTCCCAAACTGAAAATCTCAAAGGACCTACCAGGATGATTGGATCTGTGGAATTCAAAGCATTTGAGAATAAAACAGGAAAAAGTCAATTATACAAGTCCGCATTCGACTAAAAGTAGTTCTTGGAATGTATACAGATCATGAATATGGTGCAAGTGGAACAATCTTACAAATAAAACAGTTTAAAAATTCAGAAAATATACTTAATGTGGCCAGAGACTTGTGTTTGCTTCTGCCCTATTTTTAGCATTGCTATCTAGTAGAAATTCACCAAGTAAAGTGTTTGATTTGATTGTATTAGTTTGAATCATTGCAATGACTCTGGATTATAAATGGCTTACAAATTATGGGAGAAGCTTTACATTCTCCTAACTACATTTGACTTTTTTTCCTCTTTTGACTTATAGGCAATATTCTTAGCCTGCCTCATTACCTTATTCTCAGAGTACATTAATCTCACCACTTTTAAAAATAAACACCTGTCAGACTTCTCACATTGATTGTACCTGAAGCAACTCTTCTGAAATTTTCCCTTTAAACATCTCTTATTCCCGAGTATAATTAGAAGAAAGGAAAAATGAACATAAAGCTAAATTCAGTTATTATATTTTAATACAACAATAATCAAGTGGTCTAATGTCAATGTCCTTTAATTCCTTCTTAAATAGATGATAAAAACTATAGGAGAACATGTCATTTAGAGCCAAATCCTTCATCCTTTGCTGAATATTTGCATGGGCTAGAAACACATTAATTAAATTTACAACCCATCGGAGTATCATTCCCTCAGTGAATGGAAAGGTGAAGACTCACTCTACACAGTTTCACCCAGCCAAAAACAACCCCGGAGTTAATCGCAATTTCTTCCCAAATCATATGATGCTCTTACCTTTTAGGAAATCATTCAGGCTTGACAGCAGGAAAACACTTTTAAATTGGAAACACCTTTAGTTTTCAAACTTTCCCCTCGGTTCCTGTTTCCCTTTCACAGTCTAAGGTCACTGATGTTCCCTGAGTGTGCTCCGGGGAGCTGGGTGTGCACACCAGCCCCTTCTGCTTATTTTCCACTTGAGCGCTGTCTAGAATAAAATGTTGATCTCTTCTTTCTACAAATAATTATTTCTCCCTATTGACATAATAATTCATAGATTATAATTTATAGATCATAGATTGAAGCGCATGAAATTATCAACATTCAACCATTTTGATCTATAAAAACATTTTCAGAGGGCTCAAATATTATCAAAATGTTGTGAATTTCTTCACATCAGAAAAAGGTGATGTAATACAATCAACAATAGAAATTAATTTTCATCTTAATTTGTAATATGTTTTTGAGATTTTAATCTCTCTGGATATAGACTTATCTCCTATATAGTACACATATCATTACTTTACTTTTGCCTAATATTCTTTTCCCTTTTGCTAATTTCAGGGACTATTTTAATGAGTTTGCTTAGGAAAACAGGATTACTGGAATAAGGGCTTTTGATATACAGATTTGAGCTTACATATTTCTGGCAGAAGCTAGGGGAGTGAGAATAGATAAGCCTAGAGCCAGAGCCCTGGATGAAGAGCTCCTGAACATGTCAGGGGACCACACACGGAGGAGGAGGAGAGAAGAAATGAGCCACAGGGCCCTCTGACTAGCTTTCTTCTCCTTCCCCAGAACTGCAAGTCAGAGAGCTTGCCAAGCCATCCCGTCTGACCACCACCACCTCAGGGGTGACCACTTCACTTCCACTTTCCTAATTTCACTCAAGTTCCTCTTAATGAGAAACTCTAACTTGTGCTAAGACAGGGCAGGGGACTCCATGGAAAGTATTTCTGGCCCTAGAAGGAAGTGATGGTAATTGCAAATTGGCTGCTGACAATCCACCACAGGCATAGAAGCCCGAAATTCATGTAAGTGATCTCTCAAAGATATTCACATCCAACAGACCATTGCTTTCTCCAGAAAACTTAATAATGGAATCTTATCACTGAGATATACCACACCCACAATCACACAAACACTCACACACACTCAGCTCAAGGATCTTGCCAATAAACTAAGTGGAAATGCTTTCCCTAGATCTTCAGAACATGTTGACCCCTTTTGGCCCTCAGGCATAATTAGTAAGGTAATTAACAGGAGTTAGAGTATAAGTCAAGCCTAATAACGGAACATTCCTCTCACACTCTGAAAAAATTTGGTCTCCCCTACCCTTCTAGGTTCATTTGGCTGGTCAAATAATTAAAATGATATAAGGCAGACTAACAGGAAAAAAAGTTAATTACATGCATAGGAGGAATCCACATAAACATGAGATATTCCAAAGACAATCAAGCAAAATGAGGTATAGACGTCACTCTTGACTAAAGAAATGCCGGTAGGGGTCTGGGACTTCAACGGGAAGGAAGGCAATTCACAGGGAGACAAAAAGAGCAAGTGTTTGGCAAACAAATGTTTACTGGGCCATACAGGAACAATGAGATACAGAGAGGATGGTTTATCAAACAGATTTTGCTAGGTTCCTCCCTGCCTATCACACCTGTAGATATCTATGGTGATAGCTCTGTTACTGGAACAGGTCCTCTATCTAAATTCTTTTAGGCAGTTAGGGGGAAAGTCAAAGTTTTTCCTGAACCTTTTGGGCCTGGATTGTTTTCAGCTCAAAATAATCTGCATGCCAGAGTGGCACATCTTTGGGCGACTCATTCTGAGCCCCTCTGTACTCATCTGTTAAAGCCACTGCCCAGGGACCGGCCCCACGGCTGAGTGGTTAAGTTCGTGCGTTCTACTTTGGCGACCCAGGATTTTGTTGGTTCAGATCCTGGGTGCGGACATGGCACCGCTCATCAGGCCATGTTGAGGAGGCATCCCACATGGCACAACCAGAGGGACCTACAACAGAATATACAAGTATGTACTGGGGAGATGTGGGGAGAAGAAGGAAAAAAAGAGAAGATTGGCAACAGCTGTTAGCTAAGGTGCCAATCTTTAACAACAACAACAAAAAAGCACTCCCCACTAGGTCTCCAAGTCACCTAATAACTATTAATGTAAGTATATATGAATGACTATGGAATCGGGAAAAAAAAATCCCAACATTTTCCCAATGGGAAATCTCTTTCCAAAGAGACAAGATTTTGTTTACAAAATGTTGGGGCAAATTATGATATCGGTTGGTCTTAGCATTTGAAGAAAAACTAGCTATTTGGGAAATATGTGAAAATAAGGTGCTCCTTATTGTGAGTTAAAATATTTTTAAATAATTTAATGGGTTATATTCCTTTACAATATTATTTAAAAATAAAAGTTTTTCATTAATTTTTATACATCAAGTATTACGTTCCTAGAGAATATATATATTTTTTCTCATATTATGACTTTCAGAAATAAATGTATTTGACTGTAATCACAATTAAAGTGAAAGGATTGTGAATCTTGCAGTGTATCATTTGAGAAATAGGAAACCACAAAACAATGGAGACCTAACAGTGTCCCTGAATGTAGTGCTTGTCTTTAACATTATGGTGATATTGCATGAATTGCAGAATATGAGAAAATGGGGTTGAGAAGAAGAGCAAGTATCACTAGGCTACGAGGAATGAAAATGATATTCAGATAGACAGTAAAAGTGGAGCAGGTCTGAACACGCCTTCAGAGGTAAGAGAAGAACCACAGAGCCTTGAAAACTAGGAAAATAAAATAAGATGTCCTAGTGAATGAAGAATGACATGAGTCCATGGCCTTGAGGGACAGAAAGTCAAAGTAAAAGATGAAAGCTTAGTTTTGAAATTCTACCCCAGACTTTCTCATGTGCTCTTCTGGTTACCTTTGTTTGTTGACTGTCGCCAAAGCAATTAGACAGTACTTTGTCTGTTTTGTCTTTCGCATATCAGACAACTTGTGGGCTTCCTTGAAGTTAAATTTAATAAACCTATGTCTTAATGATTAATTTTGATTTTACAGTTTTAACCAGAGATGAGTCTTCTTATTGTATGGAATTTGATCAGTTCCTAATATAAGAATATGAAATTTTCCCTTGGAGGATATTTGGTCCTGTCCAAAACATCCATAAAACATTTGGTCCACATCTAAAGGTCCTTGATATTTGGTCATATTTGATCTGGTCCAAAACGTCCATGGAAACATTGGGTCCATGCCAAAGGGTCCTTGTTATCTGGTCCTATATTAGAATAGGTTTAGATTTATAGAAAAGTTGCAAAGATAGTGCAAAGAGTTAGTGTATATTCAGCACTATACATTAGTGTGGTACCTCTGTCACACTTAATAAAGTGATATTGATACATTGTTATTAACTGAAACCTATCCATCATTCAGATTTCTGTAGTTTTGCCCTAACCTCCTTTTTCTCTTCTAGGATCTTGTCTAGAATATCGTGTTACATTGAATTTTCATGTCTGCTTAGGCTCCTTTTGGTTGTCACAGTTTCTTAGGCTTTCCTTGTTTTTGATGACCTTGATAGTTTAAGATTACTGATTAAGTGTTTTATAGAATGTGCCTCAATTGGATTTGTTTGATGTTTTTCTCAGGGTAAGACTAGGGTAATATATACTTGAATGTTACAGAGAGGAAGAAAGTTTTAAAATTGTCACTCAAAAATGATAATAATTGAGGAAACAAATGTAAATTGCAGAAAAATAATTGAAAAATTATATATATATCTCAATCTCATATCAAATTACAGAGTCCAAAGAGCAGACTTTCAAACTTTCTGAAACCTCAATCTATAATAATACATAATACTTCATATTGTGCCTCAGTAAACATACCCATGTATAAAACTAAACAAAAATCAGATAGTCTACTTTCCTTTTTTAAAAAAATTGCTTGATTTGCTTGTAATCCACTAAATTCATTTGATAATCCACTAATATGCCATGACTTGCAGTTTTAATAGACTGGTCTAATTTACTATGTATCACAGAGGAAATCAAACAGAGCCCTTTCTCTCCTTCATAGCTTTCGAGAGCATTTGATTGAATATTCCCAAAGACAGAGGGGGAAGCTGAGCAAAAATATTGGAGAGGTGATATAATATCTAATCATATAAAGTCCCCTGAAGAATTTCTTTACATCTGTTGGAAACACAAAAGGCGAAGTGAGAAGAAAATAAATACATATTTTTGTGATTTTCATAACGGCCATTACAGTTAAATTAGGCGAATCAAGAAAAAAAAAGTTAATTGCTTGGACAAAGGTTGTACAGTAAGTCAATAGTAAAGAGGAATAAAAACCAGACATCTGTCCCCTGCAGTCACTATCATACACGTCCTGCAAATAGTTGATTTAGCAGTAAATTGCATTCTCTTTAATGCTTCTTATTATATAGGTCTGCTTTTCACTATAAAAGAGAAAATGAGTGTAGGGAATTCAAAGCTATGTACAAATGATTTTGGTTCTCAATTTCGTTTCTCTATTGAATATGAAAAAATTGCAAGAATCATGTAAAAATGTTCTATGTTTCAAATGACTTGCACTCTAGCAGTCCCTACGGCACATTCACATACTTGAGCTAAAAGGCAATATTCAGGGATCATTTCCAAATGGAGATGAAAATAAGAGAAGAATCTTTCATCCTGAGTCCCATTAGGAAATGTGGCTCAGAAGCATGTTTTCTTATTACATCTTCTGTTTGCTTAAAGAGGTAGACACACATCTAGGGAGCATTTTCAGAAAGGGCAAATGTGACAGGGATGTAACAGGTGACTGGGTATGGTCTGGGCATGTGAGGAATTCTGATACAGGTATTGTCTTAGGAATTCAGTTCTTGTTTGGGAGCCAAAACAGTAGGTCATTAGTAACATTTTTTAATGCCAGAAGAGAGATGTGGGTTCAATTCCCAGTGTCAGCAGCTAACTCTTCAAGCTATTTGGCATGCATTATGTAGTAGAGATTGCCTAAAAAAAAAGCTGGAGGGCAGGAAGTATGACATGCTGCTCATCAACAACCCTGCTGGCTAAGAAGTGATGAGCGTGTTGATGGGCCTTCTGATTAGCTATTCATGATGAGATATACCTCACTGTGCACGTGCCTGCAGAAAGCAAGAAAGGGTAAAGTTAAAGGTAGGAAATAGGTGAGCACAAATGCCCTTTGTACTCGGCCCATTTGAGGTAACTGTGAGCGTAGTTTATCCTGTCTAAGTGCAGATAAGAAAGAATCATGAAATTATCTACTTTTGGTTCATAGGAATAAAATAAAGTCCTAATCAAAAATAACTTGGTTTGTTGACTTTTGCTTGACTACTTTTTAATAGGGCTTTTTTTGGTTTGGTTATGATACTTTCTTATTTTAAATCTATCATGTCAGTAACTTGAAACATGGCTTAGTGCTCCTTCTGATGGAGATGACTTTTCAATTTCTTAAAATATCTCTTGATGGTACTTTTCCATATTAAAACAAACTTGATAGACCAAAGTACTAGAATCTTTTAAAAAATCTTTATTGTATTTATAAACAACATAAAAAGCAAAAGGAGAAAATGCAACAAAAGAATAAAAGGAAATTTTCAATATGGCATGACAGCATTCTGACCCATGGCTAAAAGCGTGCTCAAGTCAGTGGTTTATAATCTTGATTCAATTAATCCTTAAAGGAGACCTGAAGTTGTGTGCAAAGCTTTGAGTAAATATGTATTTATATGAAGTAAAGAATATATAGTTTTCATATAATTTTTAAAGCAATCAATTGAATTCTTGACCAAAAGTAGCCAAAATTCCCCTCCCCCTCCTAAGATGTTAGATTCATATGAGTTTTGCCAAACTTTCCAGAAGCCAAATCATTTATTTCTTATACAAAGTGCTTCAGAAAATTAAAACGAAGGAAACATACCTAACATATAGAGTACCCATTTAAATGTTATATTATAGCCAAATAAAGACAGTATAAAAAAGAGAATCTAGACCAATATTTCTTCAAACTCAGCATCTAAAATGAAATATTTCCACAAAGGATTCAACAGTATAAAAATAAATGCACCATTAGCTGCAGTAGTAGATAGAACTCAAACTCGCGGTGGTTCACCCCACAGAGGTTTCTGGTTTTGCTCAGATGAAGGTAGTGAGAGTGGCGGCAGGTCGGGTATTCTGCACCAAGCAGTCATCCAAAGTCCCAGGTCCTGCCATCTTCAATGGGTAGCTTCTTCCAAGGTCATGGTGGTTGTGACTTCCAGCCAGCGGATGGTGGAAAAAGAAAGAGATCAGTGTCCAGTGGGAGAAAGGAAAGTGTTTAACGAATGATGCTGCAGCAATGGTTTATTAATATCAGAAAATGAAGTTAAATCCCTGAGAGGGAATTCTCGACCATGAGAATATTAGGAGAAATTTCAATTAGATCCCCGTTTCTTAAGTCCTGCATCAGGAAACCGGCACAGAATCGCTTCCACTGTATTCTACTGGTCAAGCAACCACAGAGGCCAGCTTCAAAAGGAAGGAACATAGACCACACATCTGGATAAGAGGAATGTCAAAGAATTTGGGGCCAGATTTGCAAAGTGCTACAAGTGTCTCCTGCTTTTCTGGCTAAATTTTACTGTTTATAAGGACAAACAGTGCTTTAATGAGGGGAGATAGAAGAAAGCAACAAAAGAGCAAAGGCCAGAATGAAGTGATACAAAAAATGTAAGCCTCATAATAAAGACTGTCTTCATCAAAATATTTTTTGGAAACTGTTTCTGTATTTCGACTTTGAGAAAGGTCTGACATATTTGTCACATACATAACACAGTCATTAGCAAATCAGCTAAAGTAATTTGGTAGAATAATTGCTCACTTCTGATTGCCACCAGGTTTGTTTCAAGTAAGCCACTTTTGCAAGAATTCCAGCAGTCTGCAGTCATGACAATATTTTTATCATTATAAATTAAGGAAATAGATAACAAATTATTTTATATTTCAAGCATAAAGTACATTAAACAGAGGAGAACGTACATTTCATTACCCTGGGCAACAACTACCCTTCACTCAGTTATTTATTTAAGTAAATTTGATACCTGCTCCAAATCAGAAATTTGAGAATACACATAGAAGACAAAATATAGAGGAAAAATGTTTCCTTGTTTGTCATTTTATACGTGCTAAAATAAGTATGCAAAACATTTTTAAAAACCAAATGAAAAGGAGATAGCAGGCCACCCTTTGGTAAAACATTTTGGGCTGAGGAGATTGTCAATTTCATGCTCTTTCACAGTATATGCTAAAAATTCCTGCATATGTAGATTCTAGTTTGAGTATTAAAAAAGCCCAATATATTTTATTTTCTGGTGGGAAGGTGTATCAAAAGGGCTATGATTGATGACAGCGTTGAAAGTGACTTAGATGCTAATATTTTTTCCTGAAAAGTCATTTGAGTTTTGGCTGCATTACATAGGTCCTATAGTTCATAGGTTTTATCATCTATTCAATCACTCATGTAATCATTTATTAGGTTTATAAGTTGTTTATTGAAAGTTATGTGAACCTCATAAAATGACCTCCCACTTTTTTCCTATATGCTGGATAGCTTATGTCAAAGTAGCATTTTTTTCTTATATAAATTTTGGTAAAATTTTTCAGTTATGAAATTAACATTGTGTGAATATTTTTATTGATTGATTCAAATTCTCTAATAATATACGTGTTTTGGAACGTTGAAGTTTTCTGTGAATTTGTCCATTTCATTTCAATCTTCAAATTTATTGAAATAAACTTGGCATAGTATCTTGTCATTACTTATTTAATGCCTATGAAAAAGCAATGCCTTTATGCAGCATCCAATTATAATGTTGGTTATTTGAGCTTTATCTCGCTTTTTCTTCTTGATCAACAACAGCAGATGTTTACCAATTGCCAGAGAACCACCTTCTGACGTTTTCTGTGCTCTCAATCTCAAATCTCTGATCACAAGGCAGACAGACAGGAGGAATCATGGTAAAGGTATCCCAATCAAGATTCAAAGACTCTTAGGCTGTGAACATGATGTAATCTACACAAAATTTGAAATATATTATGATGTACATCTGAAAGTTATATAATGTTATAATCCAATGTTGCTGCAATAAAAAAATAAATAAATAAATAAATTTAAGAAAAGATTCAAAGACTCAAAATGATGTGTCGAATTTGGGCTAGGCTTAATCTTAGTCCAGTTCCATATTATGTAGTCAGATAAAATTTCTTCAAGATTTTTGTCTTCACTTGTCCTCCCCTTCTATTCTATTTTATTTTACATTGTCTTAGAGAGATTTTCCCTAGTTTTTTGTTTGTTCATTTTAATTTTCCAGAGTTGGATGAATCTGCCTTTTAAGTCCAAATGCCATTTGGAAACAAAGCCTGTCCATTTTTTTGCCACAAAAGGCAATTTGGGTTGAGAGGCAGAATATGATATCCAGAGATTAAGACAAAAAGATGGGAACAGGTAAGTGGCTGGTGTCAGGGACTTTCCAAGAACGATATCAGCATATCACCGATAGGCCAGTGGAGATGGCATGAACAATTTAGGAGCTGTCACTGTTCAGAGATCCAGATAGATAAGCCAGAAAAAAACTGCATGAAGTAGTAGGGGCACAGACATTAGGGGACTAATTGCAGTATCCAGATGGTGGAAACACAAAGGTTGACAGGAGAGAAAAGCAGGAGTTCAGGCTTGAGGTAGTGGAGAAGTTCTGAGATGGGCGAGTTGAGGAGGAACCTTGGCACGGGAGACTGGCGACGATCTCCTGTTACAGACTCATTCCCAGGAACAAAGCAGGAGCATAATTTCTTGATTTGGCCTGTATAGTCAGAGCCAGACTGGTAGTAATGACAACTTGTTGCTGACCATCTGGCAGTGAATTAAATCCTTACTGGCAAGGGAGAATTTGGGGTCTAGAAGCAAGATCAGGGTTGAGCCTAATGGCAAGCCGTCTGGCAAAAGGGAGGTAGCCAGATCCTGATGCTGTGGACTCTTGGCTCATTTCATATACATTTCTCTTAGTAGTCTTTACTTATGTTCTTAATTAGGGACATTAGGGCTTTTTAGTACTAGGTCCTCCTCTTATTATTAAGGAGAACATATTATATGTAAGATACCCTTTGTTCCTTACTAAGCATTATTACCAATAAATTAAATCTCAGACAATTTTGATTTCCCAAAGTGTATAATGTTTACCTCAGAGGGAATTACCTGTTAAAATGTTTATCTCAGCCACTTCAGATTGTGAGTCACATCTTCATGAATACAGAATATCTTTCAACTTGAACTTTTGCCATGTTATCCAAACTTCCTATTTAAAATGCGCTTTTTAAAGGAAAGAAAATTCTGTCAAAACTTGTTAAATGATATTTTCAATAAATGCCATATTTTCCCATTCCTTTACAGAGACCTTATTATTAAATCATTCTCTCAAAGCATATTTTTACTCATTTTCATTGTCTATATGCAAATCGGTAGAGATGTTGATGTCAACCCTTTCTTATGCTACTTTCTGAAAAATTTTCATAAATTATTTCATTTATACTAATTTTAAAATAAAGCATGCGCTGATTTTTTAATTTAATCCAGAATGCACATCAGTGTTGGTTAGGGTAGGGTAGTGGTTAGAATATCACTTTTACTTTTACTCCTCAAAGCTATGATTCTGAATAAGATGCTGCCAGTTTCTCTCCGTTTTTGTATCAGCCTGTTGACTTTGTAATCTGAAAGCTCTTGATCTTTAATGATCTGTAGCACATCTGTATGCATAATACTGTCTTCCAAACTCCTCGACAATACAAAACATTAGGCATGTATCACGGAGCTCTTTTAATACATTTTCCATGCAACAGTGCTTTTCCAAAATGCAACCCATTTTTGCATAAAAAATAAGATTTTACTGTGTGGGGATAATCAGGTAGTTATGCTGCACTAATGAGCTTTTTCTCTTTCTGACAGTAGCTGGGGAATTCAACCATTCCTTAGATCCAGGAATGATGAGTTCTCTATCTTTGGTCATCATGAAAGATTTCCTTATACTGGAGAAGCCAGGCCAGGCAAGCTCATTAACAAAGCAACACTCCAACCCATTGATTACATTATATGAAATAATAGGCTCTGTCTATGCATTTGCATAAAACCATTCATTAAAACTGAGCTACTTTGCATATAATATAAGTTGATGGTGCCCACTTGCCTCTATTATTTTTATTACGTAAATGAATCTGAAATGATGTGTTTTCTTCTCTACAGAAAGCAAAATTTAAAAATTAAAAAAATGATCACAGGGAAGCGATAATGTACTAGCTGGATAACTTGGCTTTATTTCTTTGGGGAAATATTTTTTCTGTATAAGTTGGAACCACATTTTAAGAATTCTATTGCGATAATTTTTAGACATTCCATTTCTCTTTCTGTTTATCTCGGGTCCTGTTTGTGTTCCCGAATTCAGTCTTGAAGCTCCGTAATTGTACAGATTCCCTTTCTCCATTCTGAAAGTAATATTCAATTCAGAAAGGGAGAGAAAGGACCTGTGAAATTCATGTAGACTAATAGCATACACATTCAGCACTGAAAGGGAACATTCTTATGAAAAGATGTTGTATTTTTCCCCCAATGTGACAAACAATCTAGTGAGACAGTGGCAGGTCTTCCGCCTTTGGCTGTTTCCTCTGAAGCTCTGGCCTGTTTCCTACACTGCTGTGGAAATAGCATTGGTTCCTATTTCCTTCTCTCTCCATTTCACTTCTTTCCATAGTTCTCTATACTCATGATCAAAGGAATGAAAGCTTGGCGGTTTCCTGTGTGCACCCAACATCAGAAATACAGGTAAATGACGCCGTCTTAAGGTGAGCCTAAGTTTCTTTTGAGGAAGATTAGCCCTGAGCTAACTACTGCCAGTCCTCCTGTTTCTTGCTGAGGAAGCCTGGGCCTGAGCTAACATCCATGCCCATCTTCCTCTACTTTACATATGGGACGCCTACCACAGCATGGCTTTTGCCAAGTAGTGCCATGTCCGCACCCGGGATCTGAACCGGCGAACCCCGGGCCTCCGAGAAGCGGAACGTGCACTTAACTGCTGTGCCACCAGGCCCTTAAGTTTTAAGTTCAAATCTATGTTTAGAGATTTAAAAAATATTTTATTATTATTTTTTAATATTTCTGATTCTAATAGAAGCATATTTGAAAAACAATGTTGTGCCTTTTTTCTTAATCTCTCCATTTTCTGGCTTCTTTGGGGCATCCAGAAAATAAGACTAAGCTGATAAAAAGCTGAAGAAAAGACATGATTAGTTTAAAGAAAAAATTAACAAATGAAGAAAATTATTTGCCTGTTTGGCAGCAGCCAACAAAATAAAAACCACAATGACAAAAAAAAGAAAAGAAAAGAAAGAAGAAAGTGTACCTAAAATGTGTTTTCTGCCAGCTAAGCGAGGAAGGCACTGGCTTCCTAACAGCACTTGTGTTCACTCTCAGGTCATCCCAAGCCAATCAGGAAAGCTTTCCACTTCACCTGGAGCTTCAGCACAGGGACGCAGGCTGCTCTCCTGTAGCATGAAGTTTAACGCACTGTGCAGCACATCACTGAAAACTGGCCAAGACTGACGTGGACTTGGCAGACACTTTCTGGAGTTCCTAGTGCCAACAAGATGTCTTTGCTCCATGAAAACTAACAAGAACCAAACTCTATCCAGCCTGCAGAGATAAAAGCTTCCTGGGAATTGCTGGGTGTTAGATTGCTGTCTTAAAACCCTTCATTTTGTGCTCTTTTTCTGAGTTGTGTTTTTGTTGCAATTGGCTCCCTGCCTGGAAACTTGCTGTGCCCTGCTGGGTTAACCATGATGGGCAGGGGGTACAAGGGACCACTAAGTGATTTGACAGCAACCCAGTGGAGCATAAGATTGCCTTTACCGCAAGAGGGTGGTATGAATCTTTGGAAGACAAGGTGATGTTTTTATCCCACCCCTCCCCACTTTCCAACTGGTCTCTGTCTTCTCAGCTTTCCACTCCTCATCTTTCTCTGGAAATGCATCAACTGCCATATGACATTAAAAATTGCAAGAATACTGCTATTTCCTTTATAAGTGTTTCATTGAGGAGATTTTTGATGAGTCTCAGCTGTATTCCAAGCACTAAGGCTACTGCAGTGGACCAGAGATGAATCCTTCCTGTCAGGGAGCTTACACTCGACTGGGAAAGACGAATGCCAAGGGAATTTACAAATCAAAATCTATGTCAGGTGGTGGTAAGTGTTAGGAGGGAATATAAATCAGCTGAAAGAGACATTCAGGGAAAGGGTGGTGCTATTTAGAGAAGGTGGTTAAGTAAGGCCCATCTGAATCAAATATAGCAGTGAGTTTGTGTAAATTGGCCTTCAACATATATTTATTGACTGCCCAAATATAATGCAAAACATGCATTTTATTTAGCATTTAAGCTATACTATTTACCGTCTTCAGGCATTAATTGTTGCCACTGTGGCATAGCACAGAGATGAAGAGCTTAGGCTTTGATATCATACACCTGTGTTTGCATCTTACTGCAACGTGGTATGTAATGGGAAACAACTTCTCAAAGTTTCAGCTTCCTCTTGTATGAAATAATACCTGTCTCATAGATTTGTTATGTGTATAAATAAAACAATGAATGAAAAGCACCTAACATAATGCTTGGAATACAACTCATAATTACTGAATGTCAGTTATTGAAATTGTTAAAAATCAATGCATGGCCAGATCTTTCAAGTCAAAAATAAAATACCAGTTATATAATCATAAGAGCACTTTTTAAAAAAATTCTTAAAACCTTCTGCTTATTTTAATGGTAGCATTTTAAATATGAATAGTTACAGACTGCAATATGACAAACTGTATAGCTGCTGTTACTTTTCTACAAATGAAAATAAGTTAGCTATAAAGCCCCATCTTCAAGATATTATTAGTTCAAGGTGGCTCAGTGACTGAGGATCCTCTCTCTAGGCTTTGTCTCCAGGTGACCCTGCAGGGGAGGATGCTATGGATCCTCCTGCCATAAGGAAAGAGAACGGTGTGGGCATTTTTTGCGTGTATGCATTCTGCCACAGTCTTTGGTCACCAAAGTCCTCAGACTCTGAGTCCTCCTTGTCCCAACTTCTGATCCTCTCACATTTCTGACCCCGTCTAGGGGCAGACAGAAGCCCTCACATGCTGTTCCCTGACTACCCAAGGCTTAGAGGCTGATGTCAGACCCTGACTTTGGGCTGGATGGGACATGGATGAAAGGTTTACGTTCTTTCTGTACTGTGTGCTCAGAAGGGAGACCACCCCTACACCAGGGAGGCCACCTGTGCTCTCAAGGTGCTTATACTGAATGCCTCCAGACCTATCCAGGGTTCTGGCCTCTAGATGGGGCAGGTGTGATGACTCCTTGTCAAACAACTCTAACCCATTTCTGTCAAATCACTTTTTACTTAGACCAGTGGTTCTCAAGCATGTGTTAGAATCACCAAGGGGGCTTCTAAACCATAGATGGCAGAGCTCTGCCCCCAGAGTTTCTGGTGCCTGGGTAGAGCCTGATAACATGAACTTCTAATGTTTCCAGGGGATGTTGATGCTGCTGGTCCAGGGACGATACTCGGGAAACCACTGACCACATGAATCCTTATTTCCTTTTGGGCTGGAAGATCATCATGCCAAATTTGCCCTTCTTTATATTTCGTAATAAGAACTGTATTTCTCAGTCTTTCAAAATTGACTCAACATTTAAAGCTGAACTGTTGGAATTCTAGGAAAATCCTTTTCTTGTTCACCAAAGCCCAGTTCTTACAAACCAAAAGTACTGTCTTTCAGCACAGTGGTTTTCTCTTTTTTCCTCACTATATTTTGAATCTATTTCAAATAAGATTAATTAAATGAAATACCAGGAGGAAGAACTAGGGTTTTTTTTCCCCCATATATAGATTTCAATTTAGAAAAAATAATACATCTGCATGTATTTGAAAAGTATCTACTGTTTAAGTATTCTCTATTTTAGCCTTCTGATTGCTAAATATGATTCAGTGACATCGCTAAATATGTTTCGAAGATAACAGTCTTCCAAACTCTGGAGGTATACTGTTTTGCAATTATATTCTGTTAAATAATGCTTAGGTGGATTACAAGTACTTAGCTAGGTTAATATGAGCAACCGTTTACAATCTGTTATATTTTGCTTATGGTAATTTTTAAGAGGTTATGTTGGATGCACAAATAAGCTAGCTGAACCAGATAAATGAAAGAGCATGCACTTAATCCTTTTTCTCTTACTGCATTTAAATTAGACCACAAGAATTGCCTTTTTTATAGCATGTCCCTAAGAGTAAAAGGAGCTCCTTGGCCATTGAGGAGAGTAACATACATAAATGATTACATACACATACACATACGCTCACACATTTTGGTAAACTGTGATGAGATGCAACCAGATACAACACGTATACACAGGAGCATGCTAATATGTTTTATATGAATAAAACAAGGTATCATGCAAACTTTCAATTTTCCTGGCTTCAAGCAGACTAGACAGTGTACTTGTTCTGAAGTTTTCATCATCTTTTTTTTCAAGAAGCCTCAAATTTAACTGGGATTTAGTGATAAGGTCTCTATTTTGATTATTGGGATTTGGGCATGAACTCCTGGAGCTAGTTTGTATGTGTGTGTGTGTGTTTGGCTGGTTGTTTTTCAGACAGGCTCACTATGTTGTGTAAATCCGTGAGTACCCTTGAATTGCGATGGCCCTGGGTTTTTCATGCCATTTATACCTATTTAGCATGTTACCCTGCTTAATATTCGAAACTAACTGTGATAGTGGGGATGCGGCTGGAAAGGTAGGACGTGTTCTGAGCAGACAATCGTGAAGCTGCCCTCTGCTTAGCAGGTAAGGTTGCAAGGTTCGGGCAAGCCTTTGTGTTGAAACTCTACCTCTTATCTGTTAGTCTCTGTAATATAGATCTGCAGAGAGAGGCTTTTTTCCAAAATAGTATCGGCCCTTCTATGATTCCTCCCTGCCAGCTGCCTGTTCCTATTTCTGTTTATTTCAAGCAATCAACACTTTTCTACATTTCTACAGGCTGAGTTTCCGTGGTCCAGTCTTTCTTTTGGCTGGAAAATATATTGGCTTCATTTGAAAGCAGGTCTAGTGAGCATGGCTATAATAGCAACTGATGCATTTTGATCCAGAATCTTGGTAATTTCAACTCCATTTTGCTAACTGAAGACAACATTAACACAGTGCTTGCCAGTAAGTCCTGTCCAAACACTGAACAAAGGGAGTGATGCTGCTCCAGGACTCTCTGAGCTCTGAGCATGCATTATTCTTCTCAGACTCTTGTTCATCTTCCTTGCCCACCATGGGTGCCATTGGTACTGGAGATCTGTTATTTTGCCTACCCAGCAACCATTTCCCTGTCGTTTGATAAAATCACCTTCCCTGTCTTTTGGATGGTAACGCTTTCCTCCATCTTACTCCATGAGATTTGCAGTAGGCTGATTCAACCTTGAACTTTAGCAATCCACGTGACCCAGATTGGCCATTTAGTGCACTTCGATCTCCTCACTAAACTCATTACCTCAGCTGGACCAGTGAGAGCCTTACATATGGATTTTACTGTCAATAGATAAAGCAAGTGTTTTGCTTGCTTGTTTTTTGTTTTTCCAAAAGGCTGTCTAAATTGATACGATATCATCTTGGTGTCACAGGTTATCACTTGGCACTACTTGCAGTTGATTATAGCTGCCCAAAAAAAAGAGTCGAAAAAGATGAAGCAAAGCAGTGAAGGGTTACCTTTAGAGAGTTATTCTTGAATATCTTATTTGAGCACCTATATTAAGCCATACCTAAAGCTCTTTGTACTCTTGGACTTCTGTGTTATAGCAGCCAAACACTCTATTTTTGCTTGCATCAATTTGAATTGGGGTTCTGCCACACACAACTAAACTGTATTATAAAGTGCATTGATTAAAACAGTATTCCTAGTTCTAAACACTGGCATTGATAATAACAAAATCAACAAAAGCATGATAAAACCATAATCTTTAGGATAAAGCCAATGATTTGTTCTATGACGGTATAGTAAACACTGGTTCACGGGCATTAACACCTAACATTTCACCTGCAGGGCGACTAGGAAGCCATTTGATGTGATACACATGTGCACTCAAAATAGGAGAGTTGCTTGCACTTTCTTATGTTTCTTTTCATTTTTGGTTCTCTCCTTGGTTTACCCAAGTATCATATAGCCGCTTTGGTTCCGTAATAATTAGTGATATCTTCTCTTCCATTAAGCTAGCCTTCTTTAACAGAAAGCTAGCGTATAAATATAACAGTGCAGTGGAGAAAGAGGATGAGCTATGAAGGTAACAGAATACAATGACAGCTCTGAGCCTGTAGGTCAGGAGAGACTTGCTGCCAAGTGTAGGATTTGCCCAGCAAGATCTTGGTTTTCAGGATGCTTGTCATTTCATTGTATAACACTGAGTCTTTAAACAATCCATAATTTATTGCATGTCTTCTTGATTGTGTGCTTCCAGGGCAGAGTCAGCAACGTAGAGACTTTCCCAAATAACTTCATCAAGATCTTCAGTGGATGCCTGCGAACCCTGGGAGCAGACGAGTTTCCCTTGTGTCTACACTTTAGATTCCAGGCTTTTGCTTCATAACTGATCAGTGTGGAATATGAGGGCTGGAAAAAGCCACTTTTACCTCCATGCTTTCAACTTCATTAATGCACTCAGGGACTGATACTTTTGCTGGCTAGAATATTTTCCCATATTGAGATCGCAGGATCCTCTGAATTGTGATAAGTGTATATTCCAGCCCTGGCTCCCGTGCTTCCTATCTGGGAGTTTTGTGGACTCAGGTTCCTCCCTTGAAAGTTAGGATAATTTTAATAGACTATTTTATTGAGTGATAGTTATTATTAAATTAGATAATCCTGATTAGTCTGCAAAATGTGATTTATTATTATTAATTGAGTGTTTTAGTCCAATGTAAAAATAATCATCAAAAATGAGTCCAATCCTCAGGCAAAGATTTTTTTAGTAATAATTAAAGATGTGTGATTCATTCAAAAAAAATCTTCTCTGACTCATACATGCTATATTGAAATTACTTGCCTGAGGTTACTACTTGATTTATATGTTCCATGTTACCTCTCCCACTCTTTTTCCCATGTGACTACATCATCACAAGTATATTATTGGCCATATGTTTCTACTTGTCCTCAGTGCCCAGAGAGTGTGCATACACAAAATGGTTCCCACAAGGGAAGAGAAACAAAGACCCTTGCGAAGAATGAATCTCCCTGAGCAAAGGAAAGATGCCTTTCTCTGAAATTCCACACAGTCGTAGAATTAGAGCACACAAGAACTGATCTGTCAGTACGGCCTTAGGGTCACCATTTCCAATTCAGACAATCACCCAAGAGAGAGTTTCAGAATTAGTTAAGTGCTTCTGAGACAGCAGCAGAAAGCAGTGCAGGACGAGTCACCATTTATAAGCGAAGAAGCTACCGTGAATACTAAAGTTTTTCTACTTTCTGGGCAAATGACAGAAGAGGCTAGCATGTAAAATGAGAATGACAGTAATTATGACTTCCAGGAGGTGCTTAAAATCATTACCGTTAGCGATGATGATAAACACAGTTATCCAGGACAGGAGGCATAGTTCAAGAAAACCAAAACTTTCAAAGAACATAAAAGAAAGAGATCCAAAGCAATAGAATTTTTTTTTTAATGAAACAAAAAAGAAAGAAAGAAAAAAATTAAGTAGACCTGAGTGAGATAAAATTTTGGTATTCGGGAGTTTGGAGTATCAAATTAGTTAAGTTTCATAAAAACATATTTAAGTACTTTTGCTAGAACCATCTTTTCTATTTTGTTTGGAACATAATTTTGTTTATAAATTGAAACATATTATAAATGAAATGATTTATAATATGATTTATTATAAATGAAATGATTTATAAATGAAACTGATATTAGTAATGTTATTAATGATACATTACCTTTGCATAGGGCTTCTATTTTTTTTTATTCACTCTTAATATCATGATTGTAGTCAGTTGCATAGAGACTAAGGGGCTTGTCAAGACCACAGAGCAAACAGGTCAGAATTGGGACAAGAATTTATGTCTTCTAAATGCTCAATCAAAGCTTTTCCCATCATATTACACTCTCTCAAATAAGTGTTTCCCTATTTCATATATGTTTAACATGGAGACTACTATTTCAGTAGGCCTTATTGATGTAGACAGTTCCATCTATTTCCTAAATTCAGGGTACATTCTATGGAAACCAACTAGTAATTATATTGGTTATTATTTGTCTTCTTGGGGCCAAACTGATACTGAGTATGTTCTAATAATAGTTTCTTGATATTCTTAGCAATGCAGAAATTTATAAAATTGGAAATGGTGTGGCTTAAATTATGGTGCAGTGTATCTGGGAGATTAGAATTCTGTTTTACTTAGTCAAAACAGTCAACATGCATCTTTGGTTTGATAAGTTTCATCGCATTCCAGGGCAAAGCAAGAGTCGCCGTGTTGCTTTGAGGTTGAGACTTAGAATAAATGTCACAAGAGTGTGACCAGGGGGAAAACTTTGAGATAGATGGAGTTAAAATTAATCTAGAAGACTGGGGATATGGCGGGAATTCAATATTTTAAACACAAAACTATTCAAACAGCATCTCCAGCTAATTAAAATTGTTGGCTTTTATTACAATTGCTACTGTGTCCTCAAAGTGGCTAACTTTATAAAATCTCCAGGAGGCTCAGAGACAGAATTTTATTGTCCAGTTAAGCAGTAATATAATTTCTCTCTTCTTTTCCATTTGTTCAACTTAGAAGACTTAGAATATAATTATCCTTCACTATTGTGACACTGAACTTTTCAGTTTATCAACAAATACACTAAAATAGTGTTCCCCATAATTACTTCATATGTATCTTAGCTTCTTCTTAGTTTATATTTTTCTACTGTATATTTTTCTTCTTCAAATGCATTATCATACTACTCTTTCCATTAAAACTCATCTTTTCCTCGTCTGAATAATTTCCCCAGCTGTCCAGATCCATCTGTATTTTTTATCAAGCTGATTTATTATCTCTAGCGTCTTGCATTTTATTATTACAGATTTGGATATGCACTCATTTACATTTTCCACTGACTGCTTAATGAACATGTTGAATAATACCAATGCACATTCCAATCCCTAGAGACCTTCCTGGATGCTTCTGTCTTCCAATGAGGCATAAAATAATTGAAGTTTGCTATTGTCTGGGCTAATTTGTATATTCTTATTGTACCATTATTTGTATGCAATAAAACCTTAAGTAATGAAATCCTCAAGTAACTAGATGTTTTTTTAACTCAACTTTTAGAAAAAGAAAAAATTAATTTCAAAACAGTAGCTAGCAGGTCTTGAGTTTAAAAGCTACTACTTTGTACAATGCTGGCTCCGTTTTGCTTTAGCTCAGTCAGTCTCTTCTCTCTCTCACAGCTATAATGAGAAAGTTTTAAATGGTGAGACTGGGGAACAGCGATACCCTCAGGCACTCTGTTGTTAGGAAAATATCCCACCGACCCTACAGTCAACTAAAGAGAATTGGACCTGCTGGCTTTGGGTGGAGAATGGTTTCTCAGGTAATATTCTATCCCCCACCTCTAAGCATATACACATGTATACCCAGAGAGAATAATCAGTAAATCTTTTAGACAGACAAAGAATTGTGGAGGCCTAGAGCCCCCTCTCTTCGTGATCAGATAAAGTGAACTTGCTTGCTTAACTTCAAGTTGACTAATCTCTGGTTCATAGGTTGCAGGTTTTGAATACCAATTTTTTCCACATATTTCTGTGATATATAATAATATACCTGGGCACATCATCCCTTCTACCCTACACTTATACAGTTCTGCCTGCATCACAGAGCACAGTGGGTGTATATATTCTAAAACTATTTTTTCTTCAGAACAGAAAACAGCTGAAAGTGACTCTTCGGCACTGTCAAGGCCTTACACTGGGATGTACCCGACAAAACACACTCTCCCCTCCCCCGCCTCTAGTACAGCAGTTGCTGCTTCCTGTGTCCCACTTCATTCCCCTAAGAAAACAGTAAGACCATGCTGCAAATTTGCAGGCCCTGATCTTGGTCCGTCATCTTTATTGCCTATTCTCATATAAACTTTAAATACTAGCTGTGATTAAGAAACTCGATCATATTCTCAAGGGACTTTATCAGGTAGGACTTGTTTGGGATGATCATATAATAGTCCAGGGTAAAGCAGATATATACCTAAAACCCGAGATAAAATATCAAGAGTGATTCCCATTTCAATAAGCATAAATATGAGATGGTAGTGATGATAAAGGAAACATTTCCTAAATGGAGAAAATATCATGAAAAATAAAAGACAAGGAAGCTAATACATGTCGGAAAACTTATATGGAATTAAAGGTTAGAATAAGAAGGGAAGATATTAAAAGGATACCCAAAATTTCGATTCCAGCATATAAAATCTACTAATGGATTATCTTGGTTAAATTATATAACCAAACCAATTCCCTGTTACATCATTTTAAAAATGGTAATTATGAATCTTGCATTGTCCCTGGGGTTTAAATGCAAAGGTGGATATAAAACCCCTACTAAAATGGCCTGTTTGTAAGAGATAAGCACTCGAAAAATGTTAGCTACATACCCCTTTCTGTCCCAGGGCAGTACTTAGTGACTATTTCTCCAACTATTTAAATAAATTAAACCATGATATGAGGAAAGTACAATAAGGAGACAAAGTGACATGGATTCCAGAGAACTAGGAACACAGTGGTTAAGTGCAAAATCTCCAGAGAGGAAATCTATAGCGTGCTAATGCATTGGCTTGTGAACCTTGTATTAGTAGCAGAAACATGGCAACAGATATCCAGTAAAACTATTTTGCCAGGCATGGTATAACACTAGCCAATACAGATTGCTGTTGGTTTGCCTTACTTAAATTTACTTAGTAAGCAGCTCTCTCTATATTTATTTATATTTTAAGTTCTTTGAAAGGTTGATGCCTCTTAAAATTGTCATAGGCCAAGCAATAGAAACTTGTGGGCTTGGAGAACCTGGGCTGTTATTTCTGGTACTGTGACTAGACAACCACAGAACCTCCATTTTTAAATCAACAGAGTATTTAAGAATTACTTGAGAAAAAAATATAGGTTCTCTTTGTTGCTAAAGCTATTCCATGAAATCCTCTGGAAATTTCACGAAAGAAACAAACTCAAGTCTGCAGAACATAAGTAAGTGATATGGAAAAATAACTTGGAGACAAAAGCAAAGAATTCTTTAAAGGAATTGTGCACTGTGGTCATAGGGGAGGTTACTCTGAGGTAAAATGCAGAGACTGACAATTCTGTGATTCAAAAGAACCAGACTCGGAATGCAAACGTTTTTAGGAATAACTTAATCAACTTATTTCTCTTATATATTTTTTAATGTATACTATGCTAGTGATATATGAAACAAAAGTTTAAATTGAGTCTGAAAGATATCATTCTTTCCACAAGGATAAAATAAACAAATAATGCTGAGGTAAGTTTTAATTGGGAGGGTTCTCTTACTGTTCTTTCTTAATGGTAACCAACGTAATAGTGTGCCATACAGTTGACCATGTCTTGGATTTAACAAAATACAGCAGCTGCTGAGATGCTATAAAATAGCGACCTAGAATGTGTCCCAAAATGAGCATTTTTATGGATATTCCAGAGTTTTTCCTTGTCTTTCTTTACTAGTTTAGGTATAGCAGCCAACAGAAACAAAATTGTGAATGCCACATAAAGTTACAAATTTTACATTTTTGAATATGATAGCACAAAAGAGTATATAAAGAAAATATTTTTAAAAAAATTAAGAGGAACAGGGGCCAGCCCTGTGGCTAAGTGGTTAAGTTCATGCACTCCGCTGCAGTGGCCCAGGGTTTTGCCAGTTCGAATCCTGGGCGCGGACACGGCACTGCACATCAAACCATGCTGAGGCTGCATCCCACATGCCACAACTAGAAGGACCCACAATTAAGAATATACAACTATATGCCACAACTAGAAGGACCCACAACGAAGAATATACAACTATGTACCAGGGGGCTTTGGTGAGAAAAAAGAAAAATAAAATCTTTGAAAAAAAAAAAAAAAAAGAATATACAACTATGTACCAGGGGGCTTTGGGGAGAAAAAGGAAAAAAATAAAATCTTAAAAAAAAAAAAACAGTTAAGAGGAACAGCTGACCCTGTGGCCGAGTGGTTAAGTCATCTGCTCTGCTTTGTGCCCAGAGTTTGCTGGTTTGGATCCTGGGCATGGACCTACGCACTGCTCATCAAGCCATACTGTGGCAGCATCCCATGTAGAAGAACTGGAATGACCTACTACTAGGATATACAACTACATACTGGGGCTTTGGGGAGAAGGAGAAAAAAAAGAGGAAGATTGGCAACAGATGCTAGCTCATGGCCAATCTTCCTCACCAAAAAAAAAAAAAAAAAAAAAAAACTGCAAAAATCTCACACATTTCCCCTTAAAAAAAATTAAGAGGAAATGTAAAGAGAGATCTCTTAAAACAAATGGGGAGTAATTGTGGGATTATACTAGATCCATTTGCTTATAGACTTTTGATATTTTATGGTCATATCCCATAAAGTGTTCTCTTCTCTGGAAATGACTAGTTTAGTTATATTATATTTGTGCAAACAAAAATGTGCAAGGGTACTTTATAGTCTGGGGAAATGCAAAGTTACTTCAGAGATGATGATTTTTTTATCCTAAAAAATACAATCTCGCAATCTCACTTTCTAGAACTTTTAAAGTGATGTAAAATAAGTCTACTAGGCACAGAAAAAGCTGAAAATAATCAGAAGAAAATGATTTACATGGCCAAGCATATAGATTGAATGAAAACACAGAAATATTTAAGTCCAAATTTTCTCAATTGTGGCCTCCATTTTGCACCTGCAACGTGTGGGCACAATTCAAACAAGATAACATCTGGTATCGTGCAAATGTAGTAATCAACAATTGCAGAAGCATTTAAATTGTGACTGCACTTATGGGGAAGGAGAGAAGACGCAATTAAGATGTGAGTCAAGGATAGGATTAAGCTCACAATTTCCACTTAACTCATTCTTCAGATGAGAGAGCAGAGCCAGAGCTGAACAGGATCTGAGGCAACCTGAGGTCATGAAGCTACAGGCAGGTCAACCATAGAGTGGTGGGAGGAGAGTGGGCTTCGAAGATGATCAGGTCTGGTTCCACATCCCAGCCTCACCACTTGCTGGGTGTAGGGAGTTGAAACAATTTCTTAAACTCTTTGTATCATATGTCTCTCAGTTGCGAAAAAAAAGAATAACAGGGTAATAGAAAGGGCGTGGGTTTATAGTGAGCATTATAGCAGAATACTGTAAGGTAGGAAGGACCAGGAGGGGTAGTTTCCTTTCTCGATCTTCTTTTTTCTTCCTTATATTTCTGTTCCTATATTTTACATATGATGATGATAATTTTTATGTATTTAACTTGGCTAAGTTTGTTCCAATTTGACTTCTAAATTCACCTACTTTATACCCTGGAGACTTGGGAATCATTTACTCATTCTAAACCATGGATGAAAAGCCTCTCATGTGCAGATTAATATGCTCAGTGCTAGAATTGCGATTGTGAGCATGAGGAGGCAAGGACCCTTGGTTCATTGTAACCTACTGGGTGAGGTGACACTAATCAACTGTACATAAAAAATAAAGTGACATTACACATGTGATGAGCACCATGGATAAGGGATAAACCTTGTAACATGAAAGGGTGCAGAAGTCAAGGAAGCCAGGGAAATATTTAGTGAGCTGAAGGAGGAAAAGAAAATATCCAGGTAAAAGGCAAAGGAAGAACACAGTGGCAAAAAGAGAGAGAGAGAGAGAAAGTCTTTTGGGCAGAAAGAGCACTATATATGAAATCAAAAGAATATGTTTGGTATTAAGTTGATATGAATGAAACACTAGATACTTGAAAAATTTATGGAGGTCTTTATCAGGTTATGTGGAAAAAATAGTAGAGTTATCTGTATAGGGTTGAAGCCATGGGTTCTGTTCAAAATGTGTTTGAAATTTTTTATCAGTGGAAGTATTCCTTAAAATGCAAATTGTGCCAGTGATGGACAATCAGATCAATTTAATTCACAATGACGTCTTTAAATTCCAAGGTCTAAATTTGCCAGACATAGAAAATACAAAGCTTTAGTAGGAGCAGTAGAGTCTGCATGACGGGTGTTCACACAGACACCTTCCTCCTCCTGATCATTCCTACTTTTCTCTGTATTCAGTTCAACTGGTGTCAGAAAGAGAATAGGAAAAAAGGAAATCCCCACTTCTAAGCTAGACTGAACTACCACTTCTGAGAGAGAGTGCACATATAGAGTAGAACAGTTTCTATATGTTTGTGTGTGTGTACATAGATGTGAAGTATTGATGTAAGAGAAATGAAGCTGTGAGAAGCAGTCCAAAATCTGAGCTGGAGTGTGGATGCTTTTCAAGGTCACAAATCCCAAGAGAAGGATAAAAATGTGACTGTACCTAAAACCTCTGCGATGAACACCATAAATTAGACAAATGATACAGACAGTGTTTTAATTAAATTGAAACCTGATTCTAAATTATTTACCAGTCTCAAAATATTCTGTTTATTGAATATATTAATGTAAGTCGTGTATTTATGTTATAATAAGAATAAACTTCTCCAAAATTATTTTCAATAATATAAGCACCATCTAGAGAGAAAACTCAAGTATTTAGCAATATTAACACTAGAAAATATTAATAATTCTGTATACTGATTTGATTTTTATAATAAACCCCTGAATTTAGTGAGATAAATATTAATACTCTGATTTTACAAATAATGACACTGAGATCCAGAATATTTAACTTAGATATACAAAGTCATAGAGCTATAGAGCCTGGCACATAATAATTGTATGAGAAATATTTGTTGAATTAATAAGCCTAGTGAGTATCCAAAGATAAAACCTAGATCTCCAGGACTTCATAGTGTCCCACTACACAAAAAAATAGTACTATCTGATAGCAGAATACTTAAATAGAAACCAGAGCTAGAGCTTCCTTCATCTAATCATTCATTTATGTATTTATACATTCATCTGTCTGTTCAACCTATTTGTCATAAATGACTGACAGTGTATTATGCGTGAGGAAGTTTGCTAGGCATGGAGATGCATCAATCCACAAGACCGTTATGTCCTCAGTCCTCAGAGAGTGTATAGTTCTTCAGCGAATGTAGACAATTACACAAGTAATTACCACACAGTTAATACAGTTCTATGCCACATAATGACATTGAAGTCAGCAATAGACTGCATGTACGCTGGTGGTCACATAAGATTAGTACCATGTAGCCTAGGTGTGGAGTAGGCTATACTATTTAGGTTGGCATAAGTACTGTAGTGGAGGAACAAATTTTTCTCCACTCTTTTAGGTTCTTCTGGCTGGACTAGGAATTAAATTGACACGACAGATTAACACTAGAAAAACAAACAAAACTTTAATAACATGTATACATGGGAGAAATCCAAGAAAACCAAGTAACTCACCAACATGGTCAAAGCCCTCATCTTAAATGTCATCCTAAGCTAAAGACAGAAGAAGATGTTGGCAGTGGGGAGAGTCAGGGATGTCAAAGGGAAAGAAGGAAATTTTCAGGTGGGTGAAAAGGAGTAAATGTTTGAAAAACAAGTGTTTGGCCACTGAAACAGAAGAACAAAGAGTGGAGCCCAGCAAACAGGCTTTTCTAGGTTCCTCCCTGTCTACCACCTAGTTCATGTTATGCTAAGGTGAGAGCTCGCTTCTTGAGACAGGTTTTTATCTGAATTCTTTTAGGCAGTTAAGGGGGGCGATAAGAAGAAAAACTGTGTCTTTTGTTTCTTAAAAACAATCAGCCTAAAATAGTTCTCATATTAAAGAGACACATTTTGGGATGGCAAATTTTGTCCCCCTTCAGTACACTCTGTGATGTTCACATGACAATGAAATCGCCTAACTGCATTTTAGATGTGTCCCCACTGTTAAGTGATGTATGACTATATATGAAAAGTAAAGAACGAAGGGGATTGGAGAGTAGAGCATAATAATCTGGTACTGGGGGAGGGAGACAGTGAGAAAAATTTCTCAGAAGAAGTGATTTTAATCCAAGTCCTTTCTGAAGTATGAGAATTGGCCAAGTGAAGACAGACAAAATTTGGAGGATAGGTAGGAGAACATTACATGCAAAGGAATAGCATGTAGGGAGAAGCCTGTAGGCTAGAAAAAGAAGTTCAAAATGGATAGAACATAAAAATACAAGGTGGAGTGTGAAAAGCTGTGAGGATAGAGGAAGGTAAGAGCTAAAGGATGGAGACTCTCGTGCAGCATGTTAAGAAGTTGGATGCATCCTCAAAACAACAGTCTATTTTGTAACAAAGTGGTTAAGCAAGGGAGCATCGTGAGCAGATCTGCATTTTTGTTTGTTTGTTTTAAAGATGCTTTTACAGAGATTTTATGTGGACAAATTTTGGTATTGGAAGTATTGGAAAAGAGAAAACTATTAGAAAATATGTTTAAGACGTGGTCTGCAAGGCATTCTAATTGATGTGGTATGGAGTTGGAAAGGATGATTCTGGAGTTTTTGACTGCATTAACGAAGGGTGTTGTAGTACCAGTTACAGAGAAAGGGAACAATTATGGAAGAGAGAGTTAGGAGAAGGCATGCTAAGTTTTGCTCGTATTGAATTTGAGGTGTCTGCCAAACATCAAGTTGAGATTTCTAGTAAATATTTAAGTATGGGGATGTGGGATTGAGGAAAAAATCTGGGATGGAATTAAAAATATGAGAAAAAAATCTATTGATAGTGCTCTTAGCCTTTCCTCTGCAAGATGCGGCTTTGAGATGGCTTCCTCATTCTCATCTCAGAATTAGACAGACCAATCTCGTCTCTGGCAAAAAGCGCAGACTGCTTCAGTCGGCATCTCTTCCTGTAAACTAGAGGACAGAAAAGTAAAATTTCTCTCCTCAGACTCTTGAAGCTAAGTTTCCTAAAGTGACAACCTCCCACCAAGCAGGTTCTCATGCGACACTTGGAAGGCAGAAATGAAATTACAGAGCCGAGGCCATGCAGTTTCTCTGGCAAGCAAAGTCAGAACAAAATTTGCCTCTCTCTTGTCTTTTTTTAATAGCAATTATACAAAAATCGCTGTCCTCCAGTCTAGGCAGGATTTCAAATGGTGTGGTTGGATAGTTCTCCTATTTTTATTGCTTCTGGAAGTTCAGCACATAAATTTAGTATCTAAATAATAATATCTTTAAATATATTATTTTTTTAATTTTATTCTAGTTAGCGTAGATTTTATTTTCAGCTATTAAAAATCCTTTCCTATTATAACTAACTAGGTTTTGCTGGAGTCGTTACTAGCTACATAATTTGCAGGGCCCAGTGAAAAACAAAAATGTGAGACCCCTTGTTCAAAAATATTAAGAATTTCAAGATGGCAGCCACAAAACATTAAGTCAAACACTGGGAGCTTTTAAGCCCGAGCCCTGGGTAACTGCACAGGTCACACATCCATGAAGTCAATCCCAGCTGGAGTATAAAACAACCAGATGGGTAAATGTGGGCAGAGGTTGGTTCTGGAAATAGGCATTTTCAGGCTCCCCCATTTTCTGCTTTACCATCTACAACAGCTGCTAGTTGCTATGTCAGCAAAAGAGAGAGAGGATAATCACTGCTGAGCTTGTCCCTGCCACACGAGAAATGTCACATGCTATTTCACCTTCTGCTCATTGGTCCAAATTAGCCACAGGCTCCCTGCTGACTAAAAGACTGCTGGGAAATATCAGGAAGTTAGTTTAACTGTGGTGAGCCCTAGAGCATTTGCTACAAATTCCAATGTGCACCTGCACAAGTCACAGGAGTTCTGGAAATCCACATGCCTCCTAACAACAGACTGGAGACTTTACCACTAAGCTTGACACGGGGATGTGATTTTTTGGTCAGGGAAAGATAAAAGATGAAGACAGGAGCAAGGGGTTGAGCTGTGTATGCCTAGCTCCCCTTCCCTAACTCCACAATCTGATCATTCACTCTTTCTTTAAAGGAGAGGGATGAACAAGAAGATTGAGACAGGCCTGGAGCGTTATTCTTTGGGAAATCTACTCAATGGAAACTAAATGCCATTGGAAAAAAGATTGCTGGTCAACAATCCTATCTCCTCCATGATCCTTCTATTAGCACTGGTCTCAGAGGTATCAAGGAAAACATGGATGACAAGGATGTCTTATTGTCCTAAAGCAGCAACAACATCTGGAAGTAAAACTGGTATCCAGCTATCTTCAGGAAAATACCTGTTCTCAGAACCCTGAACATTCCAGAGGAGGAAGAGAGGTGGGCTGCTTACCGAGTAGCTCCTCCAAGCCACCGGCATCTCCAATGCTTTTATGTCCAGATCTCCTTTCCACAAGAAGGCCTGCAAAACTGCCTGTTTTTTCTGTTTTGCTTTGTTTTTGTTTTTAAATGCCTGAAGAGTCGCTGGCAGGGAGGGGGCTGGAATTCACCAATTATTGTCAATCTGCTTATATAATCTAATCTCATTCTAATAGTAGTTAAAATAAAGTTTAATAAAGGCAGATATTTCAGAGAAAAATATAGCATTGAAATCTGTATAAAAACCAAAGACAAGTCACTTATCTATTATTTGATGTTTCAGAACATCTGCATCTTTCTTTTTATTTATGGAGTGCATTTAAACCTCCAAAATGTTGTCTTTTACGAAGACACAAGTACGAGAATTTGACATAGTTAGACATCTAAGTGGTCTACTAAAGTGGTGGTAAAAGCACTTAAGATGATGTCAGGAGATTTAGGATTTATTTAGCTCAGTCTCTCAGTATGTAACCTTTACAAGTCACAGAATCTCCCATGAAACTGTCCTGATATTTTATACAGGGTCACTTTATTCTTGACTTGATCTGACCCTTAGGTAGTTGCTTGTTCCAGCACAGACTGCAGGCTTCCAAGGTTACATCTTTCTCTCTTTTACTTCCACTGTCAGTCACACACAGAATTTCACTGCAAACTCCTTGAAAAGTTTGGGGTTCCCTAGTACTGCTTCATGCTAATATATCATCTAAATTTTTTAAAATCTTTTAAAAGTAATTGTTATGTATTTGAGCACCTATCACACATTTAAGTGCCATAAATTAAATTTAATTCTTATTCATTCAGGTCTTATTTTAAGAGCATTAATATAAGTAAATTTTAATGGAGAGGGTGGGAAAGCAAATGTGGGAGGGAGTCAGCACAAGGAAGAGGCAGACAGCACGTTGTAGAATTCAGTGGCAGCCAGAACAAGCTAGAGCACTTTACTTACAAGATATCCAACCAAGAACCAGAAACCTTGTCTTTCAATATGGCTACATATTTTCTCAAAAAAATTATAACTAAATTTCCTGGAATTTACAAATAAGATATACAATTATCTCCTTCTTATGACAACTTCAACTACTAATATTGCTTTTACTTTAAAATTAATAACAGATAAAATCCTATACAAAGGTCAATCTGGGTTCCACTCCACAGAAAAAAGAAAGCATTCATCACGCACTGCTTGCTTATCATATTACTTTCTATATGTGAATTATTAATACTGCTGATTATGTTTAATCTAAAGGCTAAAAAGTTCTGTAATATTATTTTGTTAATTTTACTAACATCACAGTTGGTAATTCTCTAGTTGAAAGCTCTTTTTCCTTTAAATATTTTGTGTTTTAAGAAATGGTAAATTATTATTTCTAGTTTTCTTTTTTGTACCAATTCACAGAAGTCAAAATAGAAGACACTTTTACCCAGAAAAAGATCAGGTAGCTGATATACCAAAGGTCATGGCAGACCACTTACCAGTATAAGCTAAACGCTCAAAACACAAACACTAAAAATTAAGCTGGTGAGAACCATTTAGTCATTCTCTTTTTGTGAAATTGCAACAAACAAATAGAATATGACAGTTAAGTCAACGGATCCAAAGTATAGAACACTGCTAAGAATTTGTACTACTTCAATAAATATTATTTTAATAAATCTTATTTATATACAATTATCTTGTCATCCAGAGTTATACCATTTTAACAAACGAACATAGGAGGAATGAAACTTATCAGCAAGGTATTACAATTAAAAAACACCCTAATAGTGGAAATGTAACGTATATTATATCAATAACATCAAGGAATACACAGTTTTAGCCTGAGATTCTTCAGGCAGGAATCTAAGGCTCAGAAAAGATGCCCCACTTCCCTACCCCCCAAAATTGTAGAAGGTTCTTTGTTTAGAGAAAAACCACCATGCAAATGAGGGAGAATGTAGAAATATATGAAATCATTCAAACAAAACTTACCGACTTCACACTGATTAATCCACAAATATTTACATTTGTAATTGTTGCCAATATATACTTAAAGTGTTGAGTCTTGGGAATCTGGGAGTGTGCAGAAAGGGCTTCTCTCTTCTCCCTTCGTATTGCAGTGACAACACACTTTTTCTATATGGCTCACGTTTTGGAAGTACTTGTAATATAAGCTATAAAATTTAGTTGTTTGTTTTATTTTTTTAATACTAAAAATCAATTCACTGATCAAGCACATTTTATGACAAACTACCACTGAGATACAAAAATTTTGTAATGTGGCAAGTTTTTAGGTGTATATTCTTCCAAACTCTCATTAAAAACTGGATGATTTTTTACATCCATAGCATAATATTGTTTTTATCCCTTAATATTACTGCATTCTCAATGAACTGTGAAGCTTAAATTCTGTCTCCTTTGAGGTTTCGTCAATTTTTGCCAGCTAAAGTGAACTTATTTTGACTGAGTTTCTTGGGATAATATATATTTATAATGCTGGCTCTAAACAGTGATTGCAGTGTGTATAACTATCATGAAAATCATAAGCACGTTTTAAACTACAAAACACATTCTGGTGATGAGCAGGAACATATAGCTGGATTGCTTGAGGTCACTTACATCAGAAAAGAAAAGATGGCGAAGTCTGTAAATCAGGGTCATTTGTAACACTGATGAACATCTGCTAACTGACGAAATTATCTTTCTGTGTTTATAAGGTATATTTTTGGGGGGTGAGAAAGGAAACCATGTTTTATATATAACCTACAAACTCTTTAAACTTGATGCTTTTGTAGTATGATTTCTATTGCCTTACTTATAACAAAACTCTAAAGTGAATAAACTGTCAGATGTAGTCAAATATTTAATTTAAACATTTAATCCTTTAAATTTCTTCTTATCCTGACTTCTTGTTTTCAGCCATGCTCAGAAGTGCTAGCATGGAGGTCTGTTACAGCAAATGACTGATCGGTCAGTTGATTAAAAACCAGATTGTGACCTATCTCAGAGCCATTGTTACCAACTATACACCCTTCTCTTGTGTTTAAGTGTATTTTAAAAGCCCAGTAACTTCCCAGAGGAAGGCAAGGACCACCGATCCCCAACAGGGCTTCACCGTTAGAGTCAATTGTAAATCAATTATACAGCTTCTGGAGAGGAGACTTTCTCTCTAAAAACAAACAGTGATTACATCATTAGAGCAGAAAACTATATGTGTCTGTGTGTATTATTTTATTTTTATATATTCTTAACAGATAGGAAGAAAGTAAAGGGATAAGAAAGCTGGCTGGGTCACATATTCTTAGATAACACTTTCTGATTCTTATACTCGGGGTCAGTTTGGGGTTTAAACTTCCATTCATTTGAAAAATATTGATTTGACATGCTTATCTTTAGAACTGGTTTAGATAAATGGATAGGATATCAATATTAGGGGATTCTTTCTTCAATCAGCTGCTCGCCTTATCTATATGATGTGTTATGTTGTTTCAATCTGGGCCAGTGACCTGCCTAGAACCAGAGCAGCTGTTTAATCATTTATAGTCACCTTCCAAGCAGGGCAATCATCACCATTCCCTAAATAATTCTGGAACATGCAATATCTTGTAAAGTGATGGAATTTTATTCTAAGTACATTGTTGAGTGATAAGGAATAGTCAAGTTCTATAAAACCAACATAGAAAATGTTTGTGTGTATGAGAAAGAGGACCTACTGTGTGTTTTCTTAGGCTTCCATTTAAAATTCTGAGCAGCTATTTAAGGAGATTATTAGCTTCATTTTATCTATGTAAGAACTGAAGTCAAGAGTTTGAGAAAATCACCCACTGGTAAAGACAAGCCAGTAATTAAGCTCCCATTTGTCTTATTCCAGGTCAAACCCAAGGGTGATGGGAAGACTTTAAAGTCTCCCAAATAAACCTTGGGGAGGGAGACTAGAAAAAAGACAGCGTCATCTTCACCTCTCCTGGCGATAAACTCAATGCTTTCTCAATTTGTTCTTAGTGTTTTAGAGAAAAGATTTACTCACGATTCTCAAGCAATTTCAGTGAAAGCCCAACCAGTTCAAAAAGTTTTATCTCAGCATTAAGGAACAAAATGCTAAAAAGCAATTTTAGAATCTCCTTGGTATAGTAACAGCATTATTATGTTTATAGGCTGATAGGGTCTTAAGCTAGATATGTTCTATAGATAGCAATGATTTTCACCAACAGCGTGGAACTAATCATCAGATGTTAAGTTAACTTAACTTATGGCAAAACTCATCCAGGCATTTGTTATGTGAGAAAGAAAAAGGCACAAGTCAACTGAAAATTGGGGGTGAGTTAGAAACAGCATTATCTTTGAATTGTCTAATTTTGGTGAGTTGTGCCTTCACCATGCTTTTCAGCAATATAGGTTTTTGAAGTGAATTTCCTTTTTGGCCAAGAAGAAATAAATGAGTAAACGAATAAAGAAAAAATGAAGTGCTAGAAATATATCTTTCTAATATATTTTCCCTTTACCACGTATAGCATAGTTACTTATGTGGTTAACTGTTCGAATCTTTAGAGCCATAGCGAGATTTATTGTTGAATACTGAAGAGAAAATAATACTTGAAGTTACACAAAATATCATATATTGCAGGTATCAAATTACTGTCATTTAAACAAAGTGTAAATCAACCTTCTTCTTGCCCCTGAGACAGAGATTTAGCTGCTATAAATGACTAGGATCTTCCTGCTTTTCCACTAAGCCATTATTGTCTTTTATATTCTGACAACTACCATGTGACTCCTCCCCAAAATAATAAAGAATAGGGAATCACTGCTACAGAGAAGATCCTCTGTGAATTTCTCACAAGCTATTTCTATTTTTACTTTTAAGGCCACCATGATTCCTTATAGCAGGAGTCAGCAAACTTTTTCTTGAAGGGCAAGACAGTGAATATTTTAGGATTTTGCCAGCCTTAGGGTCTCTGTAACAGCTACAGAAATTCCACTGTTGTAGCCGGAAAGCAGCTATAAATAATAAGTAAACAAATGGTGTGACTTGGATCCAGTGAAATTTTGCATACAAAAACAGGACAGAACTGACCCACTGATTCTAGTTTGCTGATTTCTGCCATGCAGGATAGCTTCCTTATACCTTCCATTTGGCCAGAGTATCCCATTGGAGTTTTTTTTCACTTTTTCCAAATTTACTCACTGCCAACAATCTACCCTTGCCCTTTTACTATGAAACTCCCCCATATTTAAACCCCAGCCATTCCTTAAATCCCATCTCAAATCTACCTCATTAGAAAGCTCCAGTGAGCGTGATAGTTTGTGTATATTAGATTATTATAAATAATTCCAACCATTAAACAGTCTTTTTCCTTGCTGACTTATAATAGTATTCATTGTTTTTGCACATAGAATTCTCTTTTTAAAAAAGATTAATGGAAAAAGAAAGAATCTGATAAAAAGTGGGCAAAGGGCTTAAATAGACATGTTTCCAAAGAAGACATACAGATGGCCAACAGGCACGTGAAAAGATGCTCAACGTCATGTCACTAATCATCAGGGAAATGCAAATCAAAACCTCAATGTGATATTACCTCATACCTGTTAGAATGGCTGTTAGAAAGAAAAGACGTAACCAATGCTAGTGAAGATGTAGAGAAAAGGGAACCATTGTGCACGGTTGGTAGGAATATAAAGTGGTGCAGCCACTATGGGAAACATTTTGGAGGTTCCTCAAAAAATTAAAAATAGTAATCCCACTTCTGTATATATACCCAAAGGAAGTGACATCACTATGTCAAAGAGACATCTGCACTCCTGTGTTCACTGCAGCTTTATTCACAATAGCCAAGAGATGGAAAAAACCTAAGTATCCTTGAAAAAATAAATGGATAAAGATGTGGTATATCTACATCTATATCTATATATACAGTGGAATATTATTTGGTGATAAAAAAGAAGGAAATTCTGCCTTTTGTGACAACATGGATTGACCTTGAGGGTACTATGCTAAGTGAAACATTAGACAGAGAAAGACAATGCCATATATTCTCACTTATATATGGAATCTACAAAAAGCCAAACTTATAGAAATAGAAGAGTAGAATGGTGGTTGTCAGAGGCTGAGGGATGGGGAAAATGGGGAGATGTTGGTCAAAGGGTACAAACTTTCAGCTACAAGATAAGATGTGGGGATCTAATGCACAGCATGGTGACTATATTTAATAATACTGTACTATATACTTGAAAGTTGTTAAGAGAGTAAGTCTTAAATGTTATCATCACGCACACACACATGTTAATTGTGTTAAGGGATAGAGGTGTTAAATAGCATTATTGCCAATCATTTTGCAATAGATACATGTATCTAATCATCACATTGTACACCTTAAACTTATTTATGTTTTATGCCAACAGTGTCTCAATAAAGCTTAGGAAAAAAAGAATTAAAGGGAGCCTTAATTATCATGTGGTATAATCCTCTCATTGGGAAGCATGAGAACCTGAGAGGCTAAGTAATTCCATGATGGAGTGAGAAAGGCAATAGTAAAGCCCACCTCTCTTGAATCCTATTTTAGTCATCTTATTAAGGCTGTAAAAGTCTTTGCATTACATAAGGGTTCCTAAGAGAATATAACTCAACATTCCATCAAGTACAAAAAGTCCCTCTATAGATTCCTACCAATTAACATTCAATTTCAATATTTCCAATCATAGGGAAAACTACTGGCAAGCTGCTACTTACAAGTAGCTAAGTTTCTAAAAGGACCTTTGTGAGTCCATTTTCTGTTAAGCCACAATGACACTTAAGTTGTTTGCTAAAGTATGAACAGTTGATGAAGTGGTGATCTAGTGAGAGTCTTTGTTCTCATTAACAAAAGTTGTGAGTAGAAAGTAAAATGAGGAGCTTCATTACCTCCTATGAGGATATATCCATGGCTGGACAGGTCTAACTGCTATTTCTCGTATTGAGCAGAGCCTTCCTTGCTGCAAGCTTTACTCACTTACTTTTGCTGTACAGATTTACTCTCACAGCATCTCATCTTACTTTCACGTGGATAAACCATCAAATATTTGAGAAATGCTGTCATACATCCTCTAAGAATGTTTTTTCAGAATAAACAGCATCAGAAGTGTCATAAATTGTCCATAGCATATGAATAATTTATCTTGAAATATGGTGGTTCCAACAGTGGCAAGTGGTCTGACTAGTCAGTGTACAGTGAGCCTCGTGTCCTCCATGCCTACAGCTGGGGTTCTCTTAATACAGATTGACTGCACTAAATATGGACTGTCCTGGTTAAATCTGTTAGTACTTTGCATATATTCATTATGCCTGAAGTAAATTTCAGTAGGTTAAAATCAAAAATAACTTATTTATGTTTCAACAAATTCCCACATAAACTATATCTTCTTATTTCCTGGTTAGCAGAGCATTCAATAGATGCCTGAAATTCATACTGGACTGTGGAATTCTAATTGGCATGATTTAACCTTGTATGTTGTCACTGGTAATGCTAGATGGTTCGAAGTCTTTGGCTTAATTTCCTAAATCAGTGGACCACTTTTCAATAAAGAAAAGATTCTTTTATGAATATTAAAGTCCCTGGACAAGAATGTTTGAAAACAAATGTTCTTTTTGAAGCCTGAACAGCAGCGTCAAAGGCATGACGGGGCGCTGTGCGTTTAGCTCTGTACTTCACATGTTTTCTTGGATAAGCGCTCTCTGGAAGAAGCTCTCAGAGTGCTGAAGGTTGAAATTGCCCTGAACTTGTTTTTACACCTAGTCATTGGCTGAATCTTACCATTTGTGATCTAAAGTTCTGAGAACAGACTCTCCAAGGCTGGTGATAAGCAGTGAAGAGAGCTTAAATGTATCAATGTCTCCACCTAAGACTCCATTTAATTTATTTCACATAAAGTCAGCATTCTGCTAAGTCAACTTAAGCAATTTTAACTCATTTCATCTATTTTAACTAGAGTCTTCCCTATAAACATTATTTCAAAGATATTATTTTGAGAGAACAAAAGAAGAAAATTATGTGACATGTTTAGGCAAACAAACTAAATAATACAAAAACAAAAACAGAAGAACATGGGAAAAGTATCTGATTCTATCAATGCCACCGACTTTCTCATTGAGCTATTTAGCTGGTCATCTGAAATGGGCGTGGAGTTTTCTAAGGCTTTTAAATTAGTGTGATGCAGCCTGAAGCTGCCATATCAAGGCTCTTATCCATAGGACAAGAAGCTTAAACTCATTTGCAAGTGTCAACTCTGCCCTCCTATTCTTGTCCTGAGTGGCTCATTAACTTGTTTTGAGTAGTAGTACCCATGTATCAATAAGCTGGTTAAAGCCTCCCAGCAGGAATTTGAATGTCAAAGTGGATGTGATGGAAGGACTGACTGTCATTTTCACAGAACAGCAATTCTCGGATTACACTTTGTTCTTCTACTTCTTTAAAGCAGAGATGGTAGGCTGGGTTACCCACACTTCAGTGTGTGAGTGTGGGAGGGGGAAGACAGTGAGAATTCACAAGAAGAGGCAGCAGGTAATAACGTAAGGGACACATTCTCTGTTGTGGAGACAATACCCCTAGTTGGGGTTTGAGCCACAAAAGTTTATATATTATACAAATATGGCTATTTGAAATATTTTATATTTCTCTGGATAATTGTTTAGATTCCAGTAAG